>NW_024881276.1:56177373-56788432 GCF_018691265.1 Tyto alba | reverse complement strand
TCTAATTTGATTGTTTCATTTTTTTGCAGTATTTTATGAAGCATCTTGAAAGTTATATGGACTCACTGACATATTAATAATTCCTTCTTAGGCATTCTTATAGTTTGCATATTTCAGTTCACTATCAATTTCCTTTAGCATTTGAGAGACTTCAAAGCTTAACTTCAAATTGCAGAAGACATCATCATCTTTGTCCTTTTCTTGTTGCTGTTAAAGGAGCCATAAAGAACTTAGATTTATTAAACTTGGCGATTTTTTAATATTTAAAGTGGAGATATTGGCCAATTGCTGCTGCCTACAATAGTGAATGTAATTCAAAGTATATGTGACTAAGTTGAGAATGTTTGTACGCTAGCTGTTGGTTCAGATCTTGAGTCCATTGCTGACCTGCAGTGTCATTCTGGAAGGAGCAGAAAAGTCCTGCAGTAAGGGGACATTGATGAAAAGTTAATCAAGGATTCCCTTTGCTCTCTTCCTGCTCCTGGCAGAAACTAGGAGGTAAAAGGTGCCTTTTCAAGAAAAAAAGAAAAGGTGCCTTCTTCTCCAGGAGTCTAGAGGAGAACAACGGCTTCATGAGCATCTTCTTCCTTTGTGTAGGAATATCTACAGTCCAATGCTTTCTACAAATAATTATTAAGTACAGAATGCCTGGTACATTTGCTTATATGGTAACTCATTACCTGAAAATTCTAGCATTGCATGAATTCAAAAAGACCTTGTAATTTAAGGTTTGGTTACTATTTAGATTTTCTATAGCAGTGATCAATGAACTGACAGAAAAGTCAGAAAAAAAGAAGACTCTGGCATTTATTTAGGTGCTCTTTAAACTGCACAAAAGCTTCTGAACTCTGTTTCAAATCAGTTCATTCCTTACCGTGCAAAATATTTGTAGCGATTCCTTCCACTAACTTCAGGATCTTCATACACAATTTGAGGTATTTGAAGAGAAGACTGAGTTCTAAAGCCAAAATACAGCGTATCATTTAAGAAGTACATTCAGAGCAGTTCTGATCTTTTTTCTTTTTTTAATCTTTCTCTACTTCTCTTGATGCATAATCAAACATACATGCCACAAATTCCACAAAATCCCTCTACTTACACAAGCAATTATATTTTGCTTTTTCCATACTTTATATATATAGCAAAACAGTTTGACACTTTATGTATATTTACCACTATGTGTGGGCAAGAAATGGTCATTTGCTGCCTCTAATAAAACTTTCTTACGTGCTTGTCAAGAAAAGGATTGGCCACTTATAAATGCTTGACCTTGTAAGCTAAACTACTTTTATTGGGAGTGGGAGGAGCAAGCTCATTTCCTTAAGAGTGAAAAACTTTCTGTACCAGAAAATATGTGTAAAGGATTAGAATGAACAAAGGGGAAGACTACCACTTTCTACCTTTCAAAAGCAGCTCAAGAGACTTTGAGAAAATGTGGAAAATTTTAGAATCAGCAATTTCAATTTGAATTCTCCAGTAAAGGAGAAAAATTAGGATGACCATGTGAATGTTTCAAAACCTATGCTGGAGCAAGCATATCTTTTGCAAGAACAGTCTGTCTTCATTTTTTTCCCCCATTTTGAATTTAAAGTAGGCAGACTGTTTAAATTTTTCACTACAACATCTTGGAGAGTTTTCTTCATTTTAAAGCTTTGGAAGACCATGAGGTAGACCTCATTAAGGCAGTCAGTAAGAGAACTGGTAGAATTGAGTAATTTGAAAGCTATGCATCAGGATTGCTATCTCATTTTGCAACCAGTTTATACTCCAGTCTTACTCTTCTCAACCTGCAAAGTGGTTAAAGACAAGAAACAGCAGTTATTAAAAAAAAAAAAAAAAAAAAAAAAAGAGCCCATCTCATGCCATTAAGGGTAAGTCATTTCCTTAAGCTGTATATACAGCAAGTTCTGAAGGTCCTGCTTTTCATATGACCATTTTTGGCAACTTGTAAGAATCCTGACCTCAGATGTATGGGACTGTGGGTGCTGGAGTTGGTTGCTGCTGCCTAGTTTTAAATACAGAGATACAATTAATACATGACATTGCTTGACAGCTGGGGTCAGAACAGAGGATCGCATGCTGAGATCAATTGTCTTCAGAGACCTCGTCTGAGCCCTGTGAGCTGTGCTGTGGAACTTGGGGAGCCACAGTTTGGCCACCCACGACAGCAAAACCTATAGAGGGATGCTTCATTAAGCTTCCGTGACATACAATTTACTGCCAAGGTAAGTTTAAAGTCATCTCTTCCCAGTGCTTTCAGTCCTGTTTTGAGATGCAGTTCAGTAACCTGAGATACTTGCTCAGCACTAATGAACCTATTATTGTGTAGTTGTGTTTGTGATTCAAATGAGTTAATTGAGCTGATGGCTAGTTCCACTAGCTGACTCTTTACTATCAGACTGTTGAGCCATCCAGATGGATTTGTGTTTCATTCAGCACAGGTGGGCACTTATTCTTATGATCTAACTTTATTAGCATAAGCTGTTCATCCTATTATGGTATAGTTATAGGCACAATGGGAACCCAGTAAAATAGCCCCTTTTATTCCACAGATCCTGCCTTTTGCATGTCCTTGACTTCTATTTGCTGACTTTGCTGAAATAAATGAGCTTTTATTCCTGGTAACCTTGCAGAGGCAATACAACTACTGAGAATACAGCTGGGAAATAATCTATCTTCTGTATCAGCAACACTGTCAATCAGTGCAGGTTGGAGCAGAGGGGATGTATTTCTCAGTTTTTGTTAATTGCAAGACGTTTTGCAAATACATGTTGTTGAAATGAAAATCAATTTTAAAGCAGCGCAGGCATCAAATAAGTTCTTGTTGCAGAATAACAGCCAAAATATAAGAAGCCACTGAGGTTTTCATGTGCTGGGGGCAGTCTGAAATGTTGAAAATAATAATAATAATTTTAAAAGGCTCAAAAATTCTTATTTTATTATGGAAGTGAGAAGAATATGCTTTTGAAACTGAACAAAACCACATGTGAAATCTGCTGTATCACTCTTAAACATCTTTGATTACTGTTTGACATGTGGTACAACTCAGTTACCAGCAACCCCAGAGCATGCATCATCTGAAAAGCCCATGGTCTAAAGTTAGCCTGTTAATGCAGCAAAAACCTCTGAAAACAACTACCTAGACTGATGCCTGTAGTCTTGAATACAGCTGCAAGAGGACTCCAAAAAACGCATAGTGTAGCAAAGCACATAAATGTTTTTTTAAAATATTTGCTGAATCAGAAGCCCAGATTGTAATGCCAGGAAAAAGTTAAACTAAGAAACCCCTGCACTAACAATGCGGTGCCCTAGTTCAGGCCCCACACGCTCCTGAATGAGCAGCAAAAGCAACCTAACCAGCTGCAACTGCACAGGACTAAAAGGAAACACCTCCAGCTGAAGTAACATACATGAGTCACTGAAGTCTTCATAACTTATCTACTACGTAAGAGATTGAAATAACTCTCTTCTCCTTCCCGGCAACCGCTGCAAAGCAGATAGCACAGGGATGAAGGAATGTGCAACATCCACCCTGTAAGAAACAGATGGGCAACCATACTCCACAACAGCTGCAATCTCTTAATTTCAAGGGAAATACAAGTAGGAGCAAATTGCAGTCATCTCCACTTCAGTGTGCATGGCTTTTTGTTGGTTTTGTTTGTATGTTTGTTTTAAATTATCCAACCATAGAACACTTACACAGCAAGCTGCTGAAGAGCCTCCAGGCGCTGCTGAGCCCTCCCTCTCCATCTTTGGTCAATAAATGGAGGCACTGGATCTTTGCCCTCCAAGCACAGACTGTAGCCTGGGAAATGGATCAAGCTACTAAACATACTTCTGAACATTGGTGCCTTTACCTAATGTTTGTGTGGACACAAAGAAGAGAGGCAGTGATTTAGCGATTTCAAACAGCATTCAAGAGACCAGAATTTCAGCTTATTGTGATTTACAGGACCGCACATTTGGGATGGGGAAAGAAGGCATACGTATGCTAATGATGTCAGCTGGTTAGATGGTACTTCTCAAGATGTGGAGCATAGCAGACTAACAGCAGATGCACAGATATGTCTTCTGGCTGTTTTCCAGTGTCTAAACTTATACTTAAAATTGAAGGGTCTAACAGCTCGTTACATAAAGAAGTTAGTGTGCAGTAACTGTGAATGTGCAGTAATGTGAACTTCTAGCACATTACACCATGTAACTCCTTCCTATTTCGTATGCTATAGAAATGAAATAACATATTCCACTTAAAGTTACATTATTTTATACTGTAACAGTTTTAGCATGTGTTAAAAATATCTTGACTGGAGTTGGCACACAAAAATGATCACATTAAAAATCCACACCCTTCCTTCTAAGCACTAATTTCCCTGGGTAGATATGCCTTAAATCTCTAAATTTACGGTTGCCAATAAATCTTTGCAATTGTGACTCAAGCATAAGTGATGTAGCTCTATTGGCTTGAGCTGCTGCAAAGTCTGAAATCAGATTTGCATGGTGAATCGCCCCTTTCATTTCAGTGGGTGCTAATTCAGATGCATACAGGGTAGTGGTGACATTTCAAGTACACTAACTCACCAGACTGTAAGAGAATGTCAGACGATGAAGATCTAGGCACCCTACTATGAGTAGCTGCTTGCTGTGCGTGAGACTGCATTTTTGTTTCATTTCTCTCCAAAAGGAATTCAACTTTCGAGAGTCTGGAAAACCCTAATCACTGATATATTATCACAACCCCTGTCCACCCCATTCTGTGATGCTACAGGTTAAGAATTCAAAGTTGTATTGTTATGAATAGCACATTATGCACTTGTTGATTCATATGTTTAAAACATGTTTTATGCAAGTCATAGTCTGTCACCATACCCACCCGCAACATCACCCCTATGACATGACAATGTTAGTGACAGTACCCCTGCTTACTTTGTTTGGCCCGAACTGTTCACACAGCCATACTGTTGCAAGGATCTCTATGATAACAGGCAACGTTTTCAGCTCCACGTGTGTGTCTCTCTACAGAGAGGCAGACAAACACACATTTTGTTTTCACATAGATATAAGAAACAGTCTAAGATAATGGGGTAGGAGACATCCAGAAACATTCTTTAAAAAAATGTTTCTTGATTCCATTGTTGGAAAGCTGATCAGGGATTTGCTCCTTGCTGTACAGCAGTGAGAGTTTCACAGTGTCTGCCTGGCAGGCTCAGTCAAGTGCATAGCTTCAGGAGGACTCTTTGTTTAAAATCCAATTCATTGCGCAGTTGTACCAAGTCTGTTTTCCTTTGGCATTCTACCTATATGCAGCCTGTCTAGCTGTCAATCACTCCTGTCTAAAGGTGTGACTGCAGCTCCCACAGACATGCCCTAGCTGCTTTTAAGCTAGCTAGGGTGAATATTGGTAGCAGGGGAGCAAATGCAGTAGGGAGCTAAGCATGGGCTATCTAGCTAAGGGCTTAGCTAGGAAGCTAAATTGTGCTGAGCTCATATGAAGAATCAGGATGGGTTTGCAATCTCTACAAGCTGCTTAGCTGTGGCTACCTAGTTCATTTTAAACTGCCTAAGTATGCTACCTCGATCTGTAGTGTAAGTATATCCCACGGTAAATGAAGAAGCACCACGTGAAATAACACATTTTAACAGATCTGCTTGAACAACAGCCCAACAACTCTCCAGTTCTTTTATTAGATCTTAATAACATATACAAGCTATTGTTAACAGCATTTGGAGATACTCTATTAAAAATACCGACACACAGTTTCGGAAATTACTCAGGACATGAAACTGGTCATTTCTAGGCTGCTGCTAGAGTCACCCTAGGCCAACAATCACGGTTACTCCCCATATTAAGTCTTGTTTTAGATAAAAGTGTTTCCTTTGCTTTGTATTTGCTGTCTTAAGGGAGCAGCTTAGAACTGAGACAGAGTTTCTACCCATGTGTATGCATATACACAGAAATAAAAGGTGTACATGTAAGCTACCTTTGACCAACACCTACCACTTTATCACCGACAAGTTGAACATGGATATTTGACTTTGAGTGGTCCTTCTCACTTGACAGTGTGTACAGAGGGTCTGAAAGATAAGTGAACAAATGGTACTAGTTACATATTTGAAGAATCAGCATGAATCATCAGGCTCCACTTCCCTCTTTAAAAGTCTGTCCATAAGAGAGTACAAAACAAACTAGGAAATTAAAAAAACTGAAATACATGTCTCTGTATCAAAGAAATTCCACCATCACACAAATCAGCCCCAGAGCTGAAATAACTACTGTTCTGTGGAACACGCACACGACTGAAGAAAAATCTACCTTCTCTGGAAGCACTGCCAACTTAAATAGAAAACGCAGACATGAAAGAGAAGAAGCAAACATGATGCAACGGTAATCGGTGGAAATCTCCCACTGTCCAGGCGCACCCCTCTGGGCTAGAGAGAGAGCGCTGGCTTTCCTCCAGCTCGCAAACGCTTCGCGCTCCCAGGCCCCTCCTCGCTCCCGGTAACTTCCTCACCGCCGCCAACCCGAACGCTTCACCCCTACGCGGCTCTGCCCCGCTCCCGGGGCGCCGGCACCCGCCCTCCCGCCTCCGCACCCGCTTCCCCCGCCCAACCGGTTGCCGGGTGGCTCGGTGACAGCCCCTCGGCCGGCTCCGGCCGCGCACCTCGTCTGGCACGGCCGCAGAGGCCCCGGGAGAGGCCTAGCTCGGGCAGCCCGACCGCTTCATGACCCGCACGCCGCCCACCCCCCCCCCCCCAAGCACCGAGCACCCCGCCTCAGGCCGGGACGCGGACACCCCCCCCCCCCCCGCCTTCCCCACCGAGCGCGTCGGGCCTGGCCGCCCCGGTCCCCCCGCCCGCCCCCCCCGGGGCTGCAGGCAGGGCAGGGGGCGCGGGGAGGGGGCTGCCCGGCCCGGCCGGGCCCGGTACCGTCGGGGCAGCCGAAGGTGCGGCCGAGGAACCATTCGGCCGCCGCCGCCGCCGCCGGTTCCCATGGCGACGGCCGGTGGGCGGGGCCGGGGAATGCCCCGCCCCCTCCGGCGGGACGGTGCCGCGGGGCGAGGAGGCGGCGGGGGCCGCGCGGGTCGTTCCGGGCCCTTTTGCCGCTGCTTCCTCCGAGCCCCCGCGGGCCCGGCCTTCCGGGGAGCCCTAGGGCCTGTGAGGCCGTGAGGCCCGCCCGCCTCCATCTTTGTGTGTGCTGCCGCGGGCGAAGGGGGCGGCTCGTCCGTGGGTTGAGGCGGCCGGAATGATCGGGGGGGGGGGGCAGGGGCCTGGGTAGCTTTGCTTTTCAACAGCTCTTGCTCAAGTTGTGTTAGGTGATGCTCTCCAGTTCCCCTGGACCCTCGCTTAGCGCTTAAGAGAACCGGTTTAGCAATCGCAGCTGAGGTCTGGATTCGAGCCTGGTTATTCTTATTCCCGGCTTCGCTTGTTACTGCTTAGGACTTGTGCTGCCATGAGGTGGTGAAAACAGACTTGGTGTCTACCGCCCAGAGAGGCTGCAGGTATTTTTGCATTTGTAAAGCATCTGGGGAGACCTGCACAAAGCATTACAAACGAGCCTTAAAATAAGCTTTGCAAAACATTGACGTTTTTGCAAGGAGGAAGCCACCACCGCCAGTGAGGAGTAAAGTTGGAAGCTTCATGCTGCTACACGGGAAGGGCTAATGCTTTTGTCAACCTAAGGAGATTCAGAGGCAATGCTGCCAAGACTTTTGGAATAGGGCATAAAAAGCAGCGGAACTGCAAAGGGGCCCTCTGCCTATAATCTTGAGGCAGGTCCCTCGTGTTAGTTATTTTGTGTATAAAACTCCATGTACCAAATAATTATTCACAGTTTGCCATGTCTGACATAAAACTTTGGCCCGTCAGCGCTTCATCGCAGGAGAGCAACATTAGGACTGTGGTTCCAAATTCCTTGGCTCTGCAATTTTAAGACATTTAATTAAACTTTCATAAAGGCCTGTCACTTGTTTGAAGCAACAACTTCTTTCTTAGGGTAGTTCATCAAAATGAGCCAATTGAAGACTCAAATGTGGTTCTGAACTAAAATGCTGTCGCAGCTTTGTTGCTGACTGACATCGGTAGGATGCTACTTGCCACAATGGATTGATCCATGCCCTAAAGATACCCAGCAGGCTGTAAAGGCCCTCATTTTACTAAAGAGCTTTACAATGTGATACCTTATTGTAATTATCGACAAGGGCAGCAAAAGTCACTTTTTAATAGAGTTGCCCTGCATTTCTCATGATCAAGTTCAGTCTTCCTTCTTGGTATCTCATTTCATTAGAACTCCATAATTTCCATGCTGAAATTTTTCCATGCTGGACATCTGCCTTGAGGTAACGAGGTGTGTAAACTGTACTTTGGCCAAAAAATGATTCTTTGTCAACTCCACCCTCTCACATTTTTCCACTTCAAGGTTTTCAGAGATGACTGGATACAGGTGCCCTGGACTTTTGTTTTTCTGATGAGGAAAGGAATCGGATGGAAACCAGGTAGAGAAGGAACAACAGAACAATTGCATGAGTTCTTGAGAGAGTACAACAAAATGCCAGGGCATAGTCTAACAGATGAGTACTCTCTGGAGTTGTGGAAGATCAACGAGGTGCAGTTCCACTATTAACTGCATTAAACTGGGCTAAATGTAAGATGTTGCTACCTTCTTTATTAACCATGAGATGCCTGGCCCCACTGCCTCTGATCTGTTGGTGTTGGCAGCTGAAAGACTATGAGGGGAACCCTCTCAAGAGACTGATGTGGCTGAAAACTAACCTGTCAGAAAATAAGAGATTGTCCTGGGTTGAGTGAGTGGTGGAGTTTTTTGGTGGCAGGGGAGGGGGCTATCGGGGCGTCCCCCTGTGAGAAGCTTCTCGAAGCTCCCCCAGCTCCACGTCAGCTCCACTTCTGTTTGGGAAATTGAGCCAATCGGCTGCGCCTCTGTGATAATGTATTTAAGAAGGGACGTGGTGACGGGCAGTGGGACTGGTGAGGAGGAGTTGCTGCAGCTGCCTGAACACCAAGGTCAGTGGGGGAACGGAGGAAGAAAGGAGGGGGGAGGTGTGCCGGAGCAGAGACCCCCCTGTACCCTGTGGGGAGACGGCAGGGCGGCCCCCCCCTGCCAACCATGGAGATCTACGGTGGAGCAGACATTGATTTGTGGCCTGTTGCTCCTGCTTGGTATAATCAAGGTTCTGTGCCCAAAGAAGGCCGGGGTCTCATGGGAAAAGGCAGCCCCGCTGCTGTAATTCAGCACTGGGAGGATTGCAGCATGCAGGGGAGTCCCACGCCGGAGCAGCTCGGGAAGGGCTGCAGCCGTGGGAGGGAATCCAGTCGGAGGAAGTTAGTGACCCATGACGGAGCAGTGTGGGGAACGCTGCGGCCCGTGGGAGGAATTCATGTCGGAGAAAGTTTGTGGAGGACTGTCTCCTGTGAGAGGGGGACCACAATGGAGCAGGAGGAACAAGTTCCGGACACTCCCCTCACCGAAGATGAAGGAAGTGGCAGCGCTGACTGCACCCCCCATTCCCTGCCCCTGCGCCACTGGGGGAGGAGGTAGAGATATCGGGAGCAGAGCTGAGCCCGGGAAGAAGGGAGGGGTGGGGGGAAGGTGTTCTCAAGATGTGGCAATGCTTCTCACTGTCCTACTCTGTTATGTGTTGTTAGTGTCTGTAATAAATGTATGTTCTTTTTTTTCTTCCCCTAACGAGTCTGCCTTTTGCTCGTGATCATAAAAGGGGAATTTTTCCCCATCCCAGTCCTATCTCGAACCCCAAGCCTGGCTCTCTGTCCCTTCTCATTGCCGGAGGGGAAGGGAGAGAGAGCGGCTGCCTTGTGGTTGGCTGCCAACCAGGCCTAAACCACGACAGAGATGAAAGTTTTCAGGTCACGGCATAGCAGCCTGAAGAGTAGTACTCACCCACAGGCGGTGACAGGTATATGTGACTGAGCTAAAAAGCTCAAGGTTCAGGTTCATGGAGCATGCTTAGATTAGATTAGGGTGTGTGTGTGTGTGTAATACTGGCTTATTTTTAACTAACATTTCTGAGAAATCTCTGTGAATTACAGATGTGGACAGTGATCAGCCTTACAAGTGTTGAAAGATGTGCTGATTATTACTATCTTGAATGTTCTTTGCCTTCATATTCCTGTGGATCTGCAGCTGGAGTGAAACCTGGCCAGGGCCTCTGGCACACTGGTGTGTGCTGTAGAATGCACTGCAATGGCAAAGCAGTGAGGTTCGGTCTGAATTGTTTTGTTCTGGTTATTTTTTTTTTTGGTCTGAAATACTGATGAGCCATTTCCAGAGAAAAAGATCCCAAAACATGAAAGACTCTGAGAAAATGTTTGATCTTGCAACCTTGTCTCTGGCCAGCACTTTGGAAAAGGGACTTAAAGCTATTTGACAATTCTGTCTGTCCACACCAAGGACTCATCCTATCACTGGTGAAAGTGAGCTGAAGGCAACTAAACTGCAAGCAATCAAAAAAGACTCCTGTTTCTTAGCTATAGTTTTCAAAGAACTTGACTGATGGGCTTTCTCTTTAGAGCTGTGGGCTGTAGCATGATTTTGTTTGTTTGTTTTCAATAATAGCTTTTCCAGAACAAGACTGTGTAGCTGAGCTGGGGTGCCGTCTATCTGATGATTTTTCTATAGCCACTTGGCTCTGAGGGGACACCAGGTGCTCAGATGTATGAGTAAATTGTCCACACCTTTGTGAGTTACTGTGCAGTGACTGAGTGGACTAACCGTGCCAGTGCTTAGCATGTTGCAAAATTGTGGTAAAGTGCACTAGTTTGGCTGCCTGTGAAAGAGGCTGAGCCAAATGCATTTCACCTTGAGATAAGACAGTGTAATTTGCTGCAAGATGAATTACTGCTACTCTGTTGATGGACTTGTTATGCTGTGAGGACATGCTGATGGGTTTGAACTGTAAAAATCAGACAAAGAGCAGTGGAAAATGTAGACGAGGAAGGTAGGATTGGGCACTAGTTGAGAGCAGAACAGTAGCTGGACAAGAGCAGATGTGAAAATGTGGTTTCAGAGGAAAAACTCTGCTGGCTGAACAAAGCAAAATTAGTAGGAGAGTGGGGTGGTAGAGAACCAGTGTGCAGGGGGAGGAGGGAGAGACAGGGTGAGCACCCAGTAGAGCAGAACTGAAGTACCTGGACAAGAAAATGGGAGACCTCTATGATGAGCTGAAGAAGTGGGGAAGGGTGTGGAAAGGCAGGACTGGGGGGAAGAAGGCAAAGAAGTTGAGCTAAACAGATGATGAGTCTCTCTACCACGCCTTCCTTCTGTCCTCCAGAGCCTGGGAAGGAACTGGGTTTCCTGAATGGGAATTTTCCCCTGCAATCCACGAGGATTTGTGAAACCCCTGGCAAGATGTCATCCATCTGGCTTTAAGCTTGATTATGTAGATGGTCCTCTTCTGCTCTCTGTTAGCAGCTGTCAAATGACAGCACCGTTGCGGTGCTGGGTGTGTGTGATGCTTTGTGGCAGCTTTCTTCTAGTTATTAAAGAAATCTAAGTTACAGGCAACAAAGATAGAGCATTAAAAGCACTACTGAGGCTTTGATGGCAGGAAATGCCAAAATTAATTATTTAAAATTAGTAACTGTTAGCATGCCATTTATCATTCTTGCCACAGGATGTCACAATTTCCCCATGTATGGCCCATCACCAGCTCTAACTTTGGTGGTGGTCAGGTCAGCACTTCTATTAAATGTGAAATAGTATAAAATTAATTTGGCCCTTATACCCATCCAAAGTAAGCATTAATTTCCATTCCCTGTCCGATCTCCACCTGGTTTACTAACTGTATGTGATAAACACCTCTTTCCAGATGTGTGGTTCAGGAAAGCAGGAGCAGGAAAGCAGCAGCACAGGGCTGCAGTCAATGTGGTTGCTAGCTTTTTAATCCAGAGGAAGGGACCCTTCCTCCCAGCCCATCAGAACAGATGGTGAAGAAGAGTGAGGAAAACAGAAGGAGGGGGAAGATGTGGTCACTATTCCCAGCAGGAAGCAGAGGTAAGTCTCAAAGGTGTGAGAAGACAGATGCTGTAAAATCTAATGTTTTGTGGCTAGAGGCCTTGTCTCTGTGCTGGCTTTTGGCGATAGTAAGGCATTATATTCATTGTGGAATATCTCACTTGTAACCTGTGACATCTTTTGTAAAAGTGGCCTTGGAGTACTGATTGTGGTAAATGGAGCTTCAACAAAGTGAAGTCTTTGGTTTCTTTGTGCTGTTTTCACTAAGAGCTCTGCTAATAGAGGCATTTTGAGATACAACTACTGAACTGGAAAAAACAGATGAAAGTCTATGGACACTGTTCTCTCCTGTCTTTATTAGTATGACTGTTGGCACATTTCCTTTACTAAAAGCAATCTACAGATGAGGATAGCCTAAAAAGTCAAAGTTCAAAGAAAATTAAGTAGTAACACTTTGATCCCAGTTAAAGGATTCACTTGAAAGCCTGCTGAGAGACTTCTGTAATGGTTTTGATTAGGACTTAAAAAAATAATAAAAAAAAAAAGGAAGGTGGAATTAGAGACATTTTCAGCCCATGGTTCAGAGAAGTCTGATTTGTGACAAAAAACAAAATTTACCAATACTTCAGGCATCCTCTGAAGGACATTCACATACTTTAATTTGCTTGGATTGCATGAGCTTTGGATGAGATTCTTAATGAGCAGGGATGACGTTTGGATGATTTGCTAGGCTGAAGTCAGGAATGTTGTCTCACCTCAGCCAGAAGAGGCTAGTGGATTAAATTCCTTTGGGAACTAGTGAATTCCTAATGTTCTCACTCCTTCTGGGCAATATTCAGAGGAATAAATGGCAGTGCCAACATGTTAGCTTGCAGCTTTCAAGTGCCAGTGTGTTAAGACTTTTCTTTTCAATGTTAAACCTTAGATTCCCTCTGTTTCTTGCTGCAACAATCAGTGGTTGAATCAGCAGAGGAGATGCTATACCCTAGTCAGAGCACAAGAGGTGAGAGAACAACCAGAGGAACAATTTGATGGAAGGGGAATATTACATTGACTTAACAGACAAGATTTTATCCCGTATTTCTGGCTTAGAAGTTGACATGAGCTTGTATCTTCAAAGAAATCCAGCTACTTGCTTCTGGAGACCTGGATGAGAAATGTTCTTATAGCTGGGTTGTGATTGGATTCCGTGTCTGTTTTTCATGAGAGTTTGGCTCCAGTCTTGTTGTCTGTTTGTCTGTTTAAAACATAAATAAACAACTGTGTTTACTGGTAGCTGCCTGTTGAGCTGAGAGGGAAGAGAGAAAACCCACTGACTGGGAAAGGGGAGTCCAAGTGCAGGGAGAGAGGGAAGGCAAGATGCAGCTGTAACTAGAAGGAGCTCAAGGGGAGGTGGGAGATGCTTCAGGGAGTGGAAAGGTTCCATCCACCACTGACTTCTTGCTCTGGTGATACCCATTTGTCAGCTCTTTGCTGAGAGAGGACAGTTCTTTCTTTAAAAGGGCAAACCTAAAACCCAGCCTGTTAATAGTCTGGATGGGAAGATATGAATTCCTCTATTTTACTCGGCCAAGCCTGAGGAGAGGCCCTGCTGAAGTCCTGATCTCCCTAAAACTTGACTGGTGGTGCCTGTCCAGGCTGCGGGGATGCAGGGAGGGTGCTGTCAGCAGCAACGACCATCCCGGCCTGGCCAATCCATCACACTTCCCAACTCTGCTCTCTCCCAGACCAGGCTGGGAGCCGGCGTGACTAAGAAGGGTGGTGGCTCCCTAAAAATGTCAAGGGCTGTAGAGAGAACGTTGTCTCCTAGAGCCAAGGAGACCTCTTTACCCGGAAGCTCAGGAGTTCAGTAGCTAGATTTTTACTGGCTGCTTGATGGATGATGGATGGTTTGTACTAAAGCCTGCAGCAGCACAGGGTAGCTTAACAGTTCAGTAGACAGGGAGACATGTAGTATGTATTTATCTGATGTGTCAAAAACAATGGAATGGAGTACCCTGCTGACCTCTGCAGTATTTCTGCTCTCCTCATTCTTTTTCCTATTGTTTGTCAAGGTGCCTGGTCAAGTCTGGCTTCCAGCTAGTTGGAAAACTTTTCCCAGGACGTTGAATGTCTGTGCTTGCCTGATCTGAAGGGAGCACCAGGGACTACTGATTTTCTGTGACCCTTTTAGCCACTCTCTTCATGGAAATGAAATAGCTGGACACAAGTGATATGGAGACTGGTTTTAGCTTGTTATTGTAATACAGTATAACTCTGTCACACACACTACACTCTTACTTCCTCTTAAACAATTAAGGCAACATGATCTTAATCCGGTCTATTAAACCTTTCCAAAAAAATACTTCTCATCCTTTAATTGCAATTCTCTGGATGCAGGTCAGCTGAGGGCTAGCACACGTCCAAGGGCCTGGAGAAGGCCTACCAGAAATAAAAGGGAGAGACAGCAGCGACAGGACACTCAGGCCATGGGGAGAAAAAAAGCTAGAATTGGATGGGGGCTGAACAGAGCCCTTTCTGAACAGAGACTGGGGAAGGATGCATAAATATCACTTCTCCCATATAAGAAACCAAAGCCTGTGCTCTCTTTAGTCTTGAAAGTTCCCCTATCTTTCCCCTCTGTCTTTGCCTGCACCCACACAGCCCCTCCCCACATCACTTCCCAGTCTCAGATGGTGGAGACTGAACAGAACACAATACAGGATCTAGAGCACATCACTGGTGTCTTGACATATCAACTGTGAGAGCACGATAGGAACTCAGTATCTAGCATGTTGATCTGGAAACATCCCCTCTTTGATCCTGAGGAAGTCTTTGAATGGACCCCTAGAAGAATCAGACGTGGAGAAATCCATTGTGGGTTTTAAATAAGGGCCTGGAGTAGTTGAAGTTAATGATGTGTCCGTCCAGACAGGATGCATAGAGTAAAATTTAGTGTTTGTTACACACAGTAAGTACCAACCCAAGACACTCAGTACTTGGAGAAAACACTGCACAGCATACTGTACAGCATATTGAAAACCAGGGCAAAATAGTCAGGATATGGGATTGAGCTGAAGGTTTAGATGAAATTTTCTGCCATGTAGATGACTTGTGTTCCCATGTCACTTTTTCAAAAATAATTGTATTCCAGCTACGTAATGTATTTAGGAAGATGTCAATGTAAGTAGGATCTCTTGAGAATCCCTCTGCCAGCCTATGGAGATGCCCCTAATGCTTCTTAAAATCTGACCCTTAAGCACATGATAATCAAGTCCAACTGATTTTTGGTGGGAATAAGGATTCTAACGATCTCCTTGAGAAAGTGCCAGTAATGCTCATTAGACTTACTTCAAAATTCTTCTTCTGGATCAATGAGAAGAAAAGCAGAAGAAAACAAGTACAAATGAATTAGGTGTTCAAAGTTGAAACCTAGCTTGCCCACTGATGTGAAAGAAATGGCTTAAGAGCAACTGAATTTTCTACATTATTTTGTAACTTAGCAAGTAACAGCCAGGGGGATTCTAAATGGATTCAGAAGATAGATAATGTTGCAGGCTCTTTACAAGCAGCTTGCAGCTCTGTACAGCCTATGTCTTGATGTAATATTTAAAAGGAGTGAAATGCTGGGATGTGAGTACGTAGAAGTATGCAGCTGCAATCAGTGACATCTCAAAAATGGAATGACTCATGTATTTGTAAATACTAGTGGTTCCTTCCAGGCTTCCAGTTAGCTCCCGCAGTTTGTTGTGAATGCTAAACTATTTTCTGTAGCGCAAGCTTCACATTTCGTAAAACATTACCAAGAGAGACTTGAATAGATTCAACCAAGCTAGATTTGCTACCGACACAGACATCAAAATGGCACGCCACCAAGCAGAATAAAACTGTTAGTAGCAGCAACACTTAGGGGGGGGAAAAAAGGACAACTGGAATGTGTGCAGTAAAAAAGAAGTGGACATACTGTATTGCTGCTTCTCAGTTATTTGACAGCTTAACACCATTCATCAGAGTTGCAGAAACACTGCTTCGTTTGCAGCAGAACTAATCAAGGTTAGAACTCTGTGCTATGAAGTATTTTATGGAACTACAGTGAGGCATTTTTCTTCAATACACAGGCGAGTGGATCTGGGTTCTGAATGAGATTTCCTGTAACGCATAAGCACAGATCTTAGGTGACATTTAATTTTTGTGGGGTAACTAATTGGAGATCATCCATGCATGCATGTGGTGCTACATATTAACAGTGGCTCAGCTCTCTGATAGCTTGAGGTCACATTCTGATCAGTTCCAACAATTCACATAGAGGTTATGCAGAAGTTTGAAAGTCTTACTCTTTCAAGTCATGAGAAGTGAGACTGAAAGAGGTTTCCTGTTTGGAAAGAACTATATAGACAGCTGTTACGGTTAACTCTGCAGTGGAGACAAAAAAAAATATCTGAGGATAGCAAAACTACTCCCTGGGTGACTAGTGTGTGTCATCATCTTCAAGCCTAAACACTTATAATCCTGGACTATTTTTTTCTGATTTTTAACTGAAAATAGCAAGTCTGACTGCAGGGGAGGGACAGACCTTTGCAGATGAATGTCTTTTGGAGTATTAGTGATGCTATTTTGCAAATACAGGTTAGGATTTTCTGAGTTACGAAGCGTAGAGACTGTCAGACGATAGACCCTTGCCTTCTTCAGCCATGCTCTTTTGTTGTGTCAGTAGCACACGCAGCCATTCGAGTGCAAACACCTGGCCTTTCCTTCCCACCAGTTTGCGCAATGGGATCTATTCCAGACCACTTGGGTTTTCATGGGTGTTCCCTCCACAAAGGGGAGCTGAAAATTAGTCATCCCAGCAAGCACTAAAGTAAGTGTGACCAGGTTTGAAATGCACATCCAACATCAGCTGCTGTACATCTGCGATGTGGAAAGCTGCCACGTGTCCAGAGGCTCAGTTGTTCTTGCCTCCAGTCCATAGGGAACAGGCAGGTTGCTTTGTGGCATGGTACCAAATGCCAGCTTCCTTCTTTTGCCATGTTACCAGGGAGACTGCATACTGAATTTGCTGGCCTGGCTTTTGCAGTGTTGCATGGCAAATTCATAACCTTTACTAATATGTTTGGATATACTGTCAGCGGGCAGTGAAAAGAAGAGGCGTAGTATGAAGTGATGATATTCGTAATTTTAGCACAAACTGGGGAGGAATGTGTGGGAGAAAAAAAAAAGAGTGGGAAAGACATGAAAATTCTTTAAGTTTATAAACTTAAAACAAGCACTGATGTCTTGTCTTCCCTCACCCCAGCACGAACATCCAGATTTCACTGGAAAAGTCATTCATCGCTAGAAACAGTGTTCTGCTTGCACTATAAAACATTGGTTTCTTAGCAAAAGCAAGCAGTGGTGGCAATTCTTGAAATTAGTTTTGCTACAGATTTAGACCGGGACAAGAGTTTCTGCTCTGCCTGCTGTAGGACAGGCGCTATCTTCTTTACTGTGGAGGGCTAGGCCACCGAGTCCTGGCCCCAGCATGAGACTCCAGAATTTCTGGGATGTTGTGGGCCGAGTTCTGCGATGTCAGAGACAGCAGTTCTGTTTCGAATGTGGAAAGTGGCTGCAACCTGGCAAACGACCTTCTACCTCCAGCCTCTGGCGCTCTGAAGATCTGGCTTTATTCCTGGCAAGAGATGATCTGTTGCAGTACTAGCTTGTAGGGCATTCAAAGAGACAAAAATGCTTTAAAAGTAATCTTGATTCTACTCTTGTTTCTTTAAGGGCTTGCTTGCCAGTATGGAGGGAGACTCTCTCCATACAGACTTCCACTGTGATCTCCCAGGAGGGGATGGTTCAGTCCTGTGGTACAGCATCCCTGCATACAGAATTCATGCCGTAGTCCTGAAACATGGGGATTTGCCTCTTCAGCTTGGGAGAAGACCAGCACATCACTTCTTGAGGTGATTTTAGCCCAGTGAACCACTTGCCTTCTCCTAAAGATGGAGTTTGAAGCTTAGAGGGGATGTAGTTAATCACCTTAAAGTCTCTTCCATTGTACTAGACCAGAGCAAAGGTCCTTCTGTCCTAGCATTCAGTCTCTCTTGGGTCACACTGCTGAGCTGATAGTATTTGGTAGTTGCAGGTCTGCAACTCTGATCAAAGCAAGAAAGTCTGTCCTGTACTTGGGCAGTTAATATAATAGGTAACAGGGCCCTGGCAAGTCATCTTACTCAGAAGTTTGAAGTCCTTTTTTTTTTTTTTTCCTCCATGTGTAGCTAACCATTGACCAAAACCACAGACAACTTATTTGACAATTAAAGACAGTGTATGGTTGACTGGGCTCCTGGAGTAGTAGCTGTCTCATGTTTATATTAAGTCAAAGACAAAAATATTTCTCTAGACCAATATTAAACAGGTTTATTTTTTTCAAGATTGTAAAGGGTTAGTGGTTCTCAGAACAGACACTACATGGAAAGTATCAAAATACCTTCAACTCTGTTTCACCACAAAGATTTTCCGCAGCTAAATTTACCTTCTTTCATGTGTATCAAGTGTGAGAAATCTGGAAGACCCCAGACTAGCCCAGACTGCTACTTTCAACTGACATTGATAGGGGCTTACCCCACCTAACAGTAACAACGAATGTAAATACATTGTTGAGGTTCCTTGAAATGTCTGTCCATTTGAGTCTCTCTAATGGACAAGTACTTTTTTTGGACAACCATTCTTTTAGTGGGCTGAAACTGAAGATACAAGAAGCCAAGGGAAATTACAGCAGTGCTACTGTGATGTTTACACATCACGAGTCACTGCTCTATGTTCTTTATTTCTGATAAAGGGCTGTACAGCAAAAATAATTTGGAACCCCATGACAACTGGGTAGTCTACCCATATTTCATCCATTACTCCTCTAAACACAGAGCTGTAAATGTTCAGTGCTATCCGTAGTCCTTGTACTCTCACACGTGGTATCAGGCTGCCAAGTGTCATGGCAGATTGAGGGAGGGTCTTCTTTCATTATCTCTTTCAGAAACTCTGAGGTTTTCACTGAATCTCCTTTCCTGGGAACTGGATCTGACAGTTTCCCAGCAGTCTCAGCTCAGTAGCCTGCCCTTAGCTGTTCTTCTTTGACTGGTAGATAGATCTGTTCATCCTGACGCATGGTCTTTAATATAATTCTTCTGCCACTGTCAGCAGGCAGAGTACAAACGGAAAATAAAAAACACCAAGTTAACAATCAATCCTTAGGCACAGTGTAATGTCAGAAGAGAGGAGGCTGTGATCTCCCCTCTGCACTGTACTCCAAATTGGTGCAATCGGTATGAAAACATGTCAACTGTGCTTTTATGGCGATTTCTTTCCTTCTCCTCCCTCCCAGCCCCTACCCCTTCATCCTACCAAGAAGTGATTCCTTCTTCCAGGGTGATTCTGTTACTAACTATTACCATACAAGTAGTGTGGCCAAAATAGCAGTGCTTCTCCTTAATCTGTTTAATCTGTTTGGAAAGCTGCTAGAGTTAAAATGGAGTGCTGCTTGCAGAGATGTTTAGTCTCCACAGGCCATACCTTCGTGCAGGCCTCCTTGAAGTCTTCTCCCAAAATGACTAAATTTTAACCTCTCTCTGCCCTTGGTATTCTGTAAGTCCAGCAAGTGTATCAAATGTGTTTTACTTGGTCTTTTCCTGGTTTCTACAGGCCAAATTAATCTCAAAATTGTTTTGTTTTGGTTTGTTTTGTTTTTTTAAATAAAATATGTTGTTAAATAAAAGATATTGTTCACTGACAGACTTGGGAAACTCCCTCTGAGGTTTTTTACCATAGGCTTTCCTTCAGCCTGTGTTGCTCTCACCAGCTCTGTCTAGGCCTTTGGATAGCAGCCAGCAGATAAAGCTTTAGGAAGAAAAGACAAAGCTAGTTAATTTGAAAGGAAAACACGCTTAATATGTTAAAAAACCTAGTAATAAGTCACTGCTTTGGAGAGCTGATGCGTGCTTTTAGTCATTTCAGGCATTTCAATCTCAGCTCCATCTTGCGGCATGTTTGCATGGATTTGAGAAAAGCATATTCTGGTCAACATATGCAATGTGTACATCTTCCAGTTCATCAGGCCGGGCTGCCTGGCCTCACAGGGCATGTGTGCTGAACCAGGAGGCTGCATGGGCGCAGGTCAGTCTGAACAGCCTTCCCAGCCAAATGGGAGAGCTGGGGACACTACTGGGCTGAGATTCACGGATAATTAAGTAGGTGGGAGAGTGTTACGTGACACCATTTCAGCTGTAGCATGGCAATGCACAGGCAGTTTCCTCAGGAGCCTGCATTTCAAGGAGACGCACTGTCAGGGTGCCAGAGAGGTGCCTCAGTGGTGAAAACAGGAGATCCTCATCTACCTGTGTGATGCAAATGTGGAGATTTGGACTTCTGGAAGAGAGTTAGGTTCTACTTCTTGTCTCTCTTGGCGAGAATGAGAGCATCAAAAAAAGAATCCTCTCCCACCGTTAGCTCACTCAGGTAGCACGAGTCGGTGGTGTTGGCATTCACTTTGGTGATCCAGAGAAATCAAAGAGCAAAATCTCTCAAAAGAGAATGATCTCGCTTCTGGCCTGGCTCATTGGAAGGGTAAATACTGAAAATAATGAAATAATTCTGTCTTGCCCAGGGCTCTTAAAACAATGGGGTTGCTTGATATTTCATACCTTATATAGGGCAGGACCCTTTTCAATCTTTTACCTGACTGGAGCATTCAGATCTCTAGCAGGTATTTTGAGCTCCTAAGTTTTGATGAGACTGAGAGCATGTACTCTGTTTTATAGGAGCTACTGCTATTTACTCTTCATCACAGACCAAAAGAAATGCCTCTGTGATTGACAGGTATGGGATAATCTGCCCCAAGTGCAAAAAAACTCATCCTAAAAGTCAGAAATCTATTAAATACCTAAAATACAGGGGTTTTTTGACCTTCCCACAATTTTAGATTCCCTTAGTACCTGATATAAGCTGCCAGTTCTTTGACTCTTGCTACACCCCATTAAAAGGCACAGCAGCTGCATCCCAGTGGGCATACTCTCCTTTTCCACTTCTGAGCCT
The DNA here is from genome assembly GCF_018691265.1 of Tyto alba. NCBI lineage: Eukaryota > Metazoa > Chordata > Aves > Strigiformes > Tytonidae > Tyto > Tyto alba. The sequence goes on along the minus strand of NW_024881276.1, from coordinate 56,767,404 downwards.
TCAGCAGTGTCACGTCCACTGATGTGCAGCCCTTCCCGCGTTACCTGTGTGGGGCGCCCCTTCGCTCTGCAGTGTCCCTGCCAGTCTGTACGTGTGCAAGTATAACCCAGTCTGAATCAAGGCCGGCTGCAGGCACAAGTGTAGCATGCTTACATGCCTTAGGCAGCTGACAAGACTGTGGCAAGATAGCCAAGCTGGTTTATATATGGCAGAGACCTGAAAGGCAAGAGTGGCTGCTGATGCCTGGTTTGGGGCCGACTACAAAAGAAAAGCAGCTTTGTATCTTTTCCTTTATTGCCCATGACAGGGACCAGCCACGACAGCAACATTTCACGTTGCCAGTGGTGAGGCTGTGCAGTAGTACTCGTACAGTACCTGCTGAGCCGCCTGTACTTCCCTCCCACAGATCTCCAGTTTTCTTTACAACTGTGACAAGGAACTTTCCTCACTGCTTGAGGGGGAAAAAAAAAAAAAAAATTAAATAAATAGCTTTAGGTAGCTGCTGGATACAACTTTCTATTGATGGGGCCTGGCTCTGGCAGAACCGATACCCTTTCGGTCGGTTGCTGCTCTTGGTAAGACCGCGGAGGGTGGCAGGGCCTCTCAGCCGCTGCCGCCATTTTCCACCCTCCTGCCCGCTCCCTCCCTCCCTCCCTCCCTCCCTCCCTCCCTCCCTCCCTCCTTTTCGTGCTGGCTCGGCCAGTACCGAGCGTTCCTGGGGAACGTCTCTTCCGAGACGCCCACTGACTGTTACAGCACGGGCCTCCGCCCGCGTTCCAACCGCCCGCCCCAGCGCCGGGGATACGGCCAGCGCGCGCCGGGCTGAGGGGAGGGGTGCGCGCGGGCGGGCGGGCGGGCGGCCGGAGGGCTTCCGAACTACGTCTCCCAGCGGGCGGCGGGGCAGGCCGCCCGGAAGTACAGGGGGCCCCGCGGCAGGGCGGGCGGGCTGTGGCGGCGGTTGGCTTCTCCGCTCTCGCGCCGGGAAAAGGGGAGGGGCCCGCGTAACGGCCGCTCCCGCCCTTCCCCCGCAGGCTGTGGGCGCTGGGGGAAGCCGCCCGCCATGTCGACGGTCGCTGCCGCTAGCTGCGACGCCAAGGGCGCGGGGGAGGCGCGGGAAGAGAAGAAGCCGCTGAAGGCCTGCTGCGCCTGCCCCGAGACCAAGAAAGCGCGGGACGCCTGGTGAGGGCCCCGAGCTCCCGGCGGCGGGTGTTCCCCTGGGCGGGGGCTCGACCCCTCGTCGAGCTGCTGGGGCGTTTTGAGCCAGGCTGCCGCCCGCCTGCGGGTGCGCCCTGGCCTGGCGGGTTCCCCTCCCTGCCCCGATCGTCGATACCTTCTAGGAGTTTCTGCCCCTCCCGACGTGCCCCGGATGGTTTTGGGAGCGCCCCCCCCCCGCCGCCGTCTCTGGGCGGAGGGTGCCGGAGCGTCCAGGAAGGGTGGGAGAGGGAGGAGGGAGAGTGTGGAGGAGGAGGAGAAAGTGTCTTAAAAGGGTAAATTAGAAAGGGAGCGATTAATGTTTCATAGCCCTAGTTTAGAACAGGTTTCAGAGATTAGCTTGTAACGGTGCTTACAAGTCTTCACTAGCGCTGACTGAATAAAGCAACAAGTACCAGCAGGTAGTAACATTTTTATTGTTTAATTGACGAGAAATGCCGTTCTCTTTTAAATAAAACAAAATACTCTGTTTTTTTAGATCACAGAGGTGCAAAATCTGACAGTGGAGTATATAGCTGTATTTGTAATTATAGCCTTAGTCACAGTCATGGGACCTGTCAAATAGCATGAAATGCACCCCCAAAATAGAGTTCCTTTGTATATGACAGTAAATCTTTAAAAAACTTCAGTCTGGTGACCAAACTCTCTTTTTTTTTTTTTTTTTTTTTAACCTGTCATGTGGTACAAATGTTGTTCAGTAGGTGGCATAATACCAGACGCTGTATTTTTGCTAACGTTAGGGATGTGTCACTCTGGTGATAGAACGGCAGCGAGTCCAGGGGCCCCCAGGGGTGGTAGGAAGCAAGTTCCAGGTCAGATGGAGTCGCCTTGAGCAGCCAACAGACCTGTCCATGCTTATTGTAATAATACTTAAGCGATGAACAAGATATTTTAGTTGTTCATCATTTGGCAGTTCCTTCCTTTGGCATCGAGGACAACGTAACGTGGCAGACGAGGGTTGATCAGACCTCTGACACACTCTCTGCAGAGCGGTGGCATCCCCACCGCTGGGGACAGGGAGCTCTCTGCCACAGAGCGAGTCTGAACTGCTGCTGCGGTACACGCAACATACCAACGGTGGAATGCTCTTACCACTGTTTTAGTGTGTATTAGACACTTGGATGGACAACATCATAAGTTACCGTATGTGGTAAATAATTTTTTTAAGAGGTTTTTTTGTTTCAGGTTCCCCAAATACCAACTGAAGCTGGTCTAAAACGTCATTTACTGGTCAGCCAATTCTGTGCTGATCTCTTACTGGAGAAGTTTTGTTGCTTCCATACTGAATGATTTGAAACCGATTGCTGACGAGATCAGCGTATTTGATGAAGTGATGTGACAGCCTTGTGTTGTGTAATGAAGCCCTGTCTAGACTTGCCCAGAATAGACACTGGCCTGTTAATATGAAATTCTGTTACACATTTCATCAGAGTTTTAAGTGCACAGCTCGAGACGTGGGCACCTTTTTGAGACAGTAGTATACTTTCCAAAACAGTGCTACCCTGGACAGGATAGGCAAAAAAATCTCTAGGGTTTTTTGATTGTCCCCAACAGCTTGTCAGTTCTGTGGCTTTGACTGATGGTAAGCAAATATTGTGTTGTTGAACGTTGGAAATTTTTTTATTTTACAGCATCATTGAGAAAGGGGAAGAAAATTGTGGGCACCTAATTGAAGCTCACAAAGAGTGTATGAGAGCTCTGGGCTTCAAGATATGAGTGGGAAGAGCAGGACTGTGCTTGCGGTGAGTATAGGCTTCAGGACCTCTGCCTCTGCAGTGCCCTGGCATCTCAGCTGGTGCCACTGGAAAGCCCAGGGTACTGTTCGTGATGGCAGAGGTGTCTTCCTTATAAGAGAGAAGCCATCCTCACTGACGCTAGAGGAAGAACTGCTGGCCTTGTGAGGGTGGTGAAGCCACCTGGCAATAGACGGCCTTTGTGAGTAGCTCTCTGGCAGTGCAGTATGGCCCTGCCTCTGCTGTCTTCTGAGAGATCTGAATTTCACCTTGGATTTCCAATGCTAGGGCAACGCATGGGTTGGCTTTTGTGGGTTTGTTGTTGGGGGGTTTTTCTTGATTGTTGAACTGTCCCTCAATATCCAGTGGAAATCCGTGTTTTGTGAAGCTGTCTTTTTCTCTCTCTTCTAGATGATGTCTGGGGTGTGACTGTGTTCTGGAAAGCTGCGAAATAAATTATTTCTGCAAGTTACTTCAAAGAGCAAATGCAAACAAAGAATCTATTTATGAGAGTCTCTAGTGATAGACTGTGCATCACATCTGTAGCTTCTCCACCATTAACTCTTGACTGCTGCTATAAAAAAGATATCTTTTTCCTCTTAATAAAAGTCTGAAAATGACCAGTGTTCCTGACTTCTGTTTCTTTTTAAGTAAAGAAGTGACAGTGCCATCCTCATTGAAAACCGTGTGCTGCAGAAATGGAGGGAATGAGACGAGCCTGCTTATGTGCCGACATGAGGACATGGACTGCTCTGGTGTTGTGGTTGAACAGGTGGGCTGTCAGTGGGTTTTCCCGCTGATGCACATTGAGGAACCACGCTACTGACACTGCCCTGCTACTGCTTTCAGCAAAGTCGTGCTGAAGCTTGCAGTGCCCTTTGTGGCGGTAGGTGTAACTATATTTGTACAAAGACGACCACAGCCTAATGAAAGGAGCTTTCCTTAGAGTCAAAACTGGATTTGCTTTCCCCCGTTTGAATTCTTTCAACGTCTTTTTTAATAGCTTTACCCTAGGATTCAAGCTTCATTCTTTATAATGAAGAATTAAGTACTTTTCCGTACCAAAGTCAAATTCTTGAGCCAGTAGTTCTTCAGGGGAAATGGAGCAGAGGACTTCAGATGTACGTACAGGTTGTTTGCCCGAAATAAAAGTTTTGGGGTTTTTTTTGTTTTGTTTTGTTTTTTTTTTCCGCTCAGTTTTTGTTGTGTTGGTCTTGTGTTAAGTGTGCACGGGCTTTTGTTTTCTGTTTTTTTCTCACCTGTGTGATGTGACAGTGGGAAGGTGGTTGTGGCTTTTGTTTCCTTCTGACAATCTAGAGTAAAAAAAAGTGCAATTGGTAGTTTGTTAACATGTGTGGGGCTTCTTACATGTGGGGCTTCTTTGGTTTTATACAAAGTTGCCATGCAATCCTAATGTTCTTCCTTTGGTGAGTTGGCTTTGCTTAAGGTGACATCAGCGATTACTTCCTCTCCTCCTGATGAGTTTTATTCTCAGAAATTGAAGATACAAAATCTGTGCTTCGCCCTGATTCTTCTCTTGGCTTTGGGCCTGTTGGAGGGGTGGGTGCAGTCACGATCATTTCTCTGCCTGCGGGGCCATGCACGTTCTGAGCTACCCAGGAATAGGCTGCCAGTGTTTAGTCGGTGGCACTTGGTGCTGTCTGCCGAGACCCACAAGCTGTGCAAGGAGAGCTTAGACTCTGCTTCTGGGACTTCTGTGTGACGGTCCTGGCTTCTGAGGAAACGTACTTTCAAATGCTTGCAGGGGACAAGCCAGGCTGTTAGGCTTAGCTCTGCACAGCTCGTCTGCTCTCCCCTCCCGAGGGGAGAGTTGTGCCCGTGCTGGCTGCCAGCCTTGGAGAAGGGACGCAGGAATAGCTCTGGCAAAAAGGGCTCAAAGCCGCCTGCGGTGCTGCAGCTGGCTGGGGAGCAGGGCCTGGCACTCCTCTTGGCGTTTATTATCGTCCTGAGGTAGAAACTTGAATAAGCTCATTTAATGTAGAATTGATGAGTGTCAGAGCTTGAACTGAAGAGAACGTGAAAAGGTGGATGAGCACCAGCTTTGTGGTAACATGCCCGGTCTGGGTAAACTGGAAATGGTGTCACAGAGTAAAGAGCAGGGCAGGGATCGGCAGTGGTCAAGTGAGAATGGAGCACTATTTAAATCGGGCCAAGCAAACTAAAAATGAGTCCCTGTACAATTTTACACAGATTGTATCAACCTAAGAAACGGGACATCTAGGCCTGCACGAAGGTAGAAGCATGGTAGATACTTCAGAAAGTTTTTAGCAGGAAGGTGATGAATGGGATGCTGTGATACCTGTGTGCAACAGGTGCAGAAAGGGTACTGGACAACTCGGTACTTACAGCAATGACGGCATAGCCTTGTAGTCAAATCACATTTCTTGCTGAGGGGCTTCCTCTGTTTCTGCAGGGTTGCTGTGGAGTGGACTCAAGGCTTGATTCTGGGAGTGGGAGTTGCTGGCACTGTGGTACTACTCACGGAGGGAGCTGGTGGCAGACGCTGCCCGGCAGCGGGTGCTCGGTGTACCTGCGTGGCCGTGGCAGGAAACCTGACTGAACTATATGGGAGCACGACTAAATACAGCACGTGCCATCTTTGGCCCTTTGTGATTCACCACGAGCTTGTCTGGAGCGGGCTTTTAGACCTTTCCCAACAGCTGTATATCCAATGTGACCTGAAACACCAGGTGGATATTTTAGAGCTACAGAGTTTATTCGTGTGTAAGTAACAGTTTTGCAGACTGATGCCAGCCATGCGCTGTATAATAAATCAAAAAGGAGATGTGTGGTTATGCCCTTCCTGACCTTAAGCCACCAAGGTCTTAGTGTCCTCAGCGCAGGCGGTTGGACTAGTTTCCAGCTTATAGGATCAGTAGTGAACCTGTAGACCTTCCTGAGGGTGGGTAAAATAGCCAGTTGTTCAGCTGCTGTAAGACTGGGGACTGATCACGTCCCAGTGTGGTGCTGCTCTCAAGGACGGGGGGGTTATTTGCCAAGCATGGGGCAGGCTGCACCTGGATTGCATCACCACATGGGGCTAAATATTAACTGCTACTGGTTGAATTAATTGTAAGTGTGAAGATCAGTGCAGTACCTGTTTCCAGCACTGGAACTGGTAGCGTGTAAAGCTTGACGTGTCTCTTTCTTATTTGCAGACTCATTTTGTTGTAACGCCCGTGTGCCTTCCTCCAGGGAAGAGTCTTAACGCTGCTCGGGTGTTTTCTGTGCGCTTGCTCTCTTGATTCCAAATTGGTTTGGGCCTTGGTATCTCCCTATTAACACTTGTATGGCTTTCTCCTTGAATCACTATTGGCTTTTGAACACTCATCTTGGATGAACCCCAGCGTCCCTGGAGGGAATGTAACTCAAGGCAAAGCATGAAAATAAAATTTCTCCTGGGAAAATGAAAAGTTTTTTGAACTCTTTCTGCGTGGAAAGCTGACAGTGCTGTGAAGATGGTTTGTATGGCCACAGTACTCTTAAGGGAGAAAGGAAGGTTTGAGCCTTGGTGGTTCAACCACTTCGCAGATCTTCCTTTTAAAAAAATGGGCCTGAAAACACCAAAATTAATCTCTAGTGTGTGCTGAGAGGTCTACATTTTAAAAGGCTGTATCATTCTCTACAATGCTGCGTTCAGCCCCAGCAGGAAAGTTGTGTAGTTTCTAATGAGAGCTTTGTGCTGTTCCTGCTGTGGGTGTAAAGCTTCCTGTGTGCCTTCCCCAGGGAAGGCACGGCGGGCCTCCTCGCCCGCAGCGCTGCCACCCCAGCACGTGCCTCTGGGGTCACTGCCACGCCACTGACCGTGCTCTGGAAGGAGCCAGAGGAAGCCCCTTCTTTGTCCTAACGAGTCATTAACATTGTGTTCCAGAGTATTTTCTAGCTCAGAAATTTGCCTGTGGCGTGAAATTAATAACTTTTTTTTTTTTTTTCTTTTTTTGGTCACTTTCTTTGATGTTGCTGCAAAAGATTTTTTTGGTAGTATAGAAAGGCAGGAGGAATTGCAGTGTTGTTTCTCAGAATGCTTCCTCTAATGTAGTTCTACCTTGCTATTCGTAGCAGTTCAGTTTTGTCTCACAGATGCTATGTAAAGTATCTTTCTTATGAGTATTCTCAAACTGATATCCCAACTTCCCATTATATCAAATGTCAGCCTATCTTGGAAAGAGGACCCTGTTGTTTTTTCAGAGGCCTAAAGGTAGACAGGTTGTTGTTGGGATCATCTAGCAAGTACATGGCAATGGTTTGAAAACCAGAACTTGGCTCCCGAGATTTTTATTGTAGTGCTTTGGATCTACCTTCCCTCTTTGCAGAGAAGGTCAAGAGAAATTAAGTTCTTCAGTCACCCGTGCTTCTTGCAGCCGAGCCTTGTTCTGCTTCAGTCAGTAGGATTTATTTCTTCACTTGAATAAGGGGCCACTGGAGACAAGGTTCCCTGTTTCACTTCACCCTTAGCAGAAAGCATCTTTCTGACTGGAATTGTACTCACACCCTGCGTGAAGCTTAATTTGTCTTATTTCCTTCCCTCACGGCGACCTGTCAGGATGGCACAGCCTTTGCTGCTCTGAGGAGCCATACCCCTCCGTGCTGCACGCGGGCTGACCGTTGTAGAGACAGACAGTTCCGTCTGAGACCGTGAGGTGAAGCCTTTAAGGTTGCCATGAAGCATCGCTTCAGCCTCGCCTGGCGGACAGCGTTGTTCAGAGCGCTGGTCGCAGAAGAGGCAACTGGGGTGTCTTTAAGCGAATGGTGCCAATGGGAAGGGCATGGTAGGCAGGGCAGCTGCAAGCTCGGCCTGAAACATGACCACCCTTGAAACCCTAGCTCTACTCCACTGACCCAGGCCGGCTGACTTCACGCTGTTGACCGACTGCGCGGGTTGCGTCAATGCCTGAAATGTAACTGCTTTCCTGGCAGCGCGGCTGCTAGCGTGGTACTCGAAGCAGGGGAGAAATGGCATTTCTGCATCTTCTCTGTAGCTGACCACGGAGGACTGAACTCGGTGGGTCCCTCTCGTGCCTGTGTCCCAGGTTTACCCGAGTGGAAAGTGTTTGCTCTCCTTTTCATGCTAAATGAAGGTCTGGGGGTTCCAAATAATTGTAAAGAGAATTAAAATGAGAGATGATGCTTCCCAACAGAGCCTATTATCTGTGGGGTGGGAGAATCCTCCCTCAACTAGGATTTTCCCACAAAACATGCTTTTAAGTGTTACACTCCCAAAGTTTTAGGCAGGATAGTCTCCTCTTTGTGATAGACTAAACTGGGTCCCAGTGGCTCGTTTACTCCAGCTTTATCTCTTGCAATCACAACTGTCTGCCCGCGCAGAGCTTTACCTTGTGCCCCTTGGTCTGAAACACCCCATGAGATGGAGCTCCCTGAAGCAAGGGGAGGCTGTGCTGCAGGGTCTGGAAAGCATTTCTCGAGAACCAGTCTCCCTTCTTTTGCCAAGTCCCTGCCACTGCTACGAGCCACAGCAGGAGAAGGGGATGACCTTTTTCCTTTTTTTTTTTTTTTTTTTTTTTTTTTTTTTTTGTTCTGGGTGAAAGTCACTCTGGCAGGAGCGCAGAGCGGTGCAGAGCCCTGCATGTGGCTGGAGCTTGCCGCGATAAGCTGGTTGTTTTCCCCTCTCCTTTCCCCAGCTCGCGCTGCGCTGGGCTTATCTGGGCGCCTGAGTTATGTTAAGTAGCGGGTGCATGCTTGCTCTCTGTTCTCCTCGCCGCTTTTGCTCCTTGGATTTCAATTCCAAACATGGTTATCCATTTGGGGTCTCTCTCCTTTCTGCTGCCAAGTGATACACATTCCACACTCAACACCAGCTCCCTCCGCTGCTCTCTCACGGTCGCTATTTCCATTTGCTGGAAGGCAGGCGAGAGACGCGGCGCAGCGAGATCTCTGTCCTGTCTGCAAGTTTTACAGCTAATGGCCTCCACTCTTTCTCTGACTGAGCTCTTTTGGCCTCCTAGTTGCCAGCTCCTTTTGTCACCCGTGTGGCTAAGGAGGGGGCCAGCCGCTGGTTTGTGAGCCACAAAGAGGAGAAACGAGCCCTTCTGGGATTTTTCGGGTGCAAAAAGCGTTCGGTGGCACTTTAACATGTCGCTCTGAAGCGCATTGCTGTGGGACCTGCCGGCACTCAAGAGGAGGAGGAGGAACAACAGCTACCCAGCAGCTCTGGTTTCAGACTTCTGCAGCACCCTTTGTGTATGACAATTCATTTTGAGCGCAGGAAGGCCGGGGAGGGTGGGGAGTGGGAAAGGATGAGTGCAAGAAGCCTCTCTTGGGACCAGGCTGTTCTCCAGCCTCCGGTGTGTGATGCCTGGAAGGAGATTATGGAGGGAGCAGCCTACCAGCTGGCCAGCTGCATCGTCCTCCTGGGTTACATGGGGGGAAGTGGCATCTTTGGGTCCCTCTATATCTTTGGCCTCCTGGCCCTAGGCTACTTCTGCTATGCTCTGTGGGGCTGGCTGAGCGCCTGCGGGCTGGATATCTTCGTCTGGAACATGCTGCTCGTCCTTGCCTGCTTGCTTCAGCTGGCTCACCTGGCTTACCGGCTCCGCAGAGACACCATCCCGGAAGAGTTTGACCTCCTCTACAAGACCATGTACCTGCCCTTGCAGGTGCCCCTGGAAGTCTACAAAGAAATTGTGAAGTGCTGCGAAGAGCAAGTTCAGTCTCTAGTCAGAGACCAGAATTACGCAGTGGAGGGCAAGACGCCCATTGACCGCCTCTCGCTGCTGCTGTCTGGCAGGTAAAGGCTCTCCTGTTTCTGAACTAAGTCTGACAGCGAAGCACTGTGGCTTATTGTTGTATTTTCACCCTCTGTAGAAACTGGGGTGAGGACTGTTTCCTTTCTCTGAAAGGGCTTTGAGATCAGCATCTGTTTGTTGGAGAGGGGGCAATTTGCTTTTGGGGGTTGTTTTTTGTTTTGTTTTTTCTAAAACAGAATATTACAGGGAATGGTTTGCAGAATCAAGCTACGCACAGCGAAGCGGCCAGCTCAGCCTTGCCCGTGATACTGATGGGGAATCCTTACCAACTTCTCTGTCATCTTAAAGTGATCTTATTTCTGATGGGAGCAGACTGGCCGTGAGAGAGTGTTTCTCGAGGCAGGAAGGCAGCGTGTCTGGACCTGTGGTCTCTAGGGGGACCAGACGCACCTCTGGGATGTGAATGGCCATGCACCGAGTATGCAGAGTCCTCAGTTCACCTTCTTCCCCAGTCCAGCGGTGTTCAGGGAGATGTTCCACCCCTGTTCCCAACACCTCGACCCGCAGGGCTCTGAGATTTTTCACTTTGAGGGTCATTTCATCAAAAGAGCAGGCGTTCTCCTGTGGTGGATCCTGCCTCATTAGATCTCTTTCTTTCCCTGTGCTGTCATGCATTCATGATGTTCCTTGCTCTGGACCACCAAGGAGGATCTCAGGGACCTCTAAATAGTTGCACTGGGGATTAGGTTATTGAGTGAACTGTGCTGATGAAATATTAGCATATGTTCACCTGAGATCCTGTGGCGCGTCTTTTTGAGTGTATTCCTTAATAATTTGCAAAATCCAAATGCATGCAAAAAGCAATGATGTTGGCTTCCCAGCTGCTGCCAGGCACTTGACGCTAATGTCAAGAGAGTGGGAAAGGAAGGAGATCTGTAAATGGGAGCAGTGCTGAGCTGTAGGAAGTGTATCTCACAAAAATTTCCCTTTGAGAGGACAGACCCAGAATCACCTGGGGCTCGTGCTTTACTGCAGTGGTCCATCCTCTCTGGTGAGAGGGGGTGTGTAAAGAGGAAGGGCTGTCCTTCCTTTTTTGTGGTGTTTGTTCCTCTTCTAGGATGTGTTAACAGCATCCTGGAACCACTGACCAGTGCTGAATGACAAAGCACTGTGAGGAAATTGGGTATGTGTGTTTCCGTTAGGTGTCTTTCCCTTTCCCAAATGTCCGTGCTGAGCAGCTTGCTCTGAAGTTTACCGTGTCTGCAAATAACGTTAGCGGGGAAGAGTCTGTGCTGTCTTGCCCTGCACTGGATAATCTGATGCTGCTCAGTGGGCACAAAAGTGTTGCAACAGACACTAAGCCAGTGCTGGTGGGGGAGTTGTTCTGTTCTCCTTTGCAGTGGGAAGTACGCATCTTGGCCCGTGTAGGACGCTCTATGGAGATGGGATTGGATTTGCATTTCCTGCTACCATTCTATCGCCTTGTGAGGTCCTTGCTGACCCAGCAGAACATTGTTACTATTATGGTGCCCCCCTTAAACCGGACAACAGCAAGACAAGAGGGGCTTGGAAATGCAGAATGTGCCTGGCTCAGGAAACCTGCCTTGCAATCCCTGACCCTTCCAGGCAGCAGTTCCAACTGACTGGAAGCCAACAGTGAACTGAGCCTTGTAACTCCTGAAAGCAAGAACTGCCTTTGAGCAACGTACGATGGGGGGAACATGGCAACAGGGAGACAAGAGGCCCCCGATCTGGTGGTGGAGAGCTATGAATAGAGCTCCAGAGTGCCCTGCCATTGCCCAGGCCTGTGCAGCGGATCTGGGTGCGAGTTCGACCTTGACGTTGGTAGGCAGTCGTAGCAAAAGTAGGGGAAAGGGATACTTGGGAGGCCAAGAGAAGTGGAAGGGTGATGTGCAGCAAACTATGAGCTCGCAGCGCAATGTGTCAGGAGCGATGGCCAATGTGATTTTGGGGGGGTTCTGGATGTAACAGCTTCCCAGCATCAAAGCAGGGAATGCCTTCATGCAACCTTGGGGACAGGAAAAAGACACGAGTAGAAAGAGTCACAGCCTGGCTTCGAAGTACCTGAAAAGCAGCAGCAGACTTGCGGGCTGAGAAGTCCTGGTTTAGAACCAAGCATTGCACCTGTGAGCTCTGGCTTTGTAGCAGGAAACAGAAAACAGACGGAATATGGGGATATGGCAGAAAATATAATTTCCCACAGAGAAAGGAGGGACAGCCCCATAGACTGGAGCATCTACAGCCATCCCAGAGAGGGTGTGAGACATGCATGAGATGAGAAGACCTTTCCTCCCTGGTGGGACCGGCTGCCTGTGTGCTGTGTGAGCTGATCAGGTTCGTGTGGCATCTGTTTTGTGGCCTAAGCCCATGCACCTCACTTGTCCTCTCTGCAGGGTCCGAGTGAGCCAGGACGGACAATTCCTTCACTATGTCTTTCCATACCAGTTCCTGGACTCTCCAGAATGGGAATCCCTGCGACCCTCTGAGGAAGGAACTTTCCAGGTAACCCCGCACGGTCCCCGCAGCCGCCCAGCTTTGCTCCTTGCTGCTTTGTTGCACATTTGAGAAAGGGACATTATGCCATTCAGAGCTAACCAGGAACACTTTCCCTCCCTTCCTCGGGGTTTAGCCAGCACAGGATGGTGCGGCCAGCTGTGTTATCTTTTTTTCTACCTTCATCTGAAGACCTCAGGGCGTGCTCCTACTCTCAGCTGATAGAAGGGAGGGTGGAGCGTTGTGCTCCTTCCAGTTTAGCAGGGAGATGAGGTATCAGGTTGCTGGCTCTCTTCCATTACAGCGTTCCCTAGTACCTGTACTGATGTATTTGCCCTGCACACTGCTATCAGGGTGCATAGTTCCAGCATCAGGATGGCAGCCATGACAATATGCAGCAGCGATGTAAATCCATAAATATCTTGTTCCTCACAGAAGTTTCTGAGGGTGATGTGTTTGGGGTGGAGAAGCAGAAAGGATGATTCACACCCGAATATGGTTCTTTCTGAGCAGAAGAATCCCTTGCCGAGAGGCCAGACCAATTCTTACGTGCAGCAACTGAAAGGGTTTTGCTCTTGCTGTCAGCACCCCACAGCATGTGTTTGGTTTTCCTTCTGGAGATTACTTAAATCCACATCTTTAACTCGCATCCCTGGACAGGCTGATCCCTGTCAGGATATCAGTCTAGAATATGTCAGTTAGGGCATATGAGGCGGGATTTTGCTAATCCCTTGGGAGTGTGGGACAGTCTTGAGGGCAGCCACGTTCAGGCTTGGTTAAATCAGAGCAGCTCTCCTAATCCGCTTTCCTCGGGTCTGAATTTGGCCCGTGTGTGTGAAAGGGTCATGGTGGTCGCTCCTGAAAACTATGCCATCGCCAGTGGTTATGGTCTTGCAGGAGGAACAGTTGCAGGAGACAGCTGACTGCGTGACTGCGGCACAGGGCTACAGCTCGTGAGCAGAAATAGGGATGTCAGGCCAAGATAATGGGGTAGAGAGCACAACAGCAGCGTGGTTGTACCGGGGGTGAGGGTATCTCGTGTTTTGCCCAGGGTCTCAATCCGGCAGCAGACTGCTGCTAGCTCCTGGACTGTATTTGCCTAAGAGTTGAGCAGAGAGAACGATGGCTGCCTGATGCTTCTGGCAGGGAAAGGGCCATCTGGATGGCATGCAACCCGCAAAGACATCTGCAGCATTTTCTGAGCGAATTTCTGTGGAACTTAATGTTCCCAGACCTTTTGGCTGTCTTTATCTGTGGTGCGTGAGACGGCTCAGGAGCAAGCTGGTGCCAGGCTGCACCAGTCCGGCCAGCACCGTACCCTTGGCCCCTCTCCTGCTCTGCAAGGCAGGGCTGGTCAGGGAGGTCAGCTGTGCCTGGCACCGGAGTGGGGATGTAGAGTCTTAGGTGGGGAAAGGCTGCAGCCATGTGCTGGAAATTCCTAAACCCCACATCTGCTTACTGAGGAGCATGAAGAAGTAGCAGCCTTCAGCAGGTAAGACGTGACCAGTCCATGTTCCTGGCAGGAGACTGTGCTCGATGGCTGTGCCTAACCACGGTGATGTGCTGCCTTTGGCAGCTGTTTAACCCACTAGTCCCTCTTACCTGAGTATTTAATAAAACTCTGTGGCATGTCTCAACCTTATTCCTAGCATCAAAATCGTTTGGTTGAAAAAGTGCACGTTTGACTCTGGGACTTTGCTGGAAGAGGGCATGGAAGGTTTTTCTTGCCTAAGTTTTACCCTCTGGATTGAGCAGTTTCAATCCTGAGCCCACTGAGAAATGGCAGAAGCGTGACTCAGTCTACAAGGAGAGCCAGTTTTCCTGAGCTTTCTGCGTTGGCTGTGTTGTCTTCCCGCAGGACTGCTGGCTCCCAGTGCCTGGAGGAGTTGGGTTTCAGGGTTGGCACTTTTCCCCAGAAGGCTGAATTAGGGGCTCTGCCAATGCCGGAACACTTGTGTTGGAGGCGATTCATGAGTGAAATCTGCCCTGGTTAGCAGGCAGGTTTTCTTATTACATCTCACTTAATCCCTCATGAGAAGCGGAGGCTTTCAATCGCTGTGCCAGAAGTTGGTTAGAAAAATGAGATTCTGGTCATTTCAGTTTCTGTGTGACTCTCCCTCTTGCTCACCTTGGCCTGGGAAAGTTCTCAGGTTTTATCCCCTATATTTTTTTTCATAAGGCAGCTGCTTGCATGGCAGTGGCATTAAATATCAAACTCAAGGACATACACATGCAGCCAAGCCATTTTCAGCTTCCCAGTGGCCCTCTGCCATGGTGGCTGGCCAAGGAGACCCCTGGATAGAGAATGAAAGGGAGCCCCCAGGATATTTTGGCTCCAGCACTTGTTCACATGCTGGTGTCTCCATTGTGCTCGGGTGTTCTTCTTTGGCCCAAGGCAGTTTGACCCTTCCAGTGTTTCTTACATTTTATTATTTTTATTATTATTATATTTATATATTATAATATACACCCATGCATTATATAATGGGTTTTATTATTAATAGTCTGGTCTTACGGCTAGGGGGAAAAATGGCTCTGTTTGCATTGGCAAAACTTAAAGCAAAACAAAAAATTCCCTAAAATCAACCCAATAAAACCTCAAGTGTGTTCCCTGCCTACACAAACACAGTAAAACCCTTTTATTTCCTCTCTCACTGATCTGTACCACATGTACTTCAAGGCCATTCAGCCCTACAGCGCCCAGCAGAGCTGGCGAGACAGGGTGTCCCTCTAGCACAGGGTGGCCAGGCAAGCCTCCCAGGTGGCCAGGCAAGCCTTTTAGGTGGCCCTCCCTGCACCCAGGGCCTTCTCAGAGCAGCGGCTGTGCAAGGAGGCAGCAGGATGGGCCGGTAGCCTGCTTCAGGACTACACATGAGCAACCTGGACTGGCCGGGCATGCAGAAAGGCCCCTCTCTGTAATGTTTCTGTAGAGGGATAAGGACACCTGTGCTGCCCTGCTCATTTCAGCTATATTGCTCAGGTGTCAACAGGGAGCATCATCTGAAAGCGAGAGGGTGAAACATAGCCGGCCATGTGGCTAGGTTAAGAGAGCGCATGCCACTGGAAAACCTGATCTCCAGCTCCTTGGGGAGTGGAAACAGAGGTGGGTAAGGATTTATCTGGTTGCTCAGCTTGGAGGATCTGGCTGACCATCCCTTGCTGTCTCTAAGGAGAGCAGGCATCAAAAGGGCTGGGGGCCTTCGCTGGAGAGAAGCATGCAGCTCCGCGGCAGGTGGCTCCTGCCCAGGTGGTGGGGCTTACTCCACTCCCTCCCTGCCCCACAGGTCACGTTGACAGCGGAGACCGACTGCAGCTTCATCACCTGGCCCAGGAAGAAGCTGTATCTCCTCCTGAGGAAGGACCGCTACATTGCCCGGCTCTTTTCCTCCCACCTGGGCTACGACATCTCGGAGAAGCTCTACTCCCTCAATGAGAAGCTCTTTGCCAAATTTGGCCTTCGCTTCGACATCCGCTTGCCCAGCCTCTACCACGTCCTTGGGCCAGCCTCCTCTGAGGGGGAGTCGGAGGACTGCGAGGAGCCACCACCTGCCTCCGGCCAGGCCGGTGCCTCTGAGCCCCCTCCGCAGCCGCCGCCAGCTCCGCGCCCCCGAGCATCCCGGCCCGACAGTGACCTGCTGGGTGAGGACTCCACCAGTCTTGTCTTGGAAGATTTTGCTGAGTTGCCGGGGTCTTTTATGGACTATGTGAGCGAAGGGGAGTATATGAAGTGAGGGCATTCCTGGCACGGGCACGCCTCACCCTGTGTGGGACCCCCGCGTAAGTACCCGCTTGCGGAAGCAAGTCCTTCCCGTGATGCCACTGCCCAGGCAGAGCGGTGGCCCCCCCAGCCTCTTGCCCTCCTTTGCCAGGGGTTTGCTCCTCCACAGCGTTTTTTTTTTGCCTGCTGCCCTAAGGAATCCCAGGAGGTGGGTTCAAGCTGTGTGATTTTTCTTAAGGAAAAGCATCAGGGTGGAGGCTTGACTCCAGGCGCCAGCTGCACCGTGGGGTGGAAGGTCTGGTAACTTGGCCCTTGGAAGCTCTTCCCTGCCCTGTCCTCCCTCCATCCCTCAGGAAAGGCAGAGAAACTGAAACAGTGTCCAGGCCGGTGGGTGGTACACAAGTGCCTGCAGAGACCCCACAGGGCTCAGCCTGGCTCGCCATGAGGTAGAGCTGAGCCTGGAGATAGCCCAGTATTGAGCTGAGGAAGATGTCTGAGAGATCAGACAATCCAGGAGATGCCGACAGGGGTAGAAACAGCTCCAGGGTTTATAGCAGACTGATGGTGAGGAGTTGCTGTACACCCTGCGAGTGCTCAGTCTGGACAGGGGGAGGGAGCTCAGAGTCATTCGTCCCCCCGCCCACCACAGCTCATCCCCACATTTGCTCTGTCCTCCTTGTTTCTACTGAGCTTTCTCTCAGCCAGATTCAGTAAGGTATTGAGAAGACAGGCCTGTGTGGTATAGCTCTTGCCTCCAAACACCCTGGGTGGACTGACAGACTAAACGTGCTTTAAATGTGCCTCAAAATCTGCTTTCTGGTGAGTGGGAATGAGATGCTTTCTTCCAAAACGCCAGCTCCTTACTCTGCAAGGGAAAAACTCCCAAGCCTGGTGGATGTTGGGGCAGAGGAGCAACGGACGTGAACAGAAATAGAAGGGTGGCTCGTGCCTGAAATTCAGATCCAAGTGGCCAAGAGAGAAATTCCACACTGATCTGCTTTTAGCCAGCTGCTGCACGCCAGCTGCTGCAC
This sequence comes from Tyto alba, assembly GCF_018691265.1. Lineage (NCBI taxonomy): Eukaryota > Metazoa > Chordata > Aves > Strigiformes > Tytonidae > Tyto > Tyto alba. The sequence goes on along the minus strand of NW_024881276.1, from coordinate 56,750,471 downwards.
ACCAGCTGCAGACCCCGAAGCGTGCATTCCTGTCGCCGCCCCGTAATAGCTGCTTTCTGTCACACAGCTACCAGACAAAAAGCCCGGGACTGGGATTTCTGTCCTGGAAGCGACCACTGCGCGTGTCCCAGTTGGGTCTGCGTGGCAGGGAGGAAGTGGCAGGGCTGGGCTGCAGTTTTCCAGCAGGCATCCTTGAACGCGGTGCACCGTCGCATTCTGGTCTTCCCCGCGCCTGCTTGGGTCCGTTTCTGGGCTGCAAATGCTCAGGCTGTGGACTCACTGGCAGGGAACGTGAAGCAGGGGACACTGACTCCTGGCACAGGCTGACAAGTCTGCAGTAACCTTCCCTACCCTGCAATGCTCGTGCAGCAGCCTCACTGCTGTGACGGCAAGGGGACTCTCCTTCCTCGGTGCTCCATGCAGAAAAGCTGTCCACAGTGGACCTCTGGTGGAAGGGGCCTCTTGTGCTGTTTCATCAGGTTGCTGTTCTTAGCTTTTGAAAAGAGTGGAACTGGAAGATCTTCCTGTTTTGTACAGTTCTGCTTTGAGTTGAGTCACACGCCTGTTCCTATACTGCTTCCATGCCTCCAAACTTAAACTCTGGGATATGAAGAAATTGGCCAGGGAGGTAACAAGTATATTTGGTTTTGCTTGAATCAGATAAAAAGTCAGCAAGAGTTTTGCTTAGGGTTTTTTTGTTTGTTTTGTTTGCTTTTTTTTTTTTTTTTGAAAGAAAAAGGAGGCACAGAGAAAAAAGGTAAAAAAACCCTCCTCATTTGTTTTCTAGCTTAGAAGTCTTACGAATGTCAAGTCCCTGGTTTTGCTGGTAGACTGCCAGAGATATGAATTTGCAGCTTTTTCAGTCCTTACTTGGAGAGGTTGGAACACTGAGTCACTTACGAGACAGCCATCCCCCTAACTGTCAGGCATGTCTGTTGAATACATGCAATCAAAAATGAATGCAGATGGTAGTGTAACTGTGGTGAGTCACTTTGTCTATGCTTTGCTTGTATGTTGTCTTCTCGGCAGAAAGATATCCATTCTGAGGTCACTGGCAGAATTCTCCTAGTTGATCAAGCTCGATAAAATCAGAATTTCAAATGCAAGTTAAAAAGAAAGGATGTAAGGAACAATGTAGCTTTTTTTGAATCTTTTCTACCCCCTTTCTCGGTAATGAGTCAATACTGTGAACATACAAGAGGTGTGTGTGTATATGTGTGTTGGGGAGAGCTTGTGCAACACAGCACAAAGCCGTTCCTTCTTTCGCACAATCCTTTTAAAACGTGTTGGAAGGTGGAAGGTTTTGTCTTTCTAGATCTTGTGAATGAGGGAGTATCAAGGTGTGCTGATACTTGCAGTAGAGACCTGCAATAAAAGCACCAGTGCTTCAGAGGCGGGTATTTGGGGTGGGAGAGGAGGATGATCATCCCTGACTGTCAGTCTGGAGACAATAGCCACTGTGGTATTTTAATCGCTAAAGTAATTAGAGAAGGAAACACAAACTCTAGTGTGTGCCTAACAGTGGAACAAGTGCTTCCTTGTTACTCTGCTCACCACTTGGGTATTCTAATCCCATCACAACCCAGCAGCACAACATCATTTGTCACATCTGGACAGTATTCCACAGAAACTTGGGGGCCTAACCACAACAATTAGTGATACGGAGGGGCTGCAATTTTTGCTCCTAGCCAGGCACTTGTCACAGCTCAGCGGATGATCTGAGCAGGGCTGCCGTGGCCCAGGGAAAAGCACGTTCATCACTTCTCCCTTGGAGGTGGTGAAAACATCCATAACAAACAGGGATATTCCCTGCAGTGTCATTGTTTGAAGTAAGCGATAGCTGTGGTCCCGGAGGTCAGAGCTACCCTGGGGCTTTCCCCCAGTCTGTGCTCTCATCTACTTCCCCAGAAACTTCCAACCTGGGTAATCACCTTCCAGCTCTCTAAATTCCCTGTGCTGACGTGCTTCTATGGACCCTGTTCCTTTTCATTTTCTGTCACTACAGTGGCCACCTTGCAATACCACAGTGCAGGAGGGCAATTGTTGAATGTCCAAAGTGCTGCAAAGATCACGCAGAAGAAAGTATTCCTGGGTGATATATTGGCCTACTATTCTTATCATCTAGTTCCTTGAAAGAGTTTCTAGTCTCCTTACAAGCAAGACGGACTGTGATATCCCACTGATCAGCACATTCTTTATCTGAGGAGGAAAGATATTTCAATAACTTACAGGCTGTCTCTTTAGAAGAGGCATGTTCAAAGGTTCTGTTCAAAACCTTTTACTGCTGTAAAGCTCAGTGCTCCGTAGCAAACTAAGCTTTATTCCTTGCATCAAAATTGAAACAACCAAAATCCACCCACTTTTTCCCCTTTCTATATCACATTTTTTTCTAGTTTGTTGCTATGAAGTGCTTGCAAGATGTGGAGCTGTCACTACCTAGTTGTGTACAGTTACGTCTCGGGCCTGGCTTTCTGTTTGGTGTGTGAGGTGGATGGGTGGATGAATGCTTGATGGCCTGTAGCTTGGTATCTAAGCTAGTAGGAATAATTTTACACCTGCTTTGAGAGCAAAATCAAAGGAGCTGTGGGCTTTGTTTCACCAATATCACAGAAGGTGCTTTGGAGGGGTTTGGTTTTGCTGTCTCAGGATGGGTGTATAATCCAATTTTCTGATTTATCACATGTTGAAGAATTACATAGTTTTGAATGCTAATTTAGCAGGGGAGGGGAGAAGGATGGGTAACAGTGGGACCCATGAGATTTATGTCCTGGAAAAGTTTGGAAATAAGATTTATTCCTGTGGTAATGTTACTCTCTTTCTCCCTCTCTCTCTCTCCCTCCACTTGCCTTCTGCAGCTTCTGGAAACCTGCTCCGGAGTTCTCCCCACTCTCTCTGCAAAGGACGAGCCCCTCTGGCTCCCACTCAGACCCCCGAACTCTAGGGAACAACAGGCTGTTTTTGATCCCGAAGCCCCTCCAAAGGACCGTTTGCTCACGCAGCTTTCTGACCAGAGAAACACTCTTTTAGCACTCACTGAGATGTCTGCCTGCAGACACGTACACTCAGGAGCACGTGAAGCACATGTGTGAGACTGCAGTGTGACACTCCAGCACCTCCCACCCCATGGTTGTTCACCGGAGCTGCCAGCCCCAGTGTGCTTCCACAGTTTGTTTTCTAGTCCTGCCTCTCTGAGGTGTGTCAGCAGCTCTGATACCGAGGTACGCCGATATCGCTGCACGCGATACCAGCCTGCTCACAGAATCTGTGTTCCCTTTGATTTAATGGTTCCCATTAAAGTCAGAGATGAAACTACTGGTGTTTGAGGATTTGGAGGGGGAGATAACACCGCTTGAAAGGCTTGAGGTGATCTCAAGGGACGGAGGGTAAAGGATGGGGGAAAATGGGCTGCCTGAGGGCTTTGGTAATGGGCTTGCAATGAAGAGCATTGTATGGAGATTTGATATCACGCATCTCACTGGGCATCCGCTCTAGTAAGACCAGAAATTGCTTTTCCAGCTGTTAGGATTTCTCATTTATGACAAGCACCACCTCTCAAAGAAGTTGTGGTGAAAGGTCAGTTGTTTAAGTTGATTCATTCGGAATAAGAAAGAGGAGGAATTGGGACTGGGGGCAGGTGTAGGCAAGAAGGAGAGCCCATACCCTTAACCCTTTTTTTTTTTTTTGTGTTCAATGTGGGATGATCTCCGGGTACACACACTGAGTGAAGAAATGAGTGAATACAAAACACCTCTGGGGAGAGCAGCCACTGGTAGGAAGGAGTGCAACATCTTAGGTGAAAATGCGTGGAGATGGAAGGCCTCTTCCAAGTTCAGCTGCAACAGGCTTTGGCTGACGAGCTTCCCCAGCCATTTCCTCTGCCAGGGAATTGGAGATGGCAGTACCAGTAGAGGAATCCTCTGTCCCGCAGAACCTGGTGCAACCAAGATGGGCGGTGAGGGTAGGAGCCTCACCAGGGCAAATACTGAGGGAAGGAGATGAGAAGCATCAGTCCCACCATCAGCACGCACAGGGCAGGGTGTCCTTCAGTGCCTCGTGGCAGAGACACGCGGGGGCAGGGCCATTCTGCGTGCGTGGCTGGCGCTGGGGCAGCCCTGGGCTGGTGGAGGTGGCCCTGCCTGCCCTGCCTGCTCACACAGGGGCTGTGGCCCAGGGACCGGTTTGGCGTGTCTCGCAAGTCTCAGCTGGGCAAGATCTCTGCCCTTGGGATCTGGCACTCTTGACGGACTCCTGAGGTCTGGAGAGGCCTCTGAAGTGGTGGGTAAGTGGGATCCAGGTTGTACACAGCTCCTTGCACTGCTTGCCTTTGCTGTCACCCCAGGGCAGGAGAATGGGGCTGCCCCAGGCCTGGGGATCGTCCAGCTAATGGTTGTCACCCTGCTCTGTTGTTGCATTCTTGCTTCAGCCTGATCCCATTGCCCTTCGCAGCTAGGAAATGTCTCCAGCAAATTAACATGAGAACTGCTGGGGTCCTTTCTGCAAAGGAACTGAGATGCACAATGGAGCTGCTTCCATCTGATATAGTGCTTTATGCACCGCAGTAGTGGACTGGGGTGGGCTGAATTACACACTGCCTTTCACGGGTGCCTGCTGAGGTTATATTACAGTCTTCAGCAAGAAGGGTCACGGCCCAGCTCTAACCCCTTCCTGAGTGTAGGGTGGAGATGGTGTTTGTTAGCTGGCCTTCCAAGCAGCCATATGGCAGGGCCCAAAAGCTTGGATGTGAGCTGAAAGCAGGAGCTATCTCTGCAGTGACACTCTCTACTGGAGCAGTAGTGACAGCTCATGACAAGTGGCCAAGGCTTCTTCACGGCAGAAATGCCTTTAGAGTGTCCCTCTCTCCTGACCAAGGTGTTCCTGGTGCACTTCTCTATCACCCAGTGAAGCCAGTCCATTGAACCAGAGAAAATGGTCTATAGAAGATGTGATTTGTGGGCAGAAGTGATGAAAGCCTTGTCTCCTCTTTAATTTGGATATGCATCAAGGTGGTGGAAAAGGTGTGGGTGGGTGAGGCCTGTTTCTATGTACATGAGTCTCATATTGCAATCTTTCATCAATTCTTTTCAGACCCTGGCTGTTCTTCAAGGTCTGAAAGGCTGTTCTTAGTTCCTGGGACTAATTTGTGCTAGATGGCCCTGTAGATACGATGCTCCATCCTCCTCCTATTACTTTCTATTCTGGGCAGTTGGTCAAAGCTGTGCAAAATTGGATGCAAGAGCACTGCTGTACTCCTGGTGTCTGTTTCACTTCATGGGAGCTTCAAAGAGAATTTAGCCAACAGCCAGAAGAGCTGCTCCAGGCCTGTCAGGGAATCTATTCTGATTACTTATCAGGAGAACTAACATGAAATCAATAGGGTCTCACCCTGAAAGTGTCTTGTAAATGGGACTAGTGAGTTTCTCGTTGGAGCCTTGGCTAAGAATGACTCCTTTCTGTGCCAAACCTGAACCACACCGTTTCCCCTTGCTGAGGAAAAATAATCTCTCACCTTTAACATGAAGATCTCAGGACACTTTAATGGTACAAAACACAAATGAATTATCCCAACGCTCCCACTGTAGGAAGAATGATATTATCTCTTCCTTCTTTCATACAGATCCAAGCCTTGAGATTAAATGACTTGCCCATCTCACTTTCTGAGCTGCATACAGAACCCATGAGATAGAAGTCCCAATCCAGTCTTTTAACCGAGAGAACTTGATGTAACCAGTCAACCTTGTACTCATCAATCTGTCGCACACTTCTTTTCCTTGACATCCTGTCCCTAATGCAGGAAGTAAATAACCCATCCAGTTTTATCGTGAAAGTATCACCTGTCAGCAGAGAGCAGCAGTAGGTTTAGGGCTCCTTTCCGGGTCTGGGTATGCCTGCGTGCTCCGAAGGCGGTGCTAGGCACAAGCAGCGGGCAGCTCATAGGAGGTGTCTGTGTTGCTGTGGAGGGTGAGGTTCCAGGGTAGGCATGACATTGTCCTGCTGAGGGAAGAACACAGGGAAGTCAGGAGGAGGTTGCTATCCTAACACAGAGGCAAGCGAGGTGCTGGTGGACCTTGTGCTGCTTAGGTCCACAGGACCAGGGTGCTGTGCACTGGTGGGGCTGAATTGGCTGGAGGGGTATGTATGGGGTTGTGTCCTTCACTTTTCCACCACTGTTGTTGCTCTGAGTGCTCCCAGTTTAGTGATAAGAACATAGTGGTGAACCTGTGCAACTCTACAGCTTTTTATCTCCGTTGCAGCCAAGCCCAGTGCTTCCAAGGGTGAAGGTTAGCACCCCTCTAAGGCAACGTGCCATGCTGTCCCATTTATAAGTGATAAAAAGCCATGTATCTGCACATCCATCCCAACTTTGGAGTGCTTGAGGGAGTTCCTGGTATTTACATAGGAATGCCTTTTTTTTTTTTTTTTTTTTTTCCCCCCCTATCTGGGCCTACTGAATCTATTTTTACTGTCTGGTTCTTGAGTCTCCTTACTGCCCATCAGAACAGTATTTGAACGTGAGCCCAGTTTGCCTTCTGCTTTTCCCTGCTTTGGAGTACCCACTAGCTTGCTTCAGCTTGGAGCCAGCATAAGAGTCAGCTCAGAAGCAATGTGGACAGAGTTTAATATGTCAGTATAGACCTGGCTATTTTGCCCTGCCTGCAAGAACTTTGGATCTGCAAAACTCCTGGCAATAATACTGTATTATGGAGAAAACCCTTATCTCTCTCAGGAGGAGGAGGACTTGGCTGGTTCTACTCTGGGTAAGGTAATTATGGCTGAAGGCATATACTCCACAATGCCTGGCCTAGAAAATGCCAAAATGGTTGTCTTTAGCCTTAGTGCTTTATAATCCTGTGCAGCATAAGAAGCAGAAATATATTACTGGTCTTCTGTTGTCTTATCTTAAAATGTTTGTCTGTCATGTTTCAGATGGAGACCCATGGTAGACACGGGAAAGATGGAGGGAGTAAACAAGGACAAACGGAATACTTTCTAGTTAGTACAAGCTTTTGCCGTGGTTTGTGACTTAAGCATCTTTAAGGTGATGTGAGTCACAGCCATTTTCCTTCCATGGCACAATGTTTTTATCCTGGGGGAAGAACTGTAGAAAACTCCTAGGAAACTACCTTGGTAGTTTTTCTCTTTTACAGGTAGAAAATGATTTACGTAGGGACACAGAGGTGATGGGAGAGACTGCTTTATATGTTTATCTAAACAGGAGAGAGAATGGGTTGTTTCAAACCACAGGCTGCATCCACAGGCTCACTGGATCACTGTAAGATATTCCTGTGACTTACTTGCTATCAAGAGGCAGCGGGGCTGCACAGAACTTGCCAACGATGGATGATTCATCCTTCCTCCAAAACCGATTCTTGGGGAGATACTTCAGTGTCACGCTGTCTATCTGGCAGAGGGGAACGCTGTGGGCCAGCAGCCGTTTGCCCATCTCCTGATGCTTAGGTCTGCAAGGCAGGGTGAGAGATGTGAGAGAGAACATTCAATCAACCTGCAGATGCAGGCCATATGCAAATGTGTTGAAACACTAGAGGAACCTGGAGTATTATTGTGAAGCCCTTACATAATAAAATGGAGTGAGAAGAATCATCTGCCAAAACAGGGCATTGCACATTGCTGGTTGTCTCTCCATGTTTTATCTCTGTAGTCAGGTATATTTCTGTATAAATTTCCTTCTTTCCATCACACAATTACTACAACTCCTCTTGCCATTGCATATAGATTGAACACTGCCAAGATTGCTACAGAGAGGTAAGTGGTAGATAAGGTCAACATATATGAAATCATGAGTGGCACAGATAGGGACTGGTTATTCAGTGTTTCTTCCAGTATATAAACTAAGGGTCATCAAAGGGAGCTAAGAGGTGGCAGGCTTAAAAAGACTGCACACTGCACAGACTACCACTCCTTTTAAGCTGTTAAAATCCTTGCTATGGGATGTTATGGATGCTAGAAAACTTACACAACTATAGAAGTCATAGGAGGGGAACTGGACAAGTTCATGGGAGACAAAAGCTAATCAGGACAAAGATCTCACCTTTGCATCTGAAAGTCCCTGAGATGTAATTAGTCAGACACTGGGAAACGATCTGGGGAAGCATTGCTACATGCTTACACTGCCTTTTTTTATACTCTTCTCTAGGTATTTGCTTTTGACCATGTTGAAGGTGGGATGCTTGGACAGAGGGATGTTTGTCTGTTCCTATGCTCTTACCCAGGTAACACCAACTGAGAAATGCCAGAGGTTTCATAAAGAGCCAGTGATCAGAGCCCAGTTGGTCGTGTACTGCAAAGGAGTGCTGTCTAGCCATTTTACAGAGGTGGGCCACCTCCCTTCTGTGGAGTCCATCCAGAGGGCCTTCTCACGCTTGATCTACTTGGCATCCCTAAGATCCTGGAGATCACTGATTTCCTTGTGCTCATGAAGAATATGTGTGTAGCTGACTCTGCACAATCCCAGAAGCACCTGAGCGACTGCCTGATCAGAAATGTGATGGTAGGGAAAGGGGAGAGGTGACAAAAGGGTTCTGCTAACCAAAGTAGATCCTGGGAGCGGACTGACAGCTGCACTCAGCATCCTCCTAGGCCAGAGTGGCCAACCCAAACCAGTACATCCAGTCCCCCCCAGTGGTAGATGTTGGAGGTTTTGTGTATTTGATTATGTTGAGCTTGAAGCTGCTAAAAATAGGAAGCATCATGAAATTGTGGTTATAAAGGTGAATAATAGATAGCAAAAGGAAAACAAACAGAGGGGAAGCCATCTCTCTACTGTATAATGTCCATGGGCAGGATCCAGCCCTGCCCTAGGACAGAGGAACACAGTAAGGTTAAGCAGGTTGAAGAAAGCCACTGTGGGACTGACATTTGGTCCAAACCCACACAACCTTTGGATGGATGTAGGACTCCTGGTTGGCTTCAGGAGTATGTTTTCTTGGATATGGGGATGATGTCGTGTGATGTGTAAGCAATGGCAATGCATCTGGGAAGTGTGCCATGTAACAAGGTCCTGACTCTGTCAGCCCCATGGCAGCTATGGAGCTTGGGGACGTGTCTTTTGGGGCACTCTGAGCAACATGTGAGGCACCCCGAGGAGTGAGATTGGAATTGATGTTTGGGAGAGGAAGGGAGAAAAAAAGGGCAATGTGAGGCAAGACACAACCATGCAAGTCACTTGCTGAAGGTGTGAGACTGGCTGAACACTCCCAAGTCTCTCTGCACTTCTGGGGAATTGCAGGATGGCATGCATGTCAGATCACCTGAAATAAGTCTGTGATCAATCAGTCTCTGAACTGTGATGTGAGAATCTACGTTTAGATGCCTATTTGACACTCTGAGCTTGACTGCGCTGGAGGGATGACCTTTGCCTAGAGTGGGAAAGTTTCTTTGCTACAGTGTTAATTAAAAGGAGCATCTTCAATTTTATACTCTCAAATCCATAGGTTTATTGCTGTAAGAAAATTTTTGGTTTAGCCTTGTGCTTCTTATGAAGGCACTTAAATTAAACACAGCTGCTGTTCTTGCAGGGCAAGGGTATCTCTGGACAGGTTACCTTGCTATAACTCTACTGTCTGATTAAAACTGGAAGGTACAGCAAAGCCTCAGGGTTGCCTGCCTGTCTCACTTCCCCAGGCAGCCTTTCTCTCCAGTGCTCACATGCCTCCTGCTGGACACCTATCAAGCCCTGTGTCTGACAATTGCAAAATGAAGTGCTGCATGTCTTTCTGAGCAGATCAAGGGTCCTGACTTGACCTGGGTGTTACTATTTCTTCCTTTCTGCATCTTAGGAAAAGGCAGATTTGGCTGGCAAACCAGGGAGGGATTGAACAGACTGAACTCCATCAGGCTGGAGTACAAACTCCAAACTGCAGGGCCTGGCTGGAAATCTGTGACCAAGCAGCTATATCACACTGGAGACCACCCTACAGCGTGGCTTCCTCTTCCCTGGTTCTCACCCCTACCTCCTGGTGCCCTGGACTGAAGCAGCAACACAATTAGCTTCAGGTCACAATGTTTTGGCTTAGCAGTAAGGACTGTGTGAGAGCCAGCGCTGGAACCCTTCTGATCTTAGGAGAGCTGGCTGGGGCTATTTAGCAGACTTTTCTGGCTTCCCGAGGCAATCAGCAATGTGCTAGCTGCATGTCTACATTGAAGTTCCCAGCCCACCGCAGTGGGCAGGAAGGAGTAGGAAGTGAGGAAGACTTCTGGGGAACGTCTCTGTGGTGGAGAGATCCCCCTGCAGCAAGGGTTGTGGAACAGGAGCCTGAGTCTGGTCCTTTAATTAAGGTATGGTTTGGAGGAGGGTGGTGCTGTCAAGAGAAATCTGTCTCCACATGTGGTCTTGGTACCCTGCCGCCTGAACTTTTCCCTACCATGGGAGCCTGTGTGCTTTGTCGCATTACTGCAGAGGCAACAAGCCACTGAACACATTTCAGGCTGTGCATAGATTAACTTGTCTCCTCTTTGCAACTGCTGTCCTACTGGGCGTCGAGATTAATGCCTAAGCCAAGTTCATCAGCCTGGAACCTCTGGTGGATGGGGTCTTGCTGTAGCCATCTCTGTCTGGCAGAGCAGAGCTGTTAACTATCTCACAGTGATCATGGGTTGAGTTGGCACCAGGCAAGGGTATGGTGTAAAAAACGAACCAGTGTAGCAACATGAAATTATGTAAATTTGGGGATTCCAGAGTGTAGCTACTGCTCTGTGCACTCAGGGAAGAGTTGGACCTAGCCAGGGTTACCAAGTATGGTAGCACGTCTGATTCTTGAGTGCATTTAAGGTAAATGTGGAGGGACTCAAGAAGAAAGGTTGTGGTTCATCACCCAGTGACTGCACTCAGGGAGATATGCTATCGTTGTGCCTTTACTGGACTGGTATAAACATCCTCACACATGGAGCTGGGACAGAAGAGGCCAGAAACATGCACTGTCACTCACATGGTGATCTTTGCTGTGTCCTTGGTGCTGTTGCTGCAGAAAGTGATTTCAATGCTGGTGACTGTGTTTCTTTTCTTCTGCAAGTGGAACTCAACCAGGCTGTGGTGGACTGAGCAAGAAGCAAAATATGTGGGATTGAGGGCAGGTACTTATCACATGGACCTACCTCAGCCAAAAGAAATCCTCTAGCACTCATTCCTTGGCCCCACCAGCAGAAAGAAGATTAACCAGCCATAAGAAAGAAACTAGTTTCTGTGGTATGAGAGGCACAGTGGCCAGGTCTGCATAGTCCAGTGTAAACAGGCATTTTCACTACCTTCTACTTTAGTCCTGAAGCCATGTGGCTGTCTTAATCCAGGGCTGTGCCCACATTAATAAATCCATTGGAAAGGGCTTTATGGGGCAGATGTGCAGGGTTATTGATCTTCAGCTGTGTGTCTCAGACCATCTGGGCCACAACACCTGATTCAGATGGGGATGGTGGGTTGCACCTGGCCTCCCCTGAGAATCTGCCTCATTTGGTCAACTCTTTTCTGACTCATTTTTTTCTCATTGCTACTTACCACAGAATGGGGCTGAGGGACTGGTCATTAAATAAACTTTCACTTCCTTGGGCAGCTTTCTCATGTTGACGCCTGCCTGCTCCAGCAGGCCTGCAGGAGGAAATAAAGACAGTTCAGGGAAAGCCATGAATGACCCAGAACAGAAGTATAATTGGTCCCGATTCATCTCCACTCACCCCACCCAAGTCCACTGTCTCGGAGGACAGACCTTTCCTTTATACCCGTGCAAATCAGAGGAAGCACAGTTTTGTGATGTCTGTTTGACAGGTTAACATCCTCTCAGAAAACCTACTCTGGCTACCCCAGGTAATCATCATCAGAATACCTCTCTGTGGCTTTGTTTCATTCCTCTGCTAACAAACTGTGCCATCATTTGCACCTGTGCAAAATGAGCAGGACTAAAGACTACTTAGTGCAAATGTAAATGACAATGCAAACACAAAGTGCTGGGAAACAGGATTTCTGGGTCAAGTGAGAAGACCACCATAGCTTGAGGCACCTGCACCACTGACTAGCTGGCAATGTGGCCTGGTGAGATGGGAACGTGGTGGCTGTTTTGAGAGCACTATACCAAAAGAGGCTTCTCCTTATGTTCCTCTGGCACTGGACTGCAAATAGCAGCAGAGGACACTTCCTCTCATGCCACAGCTCAGTTTCAGAAGCCTAAAAGAGGCAACCATTACCTTCTCCCAGTCCAGGGAGTTCATCTTTGGGGTGGCCATGGCAGGAATTTATGAGAAGGAGGTGACACAGCAACAGTTAGTGGTTTGTAGAAGAATGAGACTCCAGGCTTGGGCTAAAATTTCCATCTGCTTCTCTAAGCAAGACACTTTTTGAGATAATCGCCCACTTTTGTTAGGCAGGTGATTCTGGAGACTCTCTTTCAACTAACTCATCTGTGGGCCCTATAAAATGTTTAAAGATCAGAAATGTTCAAGATGTTGGTGTTCTAGCTTGGTCAATATATGACCTTTTAGTGTATCTCTATAGAAGCCTGAAAACGAAACAGCTTCTCACTGTCCCCAAGGAGATCCAAAGTAAATCCTGCACAGAGAAATCTGAACCGCGTACTGTGCTCTGCACCAACACCCATCAGAAATGAATTGTCATCTGCTCCAGGAAAGCCTCGTACTGGTACTGTACCTATTCTGGGACAGGAGAACAGGAAGGGGTCAACACAGTCCAGGCAACGACCATTTAAAAAATCTTGATGACTTGCGCAGGGGAATGCCATGAACGGACAAGGATGTTTCAAGGCACTGACATAAAGATGTACTGCCCTCATGTGATCACAGATCAGATACTTATAACCTGCAAGAAAAAATGGACCCAGAGAAAAGCAGCCATGAGCCTTTCCCTTGGCTTCAGTGTTTTTGCATATTTCTAAGGAATTGAGTGTCAAGAAACACTGTTATTGATTCTGCAGCCATTCCCTCCCCATTAGTAACATTTGACAGAGCACCTCTGTGACTACAAGCCCAGATCCCACTGCAAGAGGAGTTATGTAAGAAATTAGAAGTATATGTCCCAGACTGAGAGAGTCCTCCAGAGGAGAGGGACCACAGGACTGCCATGTCTCCAACAGTGTACCATCGATGAAGGCCTCAAGCTCTCTGCAAGCAGGTACGATGGTGCAGTGACTCCCACCTGTACTGGGACCCCAAATGTGGGAAGTGAGGTACCACAGGTGTCCCCTGTAACCTGACTCTCAATGCAGCTGGCTCATTCAGAAAGTATTTGAATATTTATCCACACTATTTACTGTGTAATGTCCTGTTCTCCAGAAGGAAAAAGCAGGCTGTCCAAGTATAGACACAACTTCCATCATGGAAACAAAAAGAAGCTTTTGCTAGTAGTACCTAAGAGCCTTTCTAGCAAAAATGTTTTCTTTGTTGATACAAATTCTACTGATGCTAGGGTTTTGGCTCATATAGAAGTGTCGCCAAAATTTTGTCTCTTGACAGCGGTGCTGCCAAGACACTTGACTTGTATGTGATTTTAATTTCAGCTGCTTGTTGTACTGCTGAGAGGAGATGTGGGACATGAATCTCTGGTCCCATGTGCCTTTACAAATACATGTTTTGCTTTGATGTCTTCCCTGACTATAGCAGGAGCTGGCTGCCAAACAGCTTTTTCACAGGCTGATAAATAGCTATGAAATCCCCTTTCTTGGCCACAGAGTATTCTCACCTGAAGAGATGAATCGGGGACATCCTGGCTGATCTTTGCCTCCATTGACAAAATAATCAATGTGGCCGACAGGAATTCGGATCCCAAAATCTGAAAGGAGATTAAATGCCATTTCATCCTTATGCTTGGTATTTCTATAGGCTTTCCACTACACGGTGTTTGACAGGCCCCAATAAATGGTTGAACATTAGTAGTGCTGAATCCAGCTCCAGTGCTGGAGACAGCAAGGACAGATTTCCTGTTCCTACATGCCTGCATTGTGCAGGTTTGCTGCACGGAGCAGAGAGTGCTCCAGGCCCTGCCATCGAAATGACTGGGAACTGCAGCTTAATCACCACCTCTGTGACTCAGGTTCTTGATTCAGCATAAAGGAGAACAAAACTGGCCACAATCTTAATGGGAAATTATGAGGCATGATTGAGAGTTACATTGGTAGAGATTTCTCTGACCTTAAAGGTGTGACTCAAAGGCACTACATTATTCTTTAGCACGTTCTGCCTATGTAGACCCTAAGCGCTTTAGAAAAGTTTCTCTGTTGTTGTACCAGCTGTTAGTTTGACGCCGTTACTTTCCACTGGCACTTGCAGTGGTACCCTTCTTACGTCAGGTTCGAAAATGCAGTATAAGACCTGACATGCCTTCCAGGGGGTAGAAGCCATGCCGAGCTGATTCTGCACAAACTCACTCTGCTGTAGCAGGATTAAGGAAACAATATTTGTCAGAAGATTGCCTTCTGTTTAATCTCTACCTGTGCTCTGGGATATGGGTACCTGCCAATGAATTAATCATTGAAGCCTATCTAATCCAGAAACATCCTAGGAGTGAACTGGAACTCATGGTAATCTGGCATAGATGGCACAATGATCTACACACACTCCTTAGCAATAATGACGGCAGGAAGAACAGGCTGAAGAAGATGGAAGCCAACTTACTGTCAGCATCAGTATGAATGGCTTCCACAAAGAGGGCATCCCCAGGATCCAGGCGTTCCTCAGGGCTGGCTCTGGTGTACTTAGGGCCTGCAGGATCCAGGCCTGTAACAAAAGCAAACACCTCAACAACAAGTGCTCTTCAGCCCCTTTCTTATTTCTGGAGCAGTTATTTTATCCAAAACTTTAATAATGTTGCTAGGCAGAGGTGATTAATTATTCCCAGGTCTCACTGATTATGCTCCAGAATGGTTTCTGCCCCTGCTAGCTTCCATTACAGCTTCCTTACCTTGTCCTCTACTGTTCCTTTATCAGTTTTGTACCTCAAGTTTCTAGGTTGTAAAGCCATGTCTGAGCTTCAGATAGCTTTGACAATGGGGGTGCAGAGTGTCTTTTGGATTTTTGGTGAAAGAGAATCAAACTTATAACACTTTCCCTAATCGTACTGTCATCTGTATTAGCACTACAATCTGAGAAATGTCACTGAAGATCATCAGTTGGGTAATTCAGCGTTTCAGGCATTAACCAATCCAAGCATTCCAAAAGTTTGATACTATTAAACATCCCTAAAACAAGGAGGCTTCTGAGTCCTCTCCCCACAAATAAAATCGAGTACTTAAGCAGCCATCTACATTTTTGCCTAAAACTTGCTCCTAGAGCAACTTCTAGGGAGTCAGAGGAATACAGAAAATTGTCCTTGTCAATACCAAGGAACGGGTTAAAGATGTTTCTTTTTTTGTTCTGGCTGAGGTTGATCTTGTTCACTTTTCATAGAAAAGTAATATCACATCATGTTTCTCACTCCCCAGGCAACAACAGTAGTTTAAAAAGCAGCTCTGCTCCACGTGCCACTTAGCCTCAGAGCTGGACAGTTTTGCTGTCTTGGACTCAGTCCCATTAATTCTCTATGGAGAAGGCAATATCAACAATATAAGTTGATATGTCCACATTTGTGAGGGGGGAGAGAAGGAGGAAAAGGGAAAGAAGGAAAAAACATTCTTTCCTATTCTTTCTATAAATAAAAGCTAATAATGGGACAAGTGGTCAGAAGAATTTACTGCTTTATTTTTTCTCCCATGTTCTTTAATCTTGACACATACAAAAAGCTGAGAGGTTCCCCACCCACTTCTACAGACGAAGTTTTAGTTAAAGACTTTAAGAGATACTAAAAAGTGTTGTTTGGTATAGCTTAAACTTCTTCCCGAGGAGGGAGAAACACCTAATACAAGCAGCAGTCAATTCTAGAACAGCTCTGAAGCAAGCACGTTTCTATCCTCTATTCTCTATGCCAACCTCCTCCAAGCACAAGCTGCATAAACTCCACTGAGATGTACATCCTCAGCAGCTACGAAAACTGTTCACTGAAGCTACACTGTATGCAGCTGAATTCCTTCAGGTTTTTTCATTTCCTCTGCAAGTATTGAAACAAATTGCTCTTCGGCAATTTTCGATACGGGTGGTTCATTCAAGTTCCTGTACCATTTGCTTTCCTGCACAGGGAGATAGCCACAGGAACAGGCATGGGTTAAAGAAACTCACTTCATAAAATAAAGTCTGTGACCTGATCTCTAAGACTCACTCTGGTTTTGCTCCATAGCTCTTTTTAGGTGACTGAAAACACTTCAGCAAATTATGGCTCCGGAATCACATTCCTCTGTGCATGTATGTGTGTGAAGAGTCAGGAGATGAGATCAGACATATCTTGGGTCTAATTCCACCTCTCTTCAGGCCCCTAAATCTGAACTGGAACCTCCAATCCTCAGCATGCCTATGAACCCCCAGGACAATCAGGAGTGGAGAAAAAGGATTGTCTTCTAGCAGAGTTTAAAATTAATGGAATAAATTAATCTACAGAGCTTTTATTACATGTAGACAACATAAAAGGGAAGAGTCTCTGACTCTAAAATTATTTACCATGGTTTCATGGGAAAGTTTCTGCTTCTGCTCATTTGAAGATTTTGCTGATTGTAAAATCCTGGTGCAGGAAAGTGGTTACTCCAAGTCCCTCCCAATGTAAACTTTGATTCACAGCTTTAAAAAGGGCCTGGCATAAAACTTAGCTCCTGTTTGGTCCTTGCCTGAGCTGTGTCGTAGGGATGCCATGCCCAGCCCTGAGTCTTGTTGGTTCTGCCTTTATCTCGCTGACTTGATTTCCTGGCTTGACCTTGGGCTTGCCTCATCACCACAGACTTGCCTGGTGATGACTGGACTGTGGTTGGCCCTGGTTCCTGCCACTGGACCTGCTCTGCTCAACTTGCCCAGATACGGTAGGACTGTGTCCCCCGTCAGTGAGGCCACTGCCCCTGCCTACCTTGCTGTCCCCTTGGCTCTCAGCTCACATTTTCCTGCTTAGCAGCTCACTCTTGCTGCTTTTCCACAATGACATGCATTGTGGGCTTTAATTTTAAGAGCCACAGAGGTACACATGCTATAAAGTGAAAGCAAAGCATGCAGGTATTGTGGGTTTTCATTAGCCATGAGGCCTTGTATTCTTTTAAGCTAGCACCAATCTGAAGAGTGGGCCAGAGGATCCTTTAGAAAATACATGCATTTTTTTGGCAGTGTGGAGGGGACTGATGGTTGGAAAGGCATTGTCAGGCTCTCCTGAAGCTAGGAAGAAGCATGTAAGCTTGGATCTAATGAGCCCTTATGCAATTAAAAGACCACTATTGATGACTCCCATTCCTTGCTCTTTCATTCTCCCCTTTGAAGAGCAAGTGAGGACCTGAGACTGTTTTATACCTGTTATCCGTCCCAGCTGACCACCATGGAAGTGCCCCACCAGGCCCCCGACATGTGCACCGAGGCTTACCCCGATGATGTGGATGGATGTCCCTGAGATGCCCAGGGCCTGTAGATTGATGATAGTACAAATTAATGTTTCCGTAGAAGAAGGGTGAAATACCCCATCCCAGCCCACACAGCAGCTCTGTAACTCCTCTAAAATAGGATTGCTTTTGAGGTGTATGGTGGAGAAGCAAATAGATGTGGGAATGATGGGTTTTGCCCTTTCTGTTTTTCAGAGTCCTTCTTCAAGTCCACAGATGCAAACCCAACCCTAACCAGGTCGGTCAGATGCTCCTGTTCATAACACATAGCCTCTGGCTTCTCTTTCCACAGCTTGCTTCACACTGAATTTCCCTCTCTCAGCTGAGTGACCCATGTTCACCATGTGAATAATCTTTTTCTCAGTAAAGCAGAGGAATTTTTTTTTTTTCTACTTTTATACCATCACTGTACCAATATGCTGATTAGTATTTTAAGATTATATTTTCAGAGATTAAGGATTTATCCATAGGCTGAACAGCCAGGTAAAGCACAGCCATTTAGACCTGATGAGAGATGACCCCATCCACAGGAACTCAGCTGCCTGCAGGCTGGTCTGCTTGACGCAGTACGATACAATGGGAGACAATATGGTGCACGAGAGCTTGATGGCTACATGAAAAATCCTGACTTTCAAATGTATGAGGCCATATCCTGAAGCGGTACTGAGGCTTATGAGAAAAGAATACAATCTTCTGTGGTGTAGTGTTGCAGGAGAAGCTGGACAGAGAAAGTCTGTAAGTAGTTGGACCAGTACTCAGCACAGACATGAAATGAGTGGTGGGGATGCTGTCCCTCTCAGTTATTTGTTCACTGTGTGACCTAATCGGCAATGAGGGGCGACAGTCCTTTCCCACTCCACCCCAGCCCCCATCCCCATCCCTCTAATGACACAGTGGCTCCAAGGGTTGTTGTATTTCTGGATAGAAATGTGTGACTGTGCACAACGTGGTGCATACTCAGGAACTCCCATGCTGTGCACCCTGGGTCTGCAGTGCAAACGTTTCACAGAGAGTTGATGCGTATCTTGTTAACATGAAGATGTATCACCCTCATTGCATAAGTGTTGTTCTGCAGTGCAGTGCACAAATGAACTGGGACACATGTGGGGACTTCCAGCTACTGGGAAGTATATCTAATGACCAAAGCAAATATAAAATAGCCTCAAATCCCGCCACCTCCAGCTCCCTGGACAAAATTTACAGGCAGAAGAAGAGGACTGCCCAGTGAAGCATGGACCTGAGAAAACCCAAGCCATCCTTCAGGTTTGTCTGGAGAGGCAGCTGACAACAGGGATGTTCTTCCAGAAAATGTCAGAACTCAAGAGAAAGAAGAAAAACAGTGGCATGCTCAAGCCTGGACTGAGACAGAGGGGAAAAAAGAAATTTCTTCAGTGCTACACAATGCTCATTCTGGAAAAAGGAGCCTTCTTGCCCAGCTCTTGGAGACAGCAGGTTGGGAGCTGTTCTCTCAATTGTTTGCATGAATGATGTTCTCTGGCCATGCTTCCCCACAACTGGAAATGCACAGTAGCTTACCAGGAGCTTGCTGATGAATTGTGAGATGGAGAGGGCCAGCTGTGTGACATTTTCCACTGCAGAGGGATAGGCTCCTGTAGACCCATAAACCCAGTCTACTGCGATCACGTTCACCTGGCTTGTGTGCAGTATGGCATGGACAAGTCCTTCAATCCAGGAAGGTTTGGTACCCAAAGCCCTGTGGAGTCATCAGAAACAAGTATGTTAGGTGTCTTCCAAAGTAGGGCATGTTGTTCACTGGTGCTAGAGCTTCACATGTCTCAGAGGAGGCTGCCAGACAGTCGCTGAAAGTTTTTTTCTTTCAGCCAGACACTCACACCTGGTATTTCTTTGCAGTGGTGTAATAAGACTTTCTGGAATGGGCTGATTCAGAAGGGAACCATATATTTTAATGAATAGCATTTGCAGGGCTCAAGCTGAGATCTCAGTCTTGCTGTGGTGCTTCAGTTAGCCACCATAGAGCCCACCTGGAGTAAGACACCTGACCAGGAACACCTGGATTCTGCTCTGCTACCCACTGGCAGGAAGTCCGTAGCCATATCACCTTGTCTTTCTGTGCTACATTTCCTCATCTGTAGACAATTTAAAAAAAAAAAAAAATCTATACCCAAGAATTCAAGGAAAACTGAGAGGCACTTCCCCTATTACCACCTGGTGAAAGGTGTGCTATGTCACACCAGGGCAACTACTAGTTTCCTGAAAAGACCCTGCAACATCTTCTGTGGTTTCATCCTGGCCTTCTGTGCATTCTCTATTCAGACTTTTGCACATCAAAACAAATGTTATATGGTCACATTTGGCTGAAGAATGGCACAGTAAAACAAGCTTGCAGAATGGTGACAGCTTAAAAAAACCCAGATCAAATCCCTATAGTTTCAAGAATAGAATTATAATGTCTCTGCAAGGGCTCCTAAATGGCTGACTAATCCAAGATGTTGATAAATCAGGACAAGAGTTCCAGGAAAACAGTTTAAAGGGACAAGAATCTTTAAGAAAAGACTGCTTAAATAAAAAGGCTGAAAGAAGGAAAGAAAAAGGAAAGATGTAAAAGAGGAGAGAGTGAGAGAATGAGCAAGAGAGTGAAAGAGCATGAGAAGGAAAGAAAGAAGGATTTGAATTCCCTAACTTTTTTTAGGCTCCACAAAAGCATGAGCCAGCAATGTGTGCTCACAGCCCAGAAAGCCAACTGTACCTTGGGCTGCATCAGGAGAAGTGTGGCCAGCAGGTCGAGGGAGGGGACTCTCTCCTTTAAGTCGCTTTTGTGAGCCCCCACCTGCAGTGCTGTGTCCAGCTCTGGGGCCCCCAACCTAAGAAGGACATGGACCTGTAGTAACAGGTCCAGAGGAGGCCACGAAGACGATCAGGGGGCTGGAGCACCTCTCCTAGGAGGACAGGTTGAGAGACTTGGGGCTGTTCAGCCTGGAGAAGAGAAGGCTCCAGGGAGACCTTATAGCGGCCTTCCTGTACTTAAAGGGGGCCTACAGGAAAGCTGGGGAGGGACTCTTTATCAGGGAGTGTAGTGGTAGGACAAGGGGTAAAGGTTTTAAACTGAAAGAGGGTAGATTTAGATTAACTGTAAGGAAGAAATTCTTCCCTGTGAGGGATGTGAGACACTGGCACAGGGTGCCCAGAGAAGCTGTGGCTGCCCCCTCCCTGGAAGGGTTCAAGGCCAGGTTGGACAGGGCTTTGAGCAACCTGGTCTAGTGGAAGGTGTCCATGGCAGTGGGGTTAGAAGTAGCTGACCTTTAAAGTCCCTTCCAACACAAACCATTCTATGAAAATAGACAGCTCATCACAAACTGAAGGTCTTCAAGTTGTGTTGTAACGAGGGTTGTCAGCAGCATTGTTCCACCAACAGCCTCCCAGACAATTCCCAGGTCCAGTTTGGGGCTCAACACTCCAGACTGTTCTTAGCAGGTGTTTTGCATGCAGCCACTCTGCTGGGGAGACTAAAGATCATAGGAGCAGGTGATTTATGTGGCCACCCCACTCACTGTTTGAGAATGCCCCAGCAATGTTTAATTTACCAGTAAAAACTTAGTCACTGTGCTCTTCTTTCTCTCACCTGAAGCCATGGATTATGATCTTGGTTTCCAGACTGCTGTTGAAGCTGCAGTTCTTGATGCCATCATCAGCTAAAATCAGCTCCCCACAGCTGGGGCTTGAGGAGGTGAACAGAAGAAACTGGATGTTAAGTTTACTGCCCCGTAGGAAATTTGCTGTCTGGAAGTCAGTGCAGTGATGCACTGAGAGTCTGTCTGTTTTCCCTGGAACGAGAGGGAGTGAATAGCATGTTTAGTCTGCATCTGTGTGATGCAAAAAAAACCCCAAAGCTCATTCTAATTTATTAGGAAGATGAAGGTAGCAATCTCACTTCTATTGATAAAGATTAAAAAGGTAGAATATAAATTAAAATCAGCCTGTTCTGGAAATTTTATCTGTCTGATAAAGTTGTTTCTGTCCTTTGATGGAATTCCAGCACTGGCTGGGGAAGATAACCGTGGATGTCAGGGTAGCTTTGAATTCTGAGAACTGTTTTATTGAGATGTGAATGACATTCTGTTAGGTTTTTTCCCAAATCAGCCACACATACCAGCTACTAAGTACATTTATGATCTGGTCATTAGATCTTTAAAAAAATGGTTGAAACAGGCAGTCACCACTGAATGGGGAATATTTCTATTCAAATTGTGTTAGGCTTAGTAGAAGGTACAAGTCTAATTGACAATTGTATCAAAAATCCAGAAATAAATATGACAATGTCGGTGACAAAATATGAGAATGATAATTTCCTGATTGATTCATTTACTGGATGGAAATGCTTTATGGGAAGGAAAAGGCAGCTACTGGAAGGTACTTTGATCTAGACAGAAAAAAAAAAATCTCAAACTTGTAGCTAGTGAAAAACTGAGCAAATTTAGGTTAAAAAGCAAGCATAGAAGTTTAGCAGTATGTATGGCTAGCAATATGCATAGCTAGGATACCCACAGAAGAGCTGGATTCTCCATCTTTTGTCATTTCAGAGGACTGGCTGCTATTTTGGAAGGCTTGTTGAAGGTAAGATGTCAGATTTACTGAAGGACTAATGGGGTGAAATCTATTGTCCTGTGAGGAGCAGGAAGCAAAATAATTGATTAAATGATCCCTTCTGACCTAAAAAGTGTTACTTTATGAATTGACATAGTTGCATCCTGCTGCAATGACAATGCATGCACCTTCCCTTTTCTGGACTGGAGGAAGTGAAACAGTCTTGAATATGCACATACAATAAAATAAAAATTTAAAAAAATAAGTCAACCAACTCCCTAACTGCTGGCTGTTCCATTAGAAGATACTTTACACTAGCTAGGCAGGACATGGCATAAGGGTCAGCACAAAGGAGTGAGATTCAACCCTCAGATGCCCCCTTTTAGGATGTGACTGTCCCTCACTGTTGTTGATTTTGGTTTCCTGTGTACCGAAGGCAAAAAAGAAAGAGATGTTCTCTGAGATCAGTTTGGAAAAAATGTAGTTCATGAGCCAGTTTAACCAGCAAGGGCAGGTTCAGTGCAAGCATGGCGCATATCAGAAATGCTGTAAGATGAGGGGGATCATAGGTAAAGGTAAGGCAGGAGGTGCATTGCTGTGAAGGTGCAGGTGATGTGGGACTGCAGTGATCACAACAGCAGTTTCATTGACAGTACAATTAAGAAATAAATGGAACTCTGGTGTCTGTTTATTTTCTCCCAGATACTGCAGATTACACTTGCTAAACTTTCAAAGTGGGAGATGTCAGTGCCAGAGGTCAAGTGGTCCCTTTTCCGCTGCCTTACACTTCAGGGTAAACCCAGATTGTTCTTTTATATCAGGTTAATGGAATTACATCACTGAGACTGACTGAATCAAAGCATGGGAGAAGAAAGGACTGTTCTTGCACTACTCTTTCTCCTGGCACCTAACAAGATTATGGCAAGGACCACTTGACACACGGGTTGTTTAGGGGGAACTGAATTCAGATCCTTCTATGTAAAACCTTCAATCCCTTGCCAAGCACTCATGTTTTTTCTTACCTGCTTGTGCTGAGCTGAGCAGCAAGAGGACAGCAAGAACAATGAGCAGCTTTCTCTTCAGATCCTCAACCATCTTCCTGTTAGTCTGCTACAAGTACAATATTGTACAGGGGAAAAGAGCCGTGGTGGGTTGTTCGATCAGCTTGACTGTTAATGATCAACCAGCCTGTGCTATTTTGGGAAAAAATGGTAGGAGCAATTACCTCTGCTCTTATTTAACCATTAGCCAAAGTCTGTGTCATCAGAGGGCTTCACTGACTTTTTGGTTTAAAAAGATACTGACACTCCTTTCCTCCCTACCTCCCTTTCCTCAAGGCAAACTTCTCACATCAGAAATCAGTTAGTGAAACCAGTTCCAGCAAGTGACAGAGTTACAGTGCTTTATCCTTGCCACCTAGACCTGTCTGCCAAATTCTGACTAGGGACACTGATTTGTCACTGGGCTTCACAGTAAGTCTGTGCCGGGAAAATTGATAACAGCCTTGCATCTGTGTATTTTCCTATTGCATCGCTGTCTCTTTCCTGTATTTTTACTTCTGGTCAGATCCCCGTAGCTGCCAAAAGAAGGCAAAGCAATGGATTACTTCTGAAAAGTGAGGGGAAAGACAGGCTAAAACGTAACTGGTAGCCATATCACCATAATACACTAAGACTGTGTATTTCTTAGGGTGGGGATACTCTTCACTCTTCCTCTGGAGACTGAATCTCAAATACTACAGGAAATAAAAAGATGATCTCAGTAATGCGCCAGTATCATAAGCGTGCAAATACTTCAAACAGATCTTTAAATAAAAAAACTTTACTGCTTTGGTATAAACGGGTGGAGAAACATAAGAGCACAACTAAACATGTAACCAGGAGTCTGTCACATGATATTCATGAGATGGTGGTACCATCTCCCCGGCTGAGTTAGACTTTGAGGTAAGGGCACACCTGTTTCCTAAGCCTCATTGATGCATGTTGGTCCTTCTTGCAGAGGAACAAGTCAGCTTTGCCCTTGACTGTGTTAAGTGGCAAGAAGGGTAACGAGCAAAGGAGCATGCCTGTCCAGGCACTATTCTACAGGTGCTTTATTTATTTTCTTCTTCACAAAATTAAGGAATTGCTTCAGTCTGATCAGAAAGGTGATCAAAGACCTTTCCAAAAGCATCAGACATTATTTTTCTTTACAGTTATTGGCAACAGCGGTCATCTCCTTACCTCAGTTTTCTCCAGCCAAAGGCTTTGGGGCTGGTTTAGGCAGATCTTTTTTATTTCCAAGTCACTCCTGAGAGAAATTTCTCCCATCCTCACAGGAAAGTTAGGTAGCATCAGCTGCCTGTCCTGGAGGGCAACTGAAGCCCTGCCCCATCTGCATCCTCCCAGACACATATACAGATACATTCTGATCCTGAAATACTTGGCCCCACAGTCAAGCTGGCTTATTGTCAGAGAAGTAGGATCTTAGTGTATCTTCAAATATGCAATTAAGTTTGTCAACCCAATCAATTTTCCAAGATCGAAAGCTGCAATATGAAGAGCCAACTCCTGGCTTCCAGCCCACTCTTCATTTTTATAACCCCAGCACTAGACTCACATTGATTCACAGACTGTAAGACAAAAGCCTGTAGACTGCAACGGGCCCACTCCATTATACCCACAAATTCTATTGATCTGGATAATCTCTCAATCAAGAAAGGAAGAAATAAACTTGTGAAAACATACCAATAGGCAGTGGCATTTCCATACAATCCTCCAGAACAACAGTGTGATTCTGAAAATGACAAATTTTTAAGAGTAAAACAAATTGAAGAACCTAAAGAAAACCAGCAAACACTTCTTTCCATTTTTTATATAAAATTACGGTAATAAGCACTACCCTTTGTGGCAGGATGCAACTGTTACTCTTTGCCAACTTCTATGGGAATTTTGCAGTGCCATGTAATATAAGGCAGGCACTGGTATTACTGCCTTAGATTAAAAGAAACCTGTGGCCAGGATGTGCAGATCTGATTTAGTTTTGCACTGCTATGTGTATTTGCAGAGTTGCTAAACAACATCCTGGTATGCTAAAAAAACCCCCAAAGTCCTAATGAAATTGAAAATTCTGTTTTTTGAGCAGCTTTTCTTTTCCTGTAACCTCAGATTTAGTAATTCCATTAAATTTTTTATTATATCAGCACACTGTGGTGGTCCCTCATGCAAACAGCGAAAGTCACTCAGTTCCTCTGTGCTTAAAATGCTCTTACTGGTAAAACTATTTTGGTATGAAAAGTTTTCTTACTTTCGTTTGTGAACTTAATTACTCAGTAACTACAGCTATATTAGTTCAGAAACTTAATGTTGGTGCCACTTACTCTAGTTTCCAATAGGAGTGATCATACTGGCAACTGGAACACTGTTGCAAAGGCTTTCAAACCACATTAGGTTTCTTTTAAAAGTGTGATTCACCTGAGAATGAGCCAAGGATAATGAAAGCAAACAAACTTGATTTTATGTGAAAATTCTTTCATTAAAAAAAAAACCTGAAAAAATTGCACTGTCTGCACATGCAAGAAAAGGTTGAAAGTCCCAAAATCTGCTGAAGATGCCATCTCCCCCCACAAAGCAACAGCTGGCAGAGACATATAAGCACTGCAAATGCGCAGTAGTCAAGTGGAACTCTGATCACATGAAAATTCACTGGGACTGGAAAGCTGTTCATTGAAACTGGAAACAACGCAGTCAGGGTAGCAGTGTGGGACGTTGGGGGAAACTACGTGTGACTTAAGCAAATGATGACTATTTAAAATCACTCCCTGTGGTCTCTGCATTCGAGGAAGGGCATGAAATGTAGGCAGAGATGAGCTCACAGTACAATAAGGCTTGGATCCACCCTACTGCTGGAATACTTGGTATCACAGCTCCTGTATTTTCTCTCCTTTGCCCATGGAGTAGAAACTATGGCTTTATGTTAAGCACCTAGGCTCCTGTGTTGTTCTCATGAATGACAGAGGAACCAGGTTTAGTTCTCACCTCAGCAAAAATGATTCGAACTCCTGATTTTCACTAGAGCGTCCTAACTATGAGATAGTAGGAAGAAAATATTAAAGACTGACTTGGCAACTGAGGAAGGGAAAATGTGGGCAAGTCTGATTGGGTACTCAGTCAGGAAAGGAGACAAACCAGTCATTTTCTTGAGTCTTTCATGTGTACTTTATGGCTCTTCTACTTAGTATGACTGTATAAGTATGCACGAGAAGAGAGAAAGCATCCTTGCCACGTATCCCTGTAGTCTCCCAAAACCAGAGGAGCCTAGGGTTGATAAACCAGCCACCAGGCCCAAGTTCCTCTCTCACTTTCTCTACCCTGTGAAGCACTAATCAATCCTTTACAACGTGGAGCAGCTCAGTAGGAAGAACTTAGCCCTGCTTCGAGTGTGTGTAGGTGACCTCCTGTAGCTCCTTCCACTCTAAAATAATCTAAGTGAAAGTGTCAGTCTCTGCTTCAGCTTTCTTTCTGTTAGCTCCAAAGATCCCATAACCTACAGGAAAGCTGTTGTGTGCAAAGTGGGAGGTGGCGTTCTCCCAGCAGCAAGGTTCAACCTAAAGTCTCTGACATCTTGGGAGGACATTTTACCTGACAGGAGGACTAGTCAGCAGCAGAGAACAGATGTTCCTGCCAACAGGATATGGCACACATTACATTTCTTGTGTCAACACTGTGACTTGGAGACTTTACAGGGTGAGGAGCTCCCTTTGACTCTCCCAATCACAGAGATTGAGAATGGAGGGGGAAAGGGAACAGAGGGACAGTCTTCTTGTGGGTTTCTGTTACTGAGCAAAAGGAATTTATGGGATGGGCCTGACTCCATTTGGAAGCCATTTACGTTCCATGTCATTCCAACATAGCTATGGAGAATGGATCAGTATTATTCTGATTTTGGGAGAACTGAATGAGACAGAACTGCTCAGCCCAAAATACAGTATCTTTCTAGCTCATGCTGCAGTGATGGGGTAAAGGAGCTTGCAGTGAATCCTAGAGGAGGGAAAAACCACCACTCAGCATTGGAACATCTTCAGTGTTGATTTTGAAAGGTCCTCTGGCTAGAGATCTCCATGGCTGCCATTTTTTTTTTTTTTTTTCTAAACCGCTACAGGCACTGTTGTGTGAAGAGTGGAGCTGAGGTCGCTCCAAGTGGTGCTTAAGAGCCTGACACAGCTGCTCGGCAGCGAGTGGCGTGGGCCAAGCGCACTGGGAGGGAACCAGCCGAGGGATAAACCTGCGGTGAGAGCCTCCCTGTCCAGCACCAGTGCCGTGCGGGTGTTCCCTGGGACAGGCAGTCGAGCTCCCGGGAACTGAGCATGTTTTGAGGCTGCAAGGTCTGCTGGCAGCTGGATTCTCCTCAGCCAGGACAATGCACTGCGAGTGGGAGGCAGGTGAACAAGGATGAAGTATCCGCTCACAGCAACACGCTGCTGTGGGAGGAAAGCTGGCTCACGTCTGCCACTGCGGTATTTGGCAGAGTAGCAATTTTTCAATAGCTGCTGAGTGTTTATGTTTCCCAAACTATTGCGGTATTTTCCCTTTCTTCCTCAAAAATACTCTGTAGTGTCAAGAGGCCAGTGATCCACAAAAGGGAATGCAAGTTTGGTTTAGTTTTGTGAATGGGCTTCTGAGGAGGTGGTGTTGAAGGAAACCCCCAGAAGTCAGAGCTGGTTTCTGTTTTATTTTTTTTCCCTTCGCTCATTCAGAAGGGTCACCCCCACAGAGGCCAACCCAGCCTTGGGTGAAACGGGCGAGCATGGCTAAGCTGAGCCTTGAGCCCACCCCTCAGAGACATTGTCAGGTGTCCCCAAAGAGAACAGCGAGCATTTTGGGGAGCATCACTGTCAAACACCAGGCTCCAGGGAGTACTAGGTTTACAGGATCATCATTTTCTGAGGTGGCAAGCTGCGTGTTACCTGCTGAAAGTTGTTCTCCCCCTAACCTGTGGGGCTCTCGCTCCACATTAAATTGATTTAATTTTAGCTTTTCAGTCAGCAGAGCTGAAACTTCCCTACTGTAAGAGCAACACGACAATTTCTGCCGCCAGCGCTGGCTGGCGTTGAGCCCCGTGAACCAGAAACCCCCCTGCCGCAGCACCACCTCGAATCCCACCTCCTCTCTGCCAGCCGCAACCCACCAAGACACGCCGGAGGCGGCCGCGAAGTCTGAAATCCCCTTTCCTAAGGGAGGCCCGGAGTTTCCAGAGGAACCCTGCTCCCTCAGCACCCCAGAGAGGCCTCCGCCCCGCCGGGCGCCGCTGAGGAGGCCGCGGAGCCGGGCGGGGAGCGCGGGGCGGGCCGGCTGAGGGCGCGGCCAGCCGGGGGGAGGGCAGCGGCCGCCCTCATCTTTCGGTTTCTGTTCTCTCCGGGAGGGCAGAGATGAGGCCGGCGGTTGCGCTGGGGGGGTGGGGCTCCTCTTGTTTGTGTCCCTGCTGGGTAAGTCGTGAGTGGGCGGCGGGGACCCTTCCCCGAACCCACGATTCCCTTCCTTTCCCCTTCCCCCCCCCCCCAACCCGGCTCCCCTCACCGGTGTCGGGGCCGAGGGAGCGGCGCGCGGAGCGACCGTTAACGGCGGCGCTGCGGAGGGCACCCCCCCCCCCCCCCCCGGCGTCCCTCCTCAGGCGGGCGGGCTGGTGCCCCCTCGGGCTGCCGAGCGGCGGCTTCGCGGTCGCGTTCTGGGTTTGGCACCTGCGGTGGGTTCCGGCCGCGGGAAGCCGTCCCCTCCTGGCTGGCCCTGGCCGCGCGTTTTCTCCCCTGCGGAACGGCGGTAGGCAGCACCGAGCCGCTGCCTGCCCTTCCCCGCCGCCCCCGGATGTAACGCTGACATTTAATAACGGCCCGGATCTGTGCGTTTGGGGCCCCCCCTCCCCGTTCTTGGCACGGGCCACGCTCGTGTCGTTCGTCCGAGACTGGCGGGACCGGGAAGGTTACGGTGGGAAATGGGTGTGCTGTCTGTTGTACCCCGGTACGGGGAGTCGGTTTTCTGCCGAAGTGAAATGATTCTGGGCTGGGCAGGAAGCGACTCGGGGGGGGGGGGGGGGGGGGGGGGGGGAGCCTCACATTCCCGCAGCACCTGAGGTGCTAAGGAGTTTAAGAAACTAGCTTTTATTATAAAAGTATTTGTGTCATCCCTGTATGTGGAAGTGCTTTTTATTTTGTATTCTGTGTTACTTCTTGCTCAAGGAAAAATTGTCAGAGTTCCTCATGATTTTTTTTTTTTTTTAATAGTTGCAGCTTTTATTTTTTTTCAGAAGCAAATTATTACTATTCACTTTTGGTGAAATACTAAAGAAAGTCCTTCTTAGTCCAAATTCCACCCCTGTGTGCCTGAGGAACATAGCCCCCATGTCCATAGCCCTTGCACAGGGCTACAAACTTGAGAAATACCGACAGAACTCCCTCATTTTTTAAAATGAAATCAGATGTACAAACTTTAACATTGCCATCAGAGATAGCTTCTATTGCTAGAAGGGCCAAGCAGCGTGTCTTGCTCTATGTAGATCTTTTTATAATTCCTCTAGTCTAAGGGATTTATTTCTTGGTGACTTTTTTTGTTTGGTTCTTGGGAGTTTCCTGGGTGTGTCTAAAACAGGACCTACTGCATCCCCTTTTAAAAAAAGAACAGTTTCCTCTTGCTTTTCCTGAAGGCTTTAAGCAGCTTGTTCCGCTACTGAACATTCACAACAACTCCTTGAGATTTCCTCCTGTACTATTCCAGAAGTCTTCAGCTTGTTTTGTTTAATTGTGATTGCGAGGTCCTGTCCTGCAGCCGAGACTGTAGGAGAGCATTGGGACTGGCTGTGCGAGAGGACCAGGGGAGAAGCGAGGGCTCTACATAGCTGTGTGAGTCAGTCTGCCCCTGTTCAGCGGTGGAGACAACTTCTTCATTTAACCTCCGGTGGTTTTGCAGATACTTTTAAGTGTGTGTTAGTAATGCATGATTAATTGAGTGTCCTCATGTAACTTTTTGTTTGCATGAAGGCACTTTGTTACCTTACCTTACCTTACATAAATTGGCATGCCCTGGTACTCTGAGCATGAATCGAAGTGCTGGATGAAGGGAGCTAGAGCACCTGGAAGCATTCTGTGTCTGTAGTGAGACTCACCTGAAAGCCGGTGAACTCTTTCAGTATTCTGAGCATCAACCAATTTTTAAACAGTATCACTGCCTTCTAGTTCTTGCATATTTTGCTGGGTTCCTTAATGCTTCATTTTCCATCTGAACTTCTTTTCTAAAAATTGAGTTAAGGGGAGAAAACCTGGTTCACCTAAGAGCAGAAGTTACCATATACAATACTGAACATGGGCTGACAGGAAGATACAACTCTCATGTTTTATTTCTGACTTCTCTGAAAGTGACTAACACAGAAACCAAACTTACCTTAAATGTGACTTTTTGTTTCTTTCCCATTAGGCAGTTTGACAGGTTTGGGTGGTTTTTGTTTTAAAATTTCTTCCCTTTCTTTCTCTACACACACAAATGTATGCTCCTTTCTATGTGTTTGTTCATCATAAAAATAACAGGATTTCTCCATGTATTTTCCTGTGTCTTTCCACTCCATGAGAGATGTCATGGGAATTACATCATGAGGTGTGAGGATGAAGGGGTGGAAATCTGGACTCCTAACAGATTCAGGTTCCTTGTAGAATGTGTTTAGTTGGGTAGGTTGCTCATTGAAATGTTAAACACAGTTCTAAATGGTGTGAATGGGAAAAATCTTATCTAGTTGTCAGCTGTATGAAGCTGACACCTGATGGTGTTGTCAAACAGAGGAAGTTCTGAATTTCTCACAAAGGGAAAAAAAAATCCTATGCCCCCTGCTTAAAAACGCTTGATAAATCTTTGCCTCCAGAACTGTGGCTGTTATATCATATTAAAAACAAAAGAAAAAAAAATGCCATTAATATTTAACACTAAAGGATGAATCCATAGTGAAAAATGTTACTGATAGTTTCTTGGCTTAATGTGATTAATGGTCTTAGTCCTTCGAAAGCCAGGATCATCTCCGGCTTACATGCACAAACTCCTTTAATCTTGAGAGTTGACAGTGTGGTTAAAGGTGTTTGTCAAAAAAAAAAAAAAAAAAGATTATATATATGGATTTGTCTTTTTTTTTTTTTTTTAATGATCCTCCTATGAGTTTACAGTCTTATGAGACCATACTGGCTGTTTTCGGGGTGGTGTGGCAGTAGGCTATCTGCGTGATAAACGGTTTGGAAGAGATGTAGGTTGTAGTTTGGAGTACGTTTAAACTGGTGGTGTCACAGGACAAGAACGGTTCTTCTCTGTCATCTGTTTGTGCCATTCTTTACAAACAGAACTGCAAAGATGATCTGGCTGAAAATGAACTTAGTTGAAGGCAGAAAGGTATTGAAACAGATTCTTTTCTCAGTCCTGTTCATCATATAGCTACATAAAGGCTGTGCTGGGACAGCATGGAAGTGCTATCTAGATGTTGGGAGTAAGTGGCCAGAGGATGTGAACCATTTTTTTTCTGGCAGTTCAGGGTAGGCTTAAATGCAAGTCAGCTCTGTCCTTAAGCAAAGCCCAGAGAGTGGTATGGCCACACAGACCTAACCCCACCATGAGTAGGTTTCAGGTGTTTGCTTAATTGCCTTGAACTAATCAATTGTCTGGGGCAAGGGGCACAAGATTTTTAGAGCAGGAGTTCTCACATCCCGGCCTGTTCCTATGCGTGTCCCGAAGAAGGGCCTTGTTGATTATGTTCTTGGCAGGAGAACTAGCAGAATCTAGGTTGCCTCAAAGTACAGGCAGTAATAGTCTACTACATAAACCCTTCTGAAGCTGGACTTCAGTGATTAGGTTATCCTAAGTTTGTATATGCAGAGCATGTCATTTTATATATACAAAACATACAAGTATGATTTTACGTGTTCTCTTCCCATCATTGCCCCATATGGTGCCTCTCGCAGCAAAAGATTTGGAAACCATGGTCCTGCAACAACCCCTCCTCTATATGGTGGATTCCCTGGAGTACTGCTCTGTTAGTGGACTCTGACTTCTGCAGAATAGATGAAGTTTCCCTGCTCTAGAACTGCATGTAAGACAGAGTCTTGTAAGGCATGGATCAGTCTTTCTTTGCCTCTTAGAGAATGTATTGCACTTCCATAGTGTTATATAGTGAGACAGGTTAAAGGAATGATCAGAATAACTGTGACTGAATAATTATTAATAAAGTCATAATGCTTCTCAGAGGTCGTTTCTGGGGACTGAGGCTCAGGAGGTAGAAGGACTATACAAAGCTAAAATCCTTGGGTTGTAAGGCTGCATAACTATCCAAGTGATAGGAATGATGGAAGTGAATTCAGGTTTTTGCTAGATGGGTAGTAAGAGGCAGAGTGACAAACTGCATGTGGTTTGCTGAGCAGAAGTGAAAACTCTGCTTAATCCAGGGTGATGATGAGAGCTGTGAGTAGGTGAAGTTTCCTAGTAATGTTGTGTGTATCATCTAGGCCGTTACATCAGAAATTTCCCTTTACTGTTAATGGAGCGCAACAGAACTGAGTATGAGAGGTGTGAATGCAGGCTGACCAATGTGTTAGCCACTATACCACGGTACTTAAAAATTAGAGATGTTATGCTAGCTAAAATACCAGTAATTTTTTGAAGCTTCTTCCATTGCTGCTACCTTTAGTGTGGTCCTGGTGACACTATATACATACCTTTATCCTGGTGTGTAGGATGCAAGGCAGACTTGCTAGAGATGGAATATTTTTGTTGATGTTTGTGTAGTATGAAATCAATAGACTTACCTAGAAATAACCGAAAGCAATGCTTTGGCAAAAAGAAATCACCCAAATCAAGAAGGTGCCACAAAAGTAAGTGGCCACACATTTATATTCAGAGAAAGGATCACCCTTTCCAACTTGGAAATATAGCCCAGTAGATACTTAACATGAAGTTTATTTAGAGGCATTTTCTCAGAGTTGCTTTTATATCAAGAGCCAAAGTTTTAAAGGTTAAGAAAATTTGCTAGAGCTGCACAGTCAATATCCATGTTGAGATATGTGCTGCACTTTCCTCAGAGCTTCAATTTTTTATCTTTGAAGAAATAGGCCTGAGCTGCAGAATTTTGGATTGGACAGATTCTGTCCTTAATTCAAAGGCAAAACCACCAGGATTTCAGGTACACTGTTGTGATCCAGATTCTTCTGGCTCACAGGAGAGTCAGAGGTGGGTAGAGATCTGGAAACAAGTTGTGAAGCACAACCCAGTCACTCGCTCACTCCCCCTCAGCAGGATGGAGTAGAGAATCAGGAGGGCAAAAGCAAGAAAAACTCATGGGTCAAGATAAAGACAATTTATTAGGTGAAGGGTGGAAAACAAAGGGACAGGGAGAACCAAGTGGTGCAAAGGCAATCACCCATCGCTTCCCACCAGTGGACTGAGCAATGGCTACTTTGGAAGAACTCTCCCTGGCCTCATTTTTGTTGCTGAGCATGACATATAGTAGGGAATATCCCTTGGGTTAGTTGGGGTCAGCTGTCATGGCTGTGTCCCCTCCCAGCCTCTTGCCCATTCCCATCTTAGGAATGGACAGAATGAGAAAGAGAAGGTCTTGATGCTGTGCAAGCACTGTTCAGTAATAGCTAGAACATCGGTGTGTTATCAACACTGTTTTGGTCACAGATCTAAAACACAGCACCATACAGGCTGCTATGAAGAAAACTAACTCCATCCCAAGCAGACCAAGTGCATGGTAGCAGTGACCGTGGCAAGTAGTAGGAAGAATAAGACTGGGCAAGTAATCAGAAGACAAGGGGGGTGGAAGAGCCTTGGGCAGGAAGCAGGGTGGAGTGAGCTAGAGAGATCTGCGGTGTTCAGCAAATGGAAGAGATGTAAGTGGGAACAGGGCAGAGGGACTGTTAGTTCTGTTTGTTGTAAAAAAAGAAAAAAAATCTTTGGAACTAAACTTGCAAAACTTGCTGGAGATTGTTACCATCCCCTCAATTCACATGGCTTAAACTGTGAACCAGAATAACCTACCCAAACTGGTGTATGACTCTAGTACCTTTGTCCCTGTGGAGCTGGTGTTTTGGTCCTCTGTTTTCCCCATTCCTCAACTTCTTTCCCTGGAGGTATCCAGGATTGCCTAGTCCTTGTCATAGCTAAGCTTTTCTGCATCTTACTTGTACCTATGCTCTGCTGGGATCCTCTGAGTTCTTCTGTGAGCTGCATACCGAGTCTCTGATGAGCCACATGTAGGCTTCCCTGAGCTGTGTGGTGGAGTGTGCTCCTTCTTCTTCCTCTTCAGGCTGTGCCCATGTGCACCAGGGAATTATAATGCAGCTAGGTCCAAGAGGGTTTGGTCTGGTCAGGATACCAGTGAGAAGTTTTTAGTCTCTTCTTCAGCTGTGTATTTTATCTCTTTAACACAGAAAAATGTCTTGAATGTGTGGTTTCACTAGTGAGCTACTGGAGAAAAGGAAGGCAGCGTCTCCATCTCTGACAGCATTTTGGAAGTCTTTACTTCTGTCCTGGGAAGGTTTAGGGCTGTGAACCCAGAGTGGAGAGAGGCATGCACCCTCAGTGAAGTGCATAAACACGAGGGGTTGGTTTTAAGATGGATGCAGCTCAATCCTCATAATTTCCTGGTAGCTATTTTGGGAAGTCTGCCCTGGAGCGTGGGTGCGGTCACTGCGCTGGGAGCCAGGCCTGTGCTGCTGAATGGAGGGACAGTCTTACGTTCTTCCCCGGTTCCCTTGTTTCCGCTCCATCCCATGCACAGCCACCTGTGTTCCCACAGCAAGTCACATCTGGGCACTGAAATCCTTTCGGGGGGGGGGGGGTGGGGAGGACTTTGGTGTTTTTTTTGAGTGAGTGTGTGTGTCAAGTTAACTTTCAGTGGATTGTACTCTCTGCATAACTCGTTAATTGAAGGAACAGACAGACAAAAACAAAGGAGAGAGGGGAATGGGTAGGTTATCTCCATCCTTTTGGTCAGGAGCATAGTTTTAAAATGACTGGGTAACCTTTACATGGGGATGCTGCCTGTTGTTAGGCCTGTGCTGAGGAGTGTAACTGAAGGTACGGATTTTGTAGTGGGGAGTTATCCATACTTGTTGGTGGGTGTCACCCTTCGGTCCTGCCTTTGCTGATGCGTAGAGCTCTGTAGATGCGGGCAGCCCTGTATTGTCCAGGAGTAGCAACACATACCTGTGTGAACTTCCTGCAGTATGCAGGTGAAAAACTCTGCTTTTGATGTTACGTGTAAGATTTGCAGCCATTCCTGCATTAATCTGATTTTCCCTTGCAACAGCCTGCTACAACTTACTGTCATCTCTGTTCTCTCTTTCCTGAATATGGCTTTTGCCTGTGCTTTTATACCACAGACCTAAGTGCTTTCTTACTGGAGTTTGGAAAGCAGGCCGTGTTTGTGGCCAGTGGGGGAGTTAGGAGGAGTATGGGTGAATATTCTGATAGTCCTTCTGGACTGAGCATTTCTTTCAGGGTTCTCTGCAACTGGTGATTCTGAGGGTTAGGAGGGAATGTAACTCTCTGCTGCTTACAGTTCCTGGGGGAATTCACAATTTAAAAACAAACAAAAAAAGCAAGCCTAAAAAAGAGGTAGTTGGGAAGTTACAAAAAATGGAGCAAAAGTCCACTATTTAAAAAGCCCAACTCCCGAGGCAGACAGTTCCTTGCTATAAGCTAATCAGTAAGGACTTTTCCACCCAGCTTCAGCAGGTGGAATGTTAACATCTTAATGGTAATATGGAAGCCTAACTGCTGCTTATATAGACCTCATATATGCATTTAAAATAGCTACTTGAGACCAAAAAATATGATAATGATAGCATTAAAAATAAAAAAGAATTAGTTTACAGAAGTTCTCTGGAATAACTAATAAGCTTCAAGAAGTGAAGAAAATCAAATCAGGTAGACAAATATAGTAATGAAGCATTTATTGCTGATAAATGGAATATCAAATTCCACTTAGTCTGAACAGAACATGTGGATACCTTTAGTCTACTTAAAAGCTTAAAGAGTCAGAATTATTCAGGTGAATATTAAAACTTGAGTATAGCACACTTGGTTGTATGAGTGACCTGTTACACCGTGAGTGAAGGACTGTGCCTTGTCTTGAGTAGGCTGCAATCCAAGCTCTGCATTCAGAGAAATGATTCAGTTAGCATGGAGCTCCAGGTTATGTGCATTAACAGAGTGGTTGTCAAGCATGAGAAAATCTGAAATGTTTTTGTGTACTGCAAGCCAGGGTAAGATTCATGGCTTGCTGCTTGCTGCAGACCAAATCATGAGCCCATGCTGTTGTCATGGTTCAGCTGAAAATAGACTTGCTAAAGTGACATTTCCAGAGGAAGTCCCTCATAGCCCCATGATTTCAGAGCAGGCACTTTGAACCGAGTAGCAGTTTTGTGTCAGAAGTGTGCTTTTTACTAACTCTATGAATATTCATGCTGGAAAATTGCAGTTTAATTTGCTCAGCAGGAGCTTCAGTCTGGACATTTTATAACAAGATGCTGAGATGGTTTTTGCTGTTAACAATTCTTCATTTCATCTTTTTTACCAGACCACGGGCAGAAGGCCTAGTTCAAGTGAACAGAGGGAAAGTACTGAGGATAGAGTAGCTTAGGATAGGAATAAGGTCAGGACAATGATTTTCTCTGGGACCAGAACGTGGAAATTGGGTCCCTTTGTGGTACCTGTCACGATTGTGTAGACAGACTGGGTTTGGGTAATTCTTAACTGACACATGCCTTACTTCTCAACGTTGTGATGTGCTTCAAACCTAAATTTGAATGTATCTGATACAGCATTAGTGAAGCAGTGGTTTATAAAACATTCGTTAAAGTAACTTTTTTCCTTTTTGTTTTTTTCTCCTGTAGCACACATCTGCTGTGAGGACGTGTTTGGCATCTTGGGAGAAAAATTTACTTTTCCAGTAAAAATCCACCAAACAATAGTGGAAATTCTTTGGACGAAAAACAAGGATAAAGTGGCTGAATGGGAAAGGCAAGCCGGAACGACATATTTTGCTTCTTTCAAGAACAGAAGCCTGCTTAACAAGGAGAATGGGTGCTTGACTATATTTAGCTTGGAAAGCAATGATGCTGTTAGACTACATGGATTCTGTGGAAAAAAAATTAGGTCTTAACCTTCATACTTGCTGTGTTAGGTAAGTAGTGGAAGAACTGCATAAAGAATTGGCACCACTTTATTCACTTTAGGAAGGCTAGAAAGGGGATTGTTTATATGTCAGGGAAGCAAATGGAAACAGAGGGGGGCTGTTCTTTGATTCTATTGTTAAGTTGCTTAGGCACTTCAAACAGATTTTCAAAGGTAGCATCTAATTTGTGTGCCCGTCATTACTCACCTTGGAATGACTTCTAGAATGTGTGTAGATGGCACACTGTATACTTTCAGATAGATAACCAAACTGTTTGAGCAAGCTGACCAAGTTATCCCAAGCAGTGTATATCTACTAAAGATGCTCCTGCAGGCTTATTATGAGGCCTTGAATGTCTGTGGCATCATCTTGTACAGATCTATGCAGCTTCACTAGTAGTCTTTGGGAAATATATTTGACCAGTGTGTGTATTAGTCCTATTGACAATGAACCATGGAGGGGCCTCAAACTAGGCACTGAAGAACTACAAACAAGGCCACTTCTAGAAATACATTTCTTTCTCACACACACGTGTACACACACCTAATGCATACACTTTTATCTATACATTTTCCTGCTGTTTTTGTTGCTTCAGCCCTTGTCCTGTGCTAAAATTCAAGGCAGTGTATAACCAAAATAATACAGAATGTTTTCGTTCCTTTTAGCTCCTCCTTCAGAACCTGAAATAAGTTGCGACATCAGTGGTGATGACCTTGTGTTAAAATGTTCATCAGATTTCCAGAAGCCTCTGAATTATACTTGGAAGTTTGGTAGCATACCATACGCTCATCAGACCCAGGAAGTTTTCATCCATAAGGAGAATGTTGGTGCTTCTGAGAAAGCTGCATGTTTCATTAAGTTCTCTCAAGTGGAAAAGAGCACTGAAATCTCTTTGACTCAATGCTTTCCAGATAAAAGAGGTAATGAATCGGTCAGGTTGTATATGTAAGTTTGAGAGGCTAGGTTGGGGAGCAGCATGAACTTTGACTCTAAGGTTTCTACTGAGTTCTCAGGAAGTTGAATTTAAAGAGTAAAAAGCATCAGAAATCATTTGTCTGCTGAAAGTGTGTTTAAGGTTGGTAAAAAGTAGGAGGTTGACAGTTTGTTCCCCCATGAAAAGATACTTTTTGCAGGGATCTCAACAGAATAAAACCTGCAGCTGTGATTTGGAATGAGTAATAATAAAGAGGGAGATGCACTTAGAAGATCTCTTCTGAACCTTTTGGCCTTGTGTAATTAATGCTAATGACTCTTATCGTCCTTGTACTCCTTTCCACGAAATGGAATGAAACTATTCAGTTGTTTCAAGTGAGTCATCTGTCAGCCATTAGATAAAATAATTTCTCATCTAGTGTGTGCATGAGTCAATGAGCATACTTCTTTTCCTCCTTCACAGACAGATATAAGAAGGAGAAAGGAGTTTTCCTGCTGTTGCTTATTGCTTTGGGACAGCCTCAGCTGAGGTGGCTTTTTTTTTTTTTTTTTTTTTTCTTCTTTTTTAAAAACAGGATGAGAACATGTTTGGAACCATCTGGTTTGTAGGATGTGTAAGGCAGTAACTGACAGAATTTCCCACTTCTATGCAAAAGTAATTTTCATACTTTACCAGTACAGAATTCTTCCTCCTTCATTGGATTTATGTGTCAGAGACTTATTGGAAATTAGACACGTGGTAGGTTGACCTGTTTGGCTGCCTGGTGGCTGTCAAGCTGCTCTATCACTCCCCTTCCTCAACAGAACAAGGGGCAGAAAATGCAACAAAAGCCTTGAGGGTCAAGATAAGGACAGAGAGATCACTCAGCAATTACCATCATGGGCAAAACAATCTTGACTTGGGGAACATTAATTGAATTTATTGTCAGTCAGAATTAGAGAATAATGAGAAACAAGAGCAAATATAAAACACCTTCCCCCCACACCTCCCTTCTTCGCAGGCTCGCCTTCACGTCTGATTTCTCTACCTCCACCCCTTGAGCAACACAGGGGGATAAGGATTGGGGGTTGTGGTCAGTTCATTACATGTTATCTCTGCAGCTCCTTCTTCCTCACACTCTTCCCTTGCTCCAGTGTGGGGCCCCACCCCTAGGAGACAGTCCTTCATGAACTTCTCCAATGTGGTGCCTTCCCACAGGTTGCAGTTCTTCACGAACTGCTGCAGTATGAGTCCTTTCCATGTGTCCTTTCCACGGGGTGAAGTCCTTCAGCAATGGACTGCCTCAGTGTGGGTCCCCCACAGGGTCACAAGTCCTGCCAGCAAACCTGCTCTAGCGGGGGCTCCTCTCCATGGGGTCACAGGGCCTGTCAGGAGCCTGCTCCAGCACAGGTTCTCCACAGGGCCACAGCCTCTTTTGGGCATCCCCCTGCTCCATTGTGGGGTCTTCCCCGGGCTGCAGGTGGATCTGCTCCACCGTGGACCTCCATGGGCTGCAGGGGCACAGCCTGCCTCACCGTGGGTCTTCACCATGGGCTGCAGGGGAATCTCTTCTCCAGTGCCTGGAGCACCTCCTCCCCCTCCTTCGCTGACCTGGTTGTCTGCAGGGCTGTTTCTCTCACATATTCTCACTCTCCTCTCCCAGCTGCTGCTGTGCAGAGGTTTTTTACCCCTTCTTGAATATGTTAGCACAGAGGTGCTACCAGCATCACTGATGGGCTCAGATTTGGCCAGCAGCAGGTCTGTCTTGGAGCTGACTAGAACTGGCTCCATCCAGTGTGGGGGCAGCTTCTGGCATCTCCTCACCAAAGCCACTCCTGTCCCCCCGCTACTACCAGAACATTGCCATGCATACCCAATACAGGACACTTGCTGACATTTCATTTGGCTGAGATCCGGCTTGGCCTTTCATAGGCCAAAAAATGGAAGAGCCATTGCCTTTCAACCAGGTGATGTACCTTCACTGAACTAAGGTACTTAACATGTAACTTTCCTGGAGCTGGTTTAGAGTTTTGCTAATAACTGACTCTGGTGCATTAATTCCTTTAAGTTACTTTGTTTTCAAAAACAAGTATCTGTAAAGCATACTCAGGGTTGTATTTCTACTGAAGTAGTGTATCACAGTGATACACCGTTGCTTTTTAATTAACCACTCATTATTTATTTTATTTTTTTAAAGGAGACAGCTATCACAAAAGAAGCAGAGGTGGTCTTATTGTGCCGTTTGTTCTCTTAATTCCGGTTGTAGGAATATTAGGATACCTATACATATGAGGTATGTATGTAATTTCCTAACTGAGTTTATCATGCTTCAGGATTATGCTGATCTGCATAATCATGAGGTTCTGTAGAATGTATGAAAGTTTCTGATCATGAGATGTCTTGTAAATACAGTAGTAGAAACAAGTACTTCTTAGGCAAAGGCTAATAGATTTGAAGGAAATAATACAATAACCTTTCTTGCACTTGAACACTGAGCTCTGTGTACTGGGAAACACTGTAGTTTGTATTTGCATCTTTCTCCCTCAGACTGTTTCATTTACTGTGTGTTTCTACTTACCAAGTGTCTATGCCCTCTGCCATTCTTAACTGAGTGTGCTTTCACTGTGTTTTCTGAGAGCATCATGAAGCTGCCTTCAAGGTGAGATTTACTGTTGGGACAGGGCTGTTACCAGGGCCTGTTGAATACTTTATGCTGAGTCTAATCTGACAACTCAGTGTGCTCAACAGATACATAGGGACTTCTGTGCTTCCTGTCAGCCTGTATTGCCATCATCTTGAAGTTCTAGATTTGTATCTTGATCCATCCCTGCACTGAATTTGAGTACCTTTTTTCTAAATCTGACAGCTTATATGGAAATGGTAATTGTAGGCTATCGCTGTGTATCTCTTGCTGCCACCTTCTTAAGTTAATATGTCAGATTGTATTCTGGCTTGAAAAAGAGGTGCACGCCATGTTTTCTTTGTGTTTGAGAGTGTTCTGACCAAGAATACATTCCCCCATCCTAAGGGTGCTCTACATGGAAAATTCCTGTTGGCTTCCAGGTGAGGTCACTACTTGAGGGTGGCTACAGGGTGAAGGGAATGGGATGCATCTCCTCTCTGGGAAGGACTGATGATATTCTGGAGGGAGGCCCTGATCAGAGCATACATAGATGTATGTTGCATGTGGACCTTATGCTTTCTAGATTATTCTCCATTTAGTTTCTGTTGGCATGGAATCATAAAATAAACTAGGTAGGAAGGAATCTCTGGAGGTTTCATCCAACTTGCTGTGCAAAACAGGACTAACTTCAAAGCTAGAACAGGTTGCCGAGGGCCTTGTCCAGTCAAACTTTGAATAATTCTAAGGATGGAAATTCCCCAGCCTCTTTCAGCATATGATCAAGTGCTGAACTACCCTTGTGGGGAAGGATATTTTCCTTATTTCTGATAGAGATTTCCCTTTTGCAACTTGCAGCCATTGCCTCCTGTCTTTTTGTTTTGTACTTCTGAGAGGAGTTTCCTTTGTTTTCTATGTAAGTTAGTTGTAGACTGCAATTAGCCATCCCCTTAGCCTTTTTTTTCCTTCAGGCAGGACAAAACCAATTCTCTCAGCACCTCATTGAACAGCTTCTGCCCTGTCAACATTTTGGTGACATTTGCTGGACTAACCTCAGAATGTCAGTGTTTTTTCATGAATTGGGAGCCCAAAACTAGACACAGTACTCCACATGGGGTGTCACAAATACTGAATAGAGGGGAATAATAATTTCTGTCAGTGGGTTGACTACATTTATGCTAACACAACCCAGGGTCTGGTAGGCTTCTACTGCAACGGCACATTTCTGACTGTTTAACTCATCGCTCACCAGGGCTTCCAGTTCCCTTTCTGCAGATCTGCAGAGCTGTCTTCCAGCCACGCAGATCTTAGCTTGTACTGTTCCATGGGATGATTTCAAGAGGTACAGGACTTTATGTTTGCTTTTGAACATGACAGCTTTTCTGCCAGCACATTCTTCCAGATTACTGAAGTCCCTCTGAGGGGCAGCCCTGCCTTCCAGCATATCCCCAGCGCTCCCCAGCTTCATGTCACCTGCAGACTTTCTGAGGGTGCCTTCTGTGCCCTTGTCTGTATTGGTGATGTTGAACAACACTGTTTGATGTCAACACACGAAGAATATCACTCATAACTGTCCATCAGTTAGATTCAAAACAATTCAGCTACTTCACTGGA
The DNA here is from genome assembly GCF_018691265.1 of Tyto alba. Classification (NCBI taxonomy): domain Eukaryota; kingdom Metazoa; phylum Chordata; class Aves; order Strigiformes; family Tytonidae; genus Tyto; species Tyto alba. Next base: position 56,708,131 of record NW_024881276.1, on the reverse strand, counting down.
AACAGCGAAGGTTTGACCATACTAGAAAATAAACTTGTTATACCTTTGTAGCATAAGCACTGCACAGGGATAATCAACCAGAAGATTTGATTGATTCGCTGATTCAAGTACAAGACTCAGAATCATAAATTGCTAAACTCTGCTTTAGATTTGGTTAGATGTGTTCTGACTTGTTGTTTCAGTAGGCCCATGTTGTTGATCTCTCACTGATTGCCTTTGCCCCAAAACAGTATTTCAGTTGCATGTCCTCAGTGATCTTTTTTTTTTTTTTTTTTATTTGGCAGGGTGGGGGAGGTAGAATGGATGGAGCCTGTCAACTAGTTTCCAAAGGCACAAAACTTTATTTCTGAATAATTTCTCCAGTTATTTTATTTGTTTCTGGTGCAGGTAGAACTAAACTTGTAGCAGGAAGAGCTGCTCAGAAGACCAGTGCAGTGAATGGCTCAGGTAGGAGCTGGAGTGTCGCAAATGTGTGGCAATTGGACTGTTGCTGTAACTTGGTCTAGGCTTGTAAATGTTTTCTCTGTGGCAGTATAGTCTTTCATTGGAGAGGTAAAGGAGTAAGCCGTCTTTCAGGCCTTAGTTGTTTTACAGAGTGTAGATATTTTTTCTAGGTCATTACTACATACTTTCTAAATAAATACATTTTCTTATAGGAGAAGATCAGCTACTTTTCTCTGTGGACAGCCAAGAACAGCCTAACTCAGACAGAGGTAAGAAACCTGTATTGGGCTTTAAATGTTTCTAAACATCTGCTGTTGGTTGGAGCAAGAAGTCTGATCTGCTCTTTCCTCTTTTGCAGGGTCTAAGCTTTGGAGTTGATTTTCTGTGTGTGCACATGTGGCCTCAGAGTCTCAGCTGAGGTCCAATATCAGCTAATTGTAGGGACCTGCACTTAGTGGATGTATTGGTGAGGCTGGCAGAATTACTGACAGTGAATGGCCTGATACTTGCCTGGTCAGCAGCTGTCTTTGGAGGTGAATTCCACTTTTGACAATGGAGGATGGGGTCTGGCCTCAAGATGAGAGCTGGAAAAGCACATGCTATAGGGCAATCTGTCTGTTGGAGAGCTAACTATTTATTTGTTTGGTTAGGGCTGGTTTGTATGCTGAAATCAGGCTAATACTTCTGTCTCTTTTAATCTTACCTGCCTGTCCCATTTATATAAACTCCTTTCAGAAATGTGGATGGTTGTTTTTCTAAACTAAGTATTCATATCAAATCCTTAGGGCTGGGAATGAGTCTAATACATTGCTCATTCCCAATGTCCCCCATGGAAATTTCTTGCTGGCCTGTCTTGGAAATTGGGCAGCTAGCCTTTTTCTCAGTGAATTGAATTTGACTCGGAAAGCTGGTGTTTCCAGGGGGTGGGGATTGATGCTATGCATGTAGCACTAGATTAATAATGACCATTGAGGTTGATATCACATCAGACTGGCAGGAGTTTGCTGTTAGTTTACCTTGGTCATATCTCGAAAATCCATCCAAGGACTGGAGCAGACAGGCACATTGCTAATCTGGTGTGCAGAACTCTGGTCCTTGCTTTTGGTACATGACTGGTGTACGCTTCATCCTGTGTGTCAAGTTGCAATTGTCTCCTTTTCTTTAACCCCTTTCAGTTGTTTCAGGAAAAAACCTGTTAGCAGCACCTTTTGATTCACTCTTACTCCATTTTGCAGGCCTGTCCTCTCCTTTTAACAGTCAACATGAGGGAAGGAAACAGTCAGTGGAGGAAATTCTCACCTCTTTCCATAGTTACCAGTCTGCTTCCCACCCATCATTTCTTTATGTGATGCCTTCTGCAGGCAGTACAGATTCTCAGGGTTGTCTGCATTCCTGTCTTCCTCTCCAGATCTCCACTTACGTTTCTGCTGTCCACTCTAATCCTGCATTGTTTTTTGGGTTGGATTTTTTTGGGGGGGTGGGGGGAGAGGGGAGTGGGTTTCTTTCTTTAATTTGCATTGATTGCTTAGTTCTCTGGCTTCTGGGTATGTGTGTTGGAGTGTGGTCATCACTCTATATGATGAGCAGCTAGGGAAGAAGACAAATCCTTTTGTCTGTTCTCCTTTCACAAGGATGAATGAGGCTAACAAGTTCCAGCTTTCATATGTACGCATCTTTTGAACCACACTAAATCAGCCCCTAGGCAGTCAAGCAGATTATGGAGAGCAGGAGAAGACTCTTAAAAACCACTTTGTTGTGGAGGTCACCAGGCCAAATACTGTTTCAGTGGGAAATGACCAAAGCTACTGCCATCAGATACAAGCTCAGCATGCCCTGTTGGACTGTTCTGGTGGCTTCATGTGAGATACTCAGTCTGGTTTCTTATATGAGCTGCTGGAGTTAGCATAAGGCTGGAGCAGGATGTTTCTTCAAATGCAAACTACTGTGTCACCTTTGCAGAGATTTTCTGTACATTTAATTTAATTTCTTAAGGTGTTCTTTAATTTCTGAAGTTTCTTAATGTTTTTATGGGTTTGGAGGTTATAAAACGTTATGAGGCTCTTGATGATGGGTCTGGAAAAGATGCCACAAGTAGGGAGGCAGCACTATGAAAGCAGGGGTTTATAGTGGGGTTTTTTTATGTTTTTTTGTTGTTGTTGGGTTGGCTTAGGGGTTTTTTCTTCCCTTTCTACCCACTCTGCCCCAGCATATCAAAGTCTTATGAGCTTTTTATCAGGGTTTCAGATAAAGAGCTTAATTTTTCTTCTGTTTTTTTTTGTACATTCATTAAAGCTGTGTTTCTAGCCGATGGTTCAGAGATCACTAAAGTCTAGAGACTATGAATGGATTTGAAGGTAAAAAAAAGGAGAAGGATATAAAGGGAAAAAACAAAACAGAACAAAAAAACCTCCGTTTGGTACTACACTTAAATTTACTTTAGAATGATCCATGTTTCTATTAGAGATTCTTTAAGGTCTACAAGTAGAAAGGGTTTAAAGTCACAGTGTTAGTGCAACACATAGATGAAGTAAAAAAAAAAAAAAAAGAGATGTGGATTCTCTTCTCAGCTGTCTCTGGCTTTTTGTGGCAAATCTGTGCAGCCTTATCACCTTAAGTAAAACCACATCAGAAAGATTTTGTAGAACTGTAGATATAAGTATAGGTAATGTTGGTTATGGTCTAGGACCTTAAGTGGTTGCTGGAGGGGAGTTGAAATTAATTCTGAGTCCTTCAATAAAGTGTCATAAACATACTAGTTCTCAGGATTATCTGTTAAAAGTGTTATAATGAAACTGTCACTTTAAGGCTGACTTGCGTATTTTGCAAACTATTGTGCTACCTCCATACACATTTCTAAAAAAGTATTTCTGTTTGCTTGCAGCTACACCTTCACAAACTGTTGATTATGGGAATGAAAAGCCTGAAACAGGTAACAAGTGAGATGGTGCCCTAAAACATGGGAACATGAAGGGGGGGAATTAATTTTGCACATGGTCTTTTGCACTCCAAAACATAGTAGTATGTTCTCAGTCTAGAGATTACCATTCCCCTGTTGGCCTAGAAAGACCTGTTGCCTTAGAAACAGTAAATGATGATGGGTAGATGGCAAGTCAAAAAGACCTGGACCCTTGGGTTTGTTAAACATCACTGAGCAAATACCTTCTTGGGGCTTCAGCTTCCCTCTTGATATGATGAGAATGTTGCTGCATGCTGTGTTTGCAATTCACTTCACCATCTGTGGAAAGAAGAACTAAGCACATGTGAGGGAACCTCTTTTTATAGCAAATAAGTAAATTACCCTTTTGTTTAGTGTTACCTTTTATTTGCATGCAAAAGACTGCAAGGGTATTTTTATAGTATGTTACCGTGGGTAGGTGATCTTTGCTTTCTGCTGGAAAGAAACTCTCAAGCACGAGATAATAAAATGCTGTGGCTTCAAAGCTTTGGTTGTATTGATGGCAAATAAATCTGAGCCTCGGCACACTAATTTAGAGATGGGATGCTTACAAACTTGCAAAATGCTAATTTGGGAGATATGATAGGCTTCTTTCATTAGAGAGGCACCATTTCTCTACGTGGTATCTTCCACTTGCTTTATGCTCTAGGAAAGTCTTTTGTCTGCATTCATTAGGCAGCTAAGCAAAGTCCCAGTTTTGTTTTCTTAGTACAGCCAGTGTAAATTTCAAAGAAGTTCTGGGACCTGTATTTTTTTTCTAGCAGTTCTTTTTACTCCGGAAGGATAGTGAAATATGAACATTATAGTTCAAGTCAGCAAAACCGTGGGTTTTTTTTCCCAGGCTGTTGCACTGATGATTCATCCACTCACTAACTCTTCCACCATTTTCCCCAAGTAGCTGATAAGGGGGTTGGAGAAGGCAGAAGCTTTTCCTGATTAAGGCAAAAATTGCTAATGATGGCAATAAGGAAAAGGACATCCAGAAGCCCCTGGGGTTTGCTGCTTATTCTTCCTGCATGAATTGTAATAGGCATAGAACAGCTTTCCTCATCTGAAGAAACAGGGCTTGTGTAGCTGATGGTGAATCTGTGGTACACTGTGGGATTGTCTTATCACTTGTGTAACTATTTCCACATAGACATGGATATAGGAGAAGGAGGTTTATTCTTTGCCTGTCTTATGGAAGGAAGGAGGGAAACATACAGTTCAGGCAAAAGAGAATCAGATTCATAGAGTAAGATTGTCTGTTTGGACACTAGAGGATCAAAATAAAATACTTTATTTTGTTGCAGGATAGAGTGGGAACATCAGGAAGGGGAGTCAGTGCACCTTTGTGCAGTATACCCTGCAGCACCTAGGTAGCATGCAGTCACTGCTGTACGGATGGGAAGCAGTAATCAAGGCTATGATGTTCTCTGAAATGTGTGTATAAAGCAGTTTTAAATAGGGCTTCTTCTAGTAGCACAGCAGTACGTAACAGTTGCAAGGGAGAAGGTGTGCTGCTGAGCTCTGGACAGAGCTGGACACACAATGACCTGTGCTGGTGTGCGGAGTGAAGCGATGGAGTGGGCTCCTGAGGGACTGTAGCTCTCCTCTGATCTCTCTTCAGACAGAGAACTGAACGAGAACAGTGCCCTGAAAGACAAGCAGACAGTTAACAATGGTGTAAATGAGGAAGGTAGGTGCCTGTTGTATGGAGCAGTCAGTGCTAGTGACCCAGTGGGCAAACTGGCCAGGATCCCTTGGAGGTGAAAGCTCAGAGCGACTTCTGTGTAATGCTTCTTAATGGAGGTATTGGGAGGATTGTGTCATGAATGCTGAATATGTGTCCTCTGTACAGGAGTTTCGGAAACAGAGTAACCAACTTTCAGGCTGTAGTGAAGGGCAAAGTGAGTCTTGTGTTTTTACCACCCTTGGAAGTAACCCCAGCAGAGCATACAGACTTGAAGGATAAGTGTTTTGGAGATCATTTGGGTTTAAAAAAATAAATTAAAAAAAATAATCCCAGTCAGAGTGAGATGAGAATACTGGTCAAGTAACAGTCCCTTCTGAAATGCTGGCTTCTGGTCTTCTGGTTAACACTGCTTGTGGGGAGATCTTTGCAAGGGGACCTCCAGTTCCCCAGTGTGTGCACATGAAGCACATAAGTGAGGAGCAAGAGTTGATATGACCAAGAGGAAGCTTTGCCAAGAGGAAGCTTGGTTTGGAGAGATTGCTGCTTTGTGAAACGGAGTCAGGCTGTCCTTCATTGTCTCTGGTAAAAGACAGTACCCTGTGTCTGTCTGTCTTAACCTCTGTGACAGCTGCTGGAAAGGCCATGCAGCAATTCAAGCAGTCGGGAAGATTTCTGGGCAGTGTCAGGGACAGCTTCTTCACACAGGCTACCGGATGCCCCAGCGAAGGCTGACGTGCAGCTGTATCTGCTGCTCACTTACAGAGGAGGACTGGATGGGGATGTGGTCACAAACGACCGCCTTGGTTGTGGTGACCAAGAAAGAGATCCTGAGAGGCGTGGGGAAGGTAAGCATAAGGATACAGGTGTTGTGCTTTTGGAGAGCAAATTTCTGCTTATTCGGGAAGACAACAGGCAGGATCTTGTGGGAGGCAGTTCCGGAGAGCAAAGGAGCTAAAGAGAGACATCGGGCCTTTAAGGAGGCCTTTCTCTGACTGTGAGCACAGGCCATCCCCATAGGCAGGCAAACAGGCAGGCTAAGCAGGGAACTCCTGAGAGCTCCAGTGCAAAAATCCCTTACACTGGATGTGGAAGCAGGGGCAGGCTACAGTGGAGGAATTTAGGAACACTGCCCGGACAGGTAAGCATGGTGTCAGGAAAACCAAGACTCGGGGTGGACGAGAGCAGCTTCTGCTAGGTCATCTGTAAAAGATTAAAGGAGGAAGACATGGGCCTGTTACTGAACAGGGTATTGATTTAGTGATATCTGATGCTGATGAAGTACAGGCTAGATGAGCAGTGAGGTGGACTGAAAACTGGCTAAATGGCTGAGATCAGAGGGTTGTGATCACTTGTATGAATTCTAGTAGGAGGCCAGTATCTAGTGGTGTAGCCCAGGGGTCCACTCTTCTGGATCCACTCTTCTTTAGTGTCTTCATTCATGATCTTAATGACAGGGTAGAGTATGCCTTCAGCAAGTTTGGTGATGATACAAAACTGGGAGGAATGGCTCACACACCAAAGGGATATGTTGACATCCAGAGGGACCTCAACAGGCTGGAGAACCATGCTGGCTGGAACATCATCCAGTTCAACAAAAAGAAAGGGAAAATGCTGTACCTGGGAAGGAATAACCACATGCACTGGTATATCATGGGGGCCAATCAGCTGGAAAAGCAGCTTTTCAGTAAAGGACCTGGGTGTCCTGGAGGATGAGAAGATGAGCACGAGCCATCAATGTGCCCTTGCAGCAAAGGCTATGGGTATCCCAGGCTGCATTAGGAGGAATGTTGCCAGCATTGTGAGGGAGGTGATCCTTATCCTCTATTCAGCACTGGTAAGGCCACACCTGCAGTTCTGTTCTGGGATCCCCAGTACAAGGGAGATGTTGAGGTACTGGAGAGAATCCAGCAAAGGGCATAAAGATGAATAAGGGACTGGATGTGGCACTGGATAACCTGCTGTAGTTGAGCCTGCTTGAGCAGGGGCATAGGACAAGATGACTTCTAAGGTTCCCTTCCAACCTCAACCATTGTGAGATTGTGATATCTCTCATATAAGGAAAGGCTGAGAGACCTGAAACTGTTCAGCCCGGAGAAGGGGCTCAGGGGAATCTAATCAATGTGTTTAAATATCTGATGGGAGTAAATGAAGAACAGGGAGCCAGACTATCCTCAGTGGGTGCTCAGTGACAGGGCAGGAGGCAATGGACACCATCTAAAATATAAGAGGATCTGCTTGAACATCAGGAAACAATTTTTTGCTGCAAGGGTGACTGAGCACTGGAACATATTGCCCAGTGAGGCTGTGGAGTCTCCATTCTGGGAGGTATTCAAAAACCATCTGGACATGGTCCTGGGCAGCCTTCTCTCTAGGTTTGTCTGCATGAACAGGGTGTTGGACAAGATGACTTCCAGGGGCTCCTTCTAACATCAACCATTATCTGATTCTCTGATGTCAGATACAGATAAAGCTGAGATACCGAGTGCTACCCTTGCCTCTGTCTTGACAGTCTCTGTGGCATTTTTGCCTAGAGACAGATTCAGGGAGGAGAGGATCTCTGGTAATGGAAGAGGATCAGATCAGGGATTTCTGGAGAAGCCTTGGCCCAAACCAGTCCATGGGATCTGATACAAGGGTTGCTACAAGAGCTGGCAGATGCGACTGAGGATGTTCTTTATCACTTTCAGAAGTCACGTTGAAGAAGATGTGTGACAACTGGAAGAGAAAACAGTGTCATTGCCCTTACAGATGATAACAAAATGTGGAGTTCAGTCAGTCAGCGTGAGGGCAGGATTGTCCTTCAGAGGGAGCTGGAGGGGTAGAGGCCTGCATGAACCTCATGAAATTCTGCAGGGACCATACAGGGCCCTGCACCTGGATGGACCACCACCCTGCACTGTAGAGGCTGGGGACTGACTGGCAGGGGAGCTGCTCTGCTGAAAGGTACCTGGGAGTCCTTATGGACAGGACACTGTGAGTCAACAGTGCTCCCTGGCAGCAAAGAAGGCTCATAGCATCCTAGGCTGTTTTAAACAGTGGAAGTGATTATTTTCCATTACTTGGCACTTGCTCAATGGTATGTAGAGTATTACATCTAGTTTGTGGCCCACCCCGTGCTGGAAAAGTGCTGATAAATTTGAGCAAGTCCAGTAGAGTGCCACTAGCGTGGTCAGGGGCTGGAGCACAGTTCCTCTGAGGAGAGGCTGAAGAAACTGGGCTTGTTCAACCCTGGAGAAGAGCAGGCTTTCAGGTACCTAACAGCAGCTGCCAATACCTATGGGGATATCGATAAGAAGGTTGAGCCAGAATGTTTACTGAGTTGTCTTAGTGGGATGTCAGGGTGATGATCCTAAATTGAAGCCAGGGACATTCTTTGTGGATGTAAGGGAAAATATTTCTGCCTCTAAGCATAACTAATTACTAGGACAGGCTGTATGAAGTCATCATGGATTTTCTACCCTTGGAGGTTTTTAAGACCTGACTGGAGGAAGTCCTGAGCAACCTGTCTAGAACTGACTGTTGACCTTTCACTGAGGAGGGTGTTGGGTTAGAGACCTCCTGGGCTCTCTTCCTAAGTGAATCTGAATGATTCTGTGTCCCTTATGAATTGTAGCTGGTGACTCATCTCTAAGAAATGACTGATACGATTGTGAAGTTAAGCAGTGAGATACACTCCAGAGGACCATAGCTCTCCTGTGATCTCTTTTTCAGAACCTTCTGCCATGCAGAACAGCACCCTGACATCCAAGTGTGCAGCTGACCATGGTGTAACTGAGGGAGGTGAGTGCCTGTTCTGCGGTGGGGAGCTGTCCTGGTGGAAAGGTGTTGGCTTTCTGGTGTTAGCTGATGATGTTGGCAACTTGTTGCATTCTAGCTAGTGCCTCACTCTTATGCAATAGCCAGTACCTTGAAGCTGTTGCATTGCCGGGGACTGCAGTTGTCTTCTGATCTTTCTTCAGACACCTTGAAGAAGGAGAGCAGCAGCTTGCTGGTCAAGCATGCAGATGACCATGGTTTAAATGAAGGAGATAGGTGCCTGTGCTGTGGAGCGGTCTTTGTTCATTGTGACCTTTGACTAATGCTTCTTGATATAACATTATGGGTGGCACCATGGGCACTGAGTGCCTTCTGTGCTCGGCCTTTGGAGGGTCTGGAAGGGATCATGAGGACAGTGTGAAGTTGGGTATGGAGGAGGGAGGGGAGGTGTTGTATGATGGTCCCATGGGAGCAAGGGATGTTGGTCAAGGCTATTACTGATGCCGAACAAGTGGCCCAGCTATCAGTCAGATTACTCTTGATCCATCTGGGCTGGAGAGAGGGGGTGTTATGAGCTCTGGGATTGTCTAAATATTGCCTGTTGTCCCTGCAGAAGTCACCCAGGATGCAGAAGGTGGAAATGGGGAGTGCCTGAGCAACTCTCGCAGCTGCAGTCAAGAAGGTATGTGAAGGTGAAGCTCCTGGTGCCCTGGGAGAGTGTGCAGACTGGCACAGAGGCTGGGAGTGGCAGTGGTGGGCCAGGCTGATCCCTTTTTGCTCAAGTAGAAAACAGAGTGAGAATTATCTGGAGGGAAGGGGCGCGTGTGTGGTGGGCACTTGCGTATGAGAAATGTGCTAGGGAATCAGATGTTTGTGTTGAAAGTGTTCAGAAGGCTGGCCAATTTAGCCAGTTTAAAACTGTAGGATTAAATGTTACTAACATTCATTAATAATACACTTCTCGCTCATGCTTGCACTTTTACTTTATTCCATGCCTTAGTAAGTGACAAAGGCTTATAGTGGTTGAGGTGTCAGTAATGGGGTATGGTTTTGTGTCAATAGATTTCTGAACTGCAATTCTACCTTGTTAATTATGAATGCTGTTGAACATTGTATCAAGGTAGAGAGATATTGTGTAACACAGAAGGGGGTTTTCTCATTGCCTAGGTATGCAGCTGTGTTTTCTTTGGTCACAAAGAATGCAGTTTACTTAATTTGTGTCTTGTGGTTTGTTGTTTTTAAACCTGCATGGACCTGGTGGCAAAGATCTTCTAAATAAACAGACCAATGGGCTTGAGGACTGACACATGGAATGAGAAAGCTAATTATTACCCTGTATAGGAGAGTAGTCGATCAACACTTTATCTTGTGAATATTAGTGAAATTCAGGCTGCAAAGATACAACATCTCACAACAATTGTTTCGTATTCCATGAATTAGAACCTTTACTCAGTCATCAGTTCTGTACATTGCATTTACTATGGTGGTGTAACAGGCCTCCACTGACCTATCTCCAAAGCTGTTTTGCCCTCTCTGTGTGTTTTCTATGGTATGTGTGCAGATGAGAGCATCTGTGAGGTCACACAGCTGCTTCTCGGAGTACATCAACACAGAGAATATGAAAACTCAGATTAGTCCTGTCCTGAATCTGATAACAGAAGAATGTAAGGACTATCCTTTAATAAACTGTACAGGCAAGGGCTTACACTGGTCTGTCATCCATCCAGACCAGACTACTGTTTCTGTAGATTTTTTTCTAGAGTAGAGAAAGCCTATGGAATGCTAACTGGTTTCACTGTAGTTACTAATTACTTTAATGTTGATCCCCAAGAATTGTTAAAGATCATAGGTTTGGAGCTGAGATCACCGATCTTTAGTTTATAGTGAAAAGTCTGAGACTTCTAAATCTGGCAAAGAACGCAAAAAAGGTCAAGCCCTTGCCAAGAGAGTAATTACTACACTCAAAGTTTATCTTCCAAAGCACCTGGTAGTATTGCAGAAAATGCTACTGAAGATTTATCTGTAGAAAATCCAAAGTTCCTATCTGTGAAACAGGAAGGTTCCAAGTAGAATAGTTGAAGCCATAACATACTGCTGTATCTCAAAGTCTTTGGTCTTTATGACAGACAGGTGTTGGAGGTAGAAAAAGTTTCCCTAACCTAGCAGGTTCAGTGGCAGCATGGAGAAGTGAAATCACCTGCCATCAATAATTGTGAATTTCTTGATTCCCAAGGGATATAGTTGAGGCACACGACTTGCTTAGAAAGAATTTCACTGGAGTTGTATAAGATTTCCAGGAGTAATACTGTAGGTAAATATATAATAAAACTTTCTCATTGCTGGTGTGACTGCAAATCTTACACAGGTTAAGATGATACCGAGAACAGCTGCTAAACTTTGAATCTACCTAATGAGGGCAGTTACCTTATCTGGGTTTGATAGACTTGCTGGAATTTACTGTAGTTCAAGCATGCTTTACTCTGACTCTGGGGAGCTGTGTTTCCTGTGGGTGGGTGAAAATTGTAGGGTGGCTTGAGCCAATCTGGCCACTTACTATCGCTAAAAGTGGAGGTCTTGCTCTTTAGACCAGCTCTGGTGTTTGTCACCCCTCTGTGAGCCAGTTTAACTACCTCATGTAGTAGGAAACTGACCCAGCAGAAAAATCTGAGTGGTCTTCTGCTGGACTAATAGGTTAAATCTGATCATAAAGGGCTTTGATAAGCACTGGGCTGACATACTGAAGGGGATGGGATGCTGGTCAGAGGTGGGTTCAAAGGGAGAAGGAAAGGCAGGAGACAGGGAAAGCGGCTGGAGGTAGGGGAGGCTGTTGCAGTGATAGGAGGACAGGCTGTGTGAAATGTGTATTGTGTGAAGCTGTTACTTTCTCACACTGTAAAGCTTTGCTGTGCTTGGAGCATGTTGTAGAACAGCTGTAGTTTAACTGAGAATGAGCCTGGTGGTGGAGGGCATGAGCTGGTTTCCCAGAACTGAAGCCTTTGACAGTGCTGGCTGTTCTACATAGAGTGTAGTTAGTTTAAAAGTATTTGACAAATAAAACCTCTGTGAAGAAACAAAGTTTTGGAGTGATATGAGATTAGGTCAGCTATAGCAAAGAGAGTGAGGGAAGAAAGGAACATATGGAAAAAATTGTTTTGCTATTTGTAAAAGGAAAGGGGTGACCTCCTTGCAGTCTGTATCTTCCTCAAAAGGGGCAGAGGAGTGGGAGCTGCTATCTCCTCTCTCTGGTGAGCAGCAACAGGACATGAGGAAATGGAATGAAGCTGTGTCAGGGAAAGTTCAGAATGGACATTAGGAAAAGGTTCTTCACTGAGAAGGCCATTAGAACAGGTTCCCCAGGGAAGTGGTCACAGCATCAAGCCTGTCAGAGTTCAAGGAGTGTCTGGATTATGCTCTTAATCGTATGGTTTAATTTTAGGTAGTCCTGAGAGGAGCAGGGAGTTGAACTCGATGATCCTTATGGGTCCCTTCCAACTTGAGATATTCAATGATTCTATGAAAGGCTTTGTTTCCAAATTTATTAACTGAGTCACCAGAAACTTATTGTTTTGGATTTTTTAATCTGACTTAAATTTTAAAAAGAAAATTTAAAAAGCTCTTAGACAATGTGCACTATAAGCCAGTGTCTATCAAAGCATTTTTGTTTGGTAAAAAAATGAAGTTTGCAGGTTGACTGAAAGCATTTTTTTTTTCTCAAAAGAAAAAGAGAAACATTGTTTTGTATGTCACATAGCCCTTAGTTAAGTGGTGTAACTATGGGCATTTCATACTGGTTTCTTGGTTTCTGCTCTTTGTATTGTAGATGAGTGGTTTCCAAGCTTTTTCGATTGTGCACCCTGTCAGTGAAATATTTTGAACATACACACCCAATTCATGTATATTTACTTATAAATCACATACATGTGCTACCATACTCAAGTATTATGTACATTATAAAGCATGCACCAAAGTAGAAATTAAAAAAGCATGAGATAAGGATGAAGTAAACAGTATTTTAATTTTTTAATTTTATTAATAGTGCAAAAATATTTTCTTCCTGCACTGCAATGGATTGCCTTGCACACACCCCACTTTGGAGACCTCCGATGCAGATAATCCATTTAAAGATTCTCAAAATACACAGGAATGTGGAATTTAGTGGCACCTTACTGCTGAAGAATTTTCTGTTCTGCCAGGTTTGATTCTTCTGTTAAATTATTAGTCAAGCAATGACATTCAGATATTTGCTGAAGACAATGTTGAAAAGAGGGGGGGAAAAAAAACCCAAAACCTCCTAATGTGAAAAAACATGGGTAAGTGGAAGAGTGGGAGGGGGTTAGGACTGAGTTTAAGAAACCAGACTCTGTGATGCAGATGAAACTGCCAATGAAACTGTTATAAAACAAGGAAACACACTTGAAACGGGGCTGTATAGCTGGAGAGGAAGCTGTGGTATCTTGTAATGACTGAGTCAGATCCTGTTAGTTGCCAAGGAGTAATACTGAACACCAAATGAGGCAAGTCAGTGTGTTATTCCTGGCCTACATGATGTGCTGCTTTGCAAGGGCTACTTACTTGGCTAAACTGTGCTCCAACATTATGCCAAAAGGTTTAGCATCTGAAACAGGTTGTTACAGCACGTCAAGACATCGTATGTAACTGTGCTTTCTTTGGTGCTGTTTGCAAGCTGTGCGGGGACAGAACATTTTGCATGTTCTGTGGGGAGTGTGAAAGCTGATGCTTATCACCACAGCTATAAAATGGGAGGAGAACACTAATGTCATATTCAGGCCCTCTCACTGCATAGACACAAGCAAATAGCAGCCCCCCACCACCCCGGCTGGCTTCTTGATCGTGCTCTTTTGTCATCAGGCTGGCATAAGTCAGCCGTAGCTAAGGCAGTAAACCTGCTTTTATTTTAAGGAGACAAGTAGTAAAAATACTTCAGCCCTTGTGAGAACCAGACTAGGGACATCTTTTCCTCACTGTCTACAGAGATGAGTACCATGTGTCTCTATACACTGTTTTCGTAGGCTGTCTCCTGGCATCTTATCCTAGGTTGGAGTGATGCTGAGCTAGAAAGTAGTGGAAGGGAGTGGTAGTGCTATCAAAATAGGAGCGAAGACTGAATTGCCTTGGCACATCCAGTTGCTTCCTCTGCGTGCACCAAGACAGAAACACTGATGTAAGTGGGCCCTGCTCATGCTTTATTGGAAATCAGCCTGGTTAGAGGTCAATGTGTGTTGCATGCAGTGAGCTAGGTTGGGCATGTAGTCTTGAACTTGCTGGATTCTGACTTCCTGCACTGTAACACTTCCCTTTGTCTTCTGTTTCCTTGCTTGTCAAATAAGAGCTCTGTTTGCAACCCTCAAAAGAGAAAACTCCAAAAGCATCTGGCATTACTGTGTGGAAGAAATAGCAGCAGCATCACATGCATGTGTGGTACACAGCTGATACTAAGGTTGTAGGCCTGAACCTTTGCATAAAAGTGGTGTCTTAAGTTATGAGTTACGTGATCCAAAGTCATGGAGTCAGAACAGCCTCCCAGGTTTTCAGCTTCCCAGAAGGTGTCTGGCAGTAAGTGATAAATGTTCTTAACCTGTTCCAGTTGCAGAGGAATGTGTTTAACCATAAACAGATAATTTGGGTAAAACAGATAGTGGCTATCAGATGCCACAGGTCATGTAGCTGCTGTGATTGGATTGTGTTGGACCAAGTGACAATGTCTTAATTCATCTTCACACTTTATTGGTATCTAAGGCCTGCAGTATTCTTATATAACTAGTTCAATTTCTAGAAGAGAAGACATAACAACTTATCTGCATGCTTTTCTTTTTCTTTTACTTCAGACCTTAAATCATAAGCAAATAATTGCTTTGTGGACTGAACAACAATGGCAGAGAAGCAGTAGAAATCAATGGTGAAGGAGGTGCTATCTTTACTCTTCGAGGTTATCCATGAGCACTGAAGTCGACCATAAACAAGAACTTCGAAGGACAGTTGAGCTGTTTCCAGCGCCTGTTTTTATTTTCTCAGAAGGGACAGTCAACACTTCGTGTCATTGCATTAAGATAAATCATGGACAATATCTTTGGTATTATTTTGTATCCAGTTTTAACAATGTTCTACTAACAGAAAATGTAAGACCTAAGGCCTTTTTTATAATTGATATTTAGAGATTAACAAAGTCATATCCATTTGCATGAATGTGGATAAGTTGAAAACTAATCAGCTTTCCGTGCAGTTTTGGATCAGTACCTTTTTACAGTCAGAAGAGAGTTCATCCTTTAGCAGTTCCAGATGGATGGAAGTTTGCGTTTGCTAGTCTCAGTGCTCCAGAGAAATATTCTCCAAGATAGCTATCTCCCAGAGTTGACAGAAGACTGGCAAACCGATCATCTCCTCATGGTGGTGGACTTTGTGATAAAGCTACAGTTCAGTTTGTTGTTGCATTGTAACAAAGCTGTTTCAATTAGCAGTAGTTTGGGTTTTTTTCCTAGAACTGTTGATATTTTTTTCACTTTTAGGGTTTTTTTTTTTATGTCATAGCTTCTGCTTCACATTATTCTAAGAAAATGTCAACCTACCTATTTCTAAAGAATAATAATGTGTTTTTAGGTTGATTGTGATGGGAAAGAAAATTTGAAAACTGAGGTCATACATATACTGAAGCTCAAAAAGAATCATAGAGAAAATAATACCACGTATTAATGTTTTCAGAACATCAAGCTATGGAGCGTGTTTTGTGACTTCTGCATGCTGGTTATTTAGGAAAGCTGAAAACCATTTCAGCTGATTTTGAAGTTGGTATGTAGAAAGAATCATGAAGATTTGACAATGATAACCAGAGATCAGAAACTCCCCTTTCATCTTCCCTCTTGCTTCAACTTCTGCCCCTTATCTCTTGTTCCCCCAGCAGGCACTACTGTGAGGAACATGTCTCCACCTTCTTGATGATCAGCTTGTAGGTACGGGAAGGCTGTTGCTAGATACCCTCCCAAAGCCTCCTCTTCTTCAGGCTTGAACAGGTGCCTTCAGTTTCTCCTCACAGTACAAGTGCTCTGACTATCTTGGTAGATCTCCACTGAGTTTGCTCCAATTCTATTGATGTCTGTCTTCTTCAAGGTGTCCAAAACTGGATGCAGTATTCTAAATGCAGTCTAATGTGTGCTGAATAGAGGGGGATAATCACTACCCTCAATCTACTGGCTAAACTGTTAATACAGCCCAGGATGTTGTTGGCTGCCTTTGCTGCCAGGGGACACTGCTGGCTCATGTTTGACTTGCTGCTTCCTGAGATCCCCCTGCTTCTTTTCAGCAGAACTGCTCCCCTGCCAGCCAGACCCTTGCTTGTGTCATTGCAAGTGGTTCCTCTTTCCCAGAGCTTTATATTTGTCCTTTTTAAAATTGTAACCTGTCTAGGTGTCTCTGAAAGCCCAGCCCTCTAGCACGTGGATTGATTTTCCCCAATTTGCTGTCATCTGCAAACTTGACAAGACTGCACTTTATCCCTTCCTCCAGACATGAATGGAGATATTAAATGGGGCCAGTTCCTTCACAGGTCCTTGTAGTACTTGTCATGGTTTAGGCCTGGTTGGCAGCCAACCACAATGCAGCACCTCTCTCTCCCTTCCCCTCCAGCAATGAGAAGGGACAGAGAGCCAGGCTTGGGGTTCAAGATAGGACTGGGATGGGGGAAAATCCCCCTTTTATGATCATGAGCAAAAGGCAGACTCGTTAGGGGAAGAAAAAAAGAACATACATTTATTACAGACACTAACAACACATAACAGAGTAGGAGAGTGAGAAGCATTGCCACATCTTGAGAACACCTTCCCCCCACCCCTCCCTTCTTCCCGGGCTCAGCTCTGCTCCCCATATCTCTACCTCCTCCCCCAGTGGCGCAGGGGCAGGGAATGGGGGCTGCAGTCAGTGCTGCCACTTTCTTCATCTTCGGTGAGGGGAGTGTCCGGAACTTGTTCCTCCTGCTCCATCGTGGTCCCCCTCTCACAGCAGACAGTCCTCCACAAACTTTCTCCGACATGAATTCCTCCCACGGGCCGCAGCGTTCCCCACACTGCTCCATCATGGGTCACTAACTTCCTCTGACTGGATTCCCTCCCACGGCTGCAGCCCTTCCCGAGCTGCTCCGGCGTGGGACTCCCCCGCATGCTGCAATTCTCCCAGCACTGAATTACAGCAGTGGGGCTGCCTTTTCCCATGAGACCCCGGCCTTCTTCGGGCACAGCACCTTGATTATGCCGAGCAGAAGCCACAGGCCACAAATCAATGTCTGCTCCACTGTAGATCTCCATGTGTGGCAGGGGGGGGCCGCCCTGCCGTCTCCCCACAGGGTACAGGGGGGTCTCTGCTCTGGCACACCTCCCCCCTCCTTTCTTCCTCCGTTCCTCCACTGACCTTGGTGTTCAGGCAGCTGCAGCAACTCCTCCTCACAAGTCCCACTGCCCGTCACCACGTCCCTTCTTAAATACGTTATCGCAGAGGCGCAGCCGATTGGCTCAATTTCCCAAACAGAAATGGAGCTGACGTGGAGCTGGGGGAGCTTCGAGAAGCTTCTCACAGGGGGCTGCCCCGATAGCCCCCTCCCCTGCCACCAAAAAACTCCACCACTCATTCAACCCAGGACAGTACTCCACTTGTTTCAGCCGTCCGGATAGAGTATGACCTGTTAGCCACTACCATCTAGGCCAAATCATCCCAACAGGTCTTTACCTATCTGTAGAATCATAGAATGGTTTGGGTTGAATGGGACCTTTAAAGATGGTGTAGTCTAATCCCCCCTGCAAGGACACCTTTCACTAGATCAGGTTGCTCAAAGCCTTGTCTAGCCTGACCTTGAAACCTCCCAATGATGGGGCATCCACAGCTTTTCTGGGCAACCTGTTCCAGTGTCTCACTACCCTCATAATAGAAAATACCATTCTTATGTCCAACATAAATCTACCCTCTTTCAGTTTAAAACTGTTGCACCTTGTCCTGTCACTACAGGCCTTGGTAAAAAGTCTTTCTCTGTCTTTCTTCTAAGCCCCGTTTATGTATTGAAAGGCCGCAGTAAGGTCTTGTGAAGCCTTTTCTCCAGGATGAACAACCCCAACTCTCTTAGCCTTTCTTTGTAGGAGAGGTGTTTTGTTGCTTTTTAGAAATGGATGCACCTTTTCTAGTTTTTCTAGTCTAGTTGGAAACTTCTTCAATCTCCATCACCCTTTAAGGGTGATAGCACTCACAGTGGCATCAGCCAGCTCTCGTAGCACCTTTGAATACATCTGGTCAAGCCCCAGGGTCTGGTGTGGATCAAATTTACTCAAGTAATCCTTCTGGTAGTTTTTCTTGAGTTCTTTGACTAAGCGTAGAGCTCGTGAGACCTTGTTAATGAAGACAGAGGCAAAGAACACATCAAGTAACTAAGCCTTCTCTGTCTGATATCCACAAACCACCTCCCCCTGCCCCCCCCCCCCCCCCCCCATTCAGGAATGAGCCCATATTTTCCTTCTTTCAGCTCTTGTTGCACTCGATGTCCTTTGCAAGTCTAAATATAGCTGAGTCTTGGCTTACCTGTCCGGGCAGTGTTCCTAAATTCCTCCACTGTAGCCTGCCCCTGCTTCCACATCCAGTGTAAGGGATTTTTGCACTGGAGCTCTCAGGAGTTCCCTGCTTAGCCTGCCTGTTTGCCTGCCTATGGGGATGGCCTGTGCTCATAGTCAGAGAAAGGCCTCCTTAAAGGCCCGATGTCTCTCTTGAGCTCCTTTGCTCTCCGGAACTGCCTCCCACAAGATCCTGCCTGTTGTCTTCCCGAATAAGCAGAAATTTGCTCTCCAAAAGCACAACACCTGTATCCTTATGCTTACCTTCCCCATGCCCCTCAGGATCTGTTTCTTGGTCACCACAACCAAGGCGGTCGTTTGTGACCACATCCCCATCCAGTCCTCCTCTGTAAGTGAGCAGCAGATACAGCTGCACGTCAGCCTTCGCTGGGGCATCCGGTAGCCTGTGTGAAGAAGCTGTCCCTGACACTGCCCAGAAATCTTCCCGACTGCTTGAATTGCTGCATGGCCTTTCCAGCAGCTGTCAGAAGTTCCCTCATATGTATCAGTCTGTGAGTCAGAGATTTCCTCAAGCTGTTTAGAGGAGCCCTTACCTCCTTCCTTACCCTGATCTGTTGGCCTGGAACGTCCTCCAACCATGTTGTCATCACTACTGTCCTTTTCCTGGGATCGTGACCCACAAGCTCTCAGCCTGCCTGTCACCTGCTCTGTATCAGAGCTCCATACATTCAAACCACTCTTTCACAGACAGGGCAGCCTCTCTCCTTCTTCTCCCTCCATGACTTTTCTGGTTTTTCTGTAGAGCTCCTACACATCTACTGCAGAGCTCCAGTCATGCAAGCTGGCTTACCATGTCTCAGTTATTCCAACAATATTGTAGTTCCATGAATTCATGGAGAACTGTAATTCTTCCTGCTTGCTTTCCATGTTGCATGCATTTGTGCGTGTACCTTCATGTCTCCTTGTGCCAATTTTTTTTTTTTTTTTTTGCTCTGAGGTCTATTTTGTTCCTGTCACCCCGTACCCTTTATTTTGGACCCCTATCCACTACTAGATAACTGTGGGTTGTGATCTCTCTTCCCATCATTCCTACTTCAGAGCTTTCCTTGTAAGGTTGACCAGCTTGACAAAGATTTTTACATCAGACAGCTCCATAGGACATTTAAGCTCCTCCTGTGTGTTTTTTTTTTCTAGTAGTGTAAACCTATAGTAAAATTACTAACAGTTTGAGAAGGATCACAGGTAACTCATGCCCACACGCTGTCGAGTTGTAGGAAGTACAGACCCTACAGAAAACTTGAGATCTTTCCTTATTGCTACGCATACCATTTAAATGTTTACTTCCACGCACACAATTTCTTCTGCTCTTTGCAGAGTGTTCAACAGGATCTTTTGTTAGAGCTAGACCACCTTACCTCTATTGCTGTCTGTAAATATTTGCTCATAATTTATTTAAAAAACTTGTTAAGATATCTTTGCCATATTTTATTTTAATATATACCTATGCTTTTTATTTAACCTTGAAAGTCAGTAACTGGTCCCCAAAATAATCTTCAACCCAAAGTGATTTATTTTATACATACATATTTTTTTAAGTCACAGCTCCTGAGCCAAGTGTCCTTCTCCATTGCACCTTCAATGGCTTTATCAAGATGATGCTGTCTACTTCTCAGTAACTTTTTAACAAGTTTCCACACAAAGATGTCCATCGTCATGTGTATTGTGGTAAGAGTAAACCTGTAGCTTGTTTTTCTGCTTGGATGAAGGCTTGCTTTCTGATCTTAATGTGAGAAATAATGGTCAAAAAAAGTGATTGTTTGAATGAACTGGAATTCCTTGACGCATGATATCACTGACTTTATTTCCAAAGCCAAAAGCAACAGTCTTCAAAAATATCAAGCAGTTGTGTTAACCACAGTTGCTGGAAGTCTTCAGCATAATTCATGCAATTTTGGAGTTTTATCAGAAGTAGAAAACCCCACTTACATGGCAGGCTGATGCAAGACCGAGAACTACAAGAATAAACATTTTTTTTTCTGTGAAAAATTTGTGTCTAGTCTTATTTTGCAGCAAATGCAAAAATAGGCGGTTTTCAATAGCAGAGAGTAGAAGGTCACTCAAGATGCAAACAGTTACTTCTGGCTCATGTGCGACTTGAGTCCAGGAAACGCTGGCTGTATTCCAGGAAGCGAGCCTACCCTCTGACACCCCGGAGTCCCAGCTCATGCTGATGTGGAGACCTAATTGTTGCTAGTAACAAAAGCTCATGGTGAGTAGAAGCTGCTGCTGAGTACTTGTCCTCACAAGACACATCCCAATTGATTCCTTGGTCCTGACTGTCCTTTTCTTTATTCTAGCTGTAACGTACAGAAGCACTGCCTGCAGGAGATGTTGCTCCTCGTTTATCCCAGAATAAATGAGATCAGAACTCGAGTGCTGGTGTAGAGCTAATTTTATGGATTTTGGGCATCAAACTCAAACCACAGTTGTCAAGGCAGCTTTGTGTTGTGCTGACATGCATAGGCTAGCTTTCAGTTGTTTGCAAACACCCTGTCCTGGATCTAGCTGTGCTGGTTGGAAAAGTTATACTGTCCTCACTTCAGCATTGGCTGTACAGCTTTGGGAGCAACCTCTAGAAGATGACAGTGTGAAAGCAGCCATGTGAGTTCAAGGATCCTTCATCGGTGCCCAAGAGCTAACTTTATATGGAGGTCCACAGGCAAAGCTGTGAGGACTGGCTTCCAGGAGCGGGACTGCAGCAAAAGCCAGGGACAGCAGGAACACCAACGGGTGGCACGGTTGCCTTCTGAGCAGTCTTGTATCTAAACCTTAAAACCAAGGGCTGATAACAACTGGCAGAGTGCAGGGAGGTGATGCACACCCTACGTGGCTCACTGCTGCTGGAACACAGGTGTGCAGTACTTTTCAAGCAGTGGCAGGTTTAATTTACTAACACCCAGCAAAGGGGAGGTGAGCTTGTGTGCTCCCACTGTCTCTGGGTGCAATTTAAACTGTGGTGTAGGTACAAGGGCATGAAACATTTCTGTGGACCCTAATGAGCATGTGACCAAAATTCTGAGGAGCTTTGCCTTAGGGTTGACCTCAAGGGAACTTTCCTTCTTAAAAGGTGGTGAGTAGAGTTGCCTGTGGGGCACCATGTGGGCCACTGTGGCTTAGCTAGTGCAGTCATGAGAGAAATCAGTGTATCCTACGTCCAAGGATGTATCTACATTTCTACTTTGTCAAGTTTTATATGACCCAAATGTAAAACTTGGGTATAATGCAGCTTCTGTTTCATCCCTGTTGGATATCTGAGGATGGGCCTAGGAGTCCCAAAACTTGTCAATTCTTCCTAGCAGTTAGAAAGACAAACTGTATCTCTCCTTAGAAAAATGCATTTCTAGCCTTGTAAATCTCAAGTTTCTTTCCCATTTAGACTGTGTTTCCGTCTTCTATCATATCTGGTCGTGCTTGTTTGCCATTCCTCTTTATTGGGGGATTTGGTGCTCTTTGAGTATGCATCTCTTGGAGCATGCATTCTTGATCCTTGTTTGGCTCCTGGGGGAGAAGGGGGAGAAGAGAGTGGAGAGTTGTACCAGGAAAATGGAACAAAGGGGAACAGAATGATGAATGGTAGGTGGAAGTAAGTGCAAATAAGGTCCAGAAATTCTGTGCACAGTACTGCAAAACATTTTTTAGGGCTCCAAGGCTAAATTCATCTCAGAATTACCTCTTGAAATGCTTGCCTTATGATGCAATTGGCTGTGTCTTGCAGTCCTGGCAACAGAGGAGCCATGCTTTTCCACTGATATCAGCATTTCCCCGCTAGTTCTGGTTGAGAATTACATATATAGAGGTTTCACTTCCAGTTGCAAGTTCTCAGTTTTAAGTGAATGTTAATCTAACCTCGATAACTAATTTAACTGAACTAATCAAGGAAAGTCCTTGGTGGTGATGGTGTCTGTCACTCAAGCCAGAGGACTGTCCCAGGGAGACAACATCTGAAAAAGAGTTGAGAAGCTTTAGGTGACAGAGCGGCAGCCTGAAATGTGTATTGGGGTGGTGTCACTCTGCTGGGGCAGGATTTGCGCCAAGTCAGGACCTGGCAGTGTAGGGGATTATTCCCAGGTTCCCTCTGCTGTGTGGAGAGGGAAATTGTCTAAGGGAGGCCCTTGATTTGGAGGGAGAGAAAAGGCTCCTGAAGATGAATCACCTATGGATTAGCTGGTTTGTGTTAATAGCTGTAGGAGGCAGGTTGCTGCCCACTTACTCAGACAAAGAGCAACTGGTGAGCATGGGGGTGGTTTACTCTCTGGGTTGGTTTGTTGCTGATGTTTCCAAGGGCCAATTTTTTTTTTTTTTTTTTTTTTTCCTAAAGGAATTAGAAACTGGCTAAGACATGCGACATTTTATATTATCTTTAGAACATCAGAAAGAGGGGCCTGGACCTTTGGGGGAAATTATCTCAGCTGCATCATCATGATTTAGGGTAATGCAAGGCCAGCAGGCAGGATGGGGTAAAGTTTGGATTTGAGAAGAAGAAAACTATAAGGAACTGGCTGTGGGACTTTGAGGTTGAAGACCAGCCCATGGGGTGGGTTTTTTTTTTCTTGTAAAAAGATGTTCTGACCCAGGGATGCTGCGGATCACATTTCCCATTACAAGCAGACTGCTGGTGTCCTGTACTTGTGTGCTGGGCTCTGAGGACCTTTCTATTTCCCAACTTCACCGCTTTTCTTTCCCCCACCCCTCAACAGCAAGAGGAGAAAAATTTTACCAGGGCAGCAGAATTTTGCCACTGAGGAGTGGAGTGTGTTCCATGTAGAGTTTTATTGCTCAATGTCCTTGCACGGTTGTTAAATTACATCCACTCTGAAGCGTACCAGCATCCTGAGAAAAGTTTCGCTGGCTTCCAGTGGGTGCAGACCTGGTTGGTTTCTGTGGCCAATCTAGCAGGGAAAAAGGTCATGGGAAATAATGCCTAATTTGCAACCACTGTTATATGATCCCCAAATACGTCAGTATGTGGAATGCAGCCAGACCATTTACTGTTCTTTGGCTCCGTCATGGCTCTGAAACATGAGTTTTGCTCAACAGCACTGGTTAAATATGAAAGTACTCTGATCCAGCTCTGCAGAATATCTATCAAAACTCATTTAACACGCTTTTTTCTAATTCTATGGTATCACAGTGGTAACAAGTATATGGTGAATTGAAACTTCATAATCATAAGTAACGTGCTCTAGAATAATAATTATTTATTGTCTGGTTGTTTTTAAATTCTCTATTTCTGGAGCCAAATCATTTATGAGAGAAGCTCATTGTAGTAGTAAACCCAAATGCTGAAATATTAGAGAATGCTAAATTCAAGATTTTCTACACAATCTTCCCTTTTTCCTCCTGTACTTAATGCATTCTGGAAATAGACTGGTATGTTCAGCAGATTCCTGTTGCTGGTAATACATGGATCCTGCTTCAACATTTAATTTGATTCAACATTTAATTTGCATTAACTTTGTGTAGCCCCCTGGCATTCTCTTTTAGGCATAATCCAAGATGTTTTTTAAACTAATTCGCTTTCTTTCAGAAGTTTTTGAGTTATAATGCTCACACCATAGCATCTGACCATTTCAGAAACTTGCAGAAATTTTCTACCCTCTAAGACAGGTGGTGGTACAGTCCCCTTTTTACAGATGGGAAAGCTGACACACAGTGAGATTACAACCAGGTCTGTCAGATGTGTTTGCTGATTAGGGAGCACACATGACTAAGTCTTGGCTTGGCATGCTTGTGTAGCCTCGGGGTCTTCAATATGGTTAAGGTAGGGCTGCGCTCGCCTTCAGTTGTGGCTACTAGCCACTAGCAAGACCTTTTGATGCACACCTGGGGAAACAGGGAATGCACAAACAGCTTCAGCATGGCAGCTCATGTATGAATTCTGTTTGAGTGAAACTCCGTGTGTTTAGGCAGCAGAGAAGGTGGGCTATTGTTCTTCTGCTAGAAAGAGAAACAGTGCATTTGGGAGAAAACTTGTTTATAAATGAGCTGTACAAGCTGGTGCTTTGACTTGTGAGGTAAAAACCAATGATGTCTGGAAATCTTGTGCTTTGTATGTGTGCAAATATTTGTGTTCTATAAATGTGTGTGCATCTGTGTATTGTACACTGCTTGTACAGGGGAGGGAAGTGTGCTGAAGAGGTAAATCGTTAGCCTCAGTGTGCTGGAGCTTTTAGAGAGAAAAGGGTTTAAGTTACTCCAGTATTTGCCAGTAGATCAGTGCTTGTTTGGAGCTGTGAACAGTTTGGGGTCTGTTTTCTCTAGATGGAGCAGTCCCCACTGAATTGTGCTGGAGTGGATGTAAGGAGAGGGGTGCTTTCATCCGATGAAACAGTAGGATGGTTAAAATCTGTGCAGCTGCTGGCCTAACACAGACATTTGCCCAGTGTCTACCTTAAATATCTGGTCGACTGAATGTTTTGGTTTATGTACAGCAAGGGGGAGCTCAAACAGCACTACAGATAACATCCAATTCTTCAGAAAGGCACTTAACAGCCTTACTGTTGTTTTTGTCTGCCTGCCCACCTCCCACCTACATCTGCCCTGTTTATGCTGAGGATGTAAAATGTCAGCCTGACAGTTCAAGTGTGTCAAAATAGCAAACAGATGTGAATAATGGGAAGTCTCTAGCTGAGGCTGCCTTTCATGGCACCACCTGCCATCAGAGAGAAAATGGGTCTGTGTGTCCAAAAGAGAGTTTACCGTACTCCTTCAGGCCCTGGAAGACCCATGAAGATGGGTGCATTCCTTTGCCATTACCGGTCTTATGCATTTAAACTCCAAGGCTTTAGAAGTGGGGCTTTGTGTGTGTGTTTATGTGTGTGTATGGATAGATGTGTGTTGTTACCTAGAAGAGCTGTAGGCTCACAGGAACAGTAATCCCTATCTTCTGTTAGAATTCTATTCTCTTTCATATTGTAAATTCAGGAATTACATGATATACAACCTATTTTCTTTTGTTCATATCTACATTGTCTCCAGATCCTCAGGCTGATGGCAAAGTCCATCATACATCATTATAAATCTGTGGAGGTGGCATAACAGTCCTGTATTACATCTCTGAATATTGTTTCTTTGGGATTTAATTTTTTTTGTATTCACCATTTTGTGAGCATCCAAGACACTGCCTCTGCGATGACAGCTGTTTCAACCATAGCATCATGTCTCCCAGCACATCATAAGGACAGTAAAAGGGCAGCAGTTTTGTCACCCATTCCACCCAGTTTGCATAACAGTGGTATTATTGGCATTTTGAGCATGTTTCTCTATATAAAAGGTATGTAAAATGTTAGACTTTTCAAAAGCTCTTAATGATTTGAGGTGCCTTACGTTCTTAGTAGCCAACATTAGACAGGTTAAGGAGCTTGCTGGGATGACACTCTCCAGATTCTGAACTTTCAGAGGGAGCTGCATTTTTGAAACTGTACCAGCTATACCAAAGTAATAGTCATCTATTACCTTGGGAAAGACGAGAAACGGCATGGGGCTGGCAGTCCAATAGAAATAAATACCAGACTGATTCATAAAACCGGGACACCTTGTTTGCAGCAGGTGGGATCTTTGGCAGAAACACGGTGGAGCAGGACACACAGCTCTTCCCTAGAAACGTCTTCCTGAACTTGACTGCACGTTCATCCACTGTGGACATATTTCCAAGTGCTTCTGATGTGATCGGCCAGCAGGCACCGCTCGAGCATCAGCAATTGCTTGGCTGCTGTGGCATCTGTTTTGGCAAAGAGCTCCTCACGATCCCTTCCAGCTCCCTTTTCCAGGGGAATGGGGTGGCTGTAGCTCAAGGCACCAGTTTGGCCTGGAAAGCTCAGGCATGGCCCGAGGGGGCTGTGAGCTGGGCAGTGAGTGTATTTACCTGCTTCCTCACACAGGGAAGGGCTTGCCACAAGATCTGTGCTTGGTTACTGCAGGCAGCTCTTGGACTTCTCCTGGGTTTCAGCATACCTAGGTATAGCAGTGAAGTGTTACTGTCAGGTAGTTGGTCAGAAGGGAGGTAATTTTAACATTAATATTTAAAGCTCTGTGCTTGGAGGTTTCTGGAGGAGCTACCTGAGTGGATTTTCAAAGAACTGGGAAAAGAGATTTCCTAAGGAAAGGCTTTTGCTTACTGAATTGGATTTTAGCTCTTGGAGTGCCCAGTGACTTGCAACCAAGTGCCCTTGTGCAAATGCAGTTTGCATACCCCTCAGCCACATCCAGACACAACGTATTCTAATGCGCTTCTTTCAATACAGCTGCAACCCCACCGCCCTTCCCTCCACCCTTTGATCATACAGGTTTCAATCCCAGACTATTAAAGCAGTGCAAAGCCTGCATACTGCAGACTATCTGTAATTAAATCTCCCAGCCACAGAAGTAGTTTAAACAGGTACAGCTGAAGCTGACCAAAATTTTTCTTCATTGCCTTCTGGGCTTAGACCAGAGCGGAGGGTGGGGGTGTCCTTCTGCCTCCCTGGAACAGGTTGGGGAGGGATCTGTAGGAAGAGGGCAGAGAAGGGACAGCTTTGTCAGCTAGAAACCAACTGAGTGACCTTTCTGCGCTCTGGACTGAAGTGGGACCATTTCCTCTGTGTGCTGACATTTGCTCCAGCCCTGTCCTTCTGCCGCCTTCTTCACCTCCGCTTCACTCTGTAATTACCTTTTGTATTGTTGGTTTACCCCACCCGTCCCCATGCTCCTTTCCTTCAGCATCTCCTCTCCAGGGATTCCGCTGCATGAACCTGGCCAACACAACACAGGAGGCACAAAAAGGACAGTAATTTCTCTGCTTTTGTTGCCCAGTCCTTCCTGTTCCTGTAGGTTGGGTCTGTCTTATTTGAGATCTCGTGCCACTTACGACTTCTGTTTGAGAAGAAGAAAAATGCACGGGGATCCTTTTCTTTTTTCCTTTTCTTCTTCTCACGCAGATATCCTGGGGTGCTCAGAGTGTGGATTCTGTGGGTTCTCACACCCTATCTGGAGCTGCAGGAGAGTCAGCTCTTAAACAGCACATCATTTCTTACTGATACTCTGTGCGTCATTGTGTTACTGTGATTATGCAGTTGTTGCTTGCAAACAGCACTCTGTGAGTTTGACTCGACTTCCCCTCCCCTCTCATCTCCTCTGCCCCGTTCTTGCCCTCTTGTCTTTCGTTTGTTCCTGGTTTTGTCATGATCTAGGCTAGACAGACTGGAGACTTTTAGGCTCCCAAAGACCTGCATTTCTAATGTCAGAAAACAAGTGGAAAAACGCTTAATCTTTTTCCCTTGGACCGAAATCCTACAGGCTCCTTAATCTGTTACAAAGGCATGTAAAGGGCATAAGCAGCATTTCTTTTCCTTTGACAGTCATCTTCAAGGGGGGTGGGGGGTGGAGGAAAGACAATTCAATTGATAAAAGAAGAAACCAAGCTGTAGGATTCCCAAATTCTGGTCTTGGAAATCTTCTGCCACTTGTTGGCTGTCTCACTCGGAGCTGTCACTTAAATTTTGTGTCAAAGTTTACCTAGCTGTTAAAGAATAGCTGTTGCTACGTTTTCTCAGGCTCTTGCCTGCAGGAGGTGATTATGGAAAAGGTAACATTTCCCTTAACCGCTGAGCTGCAGTCGATTTAATTTGCAATTTGTTACGAAATTGTAGGTATTGTTTTACCTTCCTTCATCCCCAGGCTGAGGGAATGGGCACAGTGAGTTCCAGAGATAAACAGGGAGCCAAATAATTACAGGACTGGCTCCTAGGGGTGGCTTGAGGATTAATGGCTGTTTGTACAGCACTTTGAGATCCTTAGCTGAAATGTGCTTTTAACTCTGGGGCACTGCAGGCTGGAGGTGATGGGTACCCCTGGGCTCTGGCAGAGGTCAGCACTGGAAGGATCTCGGATCTTTTGAAGCAGAGATGCAGCTCCAGGGATGTGGCTGGCCAGGCACAGGGGGGAGGTTCATGTTAGACTTGGGAAACGCTTTTTACGTAGGATGGGAAGGTGGGAGGGAGAGCCTGCCCCTTCAGGATCATTGCTTTTAAGCAGATGTGGCTGCATGGAAGAGTGATCTGAGGAATAATACATGCAGAGAATGCTTCTCTAGCCATCTTCCTATCAGTCAGCAGTGTCTCAGCTGGTAAGAAGAAGTCAGTGCTCGGCTATCATAGGTATAAGAAGAAAACAGCTGAGTCACCTTCTGATGCTAGCCAGGGCCTCCTCGGTCTTTTCCCCTCAGGAACCCATGGGTGACCTCCATAGGCTGCATTAACCCAGAGCACTGCATTTCAAGTGTTTTGGAGATAATATGCTGCAAACAACCACAACTTATCTAGGCTGGGACATTCACTGTCATTGTCACAAGTGAGGAAACTTTTCTGTCAGGTGCCTGCACGGTGTTGGAGTCCCAGCCTGGCTTTTACAAACCTAGAAGGAACTGCTGAGTGCATTGCTTTCTAATCTTGTCAGGGAGAGTTTCAG
Source organism: Tyto alba (assembly GCF_018691265.1). Lineage (NCBI taxonomy): Eukaryota > Metazoa > Chordata > Aves > Strigiformes > Tytonidae > Tyto > Tyto alba. Next base: position 56,679,237 of record NW_024881276.1, on the reverse strand, counting down.
AGGGGAGGCTGTGCTGTGGGAAGCAGTGTAAGATACGGATGTATCCAACCAGCTTGCACTTGCTTGAGTCCACAAGCAGCTGCCAAGGGCCAAGCACTCGGGGAAAGTTCTCCCTGTCCCGTGGGAGGAGCACGTGCGTTTGGAAAGATCCGTGAGCACAGCAGCTGCGGGTGGTGCAGGAGAGAATTTCTCCCTGGGCCTCAGGAGTCCCTTGGAGTGATGCAAGGAGTAGTTCAATGCTCCCAGCATCGTTCTAAGCAGCAGCTGGTGGTGCTGTGTGACAAGGTTCTCCTGGTACTGAGGTACAGGGACTCTTAGGAGACTGACTATGTTAGCAACTGCAGTCACCATGGGGAAATGGGACAGATCGGGTTATAGCTGGGGAGTCTGTGCTGAACAGATGCAGTGAGTGCACCCCAAATCCTTTGCTACTCATCCCATACTGTGGGGGAAGGTAGAACAGCTTATCTGCTCTCTGCAGCACAAAGTTTCAGGAGAACATCCAGGATCTCTGAGCTACAGAACATTCTGCTTTCTTTTGTTGTCTTCCTGTAAGAAGCATGTTTTAACATTCCCTCTCTTCAGTGCTCAGCCCACCACACAGCAGCAGCATACGTATGGCCCGCAACCTGGTAGGACTGTGTTCCTTGTCCTCAATATCCCCTCCTTAGTATCTTCAGCCCTGCTTTTGGGTTTGGAGATGCCATTGATCCATGCCAGTTCCTAACTTGCTAACTCTGGTACTGTCTGCAGTATGTCCAACAACTTCCTGCTAAAAAGTCTTTTAAAATGGCTGCTGGTAATCAGGGACCCCAACAGTGTCGGTATTGCCCATCTAGTTGGGGAGAATTTGCTGGGGAACAGACCTGTCATCTCATCTTTGTCAACTCTTTTTTTTTTCTCTTTGAAGCTTTGACTCCCAGTTATGGGTAATGCAGATTAAAGTGTCCATCCCCACTACCCCTGTCTCTGGAGAGCATCATGCTGAAGGGGGATGAAAGGGCCATGGGAATGCTAAGCATCATTTTATTATTATGACCTTTAAGGAGACAGTGGGAGGGTGGAAGAGGAACACAAGGAAGACACTAATACAAAACCACACAGACAGCGCTTAAGGGGGGAGAGCAAACCCAAGGGGACTTCAAGAGACAAACAGATGGGAGGGGAGGAAGAGAGATGGAAACGGGAGACTGAGCAAGACTGGCAAGCAATGGCAGAGCCACCTTCTTTCAGTTTATCCAGGGAGCGGCAGGAGCAGACCTGGGGCTCTGTGTCCATGAAAAAACAGCCTTCTGCATGCCCTTCTCCCATTTTCATGAAATCTCTGCTTTTGCTCCTCCAGGCAACCATTAATCTAATATTAAGCCCCTTAACCTCTCTAATTGTTCCCTTTCAGTGTCAGCTGGTTTCCTATTAACCTTTCAATCTCTCAGTAATGCAGTTACTTCTGACTCCAGCCAGCCCCAGCTCTAAAGCTTTACCTCCAGCAGTGAATTTTCCAAGCTTTCACTTTTTTTTTCTCCTTCTTTTCTGTAATGATTATTACTGCTGTTAAGGAGCCAGTTTGAACCAGCCTTTAAGTGCACAGGGCTGAACCAGTTGGAGTCTATAAATAGCCCTTCACTAACCTTGCGCCTTATTTCATTAAGTTGATTGGCTTCCCTCTCCACTTCATTGCATCTCTGCCTCTCTCTACCCTCTCCATTATCGATGCTGGTTCTTTTGTTGCTATCTGAGACACCTGCTTGTTGATAGCAGGGTTGATTAGTCGTAGGTTTTTCTCTGAACGAAATAGCGTTGTTGCTGGGGAAGCATCTCTAGTTTCATAACAGAGGGAAAGCAGAGGGTGAGGCAGGCCTGAAACAGCAAGTTGGAAAATGTTCACACCATGCAATAGGAAATTGTGTAGCTGAGCACCAGTCACAGGGACAGAATTTGCTGCCTACAGGCTGGGCAACTCCTGTGACACTCAATGAATTGTCCCATTGCACAATCCCATTGTGTAATATTAAAGCCAAGGTGTCTGCCCAAGGACAAATGGTGCTGCAGTTCAAATCGAGAGTGCTGGCCTGAATCAGACATACAGAGCCCAGAACGCAACGTGAACTGTCTGCTGCATCTGAGACAGGTCTTCTGGTGACTTTGACATCATTAATCAATATACTACTGCTGCTTGACCCTGTAACCTGGCAGAGCATACTTTGCTTCACTGGCCATCGTCAAGTCACAGCTCAACTGAATGTCTTCATGCTGTGCCTCCTCTAACTCACCTGTGTTTTTTCAGTGCTGATGCAGTTCCTGAGCAGTGCTGATGAGTTCCTAGTACCTCTCCCCAGGGCCTGCAAACTGCTCCTTTTTTTTTGTAAAATACAATGAATGTTTGCAGTGAAGGCTGAGTTGAGTGGTTGTGTGAGGTGACCTGAAATCTCAAGTATAAATCGCAGATCAACATTACAAGGCTGGGGCTGAGTGGCACTTGTAAACTGCTTGTGTGCAGCGATGCAGTGGGGCAAAGCATCTGCTGCTGCTTCACAAGTACTAGGGGTGCTGCTGCAGTACTGTAACTGTTTTTTTGATGGACCCAGCAACAGCAGTGGCTTCTACAGGTGGAGAAGCACCATCTCATTGCAGAAGAGCTGGGGTCAGGCTTCAATCATGCCTCTGTTTTGCCGCATGCTGAAGGACAAGTTCTTTCCCTGTGGAGCCTCATCCTTCCCTGAAGAAAGGAGAGACTCGGAGGAAACTTTTCCGGTCTGTGCTTAGGCTGACATTTACAGCCTTTTGCTTCAGCTTGGAAGAAGGATTTGTGTGTCTAAAAGCGCCTCTGTTTTTTCTAGCTGTATCATTTGTCTAACACCAGCTGTTACCTTTCCCTGAGAGTCCTGCCTCAAAGTCAACAGCAACTTACCAAAATAATAGCAGCTATTCTCTTCCACTGTCTGTGCAGCCCTGTGTGTCCCTACTTGCCTGCTTACTGCTCTTCCTTGTTGTTGGAGGGCAGATTCTGGCAGCAACAAGCCTTTGTCTTATTTTCTGGCAAACAACCTTGGCCTGCAACAAGGCAGGGAAGACAAACAGTGAAGAAATGAGAGCTGGTAAAACTGTGGCTAAAGAAGAAGGTTAACTTCTGGTGGCTTCTTTTTCAACCACCGAGTTTGACAGAGGGAAAGGTTTGTAGAAGCGCTGCAAGCCTGGGAAGCCTCCCGCGCCCAGGGCAGGCGGCAGCTGGCACTCGTACCTGTTTAATAATACAGGCTCTCCAGGATGGCTGTGCGCTCCCTTCCCATCACCCACGGCCTCCTTGCCTTTATGTTTGTCCTTTGAAATCCTTGGGTCTTGCCTTTGCTCCCGTGCCTTTCAGGCACCCGGGACCCACCAGGACACGGGAGGCCCCCCGGGTGCCGCAGCGGGGCCCCGAGGCGCTCACTGGGGTGGTGCCTCCCTCCTGCCTGCCCCTCAGCCCTCCCAGCTGCCATTTTGGCTGATGTTCATTACGGAGGGAGCTCAGGAAACTCTTCACGTCGTGCCTCTGGGTGCCTCGTGGTGAGCGGGTTGGCGGCGGAGCCCGGCCCTGGCTGTACTTACGAAGGGCCGGGTTCAGGCCCAGGACGTTGCCCTTTATTTGTGGGAGAAAGGGGAGCCCAGAGGCCTCTCTGGTCCCCACTGAACTGTGGGGCAGCAGAGGAGGGTTGGGTGCTGCTTCCCCCTCCTGGGCCTGCCAGCGGGTGCCATCTCAGGGCAGGCACCATCTTGGGGTGCTCCCCTTGGTCCCGAGGTGGTGCCTCAGTGGGGTCTCCAGAGCCTGGCGGGGGAAGGGGGTCTCGCCATGAGCTTTGTGGCCCACCCGTGAAGAAGGGCAGCCATCTTGCGGACCCCACCAGTAGGGGAAGGCTCTGCGGGGACCGCTGCTGTGGCTGCCGATGGGGCAAATCCCCTGGGGTCGTTCAGCACCCCCTTAACAGAGCCCCAGCGGAGCGAGGGGCACAGCCTGGCACCGGAGGAGGACTTTGGAACTGGGTCGAGCTGGGCAATGCTCCGAGAGCAGGGTTTAGTTCCTCAAGCACCGACTCTGGAGGTAGGGGAGGAAGAAAACTCCCTCAGGTTATGCCAGGAGTTGCCCGCTGTAGATGCCAATGGGTGTTTACTTTTTCGCAGATTGTTTCCTCTCCACCTTTGTTCCCCCAGGAGGAGGAGAAGGTGCGGTGGCGGAGGGGAGGGGAGGGTCAGGGAGCGCAGCTGGTACCGCTCCCCGCCATGCCAGCAGGGTTTGGCGACTGCCCAGAGCCTCTGCAACACTTCCTGGCCCGCCTGCCCTTCATGGAGGGTCCCATGTTGCCTATGGGAAAGTCAAAGCCCACGGAGAGCCCATCTGATCTGCTGATGAGCATGCTGCCCTCCCTCCTGAGCTGCCAGGAGAGGGGAGCAGGGCTGACGGGCACCGGCAAGGCCTGGTGGGACGGTGGCAAGTGGTTGCAGCGTGACGTGGGCTGCCTTGACATCCCCCTGTCCTGCCTGCCAAGAACGCAGCCTTGCAGCGAAGGTGAGCCGGAGTCCCGGGTCAGCGGAGCAGAACACGTGTTCGGAGGGGGAAGCCGATGGGAGATATAACCCAAAACATTGGTCTGCATTAGGACAGGCGAACGGTATCACACCCTCCCTTAGTTACATCTCAGTTGCCTGCTTTCTCTGGCTTCTATGGTTCGTCCCATCTACTCCCTTTCCATGGGAAGCTTCCTAAATATTTATCCCAGTGATCAATCATATGACCCCACTATGGCAATGTGACACAGCTTTAGCTCTGCTAATCAGCTTAGCTTGGGCCCCTGACCCCTGTCATCTTATTTTAGGGAAAAAACTTTACACAGTGCCTGGCGAGGGCTGTTCAGTCCAGAGGATTTAAATCCAAAGTGAAAAAGAGCAACACAGACTTCTGCTTTTTTATTTTGTAGCCAGAATTTGGTTTACCATTACAGTTTCTGATTTGTCATTCCCCTAAGAGGAGTTGAGCTTTGAATAATACACAAAGGTTTCAATTGCATGGTAAAATTTTGATTGTTAACAAAAAATAGTAAATGTTGAGTGCTTGTGCTCAAGGACTTAAGAGATGCTCAGTCATCCAAATGGACTTGGACACTGAATCACTTCCCTCCTATCTCTTCCCAACTTTAAATGATGTCCTTTCAAGCAAAATGAGCTCTAGAGAAAAGAATAGTGTTTGGTGCAGGAGACTGTAAACATTTACCTTGAATGTCAGAGAGTTTTGTGGGGGAGACACCAGAGGAGAGATGGGCCTAAAGATAAACATATTCTTGGAGCATTTTTTTCTCCACAAGGAGAAGGTGCTACTCTGAAGCACCAGCAAAAGTCAGAGGTGAGTGAACATCCAAGAGCAGTCAAGACCCCAGCTTATCAGCTGGTCAGCCAGTGCTGTGAGTGGGAGAAAATACACTGGTAGCTAACTCTCTTTCCAAGGCTCCAGGAGTGTAGTGCAAGCCCTACAGACATTATAAGAAAATATGAACTACATCATGTCTGGAGGAGCTTGTTTTCTCAAAGAGATGAGTACTAACAGCCTTCTCTCCACTACACAGTGTCCGAAGGGAACAGACTGGCTATGTGAGGGAGAGACAGATGAGGGCAAATTAACTATACTGGGGTAAAAGAATAAATGGAAATATGTTGTGTAAGAGGAGGGTCTAGCAGAAATTGAGCACCTCCCAAAGCCTGAGAACTACTACCGGTGACAGATTCTGTCATTAGCCCTGCAGGTGAACATCCAGTGTGCTGCCAGGCCAGGAAACTTCTCCAGACCTGCCTGAGGGCTTGCCCAGCCCAGCCCAGCCCAGCTGCTTCAGCAGCCTCTGATTCCAAGCCTCTGAAGCACCATCTGGATGCAAGAGGAGGATCTTTAAACTCCCTGTTTGCCACATCTCCAGCCCTTCCCCTTCTCTGTAAAGCATGTCCTCGAGTGAGTTAATCATCCTGCTTTCTCAGCAGGTGAAAAGATCCTCCTTTCTAGCATCCCAGGGGACACATGGCAACTGCCCAGGCATAGTAGAAGACTTTGAACATCATCAAGGTTTTGAACTTGTATTGTCCTCTTGACATCCATGACTTGAATATAGTCTGGAACTGATTAACTCAGCTGCTTCGTTCTCTGGAAGAGAATGTTCTTCCTGCAGTTAAATATTTACTCATCATTGCACATGGACCAGGCATTACAGAGGCTAGGACTGCATTTGCATTTTCTCTCCATAAATTGAAAGAGAAAGAAACATCCTCCAGTATTTCAGTGCTGCAACTTCCATCCTCCATGGTAGTCCAGTCATGTCCAGTTCAACCTAGCTATCCTGTTACCTTCAGCAGCATTCCTAAACCTTATGGCCATGAGATTTGTAGCGCACACAATGGAGAGCCCACACTGCACATCCAACAAAACCTTGGTTCCAAAGGGCATCCTCGGAGAACAGCATGAATCGTGCTTCTGAAAACCACGTGTGTCTAGCACTTGCAAATGCCTTGGCATGACACTGCTCTGGGAGAGGTAGAGCTCCCTCCCTCCCCAGCCTTCCACTGGCAGAAGGACTTCTACGGTAAAAGTAATTTCTATCTTAGGCAGCACCACAGTGAAAGTGGTTAAAACGGGAAAATCTGAAGTATCAGTATGGACTTTTAGAAATACTGGGTCCACCTTCCCTCCAGCTCCTACCTGCTGTAAATACTGGGCTGTGTGCCTTTGACATGCTGATATAGCCAGCAGGTACCTATCACCCCGCTCCACTGCTGCCCACCATCAGGCTGCTCCCTCCCGACTGTGACAGGGCAGAGAGCTGCTTGCCAGCCCCAGGACCAGGTCTGTCTCCCAGGACACCATCAAGTTGGTGCTGCTGGATCTGTGGTGGTGAGGGAAAAGAGGCTGAGAGGCATTTTGGCTCCGTGCAGGGCTGAGCAAACACAGCAGATTTTCCCTGGGAATAGATGCAGTCCCTGGCCACGGTGATGATGTTCCTTCTGCTTCTCCTGGCAGAGGGAGTCTCCTGTTTCCTCTGGCTCAGGCAGGGACTCCTGTTTGTTTGGTTTTTGGTTGTTTTTTTTTTTTTTTTTTTCTTTCCCCATCTCTGTGGCACCTGGCTTTTAGCTTACCATTCCAGGCACCAATGAGAGCAACCAAAAAATAACACCACTCTACTCAGTTAATTCATAGGAAAATACCACACTGGAACACAAAAGGTAGAGATGGTGCTCACTCATTTTCCCCTAAGGGCCTTGGGCAATGGAAATTTTCTCATGCTCCATTCATTAACGAAATAGATGAGCAGTTATGTAAGGTCACGTGAGGGAAGTGGTTGTGCTTTGGTCAATGAAAGAGTTAGTCACACATCATTGAGCTTGATGGTCCTGGGAGGAAACGTGGAGCCACCCTTTGCTAGTTCAAGAACTGAAGAGAGAGAATTTTAGCCATAAATCCTCATTATCCCCTGAATTTGGGCACCACCTTTACAGACTAGGCATTTCAGGAGGCATGTAGTGGTGCTAAGCAAAAATCAGAGAGTTGAGATCTGTTGAGATCCTCACCACATTTATTTTCTTAGATCACTCACCCCTCCTCTGAAGGACTTAAGCAGCCACCTGTCAATTTTGGGGTGCAAATGTGCTGTTGTGTGTCCCGCCAGCTAGTCTGCTCTGGAAGCACTCAGGGGGTAAGTAAAAGAATATAGTATGAATCAGTGGTCACAGGGCAGATAAAATCTGCATTAGGGCTCTCGGGAACCACTAGGACATTCAGCTGGAGGAGATCCTTTTCAATGATCTCTTCTGAAACTTGCCCATTATCGGAGTTTGTTCCCGGTTTGGACTGTTGTCTCTCCCACTTTGAAGGATGATTCCATCATACAGAATTTCCCCAGGACTGACTGCAGGAGAGAAGATAGGGCACTGATTGGGACCCACATTTCAGTTCCCAGACAGACATGGTCTGGAATAATATTCTCCCACTTCTCACTGGCTCTCATCCTCTCCCCTGGTAGCCCAGCCAGGATTCCTCCAGTGCCCTGAATTTGGGTTACCTTGGCCCTCAGCTCTTCTGAGCTTCTGCTTTGGGGGTTGCAGATCTGACTTTTAGACAATGATGTCTTGTAGAAGACAATCCATCCAGCTTTGTTTTCTCTCATTTCCTCTAATCCCTGGCTGCTGAATAACCAGCTTCAATCTGCCTGTGTACTTTCACCTTGCAGCCAACCTCTTGAAGGTCATTTCAGACCGTTGGGCTAGCAGGGCAGCAAGGCTTGGCTGGCAGCCTCCGCGGGACACGGGGCGGCAGTCGCCTGGCACAAGCTATCAGCAGGACTTGTGCAGAGGAGGCCTGGAAAGGAAACTGTGAGGGGCAGGTTAGGGAGGATGTGGTGGTCAGGGTGTATCCCAAGCCTAGTTTGATGCCTGAGGACTGGGGATAAGTGGGAATTGTGTAAATCGAAGTCCCTCCCACGTTTGCTTGTCTGCCGCGAGTGCCGAGGATGTGAAACTCTGGAAACCTGCTGCGGGGAGGTTCTCGCCCTGGCTGCTCCAGACATCCTAACCCACCCGGGAGGGGCTGCTCTGCAGGGTGCAGATCCAGCCCTCAGTAAAAGCCCAGCTGTCTCCCTGAGCAGATGGTTTCCAGGAGGAGCCACATTCCTGACCGTGAGGAGTTGAAAGGACTGCATATGGAATATGCCTTAAAATAGACAGAGATATAGGAACAGAGTTCAGGTCCCAGGCAGCGTGGACTTGCTGGCATCTCAGGCGTTTGTTCATGAAATGCTGCTAAAACTACAGCTGCCTCAGCCTTGGCTGCAAGTGTCACTGGTAACCCTAGTGTCATGTTCGCTCAAGGAAAGGATTCTAGTTGAGCTTTTTTCTTTCTAGCCAAATTCCTTTCTGCTTTATTGTTTTCTGCTTCTCTAAAAGTCAAGCTGAGTGGGAAACAGATTCCCTCTCTCCCAAATGTTCAAGGTATTGTGGGGAAAGGTGTATCTTGAATTGGGAGACAAAGTTAAAATCTCTAACTTTTCAAAGAATTGTTATTCTGCTAGGGGGGAAAAAAAAAAAAAAAAAGCTCTTTTTGAGATATTTTATTTCAGTAACCTTATAATGGGTTTTTAGAACCATTTAAATATATTTAGCTTTCTGGTTTTAACAACTAAGTATTGTAAATCTGTGATGAAAATTCTTTTTCGGTTTAGCAAATGTCTAACTGTTATGATACTTAGAAAAGGGATCGCCTCAGAATATTTAAAGCAGACAAGTTCTTTGAAAGCAGCGAGGAACCAGCATTAAAGTTTGAGAAACGTTTTGCAAAATGTTTCCGGGAAATTCTCCTGAAACCCACATCTTTGCACTGTAAAGCTGTTCCTGGCCATTTGCAAACCAAGCAGTGACGGGTTGCAAGACAGAGCTTCTTGACGGCAGCTGGAGGGCTCGGTGAGATTAATTTCTTGGCTTCCTTTCTTACTCTTGCTATATAGTTTGGCTTTGCTCTTTAAAACAGTTGTTATATGCCCCCCCGCTGAAATAATACATCATAGTGTCAGTTGTTTCTGTAAAATACTCAGAACGTGCAGAGTCTGCAGATTTCAAAGAGCTGTTGGGACAGTGTGCTGCAGGTAGGAAGACCCAAGCACCAGCAGGTCAGGACACAACATTGGTGAGCAGGAGGAGAAATCATTTTTTTCTTACTGCCCACATCGTGGTTACCTCTCCAGCCGTCGCAGCCCGACTGCCTTGCAGTGTCTGCTGGAACGTGTGGCACCAGGCGACCGTGTGAGTTAATTATTAAACAAAATGGAGTAATTATTCCCTGTGCCACTGCTGTTCCTCACATAAATCTGCTTCACAGCAGAACAGAGAAACCTTTTCACGATGAGCACGTTTTTCTCTGCTGGAGAGCTGCTCTTACTTCACCTCCCTGGAGCTAGAAGAGTGATGCACTTGGTCTCCATAAAGGTGGGGTTTACGAAAGACAGATGAAAGTGATACAGAGACTCGTGGCACTGATTTCCATGAATAATCTCACCAGCTGTTAGCCTGGGTCCAGAGCCATTTCCTTATCAGAGAACACATTTCTATTAGCAACATTTCAGAGTCCGGAAGGAAATATTTTAAAGATACCTTTGACATTTCAAGGCTAGCACAATTTCCACTGAGCTTCCCTGGACCTCTAGATAAAATATTAACTCCTGGACGAGGTGCAGAGGCCCCATCAGGCTGTCAAGCAGCAGCACAGATGAGAAGACAGCCTCTGGGACAGAGATGCTGAGATAGCATCCAGAACTTTAAAATCAATCCGTGACTAGTTTCACTTGACTGACACACGGGAAGAACCAAAGACTTACAGGCAAGACCCAGAGATGCCAGCTATCCAGGAAGGGATCTACTTTGCAAAAAATAGCTGGTCATTTTAGCTCTGGGAGGGGATAGCAGAGAGCCAGTCTGGTTTCTCTGCTGCAAAGCCTTTCTGAAGCTCGTTCTGTCACACAGAGGGGGAAGGTAGCCTCCTCTGTGGCTGCCAAACCTGGCAGGGGTGGGAGGTGTGGACAGGGCACGTGCTCTGGCAGGAAGGGTGCATGGGCTGAGACCCCTGCAGAGCTCTGGCATGTCCCCAGGCTGCAGGAGGGCCCTGGCTGAGGGGTAGGCAGCTGAGATGCTGGCAGTGGGGTGGGTCAGGTCAAGGGGCTCAGGTATTTCTTAGATGTTTGGCTCAGGTCCATAACGTGGTGTTCAGGTACTGTGTGGAGACAGATGCCCGAGCCTCTGGCTTTCACCACCGGGCAGAACGGCGCTGGGGAGGCAGAGTGCTGCAGGGTGGCCGGGAGGAAACAGATGGACAACACTGGCTGTTTCCCTGGAGATTTAACTCCTGAGCATCTGTTCTCTAAACACTTTTTTTCAGGCAGACTTTGTATGCGACACAGGCGTTAGGCTGTCCCTCTCTTTGCTGGCCAGTGCCAAACTGAGTTGGTCCTTTGCAGCTCTTTTCAAAGAGGGCAGGCGTCTTGAGGAAGGAGTCCCTCCCCTTTGCCACGAGGTGTAACAGCAGGGAAACAGAAACGCAGAGGGCCTGTGGCCTAGGCAAGGCCAAAAATCAAGGTGACTGGCAAGGCTGACTGTAGGAGCCAGGACTAGTGGCTCCTAAGAGCCAGTTTATATTGCTTCTCTGGATGTTATGTAAAGGGACAACACAGAGCACACTTGCTCCCGCTGGGCTCAGTCAGGTGTGTCTATGGTGGCTCTTGCTTACCTTGGCTCTTTCGCTATTGTTTCACTGGCACCTTGTGAAATGACTGCAGCACCCCTCATCATCCATGAAGGAAGGTCATGCAGAAGGAGTGTCTGGAGCAGAATGAGTCAAGAAACGTGCATATGCTCCAGGGCTGGCTGCAGCCTGGCTAGCTGTGCTTGCAGGCCTGCTAACGCCCAGCACGTGGCTGAATGTGAGGCACGCGGTGAGGTCTTGTCCCACTCCTTGCCCGTATCGCACACCTTAGCAGTGCTCTGCTGGGGCCAACCTTCCTCACCTGTGGCCCCACGGGCTGCCCAGCTGGCACTGTGGCCTTGATGTAGGCTGTGATGTCGGGCACCATCCCCTGTGTGGTGCTGGGTATCGCTGCACGCCCAGTGCAGCCCCTTGGATGAGGGACCTGCTTCACCGACGGCTCACACCGCCAGAGCCACCCGGCCATACACTGCCTCCGCTCCGGGGACGTGGCTGCTGCGTGAGAGGCCTGTAATAACCTGCAGAGAATATTCAGCAGGCTGCTAAAGGAAAGCAAAGCTGGTGAGAAAAGGGGTTGACACCTGGCACTCCAGGGTCGTGTTGTCCATTTTATCACTGACCCTCCTCCACTCGGCTTCCCCATCCCCTTCTCCAGACAGCACCACGGGGAGATGGTACGAAGGGGCCCATATCTGCAAAGACTGAGGAAAGCCTGGACATGAATAAAAGGTACCGCTGAAAGGCTGACCTGCTTCAGCGTCACTGCACTGTTTCATTCCTCACTGAAGCAAGCAAGGGCACATCACCACAGGGAAGGGGGACAAAGCTCATCTCCTTGCCTGTGTTCTGAGTTGGCTGGATGCGAAATAGCTCCAATTCAGGGGAGACATAGATGCATGAGACCCGTGGCTGGGTTGTTGTACCCTGCCTCTCGGTGTCTGTAGTCCACGTGCTTTCCACTTCCATATGTTTACTGCTGGCATGAGCCATAAGGGAGCTCTCCTCTCTTTTTTCCTCTCTGTCTCTCTATGAGCAGCTCAGAGGCTGTGCGTGACCAGCTGGCTCTGGACAGGAGCTAACTGCAAAATGTGTCAAATGAATGTTGGTCCTCTCTTTCCAAAACCGGCTGACCCAGAAGGCTGCAATTACACATGACAAAGTCCCCTCTGGTGCCTTCCCCACCAGGGTTTCTTGAGAGTTCAGCTGCCTGAGGATACAGGAACAGGCTGGGTGCTCTCAGGTCATTCTGGACTGGTTCACAGTGACCTCCTGAGCTGTGCCTCTCCCCGCTCCTCCTGCTTGTCAGAGTCTCAGTCTAACCCTTGCAGAGGAGCAGACACCTCTCTGTAACTGGACAGCCTGTCTTGCCTGCCTAGGACCAGGACCTTGCAACCCAGTGCTTAGTGGACTCGCAGCATCTCCACTACCTTATGACCAACAGGTATGCTAGCAGTTTCCCAGGATAGCTCTGCATCAAATATTCAGTGTCCCAGCAGGAGCAGGGTGTCTCCAGTACATGTTACATCACTTAGGCTCAGCTCAGCCATAACTCACTGTTTACAGATGGATTTTGTTTAATTAGAAATGTAAGTGAATCTGGTTCACGGATAGAGTCAAGTTACAAGGAAAATACACAAATGTCATGCAGAATTAGGGTTAGTCTCAGCAGAAACAAGTCCCTTCAGGTGCTCAGGATGTTGGTTAACTCATTAGGCTGACTGGTTTGTGACCTAAACCGGGAGTAAAATGCTGAGAGAGGTCCTAGAGCTTCATCTCTCCTGCCTCAGGTGTTAAAAGTGACGGGAGATGCTCGCTCTGGGCAGTCACCACCTTCTTTCGCCTAAAGGGGAAGGGACCCGGCTTCTTTACTTGCCCCTTGCAAACTTAGCTTCCTTAGCTGTTGTGATGGGAAAACACATGGAATCAAGTAATTTTGACTTCCCTCCTTCCCCAAAAGTCTTCATTATTGTTTCTACTTTACACCTTGACTGGATGTTGTTCCTGAACTGGAATCTTAGAGTGTTTTCCCATGCCTGCAGCCTTCCTGTAATGGTACAAGCTACAGATTAAGCGACACATATCACAGCAGGGGATCTGGCACAGTGTTTGTCTTTCTTCCTCTGCTTGGAAAGAGCAGGGACAAATATTAGTTTGAGATGAAAGTGAATGTCTTCACTTTGTTAGGAATAGGGCACTGATAATGACTCTGCCTCACATGCCTGGCTAGCCTTGTGCCATGCCCTGGGAGGCTGCCAAATTTGCTTTCAGCTGACCCCTTGCTATCTGCAAGGGAAGGCAGAGCCAATGCCCACTCAACGGGACTTTGTCCTCCTGATGGCAGGCAGCTTATGAAACGTCAGTCTCTGCCTGTGCTGGCATGGCAGAAAGGCTCTGGCCCTCACAATAGAGGCGTTCTCTGAGGACTCAGCTGTGAAAGGCTAGCACAAAGTTAAACCTGAGCGCGGGCAGGCTTAGAGCACTTTTCAGCAGGATCTCATCAGTTGTTGGCAGTACTCGAGGCAAAGACTGCGGGTTGGATGGGCTTTCCACAGCATGAGTGTATGGACAACAGTGCGTGCATGCACATATATATGTCTATACTTGCATGCATTTTCTGGACATGTAGACTAAAAGCCACAGATTTTAAGCGCTGTTAATAATCATCCATCACGTTTCATGTATTCTGTGTATGGGGGACAGGGCAGCAGGGGAGGCTGGTCCTGTCTTACAGAGGACCATACTATCCAGACACCGTGCCTTGGGCTGTTGCTGTCACAGCGCCCTGTGTGCTGCTGCCACGGCCCCAGTTTGCATGGAGCACATCTTTGCCAATGCACTTAAGTCCTTCCTGTCCCGAGATGCTTTGAAACTATGAGAAAATCCTGTCCTGGCTTTTGTAGACCTTTCAAAGGGCAGGTTTAGCTGTTGAGTTGATGCCTTTGTGTTCGGATCTGTTGCTGGCAGGATCAGGTTCATCTTCTGAGCACACGTTGGCCCTGTGGCTGTTTATAAGTAAGGATTAATGAGGAGGTGGGGCTCTAAAGAGTGCAGTCCTGTTCCTGCCAAGTCTGAGATGGGAACCTTACTTCTGAGCTTACTTTGCAATAGCTGCTTGCAGAGGGAATTCTGCCTGTGACCTTGCTGGGTGCATGAGGGAGCTCTCTCTGGTCCGTAGGAAGGTAATGCACCAGCGTGGCTGCAGTTTCCAAAGCCAACTGCCCTTTTATTGGAAATCAAACTAGCTGACACAGGCAAGGGGAAAAGTTTGTTCAGTTTATGATCAGAGGCTTTTGTTTTGAAAGCTCAGTTTTATCCTCAGGCCTAACTTCTCTCCATACAGCGTTAATCACTGGTCTGGGAACAGAGGATTTGAACCGTCTCCAGAGCTATACAAGCAGATTCGGTGGCTCTTAGTAGTACTCTGTAAATAAGTCCCAGCAGGCAACTGTGTAAGTAAACAGATTCTTTGTGAGCAGCAGTGCCTTTCTCCACAGGTTACTTAGTCTGGCAGAGGTGCAATGGACGGGCTCTGCTGGCTTTTGCAGGGACAGTCTAAGCACCACATCCAACAGGCAGGGACAATCTGTAGCTACCAATTTACAGTGCTACCACCCTCTTCGCTGCAGCTCAGCAAGAGCAGGATTTGCATGGGGGAGCCAGGAAACCAGCTGTGTTGCAGAAACAGCTGTGCCATGACATCATCTGTGTCCCTTGGTGCGTGTGTGTTTCAACACAGGCTTTAATTACACAAGTGTGAACTCACCTTACCCAGAGGGACAGGTTTCTTACACAGCAGCGTGTGCTTGCTGGAAGAAAGGCATAGCTTTAGGATGAATGAGTGAGGGACAAATTCTCTGTTAATGCTTCATGGTAGACTTTCAGAGCAGGGCATTCTGAGAACTGAGAATAATATATCACCTGAGATCCTGCCAATATTTTTTTGAGTATTCCCCGTAGAAAATGACATTTTTTTGACTATTTGCATAGAGTATTTCAGAAAGTCTTTGTGTGCACATATGTGTGGTTGACAATTTAGAGAAAAAAAAAATGCATTTGCCTTTAAAAGTGTTCATTTCCATTAAAAGGCTATTTTTCTCTTAAGTAATACCTGTTGTGGGTTTTTCCCCAACTGGACAATATTGCCTTAGCCCTCGGGGACTTAGATGCTATCAGTCAAGACTCAAATTATTGAACCACCACGGATATAAATATATGCTGCTAAATGGCTTAGCTCAATGGCCTTTGCCCTTCCTGGGGGATGGAGCTCATCTTCCATCAATATGATTAGCGGAGGAGATTGTATATTGATTAATTGTCCAGACTCATTTCTCATTAGCTGGCAGTAGCCTGTGATGCATGACCTTTTCCACCAAAGTCAAAGAAGCACATTTTACTCCCTAGTGGTTGGGTGCCCAGGTCCTTCAAGGTCTTGAGAGTCCATGCTAACAGATTTGACAGCCATCTCACTGATGGTAAACAACCCCCCCCCCCGGTCTCCTCCAAGTTGCCTCTGGAGCAGAGCTGAAGCTGCCTGGCAGATGAGGGGAAAATGCCCTGCTACTCCCTTGTCAGCCTGGGGGAAAGCATCCCTACCATGCAGACTTTTGCAAAAAAAGAAGCACAAAATACATCCTGGAGTGCAGGTGTGCACACACAGCTCACGCGTTGGCCAGTGCATTGCTGAATGGGCTGCTTAATCACCCTGTCTGGGCATTGTCTGTAAATCGTAAATTGGCGTTTTCCTGCCGGGGCTGGAGCACAGTCGGCTGGGCGTTGCTGCTTTCCCGGGGAGGAACTCCCAGTCCCACGGGCGAGGGAGTGCTGGTGCAGCTGGATGGGGCCCCAGCACTTCCAGCACAACGCGTCCCCAGGCCTCCAGCCTCCAGAGCTGGCACCTCTCGCTGCTTATTGTGTGGGGTTTCAGCAGTGTTAACCTGTTCTTGAGCCTCACAACAACAACCCATGGGCATTGCCGCTGCACTTGGATGGATATTGCTTTTTCCCAGCAGGGCCTGGCCCTGGGACAAGTGGGATAAGGAGGTGGCTTTCAGGAGCTCTGTTCCTGTCTCTGCCACTCGCTGTGACCTTGAGCAAAGCTGATAGGAGGCGAGGTGAGACGGTCCGGTGACGCTGCTGTTGTCCTTCGTTGTGCCGTGTGCCTCTCAGCCCATCGGGTCACTCATCCTGGACAACACAACGCTATCTGGGATGGAAACTTAAAGGAGAAAACACCCGAGGTGTTCCACCTGAGCCACGAGACCCAGCGGTGCTGGGCTGACCAGTGCGGTGCCCACGCGAAAGAGGCAGAGGAGCTTTGGGAAGGACTGTGGTTCAGGCGTTAGCAGAGGGGAGCGGGAGGTCTGACACTCGGACTAGGGTGCTGCAGATGTGTCCGTCAGTTCTCCTCCACCTGAGTTAATTGTCTGGGACCAGGGATTCTAGGTAACACAGTCAGGTGGAGATACCTACAGCAGAGGCGCATCACCCGAGTCCCCCACCCCACTGGCAGCTCTCACCCAGTGCCAAGGGGCAGGCAGCAGCGGTGTTTATAGCTGTCTTCTGTCAATAATACATGGGGTTACTTCACCTCTGTTTGTCACCATGAGGTATGATGCACGTAGTAGCAGCTGCCTACCTCCCGGGGAAACGAGATTCCGAACAGAAACTTGTAATGGGAATTGCTGCCTTGAGGTAAAGGCTGTTGTATGTTCTGGCCTTGTGCTGCTGCAACCTGCCCTTGCTGCTTTAAGTCAGCAGGCTGCTTCAGAGCTGCGATCTGGGTAAAGCTAAATTAGGATTATAGCTGCTTATGCTGATGACATCTCACAGCCCTTCTCAGGCATTCGGGTTTTCAATGTAGAGAGGGATGCACTCAGGTCATGCCTGCTGTACCTTCTTAGCAAACATCAGAGCAGAGCTTACCAATCAGGCACATTAGCAAGTTCTTCACTGCTACTGCATCATTTGAATTTCAAGAAGAAGCTTGTGAACTGGGAATGGGGAGGAAAAGCAACAAGGAGAAAGGAAAATCTAAACCCAGCAGAGAATGGAAAGAGGAGATGGGGGTTGGCTTGAGGTCAGAAGCTGTGGAAGCATGAGTCGAGGAACCTGCAAAGGAGGAGAGGCTGCAGGAGGAGCTACAAAGCACAAGGGGAAGGGACAAAATGAAGCTGGAGACCCCCAGGAACACCAGGAAAGATAGGTCTGTGTGAGTTGGGATGCTTTAAGACAAATCATCACCCTGTTACAAAGGGGAAGTAGAACTAAAAAGGAGCCTGACAGGAAGACAGAATAATCCATTGGTTCCCTTCACGTTGAGACAAATAAGGGAACTAGATTCCCACTGAAATGGAAGAAGAATGACTGTAGATGCTGCTCAAGGCTCTTTGCATACCTCAGTGAATCATGTCCTAAGAGAAGAAGGGCAAATCCATGGCTCAGACATTACAGATACCTTGGGAACTGCTGCCAGCAGTCTTTGAAGACATCCTCAGAAAGAGGACTCTCCTTGGCAGCCCGAGTGTGCGTGTGGAGGAATGCAGGCTGCTGGGAGCGAGACAGCCAAGACAGGATTTAGACTAAGACATGGGGAGGAGGACTTAGGATTTTGTGGGGGCTTTTTAGTTGGGGTTTCTGTGGTTTCCATGCTGGCTGTTGATGTGTAGTTTAAGGAAGAACATAGATATTAAGATACAACCATGACAAAAGGAACATACGAGAGCAGGAGTGTAACACCAGTTTGAGCAGGAAACTGATACTCCATCCAAGACTGTACAGCCAGTAGATACGGGAAACTGGGAGAGACAATGGCAGTGCCTAAATGCCAGGACAAGTTGCTCATGAGCCGCATGCAGAACTAGGGTATGCAACTGTGTATGCCAGGGCTTTTGGAGGCAGGATGGGCAACTGGCAAGGCTGGACCACTGAGACTGGAAGATTTGCGCTGCTCAGAAGAGCAAAGAAAAGCGGGGTGTGTGGTAGTACTGCTTGTGCATGGTACTGTCGAATGTGAAGAAACAAGCAGCAGCAGAGGTGGTAAAACAGAATCTGTGTGGGTTCAAATCACACTGAGGAAAGACAGCTGTAGTTCTGCTGCAGCTGTCCAAAGTTGCATCAGGATATTGATGAAGATCTCTCATGTTTTTAGAAAGATATGCAGTACCAGGGATTGTCATTACTACAGGTTTTTAACTTCTTAAGTGGAGAAAAATTGCTACTGGCAAAGGCTGGGCCCAGGTATTCCTGGATGCACTGGCTGACATGTTTCTTCACTAAAGAGGCAGCAAACTAATCAGAGCTGCTGTTGTGTTTCACCTGGCCTTGGTAATCAGTGAGACATTACAGAACAATGTGGCAGAGGATAACTTTTAACCTTGACTGTGCACAGACCAATTCTGTTAAAATTAAATGGAAGAGTAAGTATCATGGGGCCACAGCTAAGATTTTTCAGCCTCAAAACAGGAATGGTCAGAGAAGGTACGGAACAGAAGTGATGAAACAATTTGAGTTAAAAGTCTCAAGTACTTGTATGTGGAAGTCATTCAGCCTCAGCATGGCAAAACCTAACTTGCTTTCCTGAACAAGAGAGTGGAGGTAGAGCATATAGAAAATGTGGCACTAGTGAAAAAATTACCTCAGTGGAAGATAGGAGTGGTCAGCAAAGAAATCTACATTGTGGAGGTCACAAAGTTTAGGGAGAAAGACACATCAGTCAGTAGAAATCAAGGTGAGATAAAGCTGGCAGAGTTGCTGAAAGAAGTTCTTTGTAAAGGTAAAAGAACCGAGGCAAGATATCAGACCTCTGTGCAGTGCAGCTAAGATCAAGGTATGTCTCAGAAATCAAAAGTTTTGTCTCATTTTGCAGGAAAGAAGGTGTAGAAGAAGGGGATTACAAGTCGATGGTTAAAAGTGTCTGGAAATAGAAGGAACCTCGTCAGAGGTCAAGGCAAAATTCACAAGGTTTATTCAGATCAGAAGGTTCCTGGAGACGCATCAAGTAGTGAAGCCAGTAGCATCGATGTTCAATCAGCCTGTTTGACTGAAGGTTGGATGGGGACCACATGGTTGCATAGTATCAACAATTTACCTAAATTTAATTATGGAACAAAAAAGGAATGCGCTTACTTACAGACCCAAGGGCTTAGAACAACTTTTCTTTTTATCGTAGAATGAAGTAGTGATAATTAAAGATAGACATAGACAATGGGACAAAATAACTAAAGACAGGCATAGATAACAGGACAAAATTCAACATGGCTGTATGAAAACTAGAGTATTTTTGATTATTTTGGGGGAGAACAGATCATTTTTTTAAGCATCAGTTATGTGGTATATGAAATGTATCTAGGTTTCACAGAAGGTGGTTGGGAAGTTGTGAAAGCAGAGGAGTGCAGGGATTCACACTTGAACTGAAAAGTGGGTAACGAATTGCTTAATAAAGAGACCCTGAAACATAAAGTAGTAGGCAATTGCTAATGAAATTCCTTAGGGTCTAGTTTTGGCACCAGTTAATTTCATCACTTCAGTGATGACCTTGGAGAAAAAAATGTAAATGTTAGTGGGAGGGACAAAACAAGGAGGTATCGCCAATACTGAGGAGGAGAAAAATACCTTCCAGAAGAGCTGGAAAAGGAGAGAGAAAATTATAACAAGTACAAAGAATGGCACCAGAGTGATCTGGGGAAAAAGAGAGAGATGATGGTAGGTAGATGGTCTGTGCTTTTTTTAGCCTAGCAAAAGGAATGTTAAGAAGGCATCTGATTGCTGCCTATTAATACATCAGATGGGTAAATCCCAGTGAAAGAGAACTTCTATTTCAGCTAAAAGGCTAAAGAGTACTGGCATGAGAACATATATGCATCACCTACTTAAAATAGAGGCTAGATACTAAGAGGTCATTTTAACCACAGTAACTTAGAGGCTTCCTTCTAGTCACATGTAAACTGTTTTCAAATGTGTGCCATCAAAAACAGCTCTGGAGACAAATTCTGTCTCTCTCTTGACCAATCTCAAATAAGCTTAAGCCCTTGCCCCTGCTCTGTTGTGGGAAGCATTAGCTAAGGCATGCTGCAGGTAACTTGTAATTCTTGCTGCAGAAGGTCAATCATTCTGGTCAATCTGGTCAACCACAGATGTCATAGATTCAAGGGCATGTGTTTTTGTCCAGCTTCACATGAGCTATGAAGTACAGTCCCTGGTCTCAATGCTCCTGGGATCTGGATGCATGGGTGGCTGCTGTTAGCATAAAGAAGAAACTTCTTTGCTGACCAAAATGCACATGTTTGGCACAGCCTTTACTGTTGTGCCGTCTCTGATACAAGCAGATGTGTTACTACAGCTCTTCATGGGGCTTGGGACAGTAACCCACAAGGTAGGGGAAATAAAGACATGTGGGCTAAGCAAGATGTCTTGCACCACGGAACGTCTTTTATCTTCTCTTTTCATTTTTCTCCTGAACTTACTCTACATACACGTGTAGTCATCTGGCCCATCCATACTCTAAAAAAAAAAAAAAAACCCCTGCTCTAGGACCCAAACCCTGGAGGAGAGTCTGAGCTGTGTTCCTGAGCTGCCTGTGGAAGCCTCGGGACAGAGGCAGGTCTGTCCTCATACGTGTGCACCAGTGCCTGCTAGGCTTCATGTGGGTCCTGTTACCTGGCATCAGACACAGCCCAAAGGGGAAAAATTAGCTCCTGAGGAAGCATAAGGAGAGAGGAGGAGAACATTAGTCGTGAGCCCCCTTCTTTTGACTGATGTGGTCATCTCCACCTGCTTAAATTCCATTCAGAACATAAATGTTCATCTTTTGTTCAAGGAAGGCCACTTCTTGTAGTTGCACTACCCTCTACAAATCTGACCTGGAAACATAACCTCCAAAGCTAGATTTGAGATCGCTTGACAGCAGGCATCTCCCAGTGGTGTGACCTGTGTGCAGGCACAGTGGCCAGCATGTGACATTCCTTCTCATGCATCAAAACTGTAGCGGAGGCTGTGGCACCTGTGTTGGCTCCTCCATACACTGATGTTTGCTGCTCTCAGAGGTTAAAAACTATTTTCCTGTTTTCTGAAAGGGAGACACTGTAACATCAACTTCAAATCTAATGTACTATGCTGCTTTTATCAGATTCCCCTGGGGGACAATGTCACTTAGGATTTCTTGTAGAGCAGTAGAAGATATCTGTCTGTCATTATCTCCACATTATGTTCTGCTCGTCCTTGCAAGATCCTTATTGTGCAAGTGGGTCTCTGTGTATATGCCTCTGAATGTGTCTTCTTGTATGTTAGGACCTGTGTGCATCAGGGCACGACCCCTATTTTGTGTCTCCATGTGTCTCTGTGCAGGTTCATCCCTCCCCCACATGAAAAATATAATGAAGGTGAAATCCTTGTGCTGCCAAGTTAAAGAGCACTAGAAATGTGGCTGGAATAATCCTGCCATCTGATAGCTCAGACCGGAGCTGTGGTGCAGAGTGCGCAGACTGGGAATACTGGGATCACGTCAAATGGCCTTGCAGGTGCACTCTCAGGTCTTCAGATACTGCCCCACTGTGAGTGCTTGTGCTTTCCATTTCCAGTGTGCAGATGCCTGGAGGAGAGACCTTCACTATCTGGCGGTGGGGTGGCAGAGGGGCTACCAGTTGGAGGATGGCTGAACGTGGGAAATGCGCTTTCTATCTGAGTCCCTTGTCTGGAAGAGCCCTGACACCCACTGCAATGCCCTGCAGACGCTCTCCCTCTGTCAGATGCTGGGCATGGTCACTTGCCAAAGATCACTGGCTGAGAGGCTACCACTTCTTGGAAAAGCACACACCATGGGCTGGGATTACACCAGCAGCGGTAACTTGCCCCCTCTCAGGAGCTGGCAAAAGCTTCTGGAGTTTTTTCTTTCATGCAGGGGGAGAAAGAGGTCACCCTGATGAACTCCAGCTAAGATTCATCAACACAACCTCCTTTTCCCCTGCACTCATCTGCCAGGAGAGGTAGGAGAGCAGAATACCCGAGTGACAAGTTTAGGAGGCGCTGAGGATAACCAGAGGGATAAACCAGAAAGTGATAGGAGCACTGCGCGCGCTCCTGGTATCCTGCAGACCCGTCGGCTCAGGGCTTGTGGTCTGCCTGTGCTCGTGCTCAGTACCAACAGGCTCCTGGGAGTGAGCAGCTCCATCAAGCGACAACGTGCTGAGCCCTTGCCTGTGCCCTCCACCGAGGACACCAGCGCACGAGAGGAGCACCTGCCAAAGGGGCAGGGGGGGCGGAGGTCTTGATGGGAGTTGTCCGAGGCATGCCACCCATAGCCAGTAGAGTCTTAAATCATGCAGTGTTCCAACACGCCTCTGAACAGCTTGAGGGAGGTAAAGGAAAGAAGGGAGTCCTTTGTCACCGCTCTGGGAACAAAGGCCGGTCTGTGAGACCGAGAGTTATACTGACCCAACCAGCAACAGCCGCCGTTGTTTCTTCCGTCACGCTGACAATGCACAGTTGCAGGGTTTCTTTCCCTGCGAGGAGAATGGGATTTAGTGATACCATAAGTTAGTCGAACAGCAGCCAAGATACCAATTCAAGTCCCGTTCAATGGATGCAGCGTTTGCTTTGTGTTGTTTTTCTCCCACTTCCTCTATTTTGCACTAAGACTCATTTCCTCTCTCTCTTTCTCTGTAACATGAGCACCACAAATGCGCACACACTTTCTCTCCCTTCCATTTGCCTCCTAATTTGGAGGAAGCAGCTGGGCATTAATATTGCTAGGGAGATCAGATGTTTTTGCCAACGTAGCCCTCAGAGAAGTAAACAATGTTAAACCACTGAAATCAGCACCGGTGTGCACCAGCAGGTGTCACGTCCACCTAAATGAGTGGGACAGTCCACCTTGCTCTTTTGGGCTGCCTTTGCTGGGCTCTTGGGTGGACACTGGACCAGGGTCTTCCACTAAGTTTCCCCTGGGGCTGGAAGAGGGGTCACAGCCAGTCCCGGGGCGGGGGTGCTGGTCTCTGGGCAGGGAACACAGGCAGGGAAGCGAGGCTGTGGCGTGGGATGCTGGTTACGTATGGACATTGAATGAGTCTCGAGCGATGGAGCTTGGCTGCTGGCTAATGACCCTGTGGTGTTGTTAGAGAACCCCTGGAACAACAGTCAGCAGGGAGCTCCATGTGCAGCAGCTAGCCCAGGTGAGCTGTCCCTGTCCTCGCCACCCAGCCGCCCTTGGAGAAAGGATGCCTTCCCCCGGCTGCTGAAAAAGGCAGTCCTGCCCGTGCAGCTCCCACCAGGCACTTGTAGGGCTCCACGCAGCTGGGGGGGTGGTGAGAGAGGGGACAGGTCACAGGGTGATCTGAGTGCTGGTGTCCTCGTAGCTTGTGGCACCTGTAGCAGTGCACACTTGGTGCTCAGAAGCAGCTGCTGAGCTACAGCTTTCCTCTTCTCCTGAGCTATGCTCCAGGTGCAAAGAGCACTCTGAAGTTTCCTTCTCCATCACACATGTGCTTACCATTTGCATGGTCAGGAGGAAGGCATGCAGTCTGGCTAGATTTTGTCTGTCTACAAGCCACATGCTTAACTGCTCCCTGTGGCTACGTATTCCAGTAAAATCGGGACAGTTCTGGCTGACTATCTGAAGTACTAGAGATTGGTCACAGATAGAAAGACCAGCTGGTATGTGTTCAGGCTGAGCTGGGAAACCTCTCAAGTATCTCCCTGGTGGATCTTGTTCATGTATTGAAGAGTAAACCAGTGTCCAGATCTAAGCCAGGAAAAAAAATCTTTGTTCTGGTCAGGTAGGGAAGAACTGTGGGGATGTGATTTGATTCCCCAGGATTTCACCTGGCAGATCTAGTGCTGCTATTGCAAGGAGCTGGGAACTGGCAATCCTATGGCTTCCAGGCTTTTGTATCGAAGGCTTTCCATCAGTTGTAGGTGCTGGGAAGCATTTCTTGGGACAGAGAAGGGGCAGAGTTTGCACGTAATAAACAGAAAGGCACCTCCCTATTCACCACAGCCAGGTCCCTGACCTGCGAACCAATACCCTGAATGATTGGGTAATCTATGATGATCACACAGTGCCAGACATGCAGAGAAAACATCAGAGCAGAAGGATGAAGTACTTAAAGCTCCAGTGGAGCTCTGGGGCTGTGGGAAGCAGCAGAGGAAGGTCAAAGACTGTCTCACTCTATGCCAGCACAAGGTGTGAGGAAATGAAAAGACCTTGAGAAATAACCCTAGTTCTTACACCGGCTGGCTCGGATGTTCTTGGTAGATTTGGTAGTTTTAGGGGAGGAGAAAGGAAAAGAGGAGCATAGCCAACTCCCTTAGAGGAGGCTGGAACCGAACTCCCTGGAACCGAAAACAAGGAGGATAGCTGGAGAGCCAGAACTAACCCTGGCTGTGCCAAGCAACACAGGCACATCCCTTCCAAGAGCTCGGTTATGGCTGGACGAACAGGGTCCTGAAACTGTTTGTAGAGCTGGAACTCCACAGCACCACAAGAAAGGGAGTTAGGACCTGCGGAGCAAGGTGTGCGGGTCAAGGACGACTGCACACAGACCTGTGGGCCCTAGGCAAGCCATGAAAATATGAACATGGCTGAATATAGCTGATATCTGATGCTTTAATATGATAATGCATGAGACTGGCTACAGTTCAGTGGGTCTGTGGTAGAGCAGCCTGCACAGAAGAGTGGCTGCTGATGCCTATCATCACCAGTACAATGGAGGAATGGACAAAATGGAAAATAATCCTTCTTATTTTGAAAAAGGCCCGAAGAAGGGCCTAAACTGTCTCAGAAACCTGCCATGGAGCTCATCTCCCGGATACCCTGCTATCACAGGTTCAAGAACACTTCTATTGCAACGTAGCTCAGAGCAGCTAGTAATGTGCAAGTATAGTGTTGTGTGTGTAAATACAGACATAGATTGCACAGATATCTGTATGTCTCTGTATACATGTGTATGTTTGTATATGTATGGATATATACACACATTCACAGGCAACGAACATACAGTATACATATTATGTATGTTATAATACATATATAATATGTTACAGTAGAGCACTTAATGAAGAGCATGTTTCTGCCTGCTGACATCACCTTCCACAGAAATCTGAAGAGACAGCCCCTGCTGCCCAAGACACAAGGGATTTGAAGCAGTACAAAGAGACGAAGATGAAACAAACACCCCCCAGGATCTGAAGTTAGGGAGCAGGAAATTGCTACAGCAGAATGAGGTCCTTGAGCCCCGCAGGGGCTACAAAACACCCAGTCGAGGAAAAAGTCCGCTCCTGGTGACAATTGCTAGTGTCCTGGACGAACCCTGCAAGCCTGAATGATGGTAGTGGGTGCTGCAGCAGCTCTCAGGCATTGATCGCCAGGTGGGTCATTCTGGCTGTTTATAGTGATGCCCTACACTAACCAGCACTGCTGTTGTTCTCCCAGTTAGATCTGAAAAGGAAAACGGGAACTGGGCACGGTACCTGCCAGATATAGCCCTGGTGGGTCAGGCAAGCTGCAGTGTGAGATGTGCCACACAGAAAGAGGTGGATCTCTTGCAAACAACCTGCAGCCCCGAGCAGCCCCAGGGGGGACATGCCATGGCCCCAGAGGGACATGCTCAGTGCCCCAGGGTGAGGGTGTTGCAAAAGGGGAGCCCCTGGGGTGCATGGCTGAGGGCAGAGGACCAGGGTAGGTTGAAGCCAGCACTGCCTGGCCGAAAGTAACAAGCTCCTGGTTGTCTAACCTGCGAGGACCCACTCCAGGGAGACCTGCAAAAAGCCTCAATCTGTTGTACACACAGGTGGAGGGCAGAGCAGCACCTTGCTTGCATTAACAGTACCATCACATGTTAACCCAGGCGAGGGTGTGCTTTTGTCACTGCTATCACTGGGGTGTGATCACTTTCTGAGAAGCTTTCTTATCCTGGAGCACAGAATATAAAGGGAAGCAGTTGGATTGCATCCCCACATCCCCTGGCTTCAGCACACGTAACTGAGCTCCCCAAATATTGCTTTAGCAAAGAGTTGGACACAGAGCACAGAACAAGGAGGGTGTCTCTCTCGCACGGCACGGGGACACCAAGCCCAGTTTCACTCAGTTCAGCATAAAGGAAGAACAGCAGCAAAAGCATCCTTGAGCTTCAGCCAAAACCCACTCAGGAGGGAGCTTCAGGTGCCACTTCTGCTGGGAGGTCAGGCCAGCGTGCGCAAGGCCAGATTCCTGTCAGAGGCGGCTCCGTTGGCTGCGAGGCGATCCTCGTGTTAAGCCTGAAATGGTGGTGGGCAGCTGGTGCACCACCTCCACCTCAGCTGGCACCGCCAAGGCCGTGGACACAGCGGCCTTGGGGAAATTATAAAGCCGGGAGCAGCCTCGAGCATGGGGATGGCTTTCCTCTGCAGGGAGGGCAGACCACAGAGTCGGTGGGTCGGGAGTGAGGCACAGCCTCTCCTCGCTGTCATGCCAGTGCCTGACGGCAGCCCTGCTCTGGCTGTGCCCTCCTGCCCCAGCTCTGAGCCTGCAAGCTGGCCGTGCTGGCCCTGCAGTGTAAGGTTGGCTTGACCAGCGGGGAACGATCGGTAAGGGTGCTCAGCCTTAAAGAAAAGGGGGAGTGAGGCTGGGTTATTTGTGGAAGAGGTCAGACTGGGCCGGGCGAGTGGGGGAAGAATCTGGTCTGAGGGTTCCTCACCTTCATGCAACTCAGGGTGGGTCAGAGACATAAATGTGAAGGGCAGAAAAGAGGCTAGGTGAAAAAGAGCAGAAAAGGTAAAGCCACAAATACCCCCATATGAAGGCCAGGAAGGGAATATTCTGCTTAGCTGCCTAGGACAGAGGTTTATGATTTTTTTCCTACGCAGTTCAACGGTGTTATCCACTGTAAAAAATCATTGGCCGTGGAGATATCTGATAAGAACTGAGCTGGCATCAGCTGGGAGAACAAAATGTCAAGAATGCATTGGGCTGCACCCCCACTTTTACCAGCATGCAGGACACTGGGCTGGGAACAGTGTGTTGTTTGCCCTTATCTCTAATTGTCCTGCCCGCCTAGCTTCTTTACTGCCTCTTAATGAGTACAAAGATGATGTTTTGAGATTTGAGCTTTTCCTAGGAACCCCTTCTCCTCTTACATCTCACGCCCCGTACTGTGTTCCCTAATGCATAGACTTGGCTGGTGATGGGAAATTTAGGGAGCTGGGAATGATGTGAGTGCAGAGAAATACCTCTAATTTGGCTAGCTCTGCACTCCTAGGCCAAGGGTGACATAGTTTTCCCCACAGAACATCAGAAAATGGCCATTTATAGCAAAATCTGTCTGCATCCAAGGGCTTTACAATGGAGGAAAGCAATAATCCCCTTTCTCACTTTTTTTTTTTTTGGTGAGAAAGGAGATGTGAGCTGTGGGGTGCTGAACAGCCTCAGCCTACACCACAACCGCCCAGGGGGCACTGGGGATGTCCCACTGGCTGTCAGGGACAGGCACCAAACAGAGGAACAGCTTCAGGAGGAACCAGAGGGCCGAGGTGGCACACACCGTACACTCCCTTATGCAGCCGCTGCTGGGCTCAAGGGCTTTTCTTCTCCTCCCTTCCATCAAACCTATCCCTCCCAGGAGTGTACGACTGCCTCCTCAGCTCTGTGGGACGGGAGGGCTGTGTCCCCACCTCGCTTGGTGGGTGCAGAAACTCACCCCACAGACGCGTGCAGACCTGTTTGTCCAACCGTAACACGACTCATGGCTCCTGAGGACACTTCCGTCCCTCACAGGACTTGTTAGGGTTGGATCATGGAAGTGAGCCTGAAATTCAGAGAGGGACTGACCTCCCTTTTCCTGCTCAAGGCCTGATATGAGTGAAACTGTGAAAGAAAAGGCGTTTTTGTACTCCTCCCTTCCTCAAGGTTGACTCTAGCGAGGTGCCTTTCTCAAACCTGGCTTGAGAGACCTTGCTCCCCCCCATCCCTTGTGAGCCGTCACATACTTATGGCCCCACAAGGCACACCCTAAGCTGCTCCCCAGGGCTTCTGGCAATTCCGTTAATGTCCATGAAACCTTGGGCAAAATACCTGCCTCTCCCTGCGTTTCTGAGTGGAGGGTGCGAGCCCTGCTCATGGGGGGGATGCTGCACCCTTTCCAGGCTGCCAGCGGAGGGTACCCAGAGCCTCATTTAGGGCACAACTGGGGTGCTGAGCTGCCGGGGGCCAAACCCCACTGATACTCTGGGAGCAACAGCATTGCTGTGCTCTTCCTGGGTAGCAGGACAAGTCTGTTCAAGACTGAAAGGTGGTCAGGCAAAAGGGAATTTATGTAGCTGTGTTTATACAGCTGTAGCCGTCAGACACCCATGGTCATGTATTTAAACAACTAGATCTTGCCTGAGTGTTCAGATGTTAATATTTCACTGATGTGGACGGAGTCAGGGCAGTCCTTAAAGGTAATATGAACAGGGAAGTCCTCTTATAGCATGGTGGTTACATACCACGTGTGTGTTTTGGGGAGGTGGGTTCATGTGTGTTGGCTGAGGATCCAGCAACCACGGGCATGCGGCAGTGTGAGTGGAGAGCTTCACACAAGGGGCTAACTCGAGGATGAGGCAGAGAGGAGGAAGACATGCTTAGTGCTTCTTCCAAATTTGGCAGTAATTTGGGGATTTCACTCAACGTCACTGATAAATTGAAACCAGCTATGTCATGAGGGCATGAAAAGGGACCCTGCTGACACCAGTGCAAGTTCCTTGATGCCAGTAATGACACGTGGGGGTTTGTTTAAAGATGTCGATGAGTTCAGACAGCTGATTACAAAAACACACTGAAATCCAGAACGAAAAAGAGGAAGGCTCAGATGAACTGTAGCGATCTGACTGTTTTCAGAGGAGGTAGTGAGGATCCTGCCTTGACTGCTCTGCCTGTGACCAAAATAGATCTTCCCCAGAAAATCCTGAGGGTGCTCATCCCAGTATTAAGTTTTCCTTCCTATCGTGCCTTCGTATTTCCAGGTGATCACACTGTTTCCACCAGCTTGTGCTGGATGCCAGCGGTGCAGCTGAGCTGTTCCTGGCCCCTGGGCTACAGTAATGAGAGGACTTTGATCGAAGTCTGCAAGTGGTATCTGTTGCTCTGGAAGTCATTAATCCAAGATGGTCATTTTACACCAAGGAGGAGGAAGAAGGTCACTTGGAAATATTCTTCTCTCCAAGGAAAAAATCTCTTCATTTCTATTTTAATATCTCTGGGGATGAACTGCCTCCTAAAAAAACTGAGAGAGCAGAGAAGTAAGAGCATGTGGGGGAGCATGTGTAAGAAAGAGGAGGATGAGGACAACCATGTTTCAGACTGGCTGTCACACTGATTTGATTTTAGAAAGTATTTTTTAAAGGCAAAAAGTGCCTTTATGGTTAGCTGTAGTCACAACTGAAAACAACAGGGGGAAATAGCCTAACTGGGGAGAAGAAAATCCAGCTTCCTGCTAAGCCTCTTCCCTCTCTCCTCGCCTGTGGGCCCAGCTCTGGGCTCTGGGGCAGCACCGAGCTGCGGGGAGACTCTTCCCAGCCGTTTCAGGTCGTAGCTTGACAATGTGGCAAACCTGACTGTAGGGCTCCTGACATCAGATCAAACACACCCTGGCCATGCTACACACAGGGCAGATGTGTACAAACTTGTTGGTTCAAAATCTTTTGTGAATTTTTGAGACAATAATTCTTGCACAGCCAGGCTTCATGCCTGTGCTGCTCTGTGGTTTTTGGTTTTTTTTTTTTTTTTTTTTCTGGATCAGGTGCTGGCCATCCTCCCAGCCGTGGGACGAAGCTGCCATGAGCGCCATGCGATGCTCGGGCTCATTTGACAGGAACACAGCCCTGTTACCGTGCCTCTGCCGGGCTGGATTTATAGGACTGGGTAATGCAGGTAGGCATCGGTTGGATGTAAACGATCAGATCCTTACCACCTAATACATATCACCAAATATATGCGTGGATAGACAGGTAGGTGTTGTACAAATTAAGGGTTTCAGGAGGTTATCTGAAAGCCAGGTTCACCAAGTGGCATTACGACTTAGCTGGATCAGTTTGTCTGGACAAGAGTCCACAACCAGAAGCTCCTTTGGCCAGTGCTGGTGCTGGGAAGTTGTGCAGAGCTGAAACATCCATAACAGTGCTTCTGTCAACTTCTTGGTCATCTCCCCATCGGGTGGATCTGCTTAGTTGTGAAACCTGAGAGTAGTATCCTATGTCCAGCAGGTATGAAGACAAAAGTAAATAACCCTCAATAGAAACCACACTTGTTAGGGAGAGAATGTGTGTTAGATTTCATAATTCACCTTGGGGCTCATTCACCAAAGGCTGCTCTGGGCCCGTTAGTGCCCATGTCTATTTTTAACCCTGATTCCAGTCAGCTATGTGTCCCAGTCCATGCACGTGACATATTGGCAAGGATCCTTTTTTTTTTTTTTTTCCCCCTTTAACATTTAAAATACTACTGTGATTTTTTTTTTTTTTTCTTCTGGATGTTTAACTTCCTCTCTGCAGCATTATGGGGAGGAGCTGAGCTCCTCTGCCTGCAGAGAGGCTTCCCATTCCTCACGGCTGACTTTTCAAACCATCCCTCACTTTCTAGTTTGATTCTGCACATTGGGGATCCAGTTTAGCACTGGACATGGGGGGTGCCGGCTGGGCAAACCTCTGAGTGGTGACACCAACTTTCCCAGGCATGGTGACCAGAGTCCCGTGCTCCTTGGGAAACACAGCTTTTTGCCAGCTATAGTAGGAATGTTCCGGTGGCATTTCACTGGAGAGGGTTTTCAGTATCTTCCTCCCAGTCAGATCTCCCCTCTGGGCTGTTTGAACTAGCTGTTTGCCTGACAGCAGCACGAGCCGCCCGGAGGCAGAGAGAATTTTTTTGTGTACCGTGCAGGAAATTTGGGGCCTTTTAAAGTGAAAGGAAGCATAGAAATGTAAGATCCCATTGCTGCTGCTACCAGAGCTGGGCATGCTGGCTGTATTTGCTTTACAGACTTCTGAAGAGTCATAGGGCTCAAAGGTTCACGCAAGTGAAGATGTTACTGTGTTTGGGAAGCCAGATGAAAAAAGCAGGGAGACCGAGGATGTCATGGGAGGAAAGATGAGTGTGCTGAGAGGAATTTCTATCCCTACGGGAAGTAAAAGTTTCTGTAGATACAGAGCCTCTACCATACTCTCCATCAGCAAGCCCAGGAGTCCAGAGGCTTTTGGGGTGGCATGTGGAGTAAATGGGAGAGAGAAGGAGGAGAGCTGTGGAGCCTGTGGGTGATGGAGAGGGGAGGAGAGGAGAGGAGAGAGAAGAGAGGGAAGGAAAGAGGAGAGAGAGGACAGAGAGGAGCGTAGGAACACAGTGACATCTGAAGCAAGTGCAGGTAGGGCCAGAGCAAGCCTGGAGCAGGGAGCTATGGAAAGAGCACGGAAGGGGCCCCAAGCTTCGGTGCTGTTTGGGAGCTGATGGAGTGGGAGCCATGGGAGGCCCCTGGGAGGTGCGTTCAAAGCCAGGCTCCTGGGGAGCCTACCAAGAAGGCTTTACTGAATGTTTGTTTATACATTTCCACTTATTTGGGGGTTAATATTCTTTGTGTTTTGGCTAATCTGCTGGTTCAGAGGCCTAATAGGTTGGAGGGGGTGTTTTGCCCTCCTCCTGTTTTCAGGCTGCGGAGTCAGGGGAGAGTGACTGCTGTGGAGGGGCTCAGAGCTGCCTGCTGTCAGGTCTGGAGGAAAAGTGCTTTATTCCTTGAGGAACAGCACTGGGTAGCAGGTCCCTGGGAGGGACTAGTGCCTTTCTTAATTGGTGGGTCTCTTGAAAACAAAGGATGACTGGGGACAAAACCCAACTCAGTGAGAGCCTGGCACTGAAGTAACTGCTCTGTTGGGAGGAACTGCTGAGGCTCCCAAATGTTGGTAGGCACCATCCCTGGCTGGTGCCGTGCCCTGCCCCTCACCCTTCTGCCTCAGGGCCCTGCCTCCAGCAAATGAAATGTGTGGGTCGGGCACACGCCTCTGCTGTCCCTCTGTCCCCTGTGAACTTCATCTTCTGGGAGCCTTTCTGCACCTGTCTGCTCAGGGACAGTTGCTATTTCAGGTCCCCTTGCTGGCCAGGAGGGGGTGAGTCACGGGCAGCTCATGCAGTCTTCCTTGTGGTTTTAGGTTAAAGGAGACGCTGTTGCCCCCGCAAGCACATCTCTGCGGGTGGAAAAAAGTCAGAAGGATGAGCTCAGCCGTGTGGCAAGAGCCCACTGCGCTAAGGGGAAGCTGCTGTAAATGCTGTCTCTAATTACGATGTGAATATTGACCACCATCTATGGCCGAGATAAAACATTTTGTGTTGCCTTCACCACCACCTCGGCCCTGGTTACCTGCTCCCTTCCCCAAGCGTGGGAGCCCCACGTCACAGCTCCTGCAGTCCCTTACCCAGGCGAAGATTTTAAAGCAGTCACAGCAGGGTGAAGCTTTCCTTTAACATTAGCCAGTGCTCGCTCCAGCCTTGGCTTCAGGGTGGTTTTCTTCTGGGGGGATGGGAACTGGACTAGTGAGTGACAGTGTGAAATGCCAGAGGTGCTCCTGGACGGGTGTGAGACACCCAGGTGAGGTGTTACTCCTGAGCAGCAAGCGGAGCCAAGAAGTGCTCCGGCTCAGACCTGCCTGCGAAGGAGCCTCAGCTACACTTCAGCACAAGGACAGCCCAGCAAGGAGCCCTGTGAGCCCGGGTTCAGCTCTGGCACAGGCGCCTCCTCCCTGCCGATATTCAGATCTCAGCTCAGCAAGGCCACCAGCAAGCTGACCGTGCTTTGAAATCAGCTGCGCTTCGGGCAGGCAGCTGTACTTTCAGTGGTCCTGCCTCGCCTACGTCTTTTATTCTAGCAAGAGGACCCTTGTTATGGCTGTTGCAAACTGAAGTGCCAGGAGTGAAGAATAGGTTCTTTTTTTTTTTTCTTCTTCCCTGCATCAAACAAGCAACACTGATTTTGCAACTTCATTGCAGTGGGAGTCTGAGGAAGTCTCAGGCACTAATTAAGAAGCCCAAACAAGTGTCATTTCTGCGTCACTGCTCCACCATCATATATCCAGTAAAAGCCATCCCACCTTCTTCTTCCTCCCTTCATGCAACTCCTCTCCCCTCTCTGGCTAGGATCACCTCAAGCCCAGTTGCGTGAATTCAGCTATTACCATGGGCAGACTCCAAGAATTGGAAGACTTTATTTTTTAATGATCTCCAACAGGAAGTTCCACAATAAAGTGTCCAAGACAAAACACCATTGGCACCTTCAGCCTCTCAATTTTTCCCCCTCCTTAGTGCTCTGTTATTTATGTTGCTCAGTACATGATATAAGGTGTTCTAAAAATAACACCTTAAAGAAGTAACAAGAAGGGATGACAAGTTTTAACTGCTGATCCCTTCAGTGATGTGGTTTAGTGATGCTTTGAAGAGACGGACACATATTTAAGAGGGACATAGACCAGCACTTTAGGAACTAGGACCGAGGGCCCGAAGCATCTCCAGCTGGCTTCAGCAACACTAGAAACACGAAGTTAGGACTTCATAGTGACTGTCCACATACAAAAGGCCGGCTCTCCCACAGTTCAGAAGCAAACCATGCAAGCATTAAAACAGTACATCAAAACATACAGAAAACAGCTGGATATTCAGGAGGAAGCAGCCCGTAGAGCCAGCTTGGAGCCCAGACAACAGCAATGCCTTCCTCCAGAGCGGAGGATGTAGGATCCTGTACCCACGACCAGCCTGCTCTCATTCCACTGCAGGCACGGGCCAGTATTGGGATGGGGTGAGGGCCACGCTGGGGCAAGTGCCTGCAGGCACAGAGGACACCAGAGAACGCCATCCCTTGCTTGGCAAAGCAAGCAGGAAAACTGGTGTCAGAATTTTGAGAACAAGGCTGCTTGGGTCCAAGAGCCATTCAGAGGAAGCCTGTTCTCATTCTGGACCCAGCAAGTAACAGCCTCTTAAAGCAGCCCAGAGCAGACATCCAGCTCTTTTCTCTGCTCAGTGCTGCATTTGCAGAAAGTAGCCAAAATACGTAGTGAGGCCGGCAAGCTTCCTGAGCTTTAGGCTTTGAAATGCAAGTGCTTGGAAGCAGTTCCTCACTGAGGTACGGCGTGGGCTGCACCAGGGCTTTTAAAAACTGCATGTGCTGTTGTCTCTGGGTCAAGCAGCTCCCCTTCCCTGCTACAAAAACGGGAAGCCAGGGGCTTATGCATGCTGTGACCACCACACCCTAAGCAGGGAGGGGAGGCTGCCCCGAACCAGTTTTTTGCCTTGAGAAAAACATCCACCTAAGACCATGTGGGGGCATCCTCTTATAATCCATCTTTATTTGTAAAAATCCACATATAAAATCTTCAGTTTCCTTTTACAAAAACAAAAAGGCACATAAAACTACTCAAACTCTCATCCCCATGGACTGATGGTCAGACACTTCCCCCACCCCAACCTCCCCCTTGCTTTCTCCTCCAGTCCATGTTTCTTCATGTTTCCTTTAGTTTCAGTTCACTCCTGCCCAGGCACTGTTCTGCACTTGCAAAGTTGAAGTACGCACACAGGGGAGATGGTGGAGAGGTGGCATGGGCTGTGCGTGGAATGTTTTACAGGCGCTTTTTAGTAGTAGGTCTCTTTTTCCACCCAACCTAAAGGAAAAGGAGGGAGAAAGAGTCAGTCATAAGGCATACCAAGTATGAGGTTCGTAAGAGCTCCTTTTTGGCTCTGAAAACTTGCACTGTAGCCCCTGAGCTGGTAAGTGACCTGTCACAATGGAAAAAATCTTGGGAGAGGGACAAAGTCCTTCATTTGAGCTGCACTATTAACGGGAAGGAAGGGAAAACACAGCAAAAATACACCCCTGCATAGTGCTTGGCAGTCAGAGCTTCTACAGAGCTCAGCAGCACACAGAGGTCGGGAAGGAAACACAAGGCTTAGCAGCAGCATCTTACCGCCAGGGTTGCGTCTGATAATGAGCTTTCTGACTTCATCGTACAGGAATATGAGGAGGGAGTATGGGAAAGCGCAGAACCACCAGGTGGGCCTGTTTGGGAGAGGAGACAGTGAGAATCCAGGCAGCAGAGATGCTCTTTGCCCAGCAGAGCTCTGACTTGACGGCACAGAGGAGTGCAGGAGGGCTGGCATGTTCCAGCTCGCCAGCGTGCCAGCTCCCACAGGGCTGTGGTTCGGCTGAGAATCTTCCGAGCCAAGAATTATCACTAAGTTTTCTCCTGCAATAGGTCGATCCATTTTTTGGATAGTAATTCCAACGAGGTGTGTCATAGCCCCTTTGTTCATCTCTGTACCAGCACCTCCCCACCTATTAATCTAGGAGTATTTCCTCTAAGTACACATAACCTTTGTGCTTACAGCCTCGCTCCCTTGAACCGCATTGGTTTCCCTTATGATTTACACGTGCTAACATCTAGCTGCTGCAGGCACTGGGCAGAGGCCAGCCTTCTTGTTAGGAAATGCTCGCACTTCAGCAACCAACTCCAGACAAAACTTCTGAATAGAATGCGAGATGTACCAGGATTTTTTTTTTTGCCATGAAAATTTCACGGCACTCGAGCCAGAGGACTGTTTGAAGTTTGAGACTAAACCCTGCCATGAAGTGTTGCAATGCTGTTGAGCAATGCTTAAGATGTTGGCATCCTCCCAGCTGTTAGGCAAGTTACTATGCACCAACTGATGGTCTTCTGCACCTACAGAAGATCTTTCCGAAGACTTTACTACTTGTGCTACTTCTGTGGAAGGTAGAAAAAGGCACAAGATGTCATCACCAGTTCCTTTACTAAAGAAGAGTTACCTGGCCTACGTCTGAGCAATTCAACCGGCTTTCTTTGGAGGTGCAGCCCCCTACTCCTAAAAATACCCCATTCAAGTAAGTACGAGAGCAGCTGCACTACAGCACACTGGTACAACTGAAGTCGTGTTGCTCATTTTTAGTGGGACGCTGAACTACAGGCTCCCTGTAAGCGTTCCATAAGCTGTAAAGAAAAGCAAAACTCCTGGTGTGCCACAGTATAGCAAAGGATCACTCACACCCTCTAGCCTGAGCTCTTCTGGGTTAAGACTAGGTTCCATGCTCCACAAGCTCACAACTACTTTTATTCATCTCCTGAACCAAGCACTATTGTTCTGTGGTAGAGCCTGCTGCACAAAAAGCCTGATGTGACTTACTTGAGGGGGTACATCCTTAGAGCAACATCCATCCCAGGGCAGTAGGAAAGGAAGGCA
Source organism: Tyto alba (assembly GCF_018691265.1). Classification (NCBI taxonomy): domain Eukaryota; kingdom Metazoa; phylum Chordata; class Aves; order Strigiformes; family Tytonidae; genus Tyto; species Tyto alba. The sequence goes on along the minus strand of NW_024881276.1, from coordinate 56,642,764 downwards.
GCCAGAGCAGTCTCCTCAAAGAGACCAAATATTAAGATCTTGTTCCTAGTAGAAACAGGAAAGCAGTCAGGGACAAAGTACTTTCACAGATGACAGCCTAAAAAACACCTACTTGCCACATGGTAGTGAGCAGAAACAGACAGTCTGGTCTAGTCCTTAAGTCCATACAGTGGGGACTATCAGGCCATCCAAGCTGATGGCACAGTTGTCACAGTTGGTCTTATGTTGCTGGACAGATACATTCCAGTTCACAACTCAGTCAACATCAATTGCTTTCATCACAAATTCAGAAGGAGGCTGGGGTTCACGCCACCAGATCTCCTGGTACATCAGCTGCTCTGCTGCTGCACAAGGCTGTGCTGGAGGATGGCGCTGTCCTTTGAGGTGGGCCACCTCCCACAGACACTGCCAGCAGAAGTTGCCATTTTACTTTGTTTCAGCCTGATGACCGTAGCAGGTACTGTGAGAAAGAGAGCACCCGGCCCCTCTTTTATCCACTACAAAAGGCACCAGACTGTGCAGAACTTATGCCAAGATACCCAGACACTGCTGGGACAAAGAACTAGAATACCCTGTGCTGGAGAATACACAGAGTCCAATTCTAAACCTTCCATGGACATCCTGACTTACTTCATCCCCTGCTGAAAGACAGAGTTTCTTCGGGTCTTACAGATGATCAAGTCTGCCCACTGCACCACCACAATGCTGACAAAGAAGGCCGTATGGCAAGTGAACTCCACTATTTTCCTCTGTTCGTAGGTCTAGGAAGCAGATAAAAGCAGAGAGCGTTCGTTCAGACATGCTGCCTTTGCTCTCTGGTGCTCATACCAAGTTCAGCAGGCGTTAGTATTCTGGCTGGCAGCCTCTAAGCAGTGCCTCAAAAACTTACCCACTGCTGCCCGTAGCTGTCTTCCACATCGTTAATCCATCTGTCATCCCACTGAACTCTGATCCCTAGCAAGCCAGAAGGCCAGAAACCATTCTCTGCCATGATTACAAAATAGGTGAAGAAACCTCCAAGGGCCTGGATCATACCTAAACAGAGAAGGGATGATAAAACCGATGAAGCTACTGTGCAGTAGAAATAATTCACGCTAACATCAAACTCAGCTGCAACCCTTTTGCTGAACAGCTTCTGCTCCCGACTTTGTACAGAGTTACTTCTGTTCTGCCCTGTGCTGTGATGGCATAGCGCTCAAGGACACAAGATAAAACTCCCTTTGTATTCTCATTAAGCCTTGCCCACCCCCAACCATTGCAAAATACAGTCAAGAAGGTTCCCAAGGTCTGCTGCAATTAAGCATGAGCTCCCGTCCTGTGAACCGGGCACGTCTCTGTAGCTGCCTTTAATCAAGGCTCCTAATACTGTGTGTTTAGGGATATGCTGGAGAGAATCCTTTACTTCTAATTAAACTAACAATGGGATCTATGTTCTTGCTGAACAAGTCTGAACCAGAGGAGAGCTGGTTGTCAGCCAGTTCCTTTACAACACTCTGCAATTAAACAAAATTACTGTGAAAGCGATTCAACGGATCAAGCTGCACAAGCCACCGCTATGTGCCGTGGGGGCAGAACCATGGCAAGTTCTTCACAGCCTGAGGTTCTGGTTTACACATCCCAAACCTCAACCCTACCGAAGTAAGCAGAACAGCCACTGACTCAGGGTGGTGTATAACCCCCACTACCACAGAGCTCAAATCTGTGCCAGAGAAAACAGACCAGCTTACCAATCTGCCCATAGGCCATGCTGATCAGCCGTTCATTTACCAGCTTGTCTGTTTTGGGATTTCTGGGCTGCCTCTTCATGATGTCACTCTCTGCTTGCTCATATGCCAGGGAGATAGCAGGGACCTGTGGAGGTGGTAGGACCGCTGTTAGAGCCATTGCACTCTTCCACTGTATGTAAGCCTTCCCTGTCCCACGTTTTCACCTTGAGAAACAGCGCTGCCCAAAAGCCCCAGCTGCAGTACCTGGGAAGGACCTTACACCCTCCCCATCCCCAGTTTGTCCTTACATGGAACTGAAGGATCCTCAAGATTTTAAGAGCCATGAGATAGGGAGTATCAAATGATTACTTTAAATCAGAACACTGGAGAAAACTGTATTTAAGCATTTTCCTCCCACCCGTCCTTTCTTTAGGGTACCTAATAACACCCACATTTCTTTTTGAGGCAAAAAAAAGAGATACCCACCATGTCAGTGCCCAAGTCAATGCAGAGGATGGTGACTGTTCCCAGTGGAAGGGGTATGTTTGCAATGATGAAGATCAGGAACGGTGTGATTTCAGGAATGTTACTGGTCAAGGTGTAAGCAATAGACTTCTTCAGGTTATCAAAGATCAGACGCCCTGAGGCAAGGAAGAGAACAACATAACTCTCACTTATCAGCAGAAGGCAGCCAAGTAGCTCATAGGCAGTAACACAAAGGCAAAATGCTAGTGCAGCAAACTGAAGAGCTCTCTTGCACATCAGGGTGAGACTGGGTGCTCCATGCATGGCATCACTTAGAGAGTAATATTTTTGGTCACAGCAATCAGGGTTCACTGCATACAGCAGTAGGATACTAAGCCCTGGCTTGTGAAGATTATCAAGAGCCCCTGGAGGTACCCTCTCTTCTGTTCCTGCCCAAGAGCTATTGCTCCATCAGGGAGGAAAACCTGTCAGACTCAGGTGGCAAAAGATGACTAGGGTCAGTGCCAGGCAAAAGGACAAAGTAGCTTTTATTACTCAGCTGCTTCCTATACGGCTGCCCATCCCAAAGGGTCATGCTGGTCTCCTGGAAAGGGAGAAGACTTGGAAGGGAGGAGGAAAGTGCTGCCCTCCTTGAAAATACCTGTCATGTAGACAAGTTCAAATAAAGGTGAGCCGTCCAGGCGACTATTTTAGAGGGAATCAGTAAGTAGCATTGCTGAAGCATGCCACTTTGCCACCACTGCACGCAAGTTAGAGACTCACCTTCTTCAACCCCAGTGACAATGGAGGCAAAGTTATCATCCAGCAGAATCATGTCAGCTGCCTGCTTGGAGACATCTGAGCCAGCAATACCCATAGCAACACCAATGTCAGCCTTCTTCAGGGCTGGGGAATCATTCACACCGTCACCTGTGACTGCTACAATGGCACCCTAGTCAAAGAAAGAGACAAAAAGACTGAAATCATTATAGAAAATGTTTGAGCAGAAAAGATTTCTCCTGTCTTTCGTGAGACGAAGCATACAAAAAAACCTATTTCACTTTGTTGTAAAGAGACCTCAGTTTCTCCTTGTCCTCCTCTTCATCCCTTTCCCTCTCCCCATCTGGCTTATCAGAGAACCACGATGCACTCTCCAAAGATGTTGGAGAATACATAATCATGCTGAATCTTCCCCTCTCTCAAGCACCTCCAAAGCATTTAGAAATTGTGTTAAACATCATAGGATCAGAAGAAAGCTTCAGTACAAACTGAAGACGCTTTTCTGCGAGACCCTTATATTTAAGTATTTAGAACATCCTGACATCAGCAGCTGGAGGCTGCTAAGAGACTAAGATCTAGTCTGGCCTTTTACTTGAGGGCACTGAGAAGACTAAGGCCAGCCACTTCAGAAGGCAGCAGTGACATAAATATCTGGGGACTTCTCCGATATAAAATCCTTGGACTCTTCTTTACCTGTCGCTGACAGCCTTCCACAATTATAAGCTTCTGCTGCGGAGATGTCCTGGCAAAGACAATTTCTGTATGATGCATCAGGATGTCATCCAGTTGCTCACTTGTCATGTCCTTCAAGTCTGAGCCATGAACAACACAAGCTTTGGCATCCCTGCAGTCAAGAGACAACGTAATGTTTTACTTCACAAGTGAAACTAAAGTTTCTCATTAGTTGTAATTGCCCCATAAAAACATGGCTCTTCGGTGCTCTAGGGAAAGACCAACTCCTGCTGTGACTAAATACTAATCCAGGCAGCCTCTGCACAGGTGTTTGATACTCCAAGTTTAAAAGGTAGATGGGGAACACAAAGAAAAAAACAGCAAGACAGTGCCAAGCAACAGACAAAAAGCCCCATGAGCAGACTAATTCTATGGCTTTTTTCAATGCATCATGGCAAAGACTAGTTGTCTCTGCAGCTCTTGGCCTCTCTGCAAGAAAGGAACCCTGGCTCAGGCATTTAGCTCCCAACAGCACAAAAGAAACTGTGGTCTTCTGCAGGCAATCCTTTTTGCAACAGACCGATGATCTACACGTGGCTCTTCCCAGACAGCTCGTGTTATGCCAGTTCAGACTATTTTACACTCTTCAGTCTAAATATAACATTGCGTGCTTTTGTTGCTGGTTTGGTACCGTGCATGCTAGAGCAAAATACCACCTCTCTAACCCAGCATACCATCCCTTATAGGTCTAGGAGACTATCCACACAGCTCATGACACCACCCAGTTTAGACAGGGAAATTCCTTCCCCACCCTTGCAGCCAGCTGCCGACCTGCTCAGTCACACAGACCAGCAATCCCTGGCCTGCATTGCTAGGTCGTGAAGTTACCCTCAAAAAAGAAAAGAGGAGAAGAATTCAGCCACAATACTTGTCTTCCCCAAGCAATTTCATTCCACAGGGTGTCTCTATTCACAGTTCATAAACTACATGGCTATCCTCCAGCCCAAACACAGGCTGGGTCAATCTAAGCAATACAGACAGCCCAGCCATTCTGCAAACACTCTGCTTAGGCCAAAGCACATTTTCTGAGGATGCCTCAGTTCTGCACTAGGCTATGAAGGCAAACGTTAACCCCTAAGAAGGGATTCCATTTTCACATTTCTTTTGCTTGTAGCTACTGCCTAGTGTCAACGCCTCTACCCAGCCCAAGTCCCCCTCCCTTTGCCCACCTGCAATCAGACCCAGAAGAGTTTGTGAGCAAGAGAGGCAGAGTTAGGCTTTAAGTGATCAAGTTTGTAGGTGGCATTCAGCTCTTTCCTCTAAATGGTATAAAACAGAGTTCACATTCAGTAGCCCATTCAGTCTGGCCTGTGACTAGCAAACTAGGTGTCTTCTTTTTACCAGAGTTTTCCCATGAACCTATAACCTTACTAAATAAGCTTTACCAAGTATGCCTTTGGGAGGCAAAACTAGACCTAGCCTCTGGAATCACAGGAGTATGTGGTTTCAGGTTTTGCAGCAGCACTGCTCAAAACAGATCCCAGAGCCACCTCCCTCCCCCATGCCACTTTAGATACCTTTTCCTGCCTGCTATGTCAGGCCAGTACTCGGTGCCTGTGCAGTGACACGAACCAAATGCTCAGCTCAGGGGAAAAAAAGTTAGCCCCCAAAAGACTTAATCACCCAGCCAGCTGTTTCTTTTCCCCAGTGAGCTACAGGGCAGAGACAGGACAGAAGAAACCGCCCAAGTTTTCTGTACAGGGCTTACTCCTAACTATTTCCCATGCACAAGAGATATGCACATTCAAGACAGCTTTGTGCATTCCTCACATAACTCACGAAACACACTGAAGAGCCACGACACGCTGAGCTAAGCAGATGCCAAGCTTTTCATGTCTAGGGAGAGATGCTGAGGGATTATCCAAGGCAAGGAGAGAGGCAAATGCTTAATTCATTGAACAGCTCTGGCCTTCCCCCAGTCAGTACCTAGGGTTGACCTGGCTGACAGGAATGTTGAGTCGAGCAGCAATATCTTCTACAGTTTCATTGCCCTCAGAGATGATGCCGACACCCTTGGCAATGGCTTTGGCCGTAATCGGATGGTCTCCAGTAACCATGATAACCTGAAACACAAACAGACTGCTGTGAAAGCCTTGCCTTTACCACAGAGCAACACTGCCCAAAAGGCAGGGTCCCTTGAGACTGAAAAGGCCACGTGGCTTTTGTTATACGAGCGAGCCTTGGCACAGAGCAAGCCTGAGGTACAGGCAGTAACCTGTTACCAGCACGCAAGGGATAGAGGTGGATGGAAGACAAAGAAAACTGTTAATTCTGAGACAACAGATCCAGTTCCGTTTCCAGTCTGTGCTTTGTTCTCTTATCTCAGTCAGTAGTCAGACATGCAGGATACACCTGAGCCAAATCACATACTCTGTGACACCACACCGTCAGCACCTGCCAGCACCCTGGCACTTTGGAGTCCGACTCGTTTTTCAGTCCATTAAGGCAGTCATCTGTATTTAACCCAGAAATGGAGCCTGAAGTACTATCAGTTGAACCCTGATCAATACTTCTCTTCACTCATTCACATTACAGCAACACAGAGCATAAGGGAAGTCCTTTATATCCACCAGGTACAGAGCAAGGCTACGTTCAACCCAGGAATAAACTACCTTGATCCCAGCGCTTCTGCATTTGCCAACAGCATCGGGCACAGCAGCACGAGGAGGGTCAATCATAGACATCAATCCCACAAAGCAGAGCTTTTCTACAGGGAAGTTCACTTCATCTGTATCAAACTGGAAGCCTTCGGGGAACTGGTCATCAGGCAGAGCCAAGTGACAGAATCCTGTAACACATCAAACCCGTGTTTATTCTGTTCCTACACATCAAGAGGCAGAGAGAAAACGCAAATGCTGATTGCTCCTGTAAACAGTTACGCAAGAATAACAGCGCAGTGTCAGAAGTTTAGCCAGGGCTATTGAGGCAGGAGGCACGCTCATATTCTGATAACTAATAGCTGTTGCTAGGGGCCCAGACACAGCCTGGTTCACACGCAGTGAAGCAAATCTAATAATTACCATGCGGCCCCATGGAGACGGAAGGTCCCAAATGCTTTGCTTCATTTTGATCTAGGCGACCCCGCGGCTGGGCAAGACAAGACCCTGCAGGCTGCCCTTGAGATTAAAGGCTAAAGGCAGGACTACTGCTATATGAATGGACTCAATATGACTGTTATCCAGCAGAAACTGAGTACAACACCATCTGCTTAATCTGTGGGGACCCTGCACAGGAGCACAAGGCACAAATCTTCTTCAGTTTATTGCTTTTTCTTACCTAACACTCTCTCCCCAAGGCCTCCCAACTCCAGGTAGGCATTCTGAAAAGCATCTTTCATTTCCTCATCCAGCTGTTGCTCTTTGCCATGAATAAGAATGGTGCTGCAGCGATCCAAGATCCTCTCTGGAGCACCCTTCATCACCAGCAAGTAACGGGATTCTGAAGGATTTGCATTTTTGTGGATAGACAGCTAGAGTGGAAGAAATTAAAACGTTTTGTAGACGGGTACTGTGACGTGTACACAAGTAATGACCATCACTCAGTGTTTTGTGATTATAGTTGCTCAGGACAGCTTCAGATATTCTGCTCCAGTTTTCATTTACCTGCACTTTAGAGGTTCACAAACTAAGGAATTACTGTATGTTCTTTAACTTGCACATATAACCACAGATGTTGCAATGGACATTTTGCGTCCAAGTTCCACCTGTTAAAGTAATTTCCCAGCACTTCATTCCTATTCCCAGATTTGAGATTTTCCATTCTCCATGCACTACTGCTGCACAGGTGGGAAGCACGTCTGGTCTTTTCTTGGCAGCTGACACCTTAATATCAAGGCAACTCCAGAAGCTCTTACACAGTGTAAATAAGCATGGTCTGTTAAATTTAATCTTGAGCAGTCTAAAAGCAAGTAATGACTAGACAAGATTTTGGTGCCAAAACAAGTTTTGAGGCACATTGCATCAAATTTACGTAAGTGCTTCACGCATCAGCTCTCCCTCAAGAGGGCACACACTTACCTGGTACTTGTTGGTAGAGTTAAATGGTATTTCCACCACTTTGGGATACCTTTCTCTCATTTCCTTGACAGAACCACAGCACAATTCAATGCATTTCAGAAGTGCAGACTCAGAGGCATCTCCTGCCACTGCTCTCTGAGGAAAGAGACAACTATCAAAGCATACATCCCAGCAGACTCATCACAGAAGATCAGATATTTGAAAAAAGTGTATTCACCTCAGCCCAGTTCCTAGCTTCTACATAACATGATATGAGAGCAAAGAATAAGTAAATAAATGTATTTGAGAATGCCAGGCCTTCCACTTCAAGAGAACAGCAGTCTTCTAGCACCAAAGTCAAGAAGCCCTTCTAAAGGGCAGAGGAAGTCAGATAACCAGGTGCAGTCAGAGAAAGAGGCTGGAGGATAAACTTGGAGAACTGCTCCAAGTTGCCTGCCATGAGGAACAGCAAATGTGAGATGAAGACTGATGACATGCACACAAACACATCCAGGTGCTCTCTCAACCCAGTATAAGATCAGCTTATCAAGCCTCTGGCAGAGAAGATTTAACCTGTCCATGCCTCTTCCCTATAAGGTTAAGTACTGGTAGAGATTGTAGATGGGGGTTTCTCAGTCCTGGAGATCTGTGTGTGCTCAATTTCCTGCTTGAGTTTACTTTCCTGCAATTTAAACCAAATATTTCTTGCCCTTCTCATCTCTTTGTCCATGAGAAATTTTTTTTTCATGTTTATACTGCTTTTTAGTATCTAAAGACTTTTTGAAAACTTCCTACTCCCAAGTCTCCCTTAGATGGGAAGAACTCCAGCTCTTTATCTTGGGTCTAAAAAAATATGACCTCAAGTTAGCCAGAGGAGTGCTAGTGAAAAATAGTTTGCTACATCATTTCTATTAGCACAGCATCAGAACACCCTTGGGAAGAAGTTTACTAAGCAACATGACCAATATTATACAGATTATTAGCACTGTACTGTTAATTTCAGCCCTGGATGGGTCACAGTTCAGAACCAGGAATCTGAATCGATGTTATGCTGGCATTCGCACCAGCACTGAATCAGTTTAAAAAAACAAGACTGGCATCTACTTCTATCAGCTCCCAGCACCGGGTGTTTGTAGCGTTTAAGTGTACAAATGCCAAAGATAGCCATTCTTGGAACAGCCAAACATTGGGAAACGCCTAGGAAAGCTTTCTGGTCTTTCCTAGCTCTGTCTTAAGTATCTGACCTCCCGAACAGACTGTAGATGCTAAGGGATGGCAGGGAGCCTGCTGTAGGAAATCTGTCTTCCCAGTCCCATCTCCTATAAAAGTGCTAGACTGCAGAAAGATTAAGAGTGGCAAATACCTCTACTTTGCAGGTAATCTCACTAACAGTATGGGAATGCAGTGATGGGAAACAGGACAAAACGTTTCTTTTATGAACTCACCTTAAGAATTGGTACATTTTCCTGGCTGGCCTGAAACACAGCACGGTTGCAGAGACCTGCAACTCTGGACAAAGCAGTCCAAGTAGCCGAGCTCTTGTCAAAGGAAGCACCTGAAAGCAGAGAAGAAATGTCAGAAAGCCCCCTCACCCCCCCCCCAAAAAAAAAAAAAAAAAAAAAACACATAAGCCCAAAATCCCACAGCTTTAAGAGCAAGAAGCCTTTACCTCAGAAATAGGAAACACTAAGAGCCTGTTAGCACACTACATCTCTTTAAATCCTCATTGCTTCCCAAGTACTTGATGAGCAGTTCATTATTTTAAGACCCAAGGGTGAAACAGCAACCAGTGCAAGATTTTACTGCTTTCAAGATTCCAGTAACTGCTGCATCCAGCAATAGCAGGGGCCGTGCTGACAAAGCCAAGGAATCCTTGACAAATAACATTCTTTCAAAGAGGCTTGAGTAAGAAATGCTGGGTTTCACCTCCAGGTTGTCTCACTTCCATCACCCAGAGACTGGATAAAACAGCTCCCAAAGGAAAAGTGCTTATAAAGAAAGGTACTACTCCTCCCATGCTGGCTCTTAAGTTGCCTTCAAGGGAGATGAATTGAGCAGACAGTTAACTGATAAACTAATGAGCTTTCCATGAAGTGAAACCTACCAGGTTTACTTCTACCACAGCCAGGCCAAAACCAAGTGCTTCCAAAATAACACTTTATTTATAGCTTGTTACTTTGCACTAGTGTTAAAGACCAAGGACAGTAAAGCAGCTTTAAGTGCTTCAGACAAATACGATGTTTTAGAGTGGTTGAGGACAGGGTGCAGCAGCAGCACCAAATAGTTTATGCTAGTAATGTGTTGCAAGCACAACATTTCACAAGGTAGATTACAGCTAGAATTACTCCTGAATTTGGTTGTACTAACAGTTTTGGAGAGGTAAGTACCTCTTCTCAATTGCACAGCACTGAGATTTCAGATTCCTATCGATATCTAGAAGAAACTTCCTGCTGAAGCCTTACAGTCACTTCATTCATTGCTACTGCTCTGCAAACACAATCAGAAGGTTCTGGGAAATCCCCTGGTTCAAGGACAGCCATTTAGTTCAACATGGGAAATTTCCATCTATGTCCGGTCTCAAGTAATTTATTATCAGGGTCAACACCCCTGCTGTCCACATTTTCAGCAGACTTAAGATGGGGCAATTTCATCAGATACATTTTGGCAAAAGTATTCAGGTACTTCACGATACAGAACAGCAAATATTTCTACGTACAGGAAAAACATAAGGAGCTGAATGTTCAAGAGGATCAAATTTCAACAGAATCATTCTGAGCAAGAGCAGCCTATATGGGGTTTAAGGGTTAAACACCTGTGGTACAGTGCAAAGCTCTCTATGTGTCATCTCAAGTCTTTTAACGCTCACTGTAAATTGTATGTTAGAAGTCCTTTCACTGTGAACTTCACTTGGACTGGAAAGCTAGAAGCATGGCTTCTTAGAAGTATGGGCATACAAGAAACTCCAGAAAAAGCCATTTTCTAATTAAATGCCTCAAGTGCAAAGAGATGGTCTTACCACTCTGATTCTCTGTGGTATCAGCCTCATGAATCTGATTGTCAAACCACATGTGTGCAACCGTCATGCGATTCTGTGTCAGAGTGCCTGTTTTGTCAGAACAGATCGTGGATGTGGAGCCCAGGGTTTCCACAGCTTCCAGGTTCTTCACCAAGCAGTTCTTACGAGCCATCCGCTTGGCTGTTAGTGTCAGACATACCTGGAGACAAGGAAGAAGAGAACACGTTAGACACGTCTGTGCACTAATATACTGCTACCCAACTCACCGTGGGCACAGAATGACAACCAGCTTAGATGCCCTGCAGTGATTCTCTAACTCCATGCTCACCCTGCCAGTGCAAAATAAACAGCAACATTTAAGCTCAGCTGTTAGATTTAAGTTACACATTTTCATCATCCCAAAACCTCCAGAAAAGGACTCACAAGGCTTCAGGCTCCTGCTTCTCAGTGCATTAGGAAGGAAATAACATGCCCTGGACTAACATATTAGTTCAAGTTGCAGTTCCCTAGCTTATAGGAACTCTCAAAATACATGGAGGAGACAGGTGACACATGAGAAGGCCCAAAAGAGCTCTGGTGATAGGGTTGCAATCTACTGGTGTAGGAAGCTAGCAGCCCCAGCTACCCTTTCTTGCCACAGGCTCTTACCTGGTTCCAGCTCCCAACTGTTCACTCCCCAGATCAGTTGTTGCTCTGCTTCCTAAGGCTGCACGGAGCCTCTAGCCCTGTCTATCACCACCCTCTACACAGCTGAGCATATCCAGATACTCCCACAAGTTTGATTTCCCAAAGGGATGGTAAGAACCTCTGCCAGGACCCAGATCAAAAGCTAGGACGAGAGTGAAGCTTGCTGGACACTGCCAGCCCTTCAGGATTAGAGGGGCTGGTTTGCATGTGTGTGTAGAAACCCTGAACAGCTGCAATAGAAAAGTCCCTTCTTGCCACAGGGAAAAAAAGGCAAGACAAGTCCAGAACTCCTAGTCTCGCTCACTTCAGTTCTACAATGCCAAGCCTCTGTGCAGGTTTAGCTTAGGGACCCATCTTCATTAGAAAAACAGCTGCAGAACTTGATACTGATTTGGGCAACTAGTCTAGACACACTGAATTTCTACAGACTAGCCCTACACACTCACCACAGAGTACCTTCCACTACTTTAGTCTTTACCTCTGAATGCACAGTGACCATGAGGCACTTCACTTAAGAACCATATATGTAACTCATTCAACCTTTTTTTCCAACTTCACTCACTGTGACTGTTGCAAGCAGCCCCTCAGGGACGTTGGCAACAATGATGCCGATGAGGAAGATGACAGCCTCCAGCCATGTGTACTCAAGGATGAGTGACAGGATGAAGAAAGAGACACCCAAGAACACAGCGACTCCAGTGATAAGGTGGATAAAGTGCTCGATCTCCATGGCAATTGGTGTTTTCCCCCCTTCCAGTCCAGAAGCCAGACTGGCAATACGGCCCATCACAGTGCGATCCCCAGTGCTAATGACAATGCCACGGGCAGTGCCTAGAAGAGAGACAGGTTTTAGAAAAACAAAACCCTTCCCAAAACACAGTGAGTTTGTTCAGCCCATCCTGGAGTTTAGCAAGCTTTGCCTGAGATAACGCAGGCAGGCATTCCAGTCTCCCACCACAGTTTTTTTTACTCTCTAGCAAGCAGGAGAAATAAATGGAGGTAAGTGCTGCACAGGATTCTTGTGTGACTGGTCAAGCTGTATGCCCTCTCCCTTCTACCCCAGGGATCTAATTCCTTGCAATTGGCACTTGGAGGAAGCCAAGCAGTGGACAGTGTCCTCTTCCCTCCTTTAAGGGAAGGCCTATTTCCTCTTCCCAACGCTCTTAAGATAAGAATATTCCTCAGTTTTGCTGGGCTGTGATTTTTTTGAGGGGTGGGAAAAAGCAGGGGACAGTCTGCTGGTAAGAATCTGTCAGGAGAGGACACAATAGGAGTCAGGCAGAATTCTACACCATCACTGAACTGTCACATCTTAACACCCTCTGAGTGTGGAAAAGATGCCCTGGGCTTCAGCACAAAGAGTATCTACCACCATACACAGAGTTGCAGTAGGAAGTTCTGCCAGAGATGTTTGAAATTCCTGCTTTCTGCAGCAGCTGTAGTAATTCTTACAGCTTGGCCTAACCATCTTGATTCACATTATGTTATCTGCACTTTAACACTGCTGTAATGAGGCAGTCATGCTCAAAGACACACCACATAGCTGCTCCTCTAGGAGGGAGCAAGGAAGAAAAAACACAGCAGTGCTGTGGGGTCTTCTTTGCCCATTGTACAGTATTGCAGGTGGAATGGGCAAAGGCTTTGCTGGGAACTTCCAGCCTGCTCTTGCATGATAGGAGCAGGCTACCAACTAATATGCTAAACTCACACAGCATCTGCACTGGTCACCTATGCAGTTCAATCCCTAGCATTGTTAATACTTTAGGGAAGTAGTAGAGTCACATACCTTCCACACAGTTGGTGGAAAAGAAGGCAATGTTCCTGGTCTCTAGTGGGTTCTCATTGGAGAAGTCTGGAGACCTGGTCTGAGGCTCTGATTCACCAGTAAGTGAGGAGTTATCCACCTACATGGAAGAGAGTACTTTGTCATACACAAGCAGGCAGATGCCTTCAGCAATGAAAGCAAATAAAACACCAGACACTCCCCTCACCCTCTTCTTCCACTCTACCACCCATTCACAGCATAGAAGACATTCTTTGAAACCAGACTAATTCATCATCCTTCATAATGAAGTTTTCAGACAACCTGCCACTTCTGTACCTTGCAACCATGTGCAGATATGATCCGAAGGTCGGCTGGAATCCTGTCTCCTCCTTTCACCTCCACTAGATCTCCAACTACAACGCCTTCAGCATTTATGCTGATCTTCTCACCATTTCTGACTACAAGAGCTTGCTGAAAGAGAGTAAAGAAACAACCTATTTAAAAACAACTCTTAAGAAGGGGCTCAAAAGATCCAAGTATCTTCAAATAGTTGTGCCACAGTTCTACAAGATTTCTACTTGTACCAAGATGTTTATCTCTGATATGTTATTTATGAAAAATAGCTATTTTTGTTTTCTTGATATTAAAGTTCCTTGTTGTCAAGGAAACAGTAAGATAGTTACATATGATACAGACTGTCCATGAAGGAATCTGAGTTTTAGTACTTATGCCAATTACTGATCTCCCCAGACTGTTGAGGAAGTGTCTTATGAATGTTAATAAGCTGGTAGAACTCACAGGGTGCCAGAAACTGCCCTGGTCTATTAGTATAGATAATTGGGAGCATAAAGAGGAAATAGTCTCAGACCCTTCAAAACTAAGAGATAGTAACCCACATTAGCAGCCAGGCCTTTTGCAATTGAAGCCAATGCTTAAAATAGTTAATAACCTTGAGCATGCTACAGCTTGGCAGATCTCAAGGAAGTGAGATATTCCATACCTGAGGCACCATGTTCTTGAAGGACTCCATGATCTTGGAACTTTTTGCTTCTTGGTAGTAAGAGAAACAGCCAGTAATGATAACCACAGCTGCCAACACAATACCCAGGTACAGCTACAAGGAGCAGAGAAAGTGAGTCAGTACGATCTGACTGTGAAAGGCTTCCAGTTTGTCCAGATAAATTGCTTGGTGTTTAAGCACCCCATTACAAAGCGTGGAGGCTCTTGCAGTCTCCGTTCCTTCTGTGCACAAAGGCTGTCTGCAAGCAGTGTTGTTAACACAACATGAAGGAAGTCGGCTGTTCATTTCATTATGTGGAAGCACTCCAAGACATGTTAAGCTCACACACTGAATTTCCCGTGCTTATGGGAAAAGCTTCTGGACTGAATGCCTAGAGGAAGTTAATCTGCTTTGAGCCAAACAGGCTGCTCAGACTGCCTCTGAGGCAAAACAGACATTTTTACTTACATTATCATTGTTGGGCTCCTCGTCCATCACACTTTGTATGCCGTAAGCCAGAAAACATAGAATAGCACCAATCCACAACAGCAGCGAGAATCCACCGAAGAGCTGGCGACAGAACTTTACCCATTCAGGAGTGGTGGGTGGGGGTGTGAGGGAATTTGGGCCGTCACGAGCCAAAATCTCAGCTGCACGTGCAGGAGTCAAACCCTAGAAGAAAAGTTCCTTTTATAGGCATTGTGGCAACACTGACTGGGGAAGATAGCTCTGAATTTGTTCATGTACTACCACAGCAACAAGGAGATGCTAACAGGTAATGGAGATCTCCACAGCTGCCAGGGCTCTCCAACACAGGCGCAGAATGTGAAAGGAGAATGACAAAAGAGGAGCTACAGGATGTTGGATGCTACTTGAGGAGCCTGCAGGCCATGGGGGCTACAAACACTGAAGGGCAGGACAAGAAGGCTACAGCAGTAGACTTTGAGCTCTGAGGCCCAGCCCAGTGCAATCCATCCTATCAAATTATGGAACAAGTGAAAGCTGGGGGCCATAAAGATGATGACGCTTTGGACTGGCCTTCCAGGAAGTTCAGATTTCAGGAGCCAAGGTCTTTGACAGAAACATGCAAGTCTCTGTGCTGTTACAGAGTAAGAGCAGACTTGCTGCTGTATGCAATCGTGCAAAACACGCATTAAGCAAAGCAAATAAGAGCAAAGGTGCAAAACCACTGCAGTGCTTCTGCACTGGACTTTGAGGTTAGCTAGGACATTTGTACACCTCTTACTATAAAAGGGTAAAATTTTAACTGCTACTAGCCATCATTAAGTCGCTGGGCACGTGCTAGCTCACTAGACTACATCTGCAATATAACAAACATTCACCTTTATTACAAGCTCCTTGGGGAAAAAATTAAATCCAAGAATCAACTTGACCTTGGAACAATTCAGAAGCAGATAACAGTGACTTTGTTTCTAACAATGTCACTGAAGTAATGAAGCCAGGCTGTACAGTGGGAGGACGAAGAGAAGTATTTGTAAGCTCAACAGTTCTCCCAAACCCTGGGAAACTTAACTGGAGGAGGTGAGATTAGACAAAAGAAAAAAACAGACCACCCAGATCTCCCTTTGTGAAGTGCTCTGAGCCAAGACTGTTCCTTTTCAGATCAGGGCGAAGAGGGAGGGAAAACAAAGTCTACCTACCCGACTCAAGTCTGTTCCATATTTACGATGGAGTTCATCAAGACTCAGCTTGTGGTCATCCTGGAAGACAAGAAATGGTTGGAGGTGGAAGAGATCACAGTGCCTGCAGGCTGATCAGAAAGAGCTCAGCAATTCCATCCCCCACGCCAGGTTTCCTATCTGTAACAGTTTGGTGAGATAGCAAGACTCTAGCTCACCTTCTCTGTGAAGAGAATCTCAATCTCATTCCACAACTCAAAGCAGTCTCATCTGTAGTATTCTTGTGGCTATTTGGGTACAACATGACAGCTTTTAAAACAAACTGACTACATCTCCTAGAAGATTCTATGAAGACTCAGCGGTTGTTAGTTTTTGTGTTTTGTGGGATTTTTTTGGTTGCTGTTTGTTTGGGTTTTGTGGGGGGAGGGAAGGGGAGGGTGAGGGAATAGGGGAAAATAAAGGAATTGGGAAGGAATATAGGAATGTGTAGAAGATTAACCCTGTAATTTCACATATTTTTAAGTAAAGCTGCCAGTTTAAGCAGTGTTTCTTCCCCCCAAGAGGCTCCTTTTCATAGTCAGGTTATTTTTCAATTGGATCATGCTGGTGCAGAGCAGTGCCTCACAAGGTTGTACTGTGGGGAGCAGAGGCTTTAACATTGCTACTGAACACAAAAAAAAAAAAAAAATCTCATCTTGGAGCAAGTGTCAGTATCCCCTCTACCTTAACATAGGGGCCAAAAATGTGAAAGCCCAGACTCAAAATCCACAGCACAGAAACAAAACCAGCACCATCTTCAAGGAGAGCAGATCTAAGCTGGATGATGCTCATACGCACATGTATAGCACCATCCAACATTCACAGGCAGTGATGGGCAACACTCCCTATGGCCTCAAACACAATTAGAAGGAATAATACTGAGGTCAGCCTAAGCAGAGGCCAGTAGTAAATGGAGCTGTACTGACTCAACTCCTCAGCTGGAATGAAAACAGCAGTCTCACTCACATGACAGCACAATAAAGCCTGCAATGCTGCTATCCAGACAGTGCTTGCCTGGGTGAGGAAACGCAGCTACCCTGTGCTATGGGTAACACAGGCAAGCAGATACTTGGGTTCTGTGTCAAGGGCCTTTTGAGAAGTGATGCTTTCAGGGCCTACTGCGTGGTCACCTTGAGGCTGAAACACTTGTAGCATGTCTGGTTTGGAGTCAAAGGGGACAAGAAGGGAGATCAGTGCCTTCAGAGAAAAGTGCTGGTTGTGACTAAGTCACATGAGGCGCAGGGCTTTGGGGGCAGCAAACATTCTTGAAGATGCTATTTCCATGCCCTACACTTACCATTGAGACTTCCTTTTTAAGCTCATCCATGTCCCTCTCCTTCTTCCCCTTTTTCTTCTTTGTGCCATGCTCTGATGTAGCAGTGGGCTCATACTTGTCTCTTCCAGCCTGCAAGAGAAGGCACAGTACCATTAGAAACCCCTTATGATCAACTTCTACAGCAGTAGACGTGAACTATGTGCACGAGACTGCCAGGCAGACAAAATTATTACAGTTTATTAAAGTTATGCCACTTCAATTAACAAAACGAGCTAGTGAGCAGACAAGTCTGCTCAACGACATCTCTGATGCCTAGATTACAGCTAGACATTGTGCAAGTCTAGCTAGGAGGAAAGCAAGCTACATGCTATTCAGTCAGTCTTGATGTGTGAGCCCCAGCTTAAGTTGAAAAAGTGATGAAGAGCAGAAGAACCCAATTCCTGAGTGCATACGTATGTTCCCTTCCAGGCATTAACTCCTCCCCCCTCTCAGTCCTCCATATCCTCTGGCAAGGAGCAGCCTATCAACTGAAGATAAATAAGAGGTGGTATCTCTGACTGGTCGAGTCTGGGGGATAAATTCCAACGCTTTCATACTCAGTTTGGCACTCTAGCTGGCTGGTTACGCAACAGAAACCTGCTTTCAATTTATGGCAGTTTGACCAGCGAGAATGATATACAAAGCAGTAGTACACTTTGCAGATTCAATCTGTGCTCAGTCCTGCTTATACTTCACAGAGCAGATTTGCTGAAAGCCTCTTTACTCAGATGGATTTTCATTCAGTTTTGTTATGGTTAACTCTTCATGAAATCATACAGAGATTTAGATCTTGTCATGATGTGGTAAACAAGCATCTAAGAACAAACAAATCATGACTTAGCACATATAAACATCACTTACAAGACAAAAAAAAAAAAAAAAAAAAAAGAGTACTGAAGAGTTACAGGAAGAAGTAATACCAAACTGCAACAAGTTTGGACACCCTGTAAGATACCAAAACCAGGCACCAGTACAGCCTCACAGCTCAGTTCCTGCATTAAGTACTCCATACATTTCCAGACTGTCACGAGCCTCCAATAGCAGCTTTTTCCTCCCTTCCCTTCTGCGTGGGACCTATTACAGCCCTGCCAAGTTACATTATGAGATTTTCACCCAATAAGATCCCTGAGAAGTATTTTGAGATGAAAGAACAGTTAGTGGCACCAGAGTCAAACCGTTAACAAGATTAAGAAAAGGTTTCAAAGCCACTGCCTTGCTTGGTCTTTGCCTGAGCACCTCAAATCACAAACTGGATTCCTAAGAGCGATCTGGACACAGAAACTATTGTTAGGATCCAAGAACTGTCCTGTTGAGCAGTAAGCACAGGAAATTTTTATTATTTATTACAAGAGAAGTAGAAACCAAAACCAAAAGTGAAACTACATTTTAAAAAAGGGGAAAAAATTACAACTTCTCTAAAAGAACCCATCAGTCACATCTAGGCAAGGATTTTTATTGTTCTGAAAAAGCTCTGTGCACACCACTCTGCAGCCATAGTCACACATTTCACATGCACAGAAGCCCTCTCTTGTCCTGTTCAGTAAAGGCAGGCTTTGCATCCCCCATGTCCTTGCATGCAGCTACAGAGCCATGCAATGGAAAGTTTTTCACAAGTGGAGCAGAGCCAAACCGTTTGCCTCCTCTCCTCCAGGAAAAGGACAGGGAACTACAGATTGTCAGCATTCCTGACATTTTCTTCCTTGCACCTAAACTCCCATTTCACTTCTTAGAAAAGCAAAAGCCACAGAACTTAAACCAGCACAGTCCTTGCATTCCGGCATCACAAAAATTTGCCATGAGGCAATTCACAAGAAGTCACCAGGAAGCTACTCTCACCTTCAGTCTCCAAAGGAAACAACTTTGATTTCTGCTAGAGCTCTAGCAGACAAGTCCAAACAGAGTCCTGCACAAAACACGTGCTTCTTGATTACTGCTTGAGACAAGAAATGATTTCTAATGAAAGTGAAGGAGCTGGTGCCTTGACAAGCAGTTCATCACCTTCACCCCTGCCCCCAAGGAAAGCTGGGGAAGATCTTGCAGGTGATCTAAAACCCTCCTGGTTCTTTGAAACTTCTTTGAGAAATGCAGTTACTCAGCTTAAAGGCAGTGATGAACAGCCCAAGAATAGAAGAGTGTTTAGCTCTTTCAGCTGCAGAGACAACCTACAAGTGGGCAAACTGAAAAGGCTCACTGCCCTTGTTCAAGCATGATTTGCTTAAAAAAAAACCTGAACAAAACCCCCAGCAATCAGGTGCACTCAGGACAAAAAGCAGATAAAGATACTACTTTCTCTAAGCACCCAAATATTTGGGTCCTAATGGAGTCCATCTTACTGAGGAGCTCAGAGTTCTTCAGTTTAAATTAAAAAAAAAAAAAAAAAGCACAAAATACCTCCCCTCCTGTTGCTTTAGTACCACATCCCACTCTTACAGAAAAGGTAAGTCAGGATCACCAGTCTCCATCATTCCAATCTGAACTTGACACATCGGTCAAAGTTCTGTCCCTGTTCTGTGCCTTCAGGGCTGCTGCCTCTTCTGGCAAGATGAGCCCAACCTGTTCAACCAAGGCTTGTGCTGGCTGGGCTGCAAGAGGACAAGGGGCTCATCTCACCCCCCAGTACTGCAGGATTTCCCTGCTGTACAAAGAGAAGGTGGCCTATGGTACTCCAGATCCACATTTTATCGAGAATTAATCACGTGGCCTGAACACAAAGGAAGGTCTGTCTCATCAGAAATGTCACCCCTGTTACTTGACTTAGCCTAGGAACTCTGACTCATCAAAACTGCCACAGAAAAAAAAAAAAACACAGGGTTTTTTCCATGCAAGATTCTCCCCCCCGCCCCCAATTGGCTTAAGCACAACATTTGTACATACCAGTGTAAGAAGTTTCATACAGCCCTAAAGCCCCTGAAAACCCTATTGTCTTTCAGATACAGCTTATGCTTTTCTAATCTGGACTAATATGACCCATTCATGGCTGATGTTCTCAACACAAGCCATAATTGGCCAGGAAAAAGGAGGGGTGCAAATCAGCAGACAAGCTCAGAAGTACCCTATTCTAACATCACCTAATCCAACAAGAATTGTCAAATAAAAGCCAACATAAATTACAGAGTCTCTGGAGGCCTGGTCTGTTCTAGTACTTATGTCATTATAAGCAACTGCGCAGAGAAAACAGAAAAGTTACTGTCCTGCTGCCTCATGAGACAGTCTTCAGTAAATATATTAACCAGATGAGTCATGATACAGACTATACCTATTGGACTGAAAGCACTGCTCCATGACCCTACATAATCTTAGCAAGGGATGTGAATGCCTTCTCTGGATCCTTCTTACTCCCTCCTAAGAGCTGTGTTCAATCTCCTATTTTTAACCAAAAGACTAATCAACTGCATCAGTTGAACAGAGTCTCAGTATCTAGGACAGTACAAAGCAGTTTTTACTCGACAGCCAGTAACTGCTCACTGTGAGCAGACTGCTGCTTCCCAAGTTACAGAAGGACAAGTTCTCCTCCCCTGACAAGGGATCTAAACCTTTCAAAGGTTTTCATAATCAGGGTAAAAACAGGACCACCCACACACCTGAAGTCTTCTCTGACTATTAGGACAAACATCTCTACTTCTTGTGGAGCTGCTTGAAGAACCGAATGCAGAGCTGGCTTTCCAAATGCCACCACTGCACAGCGGAGCAGCCCCTCCTGGTTTTTCAGTGCTGTGCCAACTATGGAGTGTCATCTCCCACACTTCTTTGCCTGGAATATTAGTGCATCTTTATCATCCACCTCTAGTAGTGTCAAACACATGAGGACGAGTGGACTGGACACAGCTCTCCCCCAGAGGAGCTGGTGACTTCAGCTACCCCTCGAAAAGGCCTGGGTGAAGCACGACCTGCAACCTTCAAAAGCAGGTCAAGATCCCACCGGGTTGTGGAATTGCCACCGGCAGGTACAGACCACTTGCCAGAGACCCTTCATCCTGTTACACCGCTTTTGCAAAAAATGTTGACAAGGACCAGGGTTTTCTTTGGTAAAAGGAGTATCCTCTAGCTATAGTAATAAGAACTGGGAATGAAAAAGATGGGTGAGGGGGGAAGAGTAATACAGTAAAATTTAATTGTACCAGATAAGGATTGCTTCGATTTGCATAATTTCCCCTCAGTCAGTCCATTATGCAATAAGCCTTCCTAGTTTCTGACAGGAAAAAACTCTTAACTGGGGTTCAGGCATTAGCACTGACCTCCAGAAGCAACTCAAAGTACACACTAACTGTGTGCTATGCCTGTGCAGCGAGGGAGACCGAGCTAAACACGCTGCTGTCTGCAGACAGCTTCCAGGCAGCTCTGAACAGAAATGAAATCCCTTCAGCTTTCCTCCACTACACACACCCCCTTGGGTAATCTGTTTTTTGGGCTGAACAACATATCCAGGCAGCCCGCGGCCCTCCCCTCATCCATTTACCATTTAAAGTAAACCAGACACTCCACTTGGCTTTTCCTCACAGCTGTAGAGACAAGGAACTTGTTCTCTCACACTTAAGCTCTTACTTTCTCTTCCATCCCATCCTCTCATGGGAAAGAGAATTCCTTTTCGGGCACCCTAACTCAGGGCAGGCACATGCTGTTCTGTGTTGCATCCACACACTGCTTTTATCACAGCCTTCCTCTCTCACATCCCCATTTTTCAGGGGGTCCCTAATCACCCACATGCATACTCAATGCTAAACAAACAAATCTTGTGACTTGCTACCAGAAAGCCTGAGGCAGCCGTACACTGTTGAATTAGCCCTTGTGTTGGCGCTTCAGTTTCAGGCCCGTTGCTTTACTATCCATGTAACCTATGAAATCTGAAATGGAAGTGAGACAGCTAACAGCCTTCTAAAGTAGAAAGCATTTGTACCTCCCAGCCAAATCAGCCTAAGCCTGTGAATCCTTTGCA
This sequence comes from Tyto alba, assembly GCF_018691265.1. Classification (NCBI taxonomy): domain Eukaryota; kingdom Metazoa; phylum Chordata; class Aves; order Strigiformes; family Tytonidae; genus Tyto; species Tyto alba. The sequence continues at coordinate 56,620,691 of NW_024881276.1, read as the reverse complement.
CTGCAGTCATACCTACACACGCAACTCTGAGGCTTCTTTGATGATTTAAAGCATCCAGAAGACTAACACCACCAAATCCCTCCTCAGCGTTTTATCTATTGAATGACTTATTATGCACGCTGCCTGTTGCCCACCGGACTGGAATACATCACGCTGGGCTGCCAAGCATCAACAGGACTTCACTGAGGAAAAAGACACACACACACACACAAATCCTGAAAAACCCACCCCACGCACTCCTCAACCGCCTTTTCCAAGTAACTGTCCGTTCAGCCATGTTCTTCCAGCTCCCGTACTATTCATGCGGTTATGTCAACACTGCCGTTGTTGTACCGTGCAGAAGAGGACAATGCAAAGTCAAGCCAATGTTTGAACAGCGCTTGGGAAGCACAAGAACACCTGTAAGCCGGGACAACGCTACCACCTCTGTGTCCCGAGGCCCGGCACGGTCACTCTCTCCTCGAGGAGCAGAGAAATTTGGGCGTTTTTCCAGGAATGAGTCTAAACCAGAAGTCAATAAAAGTCTACACACCTCCAATATACAAGATACACAGGGAAGTATTTGAAGGGAAAAAAACAAACATCCAAACAATAAAGCCCAGAAACTAGCCTTTACTTTTTCAACATAGTGTAAAATCAGAGCAACCCAAGAGGTGTTTCTGCTCCACACGTCTGCTTCAGAAAGACTTCTCTCCTGTTTCCAAGACCCTTCACATATGCTTTTCTTTAGTTAAAAGATACGATCCAAGTTACGGACTTCTCCTCCCTGTGGGCTATACAGCAGAAACTATGCTGGTACAGGGTGGAAACCGCTGCACGGCCTTCTGTGAGGGCTTCCTCACCCCAAGTCACAGGGCAGACACCACGGAGTCGGGGGGGCGATCACCTCCCTCCTGCCACCAAGTCCCATAACGCCTCTCACTACTACCAGTAGGCGAATTAGCCCTAATAATCCTGGCAACTCCCCCCCCCCCCCCCCCCCGGGCCCTCATGCCTCAAGAAGTCTAAAGTACTCTCAGGAGACAGGGGAGCAGAGCCAGGCTCCCGCCGCTCAGCTCCAAAAGGGCATCAGATAACGCCAGCCCCGGGGGCTGCGGGGCCCCCGCACGCCCGGGGGCGGGAGGCCTCTTTTCGGGGAGGGGGACGGGACTCAGCGCTGAGGGGAAAGACGCGGAGGGCTCGGGGGCACACCGGCAACGGCGGGGGGGGGGGGGGGGGGGGGTCCCCCCCTCGGCGGCCACGCCTGCGGGGAGAGGCCGCCGGTGCCCCGTTCCGCCCTGGGAGCCTCCAGCCCCCCCCCTCCCCGTTTCCACCCCCGCCACTTCCTCTCCCGCCGGCGGCCGCCCGGCACGCTGCTCGGGGGCAGGCGGCACCGCCGCCGCCCTCCAACGGCCGCTCCCGCCGCCCTCACACACGACGTGGCCGCTTCTTCCCCCCCCCCCCCACTCCACCCCGCTCCCGCCGCCCCACACACAAAGCGGGGCCCCGCCCGCCACAGCCGGAGGGGAAGGGGGGGGGGGCGCGCACCGGCCGCGCTCCGTCTCTCCTTGAATTTCCCACTCCCGCCCCAGCCCCAGCCCCGGCGCTCACCCCCTTGCCCATGGCGCCGGGCGACCGTGTGCGGGGCGGGCGGTTGGGGGAGAGGAGCGGGGGCGCAGCGGCGCCACGTGTCCCGGGCCGGCGGCAGGTGCGGAACAATGGCAGCGCCCCGGCCGCCGCTCGCCTTCCTCCTCCTCCTCCTCTTTCACTCCGCTCCTTCGGCTCACCCCCCTCCTCTGCCCCCGCCCGGGTCTGCTCCTCTCTGTCGCCGCAGCCGCCCGCAGCTCCCGGCGCTGCCGGCTTCCCGCCGCATAAAGAGCCCTCTCCTCGGCGCCCCGCCCCGCCCCGCCCCTCCGGGGCGGTGGGGACGGGACGGGACCGGGGGAGGGGTGGGCGCTGTGGGCGGGAGCGGTGCCCGCCGGCCCGGGCCCCGGGTTTGCACCTCGGGGCTCACCTCGGCTGCCCCAGCACGGGGTGGTGGCGGAGCGGGGGAGCACGGGGGCGGGGAGGGGGGCGACCCCTTCCGCGACGGGGAAAGCTCCTCCCGCCTGCCCCGGGGGCGAGGCCGCCGGGGGGGGGGGGGGGGCCGGGCCGGGCCCGCGGCGCCGCCGCCATGCCGGGCGTCGCGCCTGCCGCGCCCGCCTGAAGCCCCGGGGTGAAGCTCCCCGTGGGGCCTCCCGCGGGGCTTGCCGGCGCTGCCGCCCCCGACGGAGGAGCGGCAGGACCTCCCGAGGCCTCTTGCCGCCCAAACCTGAGCCTGTGCCGCTGCGTGGGGGTCTGCGGGGGGGGGGGGGTGGCAGGCGTGGGTGGCGTGTTGGCGCCCGCGATGCTTCAGACCTTCCGAGGCTCAAAGCGCGGTCCGTGGCCTGGCAGATGTGTGTACACGCTGGGCAGAAACCGCTTTAAAGCGTGGCGATCGCAGTGCTTGGTGATCAGGGACTCGGCGAAGAGTTAACAGGGCACCCACCTGTGCCTTCTGGTGCTCGGGGAGCCCGGCTAGGGGACCACCGTCCTCCCCTTACGCTTGAAAATCCGGGGAAGACGGACGCAGAAGTTGGGACTGCGTGATTGATCACTTTGCTTTTTGTTTCCGCCCGGATTCTCTGGCAAAGAAAATCGGCTCCTGCTCTTTTTCGTTCTCGACGGCTTAGTAGAACCTCCAGGGCTCTGTATGGGCTTGGAAATGAGAAGGTGTTTCAGTAGCCTCTTCCCTGCAGGACGCTTCACCTGCCGAGGACCCCCAAAATCAGCTGGGAACTTTCTTGAGGAGGAGGAACATAGTTACCGCGCTTCCCTGCTAAGCAGGACTTGAAACTCCCCTCCGCAAGCGAAAAGAACTGATTTTAGGCCTTAAACATCCTGCACAAGAGCTTGCTCATCAAACTATTTGCCGACAGACCCATGTATGTAAGGGGAAGGGGTGCCGCTGTGACCATCACGGGTTTTTAAAAGGTGGTGGAGGCACCACACCAGTGGTGGAACTTGGTCCTGTCACTGTGCCCTAGACCTGCTTTTAGAGCTTCCCGAGGATCTGGTGCTTGCAGATGTGCAGGACGTTCCATCTTTGTGATTCCGGATCATAAACATCTCGACCCGCTCAGTACTGAGGTGCTTCTGGGACTGAACACAGCGAACTTTAAAGTAAAATCCAGCAGTGAGACCAGATGCAATTTGAAATGGCAGGCCAGCATTTCAGAGACATTTTTTTAGTCTTCTGCATAAGCTCCGTTTTGTGCCTCTGATGGTCTTTGCTGGAGCTGGCGCTGTGTTGACAGACTGGGAGACTGAAGCTTCCAGTTTACCTAGAAAATACATGGCACCTGGGCAGCCGTCTGTCTCCCAACCTGCACCGTCTTGACCCCGAGGCAGCTCTCTCAGTTAGCTCTCATTACTCATCTTTATGGTTTTCTTTTAAGACTTCTTATGGCCTGGCTCTTGCCAGTGGGCGGGGAGAAGGGGATAGGCATTAGGAACTGGGTAAGAAATTTCAGAGCCTGAAATCACCTATTAATTTCATTCACTCCTTAAGAGCAATCCACCGTACCAAACTTGGGTTTGTTTCTGTGTGGCAGTGAAGCATCATCAATAGGACATTAAAAGAAGACCTCCAGACAACTTTTGAGCCATACTGCCCCTTGAAGTGCCACCTAACCAGTGTAGTTGATTTGGCACGCTACCAGTTTCATCCATCTTTTGCCTTGGGAGAGTGGATGTGTTGCCATTTCTTCCCGACATGAAACTGTAGCGTGCAACTGTGATGCTGTAAACTCGGACCTAGTGTCTCTTTCAGAAGAAAAATGCATCTCAGTTCTGTTACTGGCAGTGATTTAAACAGAGAGCAAATCCATACAGGTCAAAGGAAATTTTATTATGTCAAACCAGGCAGGGAGGGTAGAGTACTTGTGCTCTCCTCCTGTAATAGGTATCAGTGAGATTAGCTTAAAAAACGTCAGGGGAGCTCTGTTTTCAGTATCTACAAGCAATTACAAACTTTTTTTGATACCTTGGCAGGGAGACTGAGAGAAGCAGAGATAACGTACAGGAAACTTCACTCCTGCCAGCGAGTCAGATCCAAATCAGGTTTTAATACCTGAAAATTCCTGCTTTTTGTCTTGTGTGTCCCTCTCGGTTCATCCCAGGAGTAATTGTAAATCGTTATTTTGCAGATTTGCAGAAATACTTCATTTTTCCCTTTGGACCACTCACTGTTTGTGGTGCAGTTGTGGGCTGCTGAACAGCGGTCAAGTTCCAGGGGTCGGTAGGATGGGATGCGATGAAAGGAGAAAGGTGGGCCTTAGGTAAACAGTGCAGGGCGTTACGTGAATGCCTGCTGCTGTGGACATCACACGGCCCTTCTGCAGGGTTTTTTACTTCCAGAACCTGGGAGTGTTTTACAGCCGGGAGTTTTATAATGGCCATTTTAGGGATGGGAACACGGACTCACGGAAGGGGAAAGCAGGCATGCAGAAAAGCTTTATCAGGTTCTAGTTAAGAGTCCATGGGTCTGAAAGCCCTTTGCTCTTGCTGCTAGATACGACAGCTTCTGCTCAGGCATATTCCTGCTTCCAGTAACAGACTGCATGCAGCTCCACACAGAGAAGCAAATCTTTTTTATCCCTTTGCAACTGCCACAGCCTAGGGCTGCGTTTGCCAGGAAAACTAGGATCCCAGGAGTGGATGCTACCCAGAATAGGAAAGAATGTCATCTCCCACCTGTTTTTTTCTTTCTGTGACATCTCCCATGTTCACCACTGTTTTGGATGTGTTGCAACAAGAGCCACACTTTGACCTTCACCTAGAAAATCACAGCCACTTCTCCAGTGGCGATTAATATGTACATGTTGGGGCAGTTTTCCTATGGACAGTACAGTGCCTTTCCCAGCAGAGAAGAAAAGCAAAAAAAAAAAAAAAAAAAGAAAGGATGGAGCAGGGCCCAAATAAGCTATTTTCCCTCATCCACTTGTACCTTATCTCAAGAGTCTCCAGGGGATGGGGTTACCTACAGCAGACTAAAACAGGCAACAAAAGCAGCAGCAGTGCAGATAAAGTAAGATATTCTCCACTATGAGGTCTCCATCAGTGTGGTTCAGAAAGGTGGTCAAAAGGGATTTACGCTTTTTGAAGGGTATTTCCCTTAAGAGGGGACCCAGAGAAGACAAGGTGATTGGATATAACTGTATTTCCATCGACTTTCCCTCTGTAATTACAGGTCTCACACCCCCTGCTCTCTTGTCCCCTGCCTTTAATGAGATCACTTTAAGAGACAAGGCAGTGACTCCGTTAAATGGGGGGTCAAAAACAATATCTGACTATGAGGTGAGCAAAGATCAGGATCTGCTATAACCAGTTAGGCTTGGCTAAGCTTCTTCCTGTGCTTTTTTCCTCCCCCTGGCTGAGGGATACAAACATTTTACATGTTTGTCAGTATTTTGCATTTTTTCTGGAGCGTTCTGAGTCATTCAAATACTGTTGCAAATACATGACAAAGGCTCCTCAAAGGCCCCGTGAAAATTAGGGCTTTGGCCTTTGCCATTGCATATAAATGATATTACCTTCCTTCAGAGCAACGGCGTCGCGGTCTGCAGAGGCGAAGGGCAGAAATACACAGCATTCCCGTCATGTCAAGTGCCTCAGTGCTATGCCTGGACAAAATTCCTGAGTGCTTGGCACTTCAGTAGGTGGGAGCTTTGGCTGCTCAGCCTTTCTCAATAGTAGGTTCAAAGTGCCTCAGCCCAAGAACTTAAAAACTGTGGATTTGTTGTGTTTTACCGGAGACGAGGTGGAGGCTCACTAGAGTCATGCAGTGAATCATATCAATGTGTGGGGTTTAGGAGAGCGTGGTTCCTGTCCGACTGCTAGGAGATGGGTTTTTACTACTGGTTCACAAATTCTGAAAGACTACTTGGAGGAGCTGATGCTGCGAGAGCACAAAAAACAAAGCCATCGCCATTAGGTTGAAATACACTATTCAAGGGTTTGCACTTCTCCAGGAAAAATGGTTAGGAATCCACAAATAAAAAAAAAAAATATATATATATAAAGGGTTAAAGTCTTGCTCTGGATAAATCTATAACATGCAGTTAAGTGACACTTCTTTTTTAACGCCCATAATCATAATCTATCATTCCATTTTTAGTTACCAATGCTGTTTTTAATTCACCCTTCTTTGCCAGTGAGTTATCTGGGAGATAAAGCAGCTTTGAAATCCCTAGACTCCCTGGAACCACAGTGGATATCTGTGTGTGCACTTTGCCATTCCAGAGCAGCTAAACCGAGTGCCATGTAACTTTTGCCTTCTTTGCAAATTGGTTGAGCGCTAGCGGCTGTATGGGAATGTATCTAAAAGAGTGTAAGGTTTGAGCCAAAAATGTCTGCATGTAGTCTTTTTTTTTTTTTCTTTTAAATTTTCCTCCCATTTGCACCTGCCTGTATTCCATGGCAGGGAGATGATTGCGTCTAAGTATATACAAGCTAGCGAAAAATGCCATATTTCTTTTTTTTTAATCCATATTTTAACCGTGTTTTACCAAGCTGAGAGGGCAAGTGGGTGTACTGATAAGTAAAAGGGAGTTGAAGATTGTTCTAGGGTGGACAAGGAGAAAAAATGAAGTATGTGTTGCTGTAGTAGAAACAGCTCTGTTTGACATTTTACTAGGCTACAGATACATTTTTTAGATATAAAAGACATTGGTAACTTTCCACTAGAAAATTTCATGAGAAAAATATGGCTTTTCCAAAGAGAAACACCCCGAAGTCAGGATGTGCCGGGGTCCAACCTCTGCTCTGCCCCGCTGTCTGCATGCACCTCGGTGCAGCCTTCAGTCACGGCACGCAGCTGCACCCAGCTCCGCAGGTGGAACGCTGCGCAATGAGCGAGAGGGAGCCGGCTTTGGAAGACGGAGGTTTATTTCCACCTGCCATAATGCTTCATTTTCCAAGACTAATGCTCTCGGAGTTGGAGAGCCCCTTTTAGCCGGACAGCCAGAGGCGTTAGAGAGAGGGGAGCGGGCTGACAGGGACCCTCGCTGGGCACAACCTCAGAGACTGAGGTCAGCACGGAGCTCAGCGCCCTGCCTGTTGGCTGACGGCCAAGTAAGGGTGACGGCAGGATCTTAAGACCTGTCTGGTGGTGCTCCACCATGTCGTTCATACCTTCTAACATCTGGCCTGGCTTACAGGAGGCCTTGCCTCACTTCCCCATACCTTATGCAGCCAATAGGGGTACTAACGGTGGGCGTTCCTGGTAGGAAAAGAGAGGATATGGCTGAAGCTTGATGATCTGAAACAGCCTGGATGTGGCAAGTTTCTAAGCAAGCTACATAAGCCATCAAATTGACAGGGTGCTGGGGGAGGACTGAGAATATTCTTCCCAGCATGACAGGGATGTATTTTCTGGAGGTGGCTGCTTCTGTTCCCGTACAAATGATTACTTTAATACAATAAAAAGTGAACAATATGAGTTTGGGCACCTACGGCCTTAAATAGCCACATCTTTAATTTTCATTTAAGTCTGCATCCATCAATAAAATACTTGATATTGTTCGCTAGACAACTGAGTCCTGCACAAGATGTTCAGTCTGGCCCTGGTTCATCAAAACACTTAAGTGCTTTGCTGAATCAGGGACTTGCTTCTCATTAAAGCAGGCACTTTTTATTCAAGGAAGGAAAGAGGATGGTGTGACCTTACCTCATTGTGTGGGCTCTCTTGGCAAGTTGCAGCACACAGTAATAGGTTGTGGATTAGGACCCTGTTCTCAAGGCCCAGACTCTCACTCTGGGTCTTCCACCAGATGCACTTCTCATCTGGCAGTTATCAAACCAGCATGGGAGTGCTTGAGCTTTGGGAAGGAGCTAGTTTTTGGTTAGAAGTGGTACTAATTTCTTTGAGTTTTGTTTTGTTTCGTTGTTTTTTTGTCCCCTGAACCAGGGAAATTCCTCTTTACAGCCTCAGGATTATAGAGAAAAGGTTGAAAGTACTGAAAGTCTGAAATGGAGTCAGTCATTGTGCAAGTTCACTTTTGGGATAATCCAGACCCCATGAATATTTTTGCAAAAAACTACAAAACCTGGAATTGTGGTAAGGCAAGTGCCACAGAGCAGACACTTTAGTAGTGCCTCTGTGTAACTGTGTAAAAAGCAGTGCGTGGTAAGGAAGAAACCAAAATGAAAAAAAGACATATCCCCCAGGTACATTTGAAGGATGTCTCACTAAGAAAGAGGGAGGGTATTCTCATTGTTCAGGAGTCTGGGGCTGTGCCCGGGTGTCCCAAAACATCCACCAGCACTAGCAGGGCAAAAGCTTTGCCTCACCACCGTAATCCTCTGTCCTTTCCTCCTGCTGCCCTGGCACTTCCCATCTCACCCCACAGCTGTGTTGGCCCAAGTGCTGGGGACAAACACTGTGAAACAGGTTGGAGAACCCAACCCACTTGAAACAAACATGCGGAAGGCATCCCCCATTTTTTTTTTTTTCTTTTTCCGCTGGAGTCTTTTGTTCAGGGATCTGCTTTCACATCAGGTCCGCACAAACGGCAGTGCCAGCACAAAGCAGCACTGCCGTAAACTGGCATTGCCACCACAGCGTGGGAGCCAGGAGCCCCCACATTTGCTGGTAACTGAGTATAGTTCCTATACGGGTCCCTTTGCTTATAATGGCCAAGTGCTTCACAGCTGTTAGGAAGAGCATCCTGCCCACCTGGAATTAGTAAAGAAATGCTCTTGTCTCCCTGAGGCACAGAGGTAGAGTCTCCAGTGGGATGCCCCTGGGGTCCAGCAGAAGTGACACAGCTGGGGAAGGGGCTCATCCCAGTCTCACCCTAGCCTAGATTTGGGACAATCTGAGTATGGTCCCAATCCCTGATGCTCAGAAGTGCTCCTGATGCCTGGAGTTTACGTGCAAAGAAATCGCTTGTCATCTTAGCTGAGGTGCACAACAAGTCTAGGAAAGAGCAAGGCTGTCACCTGCACCGGCCGCAGCCAGGCAGCCAGCCGGGTGGCCAGGACCTGCAGGTTCACAGGAGTTCTGAGCGGTGTTTGTAGAGGGTGTTTTGTACCCTGGGAAACATGAAGTACATACACATGATTGGTGGTTATGTATGGGGCTATTTCAGGACCATGTAACTGCTGGGGGAAAGGATGATTAAAAAAAGGTTTTGAAACAGACAAGATAGCTCCATAAAATCCTCCCCTGCCTGAGATGGAAAGCCAGCAAAAACAAGCTTCACCAACAAATACAATTCATTCCAGGTCTTGCGGTGGGGAAATAAAACAAGGGAGCTGCCAGAACAGTGGATTGCAGTTCATGGTGTGAGTGCATCGGTATCATTATAGCCTTGAGATGAGCAGTTACCCTTAGTAAGAAATGCACATTCAGCAGCAAAATTGTTCTGTGCACATGGGCTAGAGCCCAAGGATGCGTCATATTCCCTGAGTGTTTACTGCCCAGAGCAACTCATATAGCATGAGCAAGCAAAGCTCTGACCAGCTATAGATTTTTGCTTCAAGTTTATGAGTCTTCCTTATCTGCAACACTGCTCTGATCCAGTAACAAGTTCTGTTTGCAGAACATCTTTCCCTTCAAGGATTTTAAACCTACCAATTTGCACTGATCACTGTTCTGGGGCAAAAGAAAAGAGCTGCTTATCAACACTCTATAATATTACCCCATGGAAAAAGTAAGGAAATTACAAGGAGAGAATTGATGAGTGAGAGAGAGAACTCAGATGACAGGCATAGTTGACACAGTTGCTGGCTTTTACAAAAATGTCATTTAAAAAATGTTGTGTCTACACGTTCAGAACCCAGACGAGAGTCTGAAGAGCAGCCTCGACTAGCAGTAATTGAGCTCTTGAGAAGGGTTCCTCTGCATGGTGGAGAGCATCTCTTTAAGCATCCCTTAAAAAGAAAATACTTAGAAATCCATTCTCTCTGTTGTTGTAAGAGCTCAGCCTAACCCACTCTGTGTCACTGGTGTTACTTGGAATTTCTGGTGCCCGCAAGGACAAGTGCTAGTCCAGAGATTTTTCCAGCAAAGTTTCACACAAATCCATGCATATATGTTTGCTTCATTTTTTTAAATAAGACAGGTATGGCTGCTTACTGCAACGGGAAGGACAAGATTCATTAGACTCGAGAAAATTAGAGCAAAGTCCTAGCAATCGTTGTCTGCATCGCTGCTTGCTCCTTGTAAAGACCAGAGGACACGGAGGCCCTCGTACTTTAATCAGCTTCAGCATGCATTGCAAAGAAAGGATTTGAATGGGCATAGTCGTACGACGTACCCACAGGAGCACGTCTGGACTCTACCAGCTAGCACCCCTGCGTGACCGTACGCTGAGCATAGCCGTGGTCTGACTGCAGAGCAGAGCAGCAGGGAGCTCATCATCTTTCCAAAAGTTAGGGCAGAGCAGCGGTGGCTCCGTCTCAAACCAGGGAAGGACCCACGCTGTCTCCTCCAGGCGTGCAAGCCACACAGTCCTTATTGGCAGGGCAGAGCCAGCTGCTGAGGAGGAGCTCTGGGGAGGATGCTGCTCCATTTCTTCCTCTACCTTCTCTTACCCCAGGTTTACAGCCCTGCTCTGAGATAGCCAAAAGGCTGCTCCGGGTCATCTGTCTGGATGTGCTTCTGAGTTACAACTTTCAGGCTGCCCCAGGCACCCTCCCTGTAGCAGCAAGGCACCCCGGCAGTCCCTCTGTGCTGCTGAGGGGAGCAGGGTGGCAGGTCCTTTCTTCCCAACAAGTGGCCGCCCACCTCCACCCCATCGTACCAGGAAAACTATCATGCAGCCATCAGTCTTGGGCAGGGCTTCTGGCTGCCCTAGATATAAGAGTTGCACATCAGCCAGAGGCTGTGATAGTCTCTGTCTGAGGGATTACACCCCCATGAAGAAGAAGCGGTTCTGTGTTTAATCAAATCAGTAAAAGTCTGAAGTAGGAGCTGGCAGCTGACAGGAGCAAAGCCCATGCTCATGGGAACAAGTTATTGCTGGGGAAGATCATGTGAATTTATAATGTCTCTGTTCCCTTGGCTGCCCAAGGCAATGCCAGCTGTGGGGAGGATGCTGTCCGTTTGTCATGAGTAACAAGAGGTGCACGTGGTACACCCTTCAGAGAGCTCACTTGTGCTCTCATGGCTGCTTTGATGCACTTCATTAGCCACTTGTGGATTTTTCCAGCTGGCAAGCCATGTCTCCAACGGTAGTCCCACACTAAGAGCCTCACTGTGCCATTATCTACCCTGTACAGGAGGGAGGGAGAAACAGAGCATGGAGAGGCAAGAGTGGGGTTTGTGTTGTTTCCATACTCACTAGAGAGCACCTCTGCCAAGAGCGATTCATTCTACCAACATCTACCACCAAACCTAGAATGAGGTGTCACCCTGGAAGGCTCCATGTTTCTTTACTAACTTTGGCCCTGTTCAAAGACCTAAACTTTTGAATAAGCTGAAGTCAGGGACAGTGAATTGCACCAAAACTTGTCTTGCCTGAGCTTCTTGGAAAGTTCACGGCAGAGCTAAGACCTGCTCATATTCTGCTTGGGATCCCAGTTCCAGGCAAACCTGAAAGCCCAGCCTCTGCTTAGGTGGATATCAGCTCTTCACCAGGATATTAATGGTTCTTTCCAATGTCCTTCTGGCACCAGCTGCTTTTGGGCAAGTGCAGATTTACCGTCATGCAACACATACATGTACCGGGACTGAAATGTTGGGTTAACAGCACCTGAAATTGTGGTAATTTTGCTGACTTGTAGCTTGGGTTTTTCCCCAATGAAGAGCGGGGTGTTGGCCACTGTGCTTTGCTCCCAGTGCTCCTCGGTTGCCCTCTTTGTTCTTTCCCACAGACTGCTGAAAAAGCAGCATTCTCTGGGGCCATAATGTTAACGTCTAGCTCTCCTAGAGGCAATTACAGTAGAGACGGTAGACCAAGGGAGCAGCTCTGAGGAATAGCATGTCCCAGGAGAATGTGCTTTGCTCCTCCAATGACATTGCTCTGTACAGCACACAGGTATCTGCCAAGTACATGCAGTACAGCAGCCCAGTTCCCTATCCCCCAGTGTGGGGTTTTTTTAATGATTATAAAGTGTTTAGATACATTTAGACTGTGGCTTGCCAGCACATAGCTATTGTCTGCACGGGCATGTCCTCAAAAAACAATGCAGGGAGCCCATTATGGTTAGTGATAGACCTGAGCCGCATAATTGAGATCCACCCTTAAGCCTCAAGATGTTCTGATCTAATACTCAAATCCAGCAGATTCGTCTGTTGCAGATAAAAGCAAAACACCCACCACAACCAGCATTTCCATAGCTGATTTTTGCAGTTCTAGAGAGTCTGAGGACTTTATTTTGGTTTGAGGGCTCAGTGTCAGAGTTCAGATCTTGTTCCCATATAGAAGTGTTCAGGAGGACTGCTGGATGCACTAGCTTGTTTCAAGCCTGGTCTACCAGTTACATTGAAAGTGTTTAGAGGGGAGAGGCCCATCATGACTTGAGTGAATACCTGGGAAAATTAATTTTAAGGCAGGTCTGTAAAAGTCTGTCTTTGTGCCAGAATAGCAATATTGTGAAGGAACATCTTTTTTTTCCCCCCTGCCCTTTTTTCTTGGCAGAGAAGTTGAAATTTCCATAATGACAAAAACCTTAGTGCAAATGCTGTTGAATCCACTTATAAGTCTTTTTGCCAATACATAATCATTTTTGTTTCACTTATCGAAATCAGCTAAACCAACAGAACTCTCTTGTGACAGCAAAAACAGTACTCCCCCAAGAAAGGTTTGCTGGGATGGCTCTTCTGGAATACTTACAGCTGGGAATTTTAATGGTAAGACTTCACTGAAATAAATATATATAAATATATATATATATATTGCAAAGAGGTAGTGAGGAAAACAGCCTGAGTCATCTCCAGACTATCCCAATGGACAGATGAGAAAGCTTTGCCTTGCTTCCAGTTCCTACATAAACAGTGGGAGCTTCCTCTCTGTTATTTATGCCCTGATGAGTAGGAAGACAGCAGTAACAAACACCACCAGCCCTGTCTTCATTCTTTGCAGCTTATTACCCTCGCAGTGCGCACACAAGCCTCTCCAAGGGCATTGCCAAACTCCCCAGACAGCCTCCCCGAGGTATGTTCTGAAGAGCTAATGCACGTCACGCCCATGCAATCCTCTTTTCCTGCATCTCCAGGCAAGGGCACGCACCGCTCATAAAAGCGTGCAAATCACTCCCTAATGCGTAAAAGAAAGTATTTCCTTGCCCTGAGGAAGCCACCGGCAATGAAGAGGTGGAAAAGGCTGGGGAAGAACGGGAGAGGGTTGGCTCTTCCCTGGCTGGAATAACAGGGGGCTGGCACAGGCCGTGTGACGGAGAAGCCAAAACGGCCCGTGCTAGCCAGCAGGCCTGGGGAGCGGGGCGGAGGGATCCCCTCCTGGCTCAGTGCGCCCCGAGCTGCTCGGCTCCGGTGAGCTGATGGGCCCCGGGTGCCGCCGACCCAGCGGGGCCAGGGTGGCTCAGGAGGGACTTCAGCTGGCCGAGGGACAGCTGTCCTCGGCCAGGGCCACCAGCCTGGAGCCGAGAGGAAGGTGCCCCTGACTTAGCGCCCGGGGCACCGGCGGAAGCACGTTATTTCAACTGACCGACCAAAGGGGCTGCGGTGGGCACAGGGGGCACCGCTTGCACTGCTGGCCTTTACAGGCTGGAGCTATTGCAGAAAGGGCCTCTTGAATTGTACGCATAATTTTTTTTTTAATCTTGCTTAACAGCTTGAAGAAATATCCTTTTTCCTCTTCCTTCGGTTCTGGGGCAGCATTTCCCAGGTATACTTCCAAACTCAAAACACAGGCTTCCTGATGCAAGCTGGGTGTATTGAGCAAGCAGCTGGCATTGCTAAATTGGAGCGGTACCATCTTCTCCTGGAGAATCGCAGCGGAGGAAACAGAAGTTGTGCAAACCTAATCAACTAGTCCTACGGGAAGTCACGAGACCAGCTCCTCTCAAGCCAAAGCACTGAATGCTTAAACAACAAATTGAGATGTTGACTAAAAGGAAAAAAGCCTTTTAAATCTATATTGGCCAATGCAGTTCAAAAGGGAGGTTTATTGTTGTAAGTGTATATACTATAAATAAGGGGGTTATTTGATGTTCGGAGAGTTGTGCAACAGGCTGTTTCATGCGATCTTTCAAGAAATGGTTTTAGCATGAGTGAAGTGGGTGGTTCTCGGCGGTACTGGATTTCATCAATATGATGAGGCTTTTAGGAGAGCTTCCCCCCTAAGAAAGACAGATCTGTCATGTTGGGTTTTCTTTCTCTCCCAGGTGAGGGAGAACAGACGGGGTGATAAAAGGGCATAAACCCCTGAGAAGGAGGGGCGGGGGAGAGGGGGAAAGATTGTTTGGGTAAAAGAGCAGGGGAGATTTTGTTTATTTATTTCCAAAGAGGGAGTCTGCTCTGCATTTCAGTTTTGGATATATTTTTTTGTCCGTGTTGCCAACACAAGCAGCAGTGTATTGGGGGTCAGCTAGATTCTAGCAGCGTTCCAGAGTCCTTGACAGCAAAACATGGGTGCCTTCATGATCCATGGCCATCTAGCAATCCTGAAATCAGCTTAAGGTGGCAAGAGGAAAAAAAAAAAAAAAAAAAAAAAAAAAAATCACAGCACAGCAAGGACCTGCGGGTGATCAGAGATAGGGACTCCAGTAGGGTGCTATGAGGCACAATGGAAAGATGTCAGCTCCCCTTTTTCACCTGAAGGTTTTCAGGACTGCAGAGTGACCTGGGCATAAGTGGTACTCCACCTCCTGCTATTAGCTTTTTAAATTTCTACTCTCCTGTGTGCCACATGGAGCCTCATTTCCTCTGCTCTGAAACTGCAGTAGATTGCAAAATGTCTCTCTCAGATGCAACACCATTAGCAAATGTAATGGTCAGAGAAGGCAGAGGTGGAAAACAACCATGCAAGTGGATGCAGGTTACACCTCTGGTTCCTGCTGGCAGGTAGTACTTGCACCTTTGTTGATGCAGGATTTTTTTTGTTTGTTTGATGTGGTTGGGGCAGGAAAGCCAAGCTCCTTGCTGTTGGTCCACCCAAGTTAATGAGTATGAACTTGGTTGTTGTCACTATAAAAAAGGAATGCCTTGAAGGAAGACTGTAGTGTAATAAAAAAGGTAATCTAAGTCCTGCACTTAATTCTGTGCTTAGCACTGTGTAGCTGAGAAGTTACTCACTCTTACTAGACCTTTACACCAGTCTGACTATGAGACTGTAGTTCTACCCTAAATCTGAAAGAGAGAAATATTTGATCCAAAGGGCAGGCTTTAGAGCTGAACCACGAAGAAGATCAAGATGTAAGCTTCACTGCACAGGGATTGCCCTGCTTCTAGCCATATTTAAGTCTGAAACACCATGTACTAAATGTTGAGAATTCACCACGGGGCCTAGGAAACCCCGGCTACATCCTAAATGGAAAACTGTAGTTCCCCACTGGGCCATGCACTTGCAATCAAGGTGCTCTCACACTTTCTCCCACAATGGTACAGCAGGGAGATTTCTGGCTTTTGTCACCCAGCCCCACACAGCTGAATGAAGGGGAAGCTGAATGAATGCATACCCCAAAAGTCATCTTCTTCCAAGAAAAAAAGGCCGTGGGCTGTACCCGATTGCCTCAGCGACAAGCTCATGCTGATCTTACCCACCCATTGCTCTGAGACAGGATCGAGGATACCTACCCCACCCCACCCTGCCCAAACTGCAGAGACTTTTAAGACCTGATGGGTGGTAGCCCAGCAGCAGAAGCTGCTTATTGGAGGACTAGCGACGCTTAAAAACTTGAAAATATTTCCCCAATGCCTACCATAAATCATTCTTACTGTAAATCAAGCCAGGCCTGCCTTGCCTCTGTGGACATGGAGAATAATGCATCTCAACTTATACGAAAGGTCAGGTTTTCTGGTTTCTCCCCAGTTGTTGTAGGGGGAAGAAAGCATGCTGGACTATCACATGTTCCTCAGAGGTCATGTTTTTGAATCCTCTGCCCAGCTTACCACTTTCTCTTAAAGTTTTTGCTTATGTCTCCAAGTCTTTAACCCGATATAATGCAAATTTAGTCTGATTTCTGACCCCAACATAAAATTCCCTGTGGTCCTAAGTGAAAAATTTCCCTGGTGAGGGAATAGAAACAAAGCTGAAACATGGATCCCATCCACCTGTAAGGATACTTGTCCCTGAGTCATAACTTCATAGGGTCTTTTTTAAAAAAAGAAAGACTGAGCCCAAATCTTGCCTTTAGCTGTCTGCACACTCTGGATAAGCTTACACTTGGAATGAGCACATGGGCCCATAAGCAGAGCCTGGCCCACATTAATTCCTGAGCAAAACATTAATAATGCAGGAGAATTAGAAACTTGGGACACTCGACTTGATTTACCAAAAAGGTTGGCCCCATGGATTGAGTTGCAGGTCTTAGCACCGAGACTTGCATGACTCCTCTGAGGCAGCAGAGGTGGAGGAGCCTTTGCAGGTGGCTTGCCTTCTTGCTTTTCCACAAGCACAGGTGGCAGAAGGCATGGTGTGTGTTACTGATCTGGGTCTCAGCATATCTACGTGTGGTAACCAGAGAAGCTGTAGCAGAGCCATGAGGAAGGCAAGCTGAAATTGATCCAAGAAACAAGAGAGGATGTCAGTACAGCACTATGGGAGACTATTGAAGAACAGGCCTTTCATCTTTTATGAATATAAAAAGCAAAATAAATGCAAACCCAACAAGTTTTCAGCTTATGTGTCCCTGTCTCTGAGAATCTGAGGGACCACAAACAGAAAAGCAATGGCAAGAGAGCTGAGTATCACAGGTATCAGCTTGACCTCTGAAACTTAGCATCCAGGAAGAAGACACACCTGGAGTGCCAGATAATATCTAGAGGAGGCCACTCCTGTCAAGCCAACAGTCTGGGTCTCAGCCGCACAGGAGCTCTGCCTGGCCTGGCTGCATCTGTGCGTTTCCCTCTTGGGATGGGGAGGAAAGCGTTAACAGTCTTACAGCTACCTACTACAGCCTAAAAGCACTGTACCTGCAGAGACACAGAGGAGGGTTGATGGGGCCCTCAGGCTGCTTAGGGAAAGGGAGAGTTGCAGGGGATGGCGCAGTGCTCTTGAGGGGCATGAAGCAGCACTGGTACAGCTGCATTTCATACCGGTGCAGCAAAGCCACCCGGGGTTCCCGGCAAAGCAGGCTGGGCTGGTAACACTCAGAGAAAGCCATACTTGCTTGCCTGGGGTCTGTGTGTCCTTCCATTCCCAGTAAATTCTGGGGCACCTGGTGCTTCAACCAGCATGCAGGTGGCTGCACTGGCACCTAGCCATGTCCTCAGAGGGCTTCTGGTCAGCCTGACACATCCCTGGCGTGCTCGAGGCTTGCTTCCCGCCTCCAGAGCCGGGGATGTCTCCAACCTTGTACAGGGAGCGTGAAATACCAGATACCTGCATCTCCCACCATACTACAGTGCTGGCAGAAAACATGCTCCAAGTGCCAGGGGATTATCTCTAATTCTCAGTGCCTCTCAGCTGTGTCCCATTAATCAGAAAAAGGCAGGGTGCTCCGAAAGTGTCTGCTGCCAGGGCTCATCCCACACATGACCTGGCCTGGAGGAGTGGGGAAGGGGGACCCTGATCAGTGATCTGACATGGGGTGATGGGGTAGGGGGGCTGCCCCTCGTGCTTGCTGGCATTGGGACTTCACTGAGGGGCTGCTCTATTTGTAAAAAAAAACATCGCTGGCAGAACTACTCTGGAAGCTGTCTTTTTTCCAACTGCATGTCACAGGGGCTGCGTCCTCTCAAACCATGCCTCCTGTCCCCTTTGCAACATGCTGTAGCAACGAGACAAGAAACAGATAAGGTTGACGCTCCTAAGGTTCTTTGCATGGGTTACCTGAAAAGCAATACCTACGTGACAACAACTGCTGCGGAGATGCATTTTTTCTATCTGAGTTCTGCTTAACTAGCTCCAGTTCTCCTCTGCTTTACCTGTTCTCTGCCTCTTCAAATGTCAAGAGTTAATGTCCTTATTCTCCCTAAGTTGGGTAAATATCCAGCTGAGCATGGAGAGGGAGACAGTAGAAGGGATTGTTAGCAGCCTCAGAATAATGTATGAGAAATTGTGGGCTGTATCCATCACTCAGCTCTTCCACAGAGACTTGGACTGGACCAACACTGTTTCCCCACTTGTAAAACAGAGGTAATCAGTCTTCCTAAATCTGTTGCTGGGAGAAAGTTTGTTATTGCTCATTAAGCCCTTCAAGGTTGTTAAAGAGCAGACTAGCTGGCCAAAGGACACAAGGTCTATCACCCAGCTGGAAGGCACTCTGTGACTTGAAATATAACAGCCCTTTGCAGGGGGAGGATCATAAATTCCACAGGGCTCCAGTTAAACTGGAGGAGCTGAAAAGACAAAGGGGCAGCTGAAGTTTGAAGTCCCTTCCCCCTCATGTTCTGCCTCCTCCTTCCCACCTTTGCCATGCCAACACAACAATACCGATGTGACAGCCCTCTCTATCACTGCTTGGAGCAAAAGCAGCATATGGTTATGCTGCCCAGGGTCCTGCTGCCCATGGATCATGTCTGTCCTTCATCCCCATACCTCCTCCTTGGTCAGCAGGTGGACAGCCTGAGCAGCCCCCCTCCTGGGAAAACAAAAAGAGGAACGGTGGTGGAGGGGGAAGACGGGGTTGGAGGAAGGCAGAGGGAATGGAAGGTTGCGATACGGGGTGGGATGGAAAAGCCGGAGCTGAGCAGAAGGAGAAAGTGGAGATCCTAGGGTAAAAGTGGGAAGGGGAGGAAGGAGCACACAGATAGCCTTGCAAAAGAAAGGCAACGGGTGGAGGTATGGAGCAGGGCCTGGCTATGGGACCTGGTGTTGCACACATTTTCTGGCAAGTGGGAAAAAATGCGAGGTCACACAGAGCCTCCTTCCCAGCACACACATCTCCAGGCAGGTGCCTTGCACACTCAGGAGGTAGCACTGGTGTACACGGTCAGCAACTGTCTTCACCTGCCACTGCTGGAGCAGAGTTTTGAGACCAGACCAGAGATCCACAAAAGTAACACAGCCTTTATTTGGTGCAAGCGGTGCCCACTTTGCCCAGTTCCAGCCCTGACTGTTTGACTTCCCCACTGCAGGGTGGTGATCAGTCAAGTCACACAGTGGTCACCCAACTTGTTCTACTGCTTTGGTTGGACAACACAGAACAGCTACAGGAGCCTGGAGAGTTCCTGTGAGGGTGAAGACAACAAAAACAAGACTGTAGTTAAAAGTGCTACCAGGGTAGTAATTTTGGAAGGGGGCTAGGAAGAGGAGGGAAGACAGCACTTTGTCAGAGCAGTAACAATCCAAGTGTAGGCACAGTTACGCTGCAAGAGTACTTTTACCAGGTAAGCTTATTTCACTTTTACCAGAAGAGCTTATTTCACTTTTACCAGGAAAGCTTATTTCAGGAAATCCCTGCAAACAATGTCAACAACTGCTTTGTATAGAGGAGTATGTATACAAGAGCCTAGATATGCACCAGGGTTGCTGTGGCATAGCAAACTCCTGCTCATCAGCTGCGTATTGCCTAGGAAGGAGTATCTGAGTTCACAGCGTGTGCAGGATCATTGAACACAGACAAACAAGCTACAATCATTATTTATTAGTAATTTATTGCCATCAATACCGTGGCAGTGTGTCTAAGCTCTGTGCAAGGAAAATGGGGGAGGAGGCCATATAGAATTTTGGGAATAGCATGCTACCAGTAAACCTTTCTGGTGAAGAGACAAAGTCTTCACCAGTTATGTTTCATCGCACAGAGAAATAGCTACAGTAGCTGTGCAGAAAAAGCCATGTCCACACTGCTGGGAGACTGCTCTGCTACAGCTTCCCCGGACAGGTACAGATACAGAGAGGGGACAAAGCCAGCGAGGCTACAACAGCTAGATTGACTGACTTCAGCCTGGCTCCTTATGCTCTTGGACTCACCTCCAAACACTACTTCATCCAGAAACATGAACTCCAAGTCCTCGCTGACTGCATCCGCTTTTCACAAGCAATGCACGCTCAGGCTTGGAAAAACACAGGTCATTAATGGATCCTTTTGTGACAGACGGGGACCGTAGGCTACTTGCAGCCCGTAGGCTGAAAACTGCATTTCCCCAAATGAAGGGTAAAAGAATTTGCCTCTTTGTTTTAGGGATTGTTCTCCGCAACCCTAAGCTCAAGATGAATATTCATGAACCTCCTATATGAATTAGTTATCTTCTAAAAGCAAACACAAAGTCCTCATTCTGCATGAGGTGCCCAGGTGCCAGACAAAGCCAAGTGTGTGCTCTAGCAGTGAGTTTCCCAGGGACTCTGCATGCTGCCTTAAACCAGTTACTCTTGCCTATTAAAGCAGGATCAAAACTGAACAAAGACAGAGATCCTTCCAGAGCTGCTTGAGGCAGCTGTAGCTAGTTCAGACTTCTACATCTCTTGACCTAACATGACTCCCAGGCTGTCACATTGTCTGGATGGGAAGCAAGAAGGGAAGCTAACGTGATTTTTATTGCAAGCGCTGTTCACCAGTGCAGTCTAGTTTATGTTAAGAGTTCGTGTTGCTAAGTAGCTTGCCAGTGCAGAGGTTCACATTCATGGTTGAGCTGTACTTGTGGTAGGAACAAATGGGGGTGCATGAGCACTAATGTGTGTAATGGCTCATTTGCAGGTGTTCATGTAGCATGCACGAGGGAAATGGGCATCTCTGAGTGGGAGCCCTCCTGAGGTTGTTGAGGACCTCAGAGAATGGTTCATTATATACACGATGGAGCTGACATGAAGGCATTTAAAAAATGGGTGTTACTGGGGAGCAGGCCCAGGTCCAAGTGATATGGCAAGACTATGCGAAAAAAAAAAAAAAAAGATGAACAATTGCAAGTGTGTGTACAAGAGAGATAAGACGTGCCCGTATGGTGCTGTGCTTTGCATTTGTGACTAGAACAGTGTTGATAGCACACCAGTGTTTTGGCTACTGCTGAGCAATGCTTGCACAGTGTCAAAGCTTTGTCTCTCTTCTCCCTGCGCACCCCACAAGTAAGTAGGCTGAGGGTGAACAAGATACTGGAAGCAGACAGCCAGGACAGCTGACCCAAACTGACCAAGGGGAAATTCTATAACATATGGCTACACCATATATCATACTCAGCAATAAAAGCTCCAGAAAAGGAGGAAGGGGGGTGGGGTGTTCACAGTTATGGCATATGTCTTCCCAAGCAGCCGTTATGTGTACCGAGGTCCTGCTTCCCGGGACATGGCTGGAAATGAATTCCTCTTTTTGCTTTGCTTCCATGTACAGCTCTTGCTTTTCTTGTTAAACTGTCGCTATCTTGACCACAAAAGTATTTTTTCATCTTATTTTCTCCCCTTGTCCTGTTGAGTTGGGGGGGAGTGAGAGAACGGCTGGGTGGGTGTCCGGCAGCCGGCCGTGGTCAACCCACCACATTGTCCTTTTGTTCAGGTGGCCTGTGTCCCTCCCGAGCCCCTGTGTACAGACGGCGGGGATGGTTAAGGACGCTTAGGAGGCTTGTGAGCAAGTCAGAGGGCCTGTGTGGGGAACTGCCTGGGGCTGGGGAAGTAGGAAGGAGTACCAGGGTGAGACTGACCTTGTGTCTGTATGCCTGGGAACACAAGTGTCATTGCCCCTAAAATACCAGTGCTACGGTGGTACCCCAGTACAGCAAGTGTCTCTGGGCTGGCATTGCCAGGCTGGACCTTGTGACTAGCCAGGGACCCCGGCCTCTCTGCACAGCGAGGCGAGGGGTCTCGTGCGGAGAGGTGGGCTCGTAGGTGCTGCCCGTGGCCTGTGCTGAAGAGTGTTCCTCCTCACCCGGCAGACCTGGTGCGTGGGGAGACTGGTCTGGTCACCTACTTGGCAGCCTCCCCTGCTCACATCAGTGGGGCCAAGAGCACCGGCCACGCGGGTCCCTTTGCCCGTGCTCTGTGCCACCCCGGGGGACACCAGCTCCACGCTCTGCCCAGGCTGCCATCTCTGCCGCCGATTCCTCTCCAGCCTAGAGCAAACATTTCAGAGCAACCAGGTCTCCTGCAACCACCAAGGGGCAGAGGGGCAATGTCCTTGGCCAGTTCCCACTGTGTATCCTCCACCTCTTGTGTACAGATGGCGGAGAGACCCTAGTGTTCCAGAGGACAGTCCTGGTAGGTGTCACCAAAATCAGAGCCCTTCTGGACGACAGGTGGTTGGTTGGACTCCATCTGCTCCCTTTTCCCAACCCCTAAATGGAGTCAGCCCTTACCCTCAGAAGACGTTGAAGGACACCAGCAAGACTGTTACCTCCATGATCCAACTGCACAGCCCGCAGAAGCAGCAGTCACGGGCATGGTCAGAGCACGGTTTATGAGGTCCCCAGACACAAATCCCTTCTGCAGCACGAGAGAGAGACCCTGGCACACATGCACCTGGCATGCTCCAGCTCCTCTCCCATCTCCCCTGAGGGATACTGTGTTTTTCTCCCCACCTTTTCTGCCCACACCCTCTCCACCAGCAGCCCCACCATGTCACAGGACCTTGGCAGCATCCTCTTGGCCCTGGTCAGGCTGACCACCCGCAGCCCAAGGAGGAGGATGAAGAGGGGGGACCACAGTGACTATTTCTCTCCCTGCACTTTGGATGCTTGCAGGGAGGGGTGGGCACAAATGGTGGGGCTCTGATTCCCCTCCTGGCTCCCTGCTCTTGCACTTTTGACCCTCTGACCTTCATCCTTTTTCTCCCATGAATTGTTCCCATTTATGCTGTTTTCCTATATACTCCCCCCCCCCCCCCCCCCCATCCCAGGAGCTATATTGTTTAGTTAGGATCAGCTGACACCCAACCTAAGGAGTAGGGTTTTCCCCAGCAGTCCTTGGCCAGTGGCCACATGATTAAAAGCAGCAGGAGAGCGGCAGCGGGAACCCAATCTGGCATTAATGAGAGTGAGAGGTTGTTGTGTGACTGGCTGAGCAGCAAGAGCCTGGCCAAACGGTAGCAGAACAAATGGCGCCGTGTGTAGCAAAGCTCCTCGTTAGCATAACGAGGATCTCCGTTACACCCGGGGTGCTCAGCCTCCCAGATTTGCCCTTTCCTAATCAGCCCTCTTGCATAAGGGAATGTAAAAGAGCAGACTCTACGAGTTCCCTGCAGAAAAAAAAAAAAAAAAAAAAAAAAAAAAGAAAAAAAAAAGATATCTTACATTTCCACTTTAGTTGTGTTTGCGTCTTGTCCCTCTCGGGACCTGATGGTGTCCAGATGGAGCTGGTCAAGCTAAGTGACCTGGGACTGGGTGGTGTGGAAGAGGGCTATCTCGTTTCTCTTTGCTGGGAGCCCACTTTCCCCATCGGCTGGTGAAGCTGGCAAGGTGTCTGTGGGCAGGGAGGACCAGCCAAGATGCAAAGAGCTGCTAGGCTTTGCTGTCAAACAGCTCACTGCATGGATCTGAGCCTTGCTTGGACTTTGCAGGACTTGGTTGCTTTGGGACTTGCCAATGCGGCCCTTCAGCCCACGAAATCCTTGTGCTTTCTTCACGGAGGTGCTTGGTGAGGCTGTTTGCAGGCTGCTAGATGCAAAACTCTCTTGGCTGGCTGCTCTCTTGCAAGGTCTGTATTAAGAAACTCCTTCTCAAGGTAACTCACAGCTGTATTGTACAGCAAAACACGTGAGGCTTTACGCTGACTACTAGTTGTAGTTTGTTTCAACTCCTCCATGCACAACACAGCAGGGACTTGCTGACACAGCTCAGTAAGCAAAAGATCATGCTTGTTCACAGCCTTAACTGATAGCAGATGTAGCAAAGGCCCGGTCCTAAAGTCCCTGATGTGGATGTGATCAGAAGAAATCATATAATTTAGCTATTACTATACCCTTACACACAACAGTGGTCCCCAACTAGAAGCTTGGAGGCAGTCCATAACCTTTGTGCAATCTTGGGAATTGATTGTAGTCTGAGGAAGCCGCCGTCTACGCAGGCCAGAGACATCAAAACAGGGTATTGCCCACAACATGTTCTTTGCACGGTATTGTTAGCTAAGGAATGACATATAATATGTGGTCATATCTATCATCTGTTTAGCTACACCAGGATAATTCAGACAGTCAAAGAAGTTATGTCAGTAAAATTTCCCAAGTGGACAAGCCTCATCATGGTTTTCTGACAACCACATAATACAGCATTTTCACACTGCTCAGAGCAGCTAAGCAAGCATCAGACCTGGCTTTCAGTGTAAAAAAACCCTCTGAACAAAAGCAGCAGGTTAAAGGGTAGGTCACCATCCAAGAGTTTTTCTGCCTTTTGTGGAATAAGGAAATGCATGAACGATCTCTACCTTTTAAGAATATGAATCTAGAATAAATTTTGCCAGGGTCTTCAAAAATCATCATTTGGGGCTGGGAACCCAACAAGACAAGCGGTGGTTGGTCTCTATGTTATCAGGAGAGTTTGTACTGGCAACTCTATTTCTGCAGTAGAGATGTGACTCGTTCAGACCCCAGATGGAAAGCAGCCCAGCACGGGAGTTTGCACAGAGCATGTCTGTCTGTCTGCACTGATCTCCACTGGAAAACTCCCGTCTTGGGGCAGGGACTCCCAGTCGTACCCTCAACAGAAGTAATACATGATCATTTATGGTTTCAAGGATGTTTCTTTTGCAGGCAGCCTGAGCGGGGACTTGGAGGTTGACCACAGCCCCAAGGCCAGCGAACCAGCTGCTCTGGAGTTGGAGGCAAAGCCGTTCAGCGCTGCGCCCAGAGAAACAAAGCTGTCAGAGGCACTGCTGTGCCAGTTGCTGAGGTCGTGGCGTGGTCCCCGCGTGTGTCAGTGACCAACCAAAAACTGCCGTTGGGAGAGGGCACCCAACCACCAGCATGAAGTATAGCCTGATCTGCAGCACGCAGTTGCTCTGGTTGTGAAAAGCTCTTACCTGCTCTTGGAAGCTTGTATGGGTACGTATGGGGGGGAATTACAAAGGTCTACTGAGCAATGACAACTGTGTCCCAGCAAAAGCCCCAGCACAGGGGCCTCGTACTGGCTTTGCAGGGCCTTCTGCAGGCAGAACCTCCCCAGCAGCAGCACTTCCTTTCTAGCACGGATGCCATATCTGGATGCACGGGCAAAATCTTTTCTGGTAGAGGCAAGGAACACCTGGCAGAGGGAACCCTATAGCTGGGCATTTCCCAGGGCACCTATATGACCGAAACCACCACTTCGTTACCGTGGTATTGCTGGGTCAGAGGCTCCTCTTTCTGCATGTGTGAAAAGGATGATACCAGTAGAAGCCCACGTAGGTGATAGAGGCCACAGTCCTGGCCACAGGAGAAGCACAACGCATGCCATTAGGTATGTCTGTGTGGGGGCAGAAAGGATGTTGTGATGCTGCACTGCAGCTACAGGGAAACCTTTGTAGGATGGGGCCACAGTGTTAGGTCCCACCAGCATGCCAGAATGAAGCTATCTGCACTTAGTCAGCCAAACACTTTAAACATGCCCCAGGCTTCAGCCTGACTAAGGAGACCTATTGAAATGTTACCTGCAAACATGATTTCGTCTTGCTGAATACAGCAAGACAATATTGCACTCCACTGCAATATTAATGGGGTGACACCAGGTCCTAAGCGTAGGAGGGTTAGACAATAACAATAGAGATAGAAAGTGTGTCCATGCAATAGGTTAGATATGGAGCAATGTCCTGTCATAAACAAAGTTTGGCCTCACCTGCACAGAAGGGATCAGCCTAGGTTCACCATATTACAGCCTTGCAGAAATCATGGACCAAATTTTGACATTCATTAGCTCCAAGAGTGGCACTGACTCAGACGACAGTTAAATGCAACTCTGTGG
Source organism: Tyto alba (assembly GCF_018691265.1). Taxonomy (NCBI): domain Eukaryota; kingdom Metazoa; phylum Chordata; class Aves; order Strigiformes; family Tytonidae; genus Tyto; species Tyto alba. The sequence continues at coordinate 56,594,770 of NW_024881276.1, read as the reverse complement.
ATGAAAAGGATCAATTTTCCTGTAACATGAGAGGAGCACTTTACCTGGCTGCTTCAGGGCTATGGTATTTGCAACAGGGATGGGACTTTGGCAGGCCAGGGAGTAGGAGGCAAGAACAAGCCACGAATTGTATGTCTGAGGCCACAACAACAGATGGGGCTCGAGGCAAACCGTCCAGATGAAAATTGGCCATGGGTGAAGCAAAGATCTGCTTGCAAAAACCTGTGTCTGAACTTGCCCACGCAGTGTGGGTGTTTGAGTCCCAGTCCGAGCCTTCCTGGAAGCTCAGTGGTGTAAGAGGTAAGAGTCAGAGCAGAAGAGATCACAGGGTTCATATCAGTAGAGGGTAGAGACCAGGTAACAGAGTCCAAATCCAGCAGCGACTTTGTCCTGTGACTCATGAGGACAAGGGGAGTTTTGCAGAATCATAGCTTCAGGTCTTTGGATGGTTTGCAAAAAGGCATCTTGGTGCTGATGCATGTGAATTGCTCTCAGATGAGCTCTCTGTGTACAGAGCATGGGTGGCATTTGACCTGTCCTAGTTTTATCCACTCCCTCCGTATCATCCCATCATAGACAGTAGAAGAATTGCACAAAGGGTTGCCCAGCTGCTTTCCCATCACAGCTCCCCCCCTGACTGCGATGGGAGGTCTAGAAAGCCTGGCTTGTGTTTTCATCCAATCTACAGGAGACTGAGAGGAGCCACAGTAATAGACTTCGAACATGTGAAAGGTCACTGCAGAAGGCAGGGGAATAACCTGTTCTCTTTTCCCTCTGGGGAAAAGTCAAACTCATGTGCCTGAAACACAGTAAAAAGATCCAGGTCAATACCATGAAACATCTCTAAATAATAAGGTGAGTGAATCACTTCCTGAGTAGGCTGGAAGATTGGAGGGCTCTTAAAAACATGTCAAAAAACATCTGGCAGGCATGGACTAGGTTTAGTTAATCCCGCCTTGAAGAGGAGGATGGGTTAGCTGATCCCAAGGTCCTTTCCAATTCTGTGTTCAGTGATTTCACCAATCTTTATAGTACCCAGGGACCAAACGCAGCTATTAAAATCTTTGTAAGAGTCCAACCAGTTTGTCTTTCTTCAATTAAAAAAAAAAAAACAAAAAACAAAACAAACAAAAAACAAAACAAAACAAAACAAAAACAAACAAACAAAAAAACAAAACAAAACAAAACAAAACAACAGACTCACCCATGGTTTATTTAGGAAGGAAGCAGATATTCAGGGAAGGAAAACATCCACCATTTACTCCGTAGCCAATACTTAAGGGAGGACTGTGAGAGGAACCAGGTCCTGCAGTGCTTTCTAAAAGCAGACAAAACTTCTCCTTTGGGAACAAAAAGATACACCACAGCCAGCACAGCCACCTCTCCCGCAAGTGCCTCCAGTTTCAACCTTTCTGATGATAGACCTTCACGAGATTTTCTCCCTTTGAAAATGCAGGCCCCATACAGTCAATTTAAACTAGCCGGCAGAAGTCTTGCGCTCCTTAATTACCTTTCACAGGCCTATATAGGGGGTGTGCAGACCGCAGGCCAAAAGGTCACTTTGCTGAAGAGAGTTCAGATTTAATCTCTTTAAAACCAAGTGCAAGGGATCAGGCATCTGAATGCGATATTGCCCGGGGCTCTACCTTGGATTATGCTCCCAGGGAGCATTTTGTATTTTGAAGCTCTTTTTCAGGACAGACCAAAAAGTCAGCCATTCAGAGTCAAGAGGACTGTGGACAGGCGGAAGGGGAAAAAAAAAAAAAAAAAATCTTTTTGGATTAACGCCAACAGACTGGTTTGTACACCCTCCGGGGCTCATCAACATCCTCATCATAACTGCCATGCCATTTCTCACAGAGATGTAGCTAGCTGCTTGCTCAGCTGCTGGACGTGGTGTCATCCAAGGCTATTTGCAACCCTCACAAAGTACCCTGACACAACGGTGACACCCCACATCGCTGGACTCAGGGTAAAAGCCTCATGGTGGTTATACTGGTTCCTCACTGCTGTATTTCCCTGGGGGCTGCCAGGAGTTTCTGTTTCAGCTCATGCCCTGGAGGGCTGGAGCATGCTGTAGTGCAGCACCGAGTATTGTTAGCAGAGACCAAAATGGGTTGTGCTTGGCAAGCGCAGTGGAAAGGAAAAAGAGGGTGACCTAGGAGCATTGCTGTTCTCACTTCGTTTTTCCATTGCATCCACTGCTTTTTTTTCCTGTCAAGCTCAAAGAGAGAAACAGAACAGAAACAAAATACAAACAGGTTCTCTCAACAAAAGGACTACAGGAGGGGAGCACTGTCACAGAGACGAAAGCAAGGAGGTCTGGATTATAGTCTCCATCCTTCCATTCTCTCCCTCTTCTGTCTTTCATCCCCTCCGGACTCGATTTCTCTCCAGCATCCCACTGCTGCTGCCACTCAGGGTGCTGAGCTGATGTTTGCACTGGAGCCTCAACAGGGTACCAAAGAATTATATCGCTCACAGGCTGACTCTGAAGAGACATTTTTGGAAGCTCCTCAGCTCTCCTCACAGCATATTGTCAACAGATACAATGGGTCAAATACGACAGAAATTGAAGACAACAGGAATGTTATTGTTGTCTGTGTTGCTGGGAGCAGCTCCTGGCTGCTCAGAGGGGCCAGGCATCTTTGTGAAGCATCGACAAGCCCATTGCTCAAAGCTCAAACCATCTCAAAGGTGCCCATCTCCTGTGGCACCACCTCCAACCCGTCTTTGGCAGAAGCTGAATGCCACTGGCATCTACCACCCCCGAAGAAACCCAGCCCTTGCCAACTGGTCCGACGTGGCCCCTCTTCTGGCCAGCTCAGCTGAACGGCCAAGGGGTGAGTGGTCCAGACAGGTCCTGTCCTGCAAAGGAGCGGGCATAGGGACAGGTTGCTTTCCCACTGCCTGGGCTGTGCCCTACCATCCCGAGGGCTGTGCGTGCAGCACAGAGCTCAGGGATGTGCTATGTCCATCAGGCAGCCTGCTTTGCCCTTCCGTGCCGGCGGCTCTCCAGCACCACCGGCCTCCCTCCATCCCTGGGCAGAAGGGAGAGCTACAGCACATGGGTTATCCGTGCTCCTCTCCAACAGTCCAGTAACTCCAACTGCCCGTTTCCATGACGGTATTATGGTCCGCAGAGAAAGGTTTGCAGAGGATATGATGCCAGGAAGGTCCCTGGAGTGGGTCTGTTTGGAAAGGATTCCTTTTTGAACCAGAATCTCACCCACAGGACCCATGGTGACTGATCTGCCCTAGAACTGGATCCAGGGAAAAGGCATTTATTTTTCTGCATTTCACTGGCAGTGTTACTGTTCTGGCAATGGGCGCAAGGCAGACCCCTGAACTTGGCTCCCCCTTTGCTGGCAGAGCTGCAGGGGCTGAGGGAATTGCAGTTCCCACAAACCTCAGAGCAATCATGTGCTTGCTTGCAAGAAAAGCCTTGAAGCTGGAGAACACTTTACTCAGACCTGGAAGCAGAAAAACCAACATTTCTTCCCTCTGTAGCATGCCTCTGAGAACAACAGTCACCACGAACCGCCATGAAACCAGACTGCAGCCAAAAACACCCCGATCCTAATGCCCGGGAGGAGGCTGTGTTTACACCCTGCTGCTGCATGTAACCTCGGGCAAGTCACCGCCTCGGTTGCCTGCACCTCAAACCTGCTGAAAGTAACCTTTCCTGATCTTGCTTTAACTCTCCAAGAACGTGGATTCGTCTGCAAGCCCAGCACATACCGGTCTTTGCATTTAGCAGGCAGGTTTTGCCGCCATGCTGCTACAAGCAGACCTTGCGGGGCTCCGGCCGTGCCCCTTTAAATAATGCGCCTTTATTTCAAATGGCTCTTGCAATCCTCCTGTAACCTGAGCAGCCAAAATTGGTGCTGGCACTGGAAACCGGTTACACAATATCTAGAGGTGAAGCCCTTTTGGCAGGGGGATGTGAAAGGAGATACAGGTGGGAGGCTCCAATCGCTGGGGTGAACACCCGCATGTCCCCCAAGGAGCCTGGGAGAGAGAAGATGGACGAATCCACTCGAGTGACTGTCTCCTTCCCGGCTGTTGTTTTCCCAAAACACCTCGGCCACGAAGCGGGGACAGATCTGGACAACAAGGTGACGACACTGCTGGCAAATGGTGCAAGCCAGAGCTGTCCCAGTCCAGACAGGAGACCCGCACAGATGCTGTCCACCCTGCGCGTGTTTCAAGCAGCACCTTTCGGTGTCCAAAGCTGTCAAGTCAGCCATGTGTTCGCTGAATTGTATCATGTCTTCCCTCTCCCAGTGCCAGCCCAGCTTGGGGGGGGGGGGGGGGGGAGCGTGCAGACGCAAGAAGCCCCCCAAGGCTGAGCGGGCAGGGTGCTGGGCGATGTGCAGCCTGCAAACCTCGCCACGCATTGCCCCAGCAAAGCATGCCGTGCCGTGCCGTGCCGTGCCGTGCCGTGCCGTGCCGTGCCGTGCCGTGGTGGAGCCAGCTCCTCCGCCAGCCAGGGCCCTGCTGCTCCCAAGGGAAGGGTTTGGCTGCGGCAGGCCGGCTCTGGCACGTGTGAGCGGCAGGGCACGTGTCCCGTTTCTTTGCACGGGCTCGCCGGCATGTGCACCGCGGAGCGGTGGGACTGTACGGGCTCGGGCCGCCCCGTCTCCTCGTGGGTGATGTCTGAGGCTGGTCCCACCCCTGCTGCCGGGGTAATTGCTCCAACCTGTAAAGGCAGGATTTTGCCCTCAGCATCATTTTTCTCCAGCCGTGCAAATTAATTTGCTGGTAACCAAGAAGCGCGATCTAACCGGTGCTCTGCACCATCTACCCATGCCGGGGCTGCTGGGATTCCTGCCCTCCTTTTCTCCCTGCTCAAAGCCCCCGAGGTGCCAGCTCCCCGTAGCTGCCTTCCCACCCCCAGCTGGAGAGACTTGGCTCCCAGTGCTGCCAGCCTGCCTGTGAACGAACGCCCATCAGCCGCTTTCTGCTTTCTCTTCCATGAGCCACACAAAATATTTGCACCTCCGCTGCAGAAAGTGCTGCACCCTGCTCCTTCCTAGCCCTTGCACAGAAGCTGCCTTGCTTTCCCCTGCCTGGCTGAGCACATTCCTTCCTCCCTCCCCACTTTGCTCTGCCCTGCAGCAATTTCCAAAGCATTTTTGCGGCATGGAGACCCGGAGACAAATTCATGAGATGTGGAGATGTGGTTTCTGTCACGTGCTGTCAGCTCCGAGTCCTTGCCAGTGCTGAGGGTGGTGGGTCCACAGTGGCACGGGCACCGGCCGTGCTCCTTTCCCGGGGGTCAGGGTGTGCTTACTGTTTCACAGCTGGCTCCTTTTAAGTGGAATTAAATTGCTCTCCATGAGCTGATTGGGAAAATATTGTGTCTGCGCTCTCTCTCCCAGGTTCCTGACAGTCAAAATAATAATCATGTGGCCTGGGAAACAATGATTATTAACCATAAGCCTGGGAACTGCTTTTGCTATTCAGCTTTATGGGAATTCATATGGCTCCCATGGAAGGGGATTATTTACCTAGGCCCTGAGAAAAAGCTGAGGAGCCCACGTGCTCCTTCTGGCTATTGTATTGCCGAATGCCACGGCATTGCAGCCGGAGAGCAGCTTCCTCTAGCTGTCATTATTCCTTGTGTGCTTGAGTGCCTCAGGATGCGGCATCCTTTGGGTCTCCGGCCACTGGGAAGTCAGGCCATTGTTTTGGGGCTTTTGTCCCAGATGGAGGGCTTGCTGGAGCTGAGGAACCAGACTTTGCAGGCATCCCACCGTCACAAAGTGACTGGTTGCTCAGGCCTTTCCTAGCTCTGCTGCTGGGAAGCCAGCTGGATTTGGACTCGTTTTGATGAGGATGGAGGAAGGACTGGCCCTGGGATGTCCCAGTATGAGCCGTGCTCGCCCTGCATGAGCGAGCTTCCCTGCACGCCTGTGGCTGCAAGGGGCTGGCTCCACCACAGCCCTCATGGATGGGATGGGATGCCCAGGACCCCCCTGCTTCCTCCTGGTCCCTAACTGCCAGCCTGCTCTTCTAGTACTTGCAGGGGAGGAGCAGGAAGACCCAGTTTCAATTCAACACATGAATTGAAGCAGATGAGATCTTCTCTTCCTCAAAGAGCTAAAAGAAGGCTTGCAGAGGAGGCTTTTTAATAGCGATGACGCCCATGGCAAGCGTGTGCACACACATGCATGGAAGCAGTCAGGGCATGCAGGGAAACCCAAGCAGGCCCTTCGTTCCTTGCCGTGGGCTTGCAAAGCCCTTTGTGTTTCCTCCTCCTCCAAAAGACTCTTCCAGTGGCCTTCAGGAGGTGGGAAGGAAAGAGGAAGATGTGGGAGATCAGTATCAGTGATTCAGCCGTCATCAGACCATCACCATCATGCACAAAACAAGTGGGCACGCAGCGACGCTCGAGAGCAAGCCTGCAAAAATAAAACTGCAAAACAAGTGGGCACACAGTGACACTCGAGAGCAAGCAATAATAAAACTGCACCTACAGGTCAGCTGTCTGTGGGATCTGGAGCTGCCCTACAATAAACAAGCAGTGTATCTTCTGGCAGATGCCATCAAACCAACCCGCTGCTCCCCTGGCCAAGGCAGAGCAGGAGGGCCAGCGCTTAGGAAGGGCCCCAGCTTAACAAAGTGTGGCACCAACCCGTGCGAGTCTAAACCACCTGTATTGTGTTACAGCCCCGAGCTGTGACACAGCAAGCTCTGCAAATGATTTTTATGGTGGGAACCATAGGGGAAAGAAAAGAAATCTGAATGTTTTTCGAGTCAAGGTTTGAAGGGAGTTTATAACTCTGATGGGAAAGTCTTTTTTCAAGGTTGTCTCTGCCTCAGCACAAACTACACTTTAGGGATAGCTCGGAAGGAAGCAAGTTGTGATTTCTGCGTGATGACGGCAGGCAACGCACCAGTGAGCCTGAAAAGAGCTGCCTTTACTTTCTCTAGGTGAGGCACGCAGCTGGGAAAGCCTACATGTGGGCAAGCCCCCACTTTCCCCCCAATTCCTGTCCCTCCCAGGGCAGCTGCAGGGATTCGTGGAGCAAAGCAGCCAGCCCCTACCACCCACCCAGCTCTGCCATTGCGTTGTGGCTAGCAGCTCTCCTCCTTAGCTTGCAGCAGGAGCTTCCCTCCTCCTGTCCTCTTCAGGGGCCTTGGGTGCAACCGCAGCTTTGCAAGTGGCAGCAGTATTATTTTGATTCTGCAGTCACTCCTTTACAGTAACTCATTGCTTTGTGAGGTGCTAATGGATGAGGAGAGGGCTGAGAAAGCCGCCTTTTACACTAGCCCAGCAGTGCTGTCAGAAGCACAGCCAGGATCTGGAGAAGGTCAAAATCTGATGGCCCCCACGAGTGGAGCTGTGCTGCTGTCCCTTCCACTGCCACCTGGGCACACAAGGAAAGTCTGTGGGTCTTCCCAACCCACACAGCGAGGGGCTGCCCTCAGAGACCCCCAAGCTGGTGCATCTCACGGCCCTGTGCGTGGTGCCGGGCTGGGGCTGAGGTTCCATACCTTGAGTGCACCATACCTTGAGTGCAGAACGGCAGGGACCCAGCTGTGCAGCTGGCCCGGGCAGCCTCAACGCCCTGCAGGGATCACGAAGCACCGGCGTGGTCCCACGGACCTGCCCGAGGTTCCCCTGGGAGCCTGGAGCAGAGCGAAGGACCAAGCTCCGACCCATCGGGCTCCTGGTGACCGCAGAGCCATCTTAACCCTTTGCAAAGCGGCACCAGCCTTTGCTGCGCACCGGGGAGCAGGGTGACGCCGGTCTTGGGCATCGATCCCTCCATCTTCTCCCCGATTTTGCCTAGTGAGCGGCGCGCAGAGGAGCGGAGGGACACCCTTCCCCTCCCACGTGCTCCGTGGATGCGGAGCGCGGTGGCAGCCGGACAGAGCCCCTTTCTCCAGCACAGTGCTGCTATTGTCTGGCCGGGGCTCCAGGGCCTCTCGTCCCTGCCAGACAGACACGGTCGGCACCTGGGTGGCCCAGCAGCACAGGTGATAAGGTGAAGGGGATGGAGGCAAGCTTCTGGAGCGGGCGGCCCACCTTTGAGTCTCCCCCGTGCAGCCCCACCACTTTTTGGACTTCTGTGCAAAAGGCGGTGTAAGGGAGAGCACTAAGGTGGGGGTTAACAAAAGGAAAATCCGAATGAAGAGGAGGGGGAAAGGAGAGGAGAGAATGCTGCGATGTGAGGGGCGAGACAGAGCCAGCGAGGCAGAGCTGGGCTGGGAGCCGGAGAGGAAAAGCTGTGAGCCCCACGGGAGCCGGGCTGTGGGAAGAGACAATGTGATGTAGGGGAAGAAGCCAGCTCCCGCTCGGGGACACGCGAGCCCTGTGCAAGGCTGCAATTAGAGAGAGGAGACAGCATGTCTGCCCGGGCTGGGAAGCCTCTTTCTGCCACGGATACAGGCTCGTGTGGGTGCTGGTGCAGAAACAGGCAGCCTGCTCTGTGCCCCTCTGCACAGCCCCTCTTCGACTTGCACCCCTGGGGGTCCAAAAGCCCCGAGGGCAGAGGCTGGTGGTACCTACGGAGATTTCCTCCGAGGTGCCGGGGGCTTTGCTCTCCAGTGCTGGGAGGAGAAGTCCAGCTCTTGTCCTTGAGGCTGCACAGCCGCGCCGGAGCCCCCTGCCCTGGGCAGCCCCGGGCTGTCCCCTCCTGCCTCCTAAAATAGCTGCTCAAACAGAAACCGTCCTCAAGGCAAGCAGGTTCCTTGACCACCCGCCTCTCGCAGCCAGCAACACGCCCTTCGGCAGACTTTGGGGATTTTCCCGGATGAGGGATGCTACAGACATACACGACTCCAGAGCACAAGCTCTGGTTTTAGTGGCCTCCTCTGCACTGCGATTATCCAGCCCCCCAATGGAAAATTCCAAGTTTGTTTGGAAACAAAGTCTCTGGATTTGGCTTGGAAAGGCTCAAAAAATACCACACAAGGGGTCACAAACTTTTAGCACGGACGGGGTTTAGCCAGGGCTGTACAGGAGGAGAGAGGTAGAGAAGGAATAGGAGCACCCACATTTTTTGCTACCACAAAGCTTGAGTGGGAAACTCTTTGTGCTTCTCTCTCTCTGGACATAAAGGTCCAAGCGAAGAGTTAGATGCTCCAGAAAGAAAGCGAACAAGCAACACAGCCAGAGCAAGTGGTTTCCAAATTTGCTTTTTACAGTTCATTTTCACCACCCAGCCAAGAGGCAGAGCTCCTGCAACCTTCCACTGGAGTGACAGCAAAGGGAGATGCTTGAAAAGAGCTGGCAGCTCATGACGGGAAAAAGAGAGCCCTAGTGAGACAACAGTGGGTTTTTTTAAAATACAAAATAATATACTTCAGACTCGCAGTGGTTTTTGCTTCCTGCTCAACAGTTTCAAACCAACAGAACTTCTTTCCTCTTTTTCTGGTCATTTTAAGATCTTTTTTTCTGAGGGGATATTAAATACAAGCAGGGGAGGAGATCTGCCTGTTTCCCTGCCATTCTCACCTGCGTGGGAGCAGTGGTAGCGATGAGTTAAGGCAGCACCATGTGTTGACTGACCTGTCAGAGAGAGAAGCATGGAAGATTACCGCATCATATTTAGAGCTGTGCAGGAATAACAGCTAATTTGTTTTTGCTTAAAGAGCGGTTAGGGTTGGTTTTGTTTCATTTTAAATAAAGGCATTTGGAATCCAAAGGTCATTTCCGTGGAATAACAATGCTCCTTTCAGAAAGGGGTACCGGCAGGGTCTCCGGTACACCCAGTACGCCCAGCCTGGTTTGAAATCCGAGCTGTGACTCAACGGGGTGAGCGTCCCCGCGGCTGCCCCGTCCTGCAGCTGGCCAGCCCAGCATCCCTGCCACCCAAAGCACAGGAGCTCAGGAAGGAGTTTCGGCTTCTCCTCCGGGGTGTTTGCAAGCACCCAGTGCCTATTTGTCAGTAAAATGAGGACGGCCTCCAGCCCCTCTCCCCCCCTCGCCCCAACCTCAGCCGCACCCCTGTGCTTTCTGGGAGCGCTGGCAGGGGATGGTTCATCCCCAGCAGGCAACGTATGTCTCTGTGCATTTCTCTCATCCTCATCAACTACGGCACGAGGATCAGATATGACCAAAAGACTCATCTAAAAATAGTCTATTTCCAGTGTGTGGTTTTCCAGGTGCTGCTCACTTTAAACGGCAGGTGACTGTGCCTCACTGATTCCAGTGAAGTTGGTACCGTGATCTGTATCCGTGCAGGTAAGCTGAAGCCAGGTGATTTATCCAGCTCAAGCAAGAAGCTTTCAGCAGAGCTGGGAGAAAAAGCAGGCATCTCAGTTCTCTGCTTCAGTTAGGTTACTTCTTTCTTTTCCTATATGCTTCCTAAATAGCTACTCACTCAGGCTTTCAGCAGGCAGAAAGTGATGGTCCTGTGAAAAAGAAAACTTGAGGCTCAGGCTGTTCCCTGTCTTGCAGACATGTATTTGCCACAGATTTTCTCTCTGCTGCAGCGCAGCCCCCAGCATCACTTTCTATCGGTTGAACAGTCTTCAAGTTTCAGGTCACTTTGCTTTAGAAGTAAATTATCTTTTATTCTGTGTGGGGAAAGAATCTGCAGGAAGAAAAAGCCTTTGGGTTAAAAAAAGCTCCCCTCCTTAGTGAGCACTGCTGTTCTTGGAAATTTGTAAACTCTTCTCTCTGTATTTATCTAACTTTGCTATTTTTGGATTTGCCATAGCTGCCTGCGCTGACAATGGGTGTACGGAGGGGAGAGCGTCTGTGCTGCTTGGCTGGTGTTTTTGGCCGGAGCATCAGTCGTTACTGGGAGCTCGGGTATTGCGGGACGACGCAGAAGGGAGTCCCGATCCCCTCATCTCTCTGGCTCCTCTTCCTCCTCGGGGAGCAGTGCTGCCCGGCGGGCCTGCCCGCAGTGGCACAGCCGTCCCAGCCGAGGTGGCCAGCGTAGGTGCTGCCGGGAGCGCCGAGGGCTGGAGGGGCAGGGGGGAAGGAGGCCGGGATGGACGGCACAGCCGGCTGCAGTGGCACCGTCCGGACCTCTTCTGCTCCCCACCCCAGCTCTCTCGTGGCCGCAGGAAGGCTCACTGGCAGCTGAAGGGGGTCTGTACAGTTTTGCTTCCCAGGCGCACGGCGGGACCATGACGGGAGAAGGCAGATTCCTCCTCTGCTCTTCCCAAAGCTGCCCTGCAACTCCCAGACAGCCGGCTCCAGCGTGGGAAAGAGCCGCCCGGGACAAACCCAGCCATGGTGCACAGAAAGGAAAGGTCTTCATCAGCCCACACCCCTCCACAGGGAGGTGTGGGTGTGCACATATTGTATGTATACAAGTGCGTGTATGTATCTTAATACCCTACAGCTTACAAGACACTCGTAATTTTTATTTTCTTGTCTTGCCAGGGCCCTTTCCAAACCACCTCCAGCCGTGGTTAAACCGGGCTGCGCTATCCTGTGAGCAGAGGTCGGCTGTGTGGGGGAGAAAGAAGCTGCCACTACGGGAACGTCACCTCCACCCCGTCGTTTGTGCCTGGGAGGCCCCAGCAGCACATGAACAGGTTTCCCCCGTATCTCCTAAACAACATCTGTGCGCGTTGATAGCTGAGATCGGGGGTGAACCCCAGCACCAGGCAGCGATTCGCTCCCGTCTCTCCAGCCACAACAAGGAGAAGCCACCGCAGCTCTCCCGTGCAGTTGACAGAGAGATCTGTCCTACCCCAACCAAAGTCCCGGTCAGAGCCACTGTGCATCTGCCGATCGCACACAAAGCTCTTCCTGATTTCTTGGAGGCTTGTGGGAGCAATTTTTTCAGCTCCAGAGTTTTGATTAGGGCTTGTCTTCCAGTAGCCAGGAGGTCACAGTGTCTGGATAGAGCACAACCTGAACATCTGCATCCTATTACACAGCACGGTGATTATTTTTCAACATTCCCCATGTCTTCTAGCAGTGACAGTAGTGATTAAAGCCTGGAGTGGATTCCTGAGTACCGTTTCAACTTCCTTTACTTTCGCATCCTGACCGTAAACAGGAGAAGAGGGCTTTCCTTGGGCACTAGGTCAGGAAGCCCATGTGCCTTATGGTGATACTGATGCACTGATGAAAGCCCGGAGATGTCAACTGGTACAAAGCAGCTGAACAAACCTGCCAAGGGGTGCCAACAATAGCAGGATGTCACTGCAGCTTGCAGGGAGGATGTTTCCATTCACTGATTTGGCTCCTGTGCCAAAAGCTGTCCACTGGTCCAAGGAATAAAGCCATTGTCTCCAGGAAATGACCACGAGCAGACCTTGGTGGCTCTGAGTGAGCGATGGGGATTTTCTTTCCCATCCACAGTGCCAGAGGAGCAAGAGGAGGAGGAGATGTGGGAGGCGAGCTCTGGTCAGGGCACCTTTGGGCTCCATAAACCTCCCTGTTGGAGACTGGGAATTTATCATTCTCCTTCTTGGGAGAGGGAGGCGAGACAGGTTGGGGAGATCAAGGAGCCAAGAGGAAAAGGATTAGTCAGGTCAAGTCTATGGCAAGAGGCTGGAGCTGCCAGGCAAGTACTCCAGCTGGGAGACAGCCTCAAACGAGTAAGGATTTTACTTTCTCTCCTCATTGTGCAAGGAGGCATTAATGAGCCCATATTTCTGGGCCATTGGGTCTGGGCTTGTGCAGGTCAGCATTTTCAACATTCAAAACCCTTCTTTCACCATAATTTTCGCTGCAAGGTTTTGTAAGGCAGCCAAGGGCAGGAAACTGTCTATAAATGAGCGCGACTGCTCCGGGTGGGCCCCGGCGCTGAAAGCAGCTGCTGTCTACACTCTGGATCCGGCCAGCGAGGAGGGAGGAGGCCGGGCTCCTCTTGCAGCTCACCCCTTCCCTTGGGAAGCGGGGCCGTGGCACACGCCTGTGCGCACGCCCTGCACGGCAGCTCCTGCTGCTGCCCCTCACCGCGTGCCTCCGCAGCTCTTCCCATTCTCCTCCCTCTTTACCTGCCTGGTATTCCTCTGCTTGGCTACGTCTGTCTGTCTCTTCCTAGGCATTCATCCTGTCCCCACGTCCCTGCCTGCACGCGCAGCCACGTTTGCATGTCTCCTTCAGCCCCAGCGCGTGTCTCGCTCTTAATAATCGCGCAGGCTGCCTAGCGGCTCCGTGCACGTCTACCGTGCGCCTGTGTTTTGCTGCTCAGTTACGCTTGCGTGCCTCTCCCCGCCTCCACCTTCCAGCGCCTGCCGGCATCTCTCCCTGAGTTTGTACATCTCCTTCCACTGGCTCTTTTTATCGTGGTAAACAGGACAGACAGGTGCATCCGAGCCGCGTGCGCCCAAGTCGGCTGGAATCGCGCCGGCCGAGAGCTGAGGTGGAGGGGTGGGGAGGAGGAGGGGGAGCGCAAAGGGGAGCGAAAGGGCTGTTGGAAAAGGCCTAGGGGACAGCCCACCTTCTTGCTGCCTGCGCACTACTCTCATGGAAAGGCTCCTGAGGTAAACCTGCTCATTAAGATAACGACTGGGTGCCAGTGGAACTGCAAGCCACCAAAGCTGGGCAGCTTTCTTGTTCACGCTCCGAGACAAGAAAGGGTGAGGGTGTCCTGAGGCTGCCGCTTCTCTGGGGCTAATGGGTGTCGAGGGTGGGGGGCACAGGTGTGCACTGGAGCTCAGCTGAAAGGGGAGGGCTGCAGGGGGTTGGAAAAGGCAGACACAAGGCAAAAATACTAACATTTCAGAAAAATGTGGGGTGAGCAGTTAAGGCTGTTTAAAATAGGAGTAATATTACATCCTTCCCTCACAGAGGAAGGGCATCTGGGAAGCTTGTAAACACCTCCACAGAGCCCTGGTTAAAACTTTGTGCCCCTCCCAGCGATGCTGGACATCACACCACGCGCCAGCTGAATTGTCACCTGCAATGGGGGCCTTCCTCACCTTGCCCACGGACGTGGTGGGGCGGGGGGGGGGGGGGAGGATGAGGAAGGAGGATGCTGCAGCGAAGGCATGGCGGGGCTAAGTATCTGAAAGCGCTAGCAAAGGGTCAGGGGAGCTGTGGGCAGCTTGGAGAGAGCAGGAGACTCTGCTGAGCAAAATCAGAGGGTGCAGAGAGGCCAGGCAAGAAGTCCTGGCGGAGGAGGGACTGGCAAGGTTTCTGGGGATGTAGCTGGGAGGAAGGATGGAGCAGGCTGGCTCTTGCATCCCGCGTGGCACGTGCCACACAAGCGGTCAGAGCCACCCCAGGGCACTGGCAACGCTGGCGGCGTTCGGGTGTGTGGGGAGGCAAGGCAGTGGCTGTGCCGGGGTGAGACGCGGGGGTGAGGAGAGAGGAAGACACACACAGGCAGTCACAGACCTCAAAACGAGAGAAAAATGAGTCAGCTGTACCAGCTGATGACTGGGGGGGGGGGGGGGGTGGTCCTGGAAGATGTCAACGTTTCTATTTCACTTTCTGGAAAATACCCAGCCTCGCACACGTTCCCCGATGGAAAACTACTGCAGCAGAAGTCACAAATGCGGCTGCGCGCGGGGCGGGTGGGAGAGCTGGTGAGACCGGCTGGGATGCCCGGCACAGGGGCCGTGCTGCCGGGCGCTGCTCAGACCTGGGGGTGCCGGACTCGTACCCAGTGCACGCCGGCCGCCCCCCTCCCTGCGTGGCTTTCCAGGTGTCCCTTGTCCCCTGGCAGCTGGGCCCAGCTCACCCAGGAAGCAGCCAGCTCCTCTGCTCGGGTACCCCGAGATGCACATCCCTGCCCTTGGCTGCTGCACCCCACCCTCCCCGCAGGGGTGTCCCCCCTGCAGACCACCCTGCGGGGCCCACCGGCGCAGAGGGTGGCAGGGTTTGGCCTTTTTCCTTCAGCTGGCATGCGAATTTAAGGGTGGTTGTTTTTTTCCCTCCACCTCCTGCAGCACTCCTGATGCTCATGGGGATTCAGTCAAAGCAGCGAAGCCCCAGGAGGGCCTGGCACCAGCGAAGAGAAGCCTTGTCCCGGGCTCCTGCTCTCACTGGACATACCAGTTGGCGGGCAGCTTGGATTTTCAGCTTATTTCTGGCCTTTCCTCACATGTGACTAGCAGTTAATTTAAGAGAAATTTTTAAAAATCAGTGCGGCCAAAGCTAGAGGTCAAGAGAGGGGTGCCTGCATCTGCGAGTGCTCTCAGGTACAGCAGCAAGAGGGAGCATCTTCACTGCCCATGGGGGAAGGCTAAAAAACCCCCAGATCTCACTACTTTTCTTTCCCTTAATCACCCATTTAACGCTCCGTGCCTTCCGCTTGTTTCTTGCTGCCTAATTAAGTTTTGTCAGATGACTGTGTTTCAGAGCAGCAGGCTGCTGCAGGGGGTGTGCAGGTCACCCAGTCCTCGGCCAGCCCCAGAGAAGGAAGGAGTGCATGCGTGTGCGTGCACCCCCATGCTCCCCGCATCCAAACTCCGGCCCCGGGCTGCTTTGTAAAGTCGGACGGAGACACGGCCAAGGGCACGTTGCAATCTCCACCACAGGTTAGGAGATAAGCAGCCCTCCCTTAATGAGGACATGATATACCTGGCAGGGCTATACCCCTCGTGGGGAACAACAGGCTCTTTCACGCGGGGAGCTGGTACAGCCGGGAGCGGTCATGGGACAGAGGAAACCACAGATGATAAACCAGCTCAGCACCACCAGCCATAGGAAGCTGCCAGGGGTGTGGGGCCACTCCATCAGCCCCCCGCTGATGGGGCGGCCCCACAACGGCTCATGTTGGGAAGCCCTGGGATGCCCCACATTGGATTCCACCAGCAATTGCAGCAGGAAGGAAAATCTGGAGGGCTACAGCTTTTCTAAAACTGGCTTTTTTCAGGGAGGTTCGGGTGGGGATGGCAGCTCTCCAGCGCCAAGGGGAAAGCCGCATTTCTGCCTCCAGTATCTGCCAAGGCAAGCCCATCCCAGAGGGAAAGGGCAGCATTACCACACCAAGAGAGCTGCGCTTGGGAGGCAAAGTCCCCACTGAAAGGAGCCAAAACTTTACTGCGCATATCTAAAAGCACTGAATTATTAAAGGGAAGAGATCTCTTAAGGCTGCAGGTGTAGCAGAGAGCTTTACAGATGGCTAGTATTAAGTGTAATGGACCTCTGATGGAAAACCACCTGATTGCTGCAGAATGGTTGCTCAGCCGTGGAGCAACACAAAGCAGCTGGAGTGAGTATGGTATAGATCATCATCACCCCAGGGAATTACTGGTTTTGGTAATCCATTGCAGCCTTTGGGAGCATTACAGTGAGCACGTGATGGGGAGATACCCGCTCCCACCCCGTTCTCTGAGAACACCCACAATCCAGCCTTTGTTTTTGCTGGATGAGCCCAAAACAGCCTCTCCCTGTCTCACCAGAGCAGGGAAACAGGCCTTGCTAGCCTACAAAGAAAAAGCCTTTCTGAGCACGGGGGTAAGGCCGACCAGGCGATACCTGACGTGGAGGCACGGGGAAACCCCATCACCCTGCAGGGTGCTGGCGAGGCTCGGGCGCAGCGGAGGTCCGGGTGGGTACTGCACACAGAGCCGGAGGCTTACCTCTGACCGGCCGGGAGAGGCATCTGCAGCAGTTGTTCTGTAAAACCAGGGCTGTTTGTCAGCAACGAGAAAACCCTCAAATACCCTGGAACCAGACTTCTTCCCACCCTACCACTTCCACGTGATTAAGGTCGTGGAAGAGCTGGCTGTCTTTTCCAAGCCTCCTGAAATTGCCAAAATTAGGCTGGATTTGTGGCAACTGGCTTCCTGAGACCTCGGGCACTTCCTGCCTCAAGCAGTGGGCCAAAAACAACACAGCAGTGCTTGCTCTCCTAAACTTTGGTATGACTCCTTTAGTCCCACACAGTCACAAGTTACAAAACTCATTGATTTTGAAATCTTGAAGGTCAAACATTTTGGCTTGTTCAAGACTGCTCAGGCAGAACATTGCTATGACACTGGGTACAGGAAAATTTTGGAAGTCGGTCCCTCAGAGAAACGTCATATTCTGGTTGCTAACACTGGCACCAGATGATCCTTTGCTATTAAATGGCACCCTGAGGTCAAAGGCATCTTACCTCACATTAAGCACTTGGGAGAGCTATTGCCACTTATTATGGGGATCACTGAGTAAGGCTTTTAGGGACCTGAAGAGTAGGAAAGGACGTTACAGGTGACTGCCCTGCTCTTCTGGGACAAAAAAGCCTTTTCTCCAAGACCTCATAATCAAATATAAGATAGACGAGAAAGATGAAATAACCAGGTTGGAAAGGAAGCCAGGGGCTAGAGGAAAGTGTGTTGTGTACCAGAGCTGCAGGGACTGAGGCTTTCTATTCCTAATTAACAGACTCACTTGTCTTATTTTCTGCTCTAACCACCATATTAGCCTTTTAAATATAGAAGGCTCCTCCCTGGCTATGTACACAGCCAGCCTGGCACCACCATCCATCTCAGCTACTTTGCCACAGGTTGTATTTTCAGAACCACTTGATGGGTGGATTAATGGCTGCCTTTTTATTGCCAGATCCTCAGCTTTCAGGGAAAAAAAAAAAAAAAAAAAAAAAGTAATAATAAAAAAAAAACATATGTGAGGCTTTCAAGTGTCACGAAGATGGCTATAAAAAGCCAAGATTTTTTTTTTTTTTTTTTTTGAAAGGAATATGTAGGGGGTTTATTTGCTGCTTAGTTTGGGAAATGTGAGGCTTGTAGGCTCATTTTTCACACTTGCCCCCACACAGCCCCCAGGCTTGGAAAGATACTTTATTATTTTTAAATGAAAATGTGGTGTTTTTCGTAAGGACATGGCTCCAAGCTTTGAAGGTTTGCTGGAGTAACTACTAACTGTGAATGCTTGTCAGTGCTGCCCAGTGTAGCCACCTGCACAGAAATCTTGAGCTGTCCCTTACATTTAAGATGACAAATAAGGTCTCTTATCCTCTCTTTAGGGCTTTGAGAAGTACTATTTGATATGAAAACCATAGAAGTGATTTACAACTAATTGTGATCGTTGCTACAGGCTTGATGTACAGAACAGTGTAAACTGAAAAGGGTTGGTTTTGTTGCTTTCTTTTTTTTTTTTTTTTTTTTTTTAAATTATCACTATCAAGAGGGAAACTACCCAGATTTAAAAGTTTTCCTGTAGGTAACACAAACCAGCCCCCAGTGGGATGCAGAAGAAGGCCTGGGTGCAGACTCAGGGGAAGACAGCAAATAGTATGCACTGCGCTAGAGCTGGGAACAGGGGAAAAAAAAAAAAAAAAATTAAAATAGGCACGACTTGCTCTCTCCATCGCCCGGCAGAACAGCAGCAAAGCAGCGCTTCGGTCAGAAAGCTCCCGTCCAAGCTGATGTTTCTCACAGCGGAAATCCAACCCCCTGCCCCCCGCCCGAAAGGACAGGGAGGGATTATTTTAACCTCTCGGTCAGAGCCAAGTCTCCAGCCGCGCTGCAACAGGCAGCACGCTGAGGCGATGCTGTTACTGCCGTGGCGCGGCTCCGGGCCCCTGCTCCCCTGCTCCCCGGCCCACCCGGCCCACGGCCATACGGATTTGGCTGCGGACAGCTCTGAGATGGCCCCTTGCGCTTGGCATGCACCCGCCGCGGCCAAAATGACTCAGCCTCACCCTGGCCTGCTGACGGCGCCTGTTATTCTTCGGAAAGACCAGGGTGACGTGAGTCATTTGGTCACACCGGCGCGAGGCCGAACGTTGGCTCGGCTGCCCGAGCTGCCCAGGCCGGCCTCGCGCCGCTGGCTGCAACCAGGCCGCGCTCGTCCCTCTGCGCCCCCCCCCCCCCGCCGTGCCGGCGGCTGGGAGGACGGGGCCGTGGCGTGGGGACACATCTGCCTCGTGGGGCGGGAGGCACGTGTGCCCGGGGGGGCCCGCCAGCATGCTCACAAGAGGCACCCGTCTCCCCGCCAGCCGCAGCAGGGCAGCACGCTTTTTACCGCGACTCCTTGGAGGAGAGGGGGCACCCGCGGGGGCCAGCTCCACACCCACCCCCACCCCCCCCCCCACTTGACACCCCGCTTTCCACACCCCATCACCCCGCATGCCGGCGCAGGGCTGGCTGCTGGGCCGCAAGGGCGTGAGGGAGGAGAGGGGTCCCTGCCGGGGTCACCCCTTCCCAGCTGCACCCCGGGGCTGCTGCAGGGTTTGGGGGCTGGCGGCTGGGAGGGGGTTGGGGGGGGGGGGGGGATTGCGAGGGAGTCGCACCAACAGCTCTTTGTGCCCTGGCCGCCCGTCCCTGGGGAGCGCTGCCTTCAGAAGTCACATCGCCCAGGGTTGGGGCTGACGTGCATCACACAGGCCATGCCCTTGCTCAGCAGTTAAATCGGATGCAAGTAGCATTTGCGTGTTAATTACTCTAACTAGCTAACGCCACGTGTGGATTGAAGAGGGAGTGCTTTTCTCTGAAATAACTCCGTCTATCGGCAAGCTCTTCGAGATGGCGGGGGCTCAAAGCAGACATCAAGGTACTGCCAACAGCTTCCCCGCGGCATCACCCCGACTTTGCTGGACTGCTGCGTGGGATCGGGGGAGCCCAGGGGCACCCCAAATCAGAGCCGGGGGGGCAGAAGCACCATGCTAAATAATGCAGCGTCGTTCCCCCCCCCCCTCCCCATGCCACCTACCCTCACGTGTGGACTTTTCCTTCGGGCTGGCACAGCACCAGCTGCCTCCCTGAGCTGGTATCTGGGCGGGCGGGAAGGAATTTGGACCCCGTGGACCTGATTCCCAGCGCACAGCGCTGCTGTTAAGGAGGCACAGCACCCTGGCGCTCAGCACCCCAGAGCCTGCACCACAATTCGGGTCTGGAAAGGTTGGGGCGGGGAGGGACAGACAACGATGAATGGCCCCCATGGCTCATCTGCGGGCTTAATAGCTCTTCCGGAGAAAAGGAACAGGAGGGAGCTGTGTAAAAGGCTGCTGAGAAATATTTAAATATTTCAGTTTCCAGCATAACTTGAGTCATTTGGAATGGAAAGTTTCCATTGCCCAATAAATCTAGCGCATTCATTTAAAAGGCAGGAAAAAAAAAAAAAAAAAAAAAAAGGACAACTTTTGCTGTTGGCTTGATGAACATAACAGAGCAGTGGAGGTGCTGACACGAACCACCCACCAGCAGGTACATGATGTTCTCGGCCCAGGCCAGGGCCGGGGAGGGGCACGGGGCAATGGGGCAGGCTCAGGGCAACGGGCGCATTTGCTGCCCAGGGAGAGCCTGCTCGGTCATGTTGGCACAGCTAATGCAGATGAAAATTTAGGCTTGGATCAGAGCAGGTAGGGAAAAACCCGTGCACCTTTGGATGAAATTAAAATGCATGAGAAGCTTTTCAGGAGGTTTTTTTCTTTTTGTGGAGCTGCCCAAGTCTGAAGCAACACTCTGCATTACCTGACCGTGACGGCAAATTCAGGCCAGGGGTGCAGATGTGCTCAGCTGTGGGTCTGCCCAGGGAGGGCAGGTTTTACTGTGGGAACCTACTGCCTTGGCAGGGATGGCTCTGGTGCTGGATAACCCTGAATCCAGGAGCCCTCTGCTTAAAGCACACGCAGTGGGATGGAGGATTGGCTCCACCTGCCCCAGGTCCTTCTGCCACACCCCATAAGTGGAGATTGCTCCTAATGGTACACTTTCCAGAGGACCATGTTCCCACATCAGATTTTGGGAGGAACGGAGGATGTTATGGGGGGAAGGGGGTCAGGGAAAGGAGGTTTATGTGTGCACGGACTGCTATTTTCAAGCAGCCCTCAGCCACCCTGATGGCTCCCAGACTCGGGACCCGGGAGGGAAGATGCTGCAGGACCTCACCACCCACAGTTGCAGCCCCACGGCCGGAGCCAGCCCCTGCCCAGAGGAGGGGAGCAGGGCTGTGATGCACCCCAGAAGCTGCTGCTCTTCTGCAAACCGAGGCCCCTGGGTGCCCAGTGCAGGCTGCCCTGAGAGGTGGGGGGGGGGAGCCGGGAGAAGAAGGCTCCCTCTGCATCCCTTGGAGCATCCTCACAGGCCCCCCCGCTGCGAGAGGCCCAGCTCCTGCCTGCAGCCAGCAGCCCTCCCCGGCGCCTTTCTGTGCGCCACCAACTCCTCAGTCAGAAAAACCTTTTCAGTATTAAAACCACTTTAGCGCCAGAAAGCTTCTCGTGTTACCTGGCTTCCCTGCTGTCCCAGTCCCCTCTCCAGCAACACGGTGCAGCTCCGCAGCCAAAGCAAGAGCTTGCACAAGGACCATGGGCGCAGGGTTTGGGGAGCCAGGGGCTGCTTGCAGCAGGTGAGGGCACACACGCACAAAGTAAGCAAGGGGAGCAGGACCTTTGGCAGCGTCTTCTTCCCCAGCACCAGAGAGACATGAGGCACAAGGGAAAACATAACCGAGGTAATCTGGAGACCCCCCAGCCCCTTCGCCCCACTGCTGATGGCTCTTCCAGGGGAAGAGGTGGGGGATTGCACTGCGGCACTCTGGAGAGCATGAGTGGGCACACAGAGGCTGTAGGGCATCAGAGGGATGACCCACCTGCCCCCTCCCCAGCTTGCACGCACCAGATCCTACAGGCTCAGGAGCAGAGGAGGAGAGCAAGGAGGGCTCCTCCTGGAAGGCTGCAGGCAGGGCTTGAGCTGCAGGATCTGCACACCCACCGTCACCCTGAGGGACACCAGAGCACTCAGCTGCTGGCAGCAGGGCCAGAGCGCTCCCCTGAGGGGGGAGAAATAATACAGGGAGGGCCCCCTCCGCCTGGAGATACAGCAGCAGAGCAGAAGCTGTCCCCAAAGACAGCGTTAGGCCCCGGCAGTGTTTTCGTGGAGCTGAGACACGGGCAGCCCACGGCAGGGCTCTCCCCCCACAGAGCTGCCTGGATCAGGTGGCAGAAGCGGGGCAGAGAAGTGCTGCCTCCCTGCAGCATGTAAGCGCGATAGCATGCGTTCACACACTGCCACTGGGTTTCTGGGCAGTTAGAGACAGTGGTCCAGATACTTTTAAAGCCCCCTGTCCAGGCTAGAGAAACAGAATCACTGCAAATACTGCTATTTCTGGTCAGTCTGAGAAATAGCATCTTTCCAGTCGCTCCTGCCCTGTTGCAGGACCACCTTTTAACCAGGGGCCAGGGCAGCAGTATATATAATGCTCTCCTCGTGACAATTTGCATTTACAGCCAGAAACTATTGAAACTGATGAAAGCTATTTACATCCAAGGCACAGGAAGTGTTGCAGACAGAGCACTGCAATTTGACAAGAGATGGCTCTATAATCATCACAAAGGACTTAAACAAACAAACAGAAAGGAAACCATACCATTAACAATATCAAATGACAACAGAGAGAAAAACAACATAGCCTCAGTAAGGGCAGCAGCAGCTTTTCTGCATACAGGAGCAGCCATACAGTCACAGATGACTGTTTTAGCTCAGCACACGCTGAGGAGTCAGGCGGGAGGGCCGGGAGCACTGGGTCCAGGTCTGCCTCCAACCCTCTGCTGCATCATCTTGGACAAGCCAGCAGCCATCCTTTCATCCCAAGCACTGATACAAGGAAGGAGAAGCCTAGAATATGCAACACCGCAGTCATGCCTCCCCCAATGATGCACAGTACCACCCTGTGCCAAATGGCCATGCTTGGAAGGAGAAACTACAGCTCCCCCACCTTAAAAGTCCTGCTAAATCCAGCTCGAGTCTTACCCAGGTCTTGGAGGCTGTCGGAGGTGGGCTGATGCTCACGGTGCATTCATGTCTTGCCTGGGCCGAGGAGAGGGTCTGAGGATGCTTTTGGGGATGTTGTGGTGACACACTGAAGGGAAATGGAAGAAAGAAAAAGAGGGAGTCCAAGTAATTTTAATGGTCAACTTATTTCAAAGCACTAACATGTGTCTTACACCACAAGTGTTTCAAATGAGACTCCAGCACCTGCATTGCATTTGAGCAGGGTTTTGTTATAGGGCTTTTCCAGCTCGTGAGAGCAAACCAATGAAAAAGAAATCAAGAAAAGCTAAGTTTGAGGTTCAGCCTCTTAGCGAGTGATGTTTAGATTGAGCTGTTGTTCAGTGTATGTAGGTAAGAACCCTTATATTGTTCCCACGTAGCTCTGCTGTCAGCATTAGAAGGCTCTTGCTGGGCTGACATTAGTGCTTCTGTCTACTGAACCCTAGACTTTGGCATATATTATAGTTTTCCTTTATTATTGGTCACAGACCAGATCAGTCTCTCTGTGAACCGAGCAAGGGATGAGCCTGTTCATACCTCCAAGTTTTGTGTGAAATTTCAGTGTAGGCTTAGCACAGCAAGTTTGTGGGTACCTGACCAGCCTCTCAAAGACCTGTCCCTGCAGTGCCCTGGACACGGGGTAAAACAGAAATGTGTATTGAGGCTCTCCCAGATTGCTTTTGCTGCATTTTAACTACTGAGTATTGCCAACATTTCTCTTTGTTTTCTGAGATGTTTCCTGTTCAGAAAAACACCCCAGACCCCAGTGCCCTCCTGTTTACTGACCACGTGTTACGCAGAACTGAAGTGAGCAGACAGGGTTTGGATGCTAGCATGTTTTTCATAAATTACATATATTTTGGATGTAAACAGTCACTATTTGTTGAAGCAGTGTTTTCCGTTTTCTTGTTTTGATTGTAGGTTGAAAGTTCAAAGAGATTCAATTTGAGAACACCAAGTGTGGCCTTTGCTGTGGTTTCCTAAGTAAAAGGGGAAAGTTAAATACCATAACACAAACAGGGATGTGCTCCCCCAGTTTGTGTGGAAAAACTCTGCTCTTGTTAAACCCTAGCAAATAAAAGCAATCAGTTGCTACAGCTTCTCCCTGCTGCGATCACATTAACAGCTTTGCCCAGGCTGCCTGATGAAGTTGCTGCCACCTCCACGTCCCAACCTCCTTCACATCCCGACCCCCTTCTCATCTCTGCCACCCTCACATCCCGACCCCCTTCCTGTCCATCTGTCAGTCCAGCTCACCGTGCGGCTGTTGCACAGGCAGCAGGCAGAGCTGGGATCCTCTCAGGTCTTTGCTCTTGTTTTGGAGTCTTTTTAACAACTCTTGAAGTAGTTTTATTTTCCGGAAAGTTGATACCAATACTTTTAGGTGTTGCTATCCCCTTTTCATAGGCCCCAAGCCCATGCCTGTCATGGGGTTTGACTTTATTGGCTCTGGTGTCTTGCTGCTGTGCCTCAGATTCTCCTCTCTCAGTGCCTGGTGGAGCCTAATTAAAACCATTTTCAGAAAAGTTCTTGTGTTGCATCAGCTCCAAGAGGCATATTAAAGACCAGGGCCTCTCCGCGTGGGGGCTTTAGGATGATCTCTGCCTTTAAGATCCTTTAATACAAGAACAGACGGCGCCTGGGCACAGGCTACCTTATCTGACAAAGTCACCAGGGCAACGGGAGGACAACATTTTATGGGGTCAGCCTCCTCCTCTCAGCAGCGTGCTTTGCACCGCGCTTGCAGGGGCAGTCGCCTTCGGTTCCAGCTGGGTGCACAGGCAGAGAGAGCTTGGGCTCTGCCCTGAAGACACGTTCCCCGTGTACCTATAGAGAACGATGGAGGAAACCACAGCCAAGATTCGGCTAGATTGGTACATCCATTATATAATGTGTATCGTATGCATATTGCACATGATCACCATCACTTATTAAAACCTTCAGCAAGACCTGAGATGCCTTTTCTGAGAGCAGCCTCTCTCATTGTCAGGGATGCTTTTGGGAGCGTGTGGTGCCACAGAGGGAGCAGCTCCTGAGGGGACGTAGCTGCTTTCACCCCGTGCAGCACTGGCTCAGACCGCTGCTACACCCAAGGTGGGCTCGGCCAGCCGGACCGGGGTTTCTGCCCCTGCTCTGCTCCCATTGTTGCTGTGGGCTGATCAGAAAAGCCTCCAAGTGTTGCTGAAGGGCTCTGCCTCCTCCGCTCCTTGTAGGGCCAGGAGCTTGCTCAAAGACAACATGCTGTGCAGAGGTCCCCAGGGGCAGCCCAGGACTTTGGCTGGCCCCGGGGAGCAGCAAGCATCCCCCCGCCTCCTGCTGCAAGGTTAAAGGGTGTTGCAGCTAGATTTATGCTTTCCCGTTGTGCAGAGTGCCCTTTCGCAGTTTCTGTCAGGCACCGGCAGGGGAAGAGAGTCTGTTGCCATCTTTTTTTGGTTATTAATGTTGGATGTGAGTTCCCCAAAGCCATATACCGAGCATCTGGCACTGCCATCCCCTGCGTGCTGGCACTTCATCATCCCAAACCAGGGGATGTTGTTAGCGATCTGCACGGCTGTAGCACTCAGGAGGAGCAGGGTGCGAGTTTCTCATCCATCTGCTCCCCCCCAGAGTGCCTCCTCATCACCCCAGAAGTTGTCTTGAAAGGCTCTGGTGGCCTTCCAGCTGTTTAGATCAGGATGTCCTTTGTTAGTCTGAGGTTTCATGAGGGGTTTGCATTGTGTTAAGTTTCAGGAAACATGATGAAACTGAAGATCTTTCTATGCCAGGCTCCTGCCCTGAAGTACTTTGTCTCCAGGGAATGGAGAGCAGACAAAGGAGAAGGAAGAGGGTATAATATCTGAGCAAAAGATCAAGCTGATAAGAGAATATATTATTCATTAAGTGTATCTCCAGGACAAGTAACAAAGGGAGTGTGGGAACAGAGCTTACGGTTATCTTATGTACAGTTTTAAAAAATTGATGTAGCCATTTTTATCTCCACTTTTTTGACAGCTGGTTACTTCATTTGCGATAGGACTCAGCCTAGACACCATTTCTCAAAGTGGTATATTTATATGTTCCCACTGGTTTCACTGGAGACAATGAGATGCGCGTATGATTAGGCGTGATTAGGCCAGCAAGTGCACCTCCTCTGAACCTGGAGCTCCCCCGAGCCAAAGCAGTTCTCTCTATAGATTTTGCCCCCCAATTGGCTTTAACTGTCTGCTGCCTAAGGGAAGGGAAAAAAACAAAAAAAAAAACAAAAAAAAAACAGGGTAGAGATTCCTGAGCTGCATTATGGCAGCCAACATTTTTCAAAAATCCTTTTGGCAGCGTTTGGGCTACCTGCTGCCCATTGCAATGTGCATGGAGAGAGCTGCAGAGAGCTGAGTTTGTTTCTGAAGTTGGTGGTAGCTGGGGTCTCTTCATGAGATCTGCCTGTTAAATGGGCTCAGGACAGAGACGGGGGCTGCTTTAACTCATCATCACATTTCTCTCTGTTGAGAGGTGCCAGAAATTAATCTGCATGTTGCTTTTTCAACCTGCCAACTTTTTTCTTATTGCTACTTTTAATATGAGCCCAATCTGCTCAGAGGAGCTCGCAGATGACCTCCTAGCTGGTATATGCACACCGCGGGGTTCCTGCTGACTTTCGGAAGGTGTCTCCTGCCCCCAGACTGCTGAAGGACTCATAGGACACTGTGCTAAATACACTGGAGTGGGAAGGAGATGGGGAGCAGCAGTTCAGCTCAAGGACCCGGGCTTCCAGCACAGAGATAATGAGAATTAAGTGGCTAGTGCCAAGGGCAACCCCCTCCCAGAAGTACCGCGCTTCAGCGCACTTGCAGCTTTGACTTCTGGCATCATTTACACCCCCTGGGTTTTCCTTCACCACGCAAACCCTCGGTTCAAGCCCTCATTTGGGATGCAAAGCAGACTGAACCAACCTGGAGTGGGGCTGGTGGCTGCAGAGCTACCCCCATATTTCAAAGCTGGTGCTAAAACCCTTCTGCTCAAAACTGAGCAAGGAGCCAGTGAAACAAATCCTCCACAGCTTGAGCCTCTGCAATTGCTTTCTACTTGCCTCGCCACCCCAAGTAGAGGCAACTCTGCAATGTCACGCGAAATTAAACTTTCTCTTTATTCTCCAGTCTAATCTCTCCCTCCACAGTATGATCCCAAGGTTTAATCTGATTACGATCCTTCATATCACACTATAACAAATGGCCCCAGCTGCCAAGCTAAGCAGTTTAATGAGATACTGTGTTGGCTATCAAACGAAAGGCAGAGGTGATACTGCAAACAAAGGCATTGCTTGCTCAGTCTCATCCCTGGGACATGGTACACAGGCTGCAAGGAAACGCTCCTGCAACTAACGTTGTGCCTCTTAGAGAAGAGAAGAAAATGTGCCTTTCTGCAGGAAGTTTGGTGGAGAGCTATGCTTTATTGGGCAGGATAGAAGATGCTGCGTGACTGGCAACCCTGAGATGCAAACACAGTGTCTGCTTGCCATGGGGGTCTGAATGCAAGCTAGAGAAAATGCAGTTTGTCTTTGTTCAGATGTTATTAGATCTGATCCAAACATAACAGTCTGAGACGTATCACATGGTGAATCGATATTGTTGTTTGTTAATCCAAATGCAATCAGACACATTTTTTTTCCTTCCTGCCCAGATAAGACCCACCCTTCCCCCTCAGAACTGCAGCCATAACGTAATTCCCTCTCAGCAGCTAATGGCATTCATAAATTACGCTCAAGACCTATTGTTCATTTAATCCTTTTTGCTGCTATTAGCTCTGGTCACTGATCTGTTGCCTCTCCAGTCTATGGTATTTTAATGACACAGCTAGAAAACAGCCAAACTCTTCAGCTTAGTGGTAAAAAGCCGGATTTATGTTACAAGGAGGGATGGTGTCTACCACTGACTCAAGGGGGAGGGAAGAAGTGGGGAAGAAACACAGCCCAGAGCCGGCTGTCATCTGGGGAGGGCAGAGAGGAACGGGCTGAAACAGACTCATTGATTCTGGCCTGAGCTCGGGTCTCACTGAGATGATGGATCTGTTGGCTCACAGCCTTGGGAATTCAGTTCACTTCCAAGACAATCGGACCATGGCAAGCCTCTCAACCGGCCTAACCTGGTTTGTCAAAGGAAATCATTGACAATAGTCGCTCCTCCTTTGAAGTTGCAGTTATTTTTTATGGGAACTTGACCCTCGGGTGTGCTTTCCTCTTCAGCACAGGGGATGTGCTGCATGGATTAGTATTATCTCTGTGACATGCCATTCCAGGAGACACTGATGAGACCCCATTTGGAATGCTGCAAAGCAGCCTGGTTATCCATGCTGAGATGAATTACACATGGAAAAGATTCAGAGCAGGACTGGAACAGAGGTTTTATCAGAGAAAAAGAGACCAAAGAGTTTAGCATATCTAGTCATGCTCAAGGGATCTTATGATTGTTGCATGGACAGCCAACGCTATGGAGGGAGAACAGCAGCTTGAGTCTGTACTGGTACAAAAGCGGATGACGCTGGCTGTGAATGCAATTAGGCTGAAATTTCAAAGAAAGATCCTAAAGATCTGTGTGGGTCTGAAACAGTCTGCCTGCCCGAGGAGCCAGGGACAAAGTATGTAACTACCTTTGAAACAGCTCTCTGTTCATTTAGGGGAAAGGACCAGAAAGAGCAGTGGGTGGGTTCAGTAGCTGGTGAAATCCTTCCCAGCCCTGTGTCCTTACCTTTTTAAGAGGGGACCACAGGAATTCACCACTTGATGTTCATTTCCTTAACAATTCTTTTTGACAGGGATTTTATTTCCCTGAGCTGTGTTTTCTTTTTTGGTTCATTACTAGCTTGGAACCAGACTTCCATAAACTCTCTTGAATTAATAAAACTCCTCCCCTGGAAAGCATTAGCTAGCCCCTTTGAGTCACAGCACATGCATGCCACCTTGCCCCCCAGCTGTGTCAGTGACAATATCGGCACCAGAAGGGGCTGTGACCCGGCCTGGGCTGCTGGGCTGTGGTGCAGAAGCAGATAGATGGGTCTGAGGCTGTCGGCAGTTGAGGCAGAAGGGGTTTGGCTGTTCGGGTTGCTGGATAACAAATGGTACCCATCTCCTCCAAGGCAACAGCAAAAAAGCCATGGGCCAGATGCAACTGGGCCATGGCTTGGGATCGGGCTCTGGACCACCCCGCCTGTAAAGTGACGCCCTGCCAGGCTGAAGGAGGCTCAGTGCGTATTTCTTTGAGCTGTTGACCCGTGTGGCTGCCTGATTCCAAGACTGGCTTCTCTAAGAAAGGAAACAAGAAGATATTTAGCTTTTTAATTCAGAAAACTTCAAGTTGCACAAGCCACGGGTTGTGCAGCTGGTAATTACTACCACACAGGGGAGCCTGAGAAGATACCATTCTTTTTTCCAATTACTACAAAGTCTTTCAATCTGATTAATTCTTTCCTTGATGCATTTCCTTGTAATTTCTATTTGTGAGGTCGCTAAGGGTAAATTAGAGAATCTTTCCTGTGCAAAATGTATTCCGCATTCTCCACAGACCTGGTCTCTGGTAACATCTGCGCATTCCTCGTCACCCATCCAGGAGATGCTTTCGGAGCCAGGCCCTGATCCTGTCCTTTCTCTCAGATCAAAGCTGTTGCTTGGAGCAGAACTAACAAATACCTGTGTCATGAGAAGAGCATCCTCCATTTATTTGTGCTTCAACAGCTTGGGTCAGAACAGACTAAAATACATTTGCTACCTGGAGCTGTTTATTTTTCTTTGAGGCTGCGCATCTTCCTCTAGCCAGAGAAGCCAGACCCCAAGGAGGTCAAGGGCACCACACAGCTCCTGTGGTGACAGCAAAAGTTGGCCTGATAGGGCAAGCAGGATCTCTTATCATGTTTTGAGCATTGGTGCTGTGTCACCATCTCATGTGACATTGCAAGGGTCTCAGGTGAGAGTCCTGGATGGGCCGGAAATAATAATAAAAAAATATGTTTATCCTCAAAACCAGCAATCCTAGCCTTGGTAGGGAGGAAAATATTTAGTGTGAAGGCAGAATTAGCCTCTTATCTTATCTATGTCCGTGTCCCAGTTTTGCTCAGAGGGGCCAAGCTGCTCCCACTGGGAATGATTTGCAAGGTGCTCTAACTTTGTTGCTGGGCATCACTCCAAACTAAAGATGGAGCATGGCCGGGCGGGGGTGAGGGGAGGGTGGGTGGGTGGTGGTGGTGTGTGCAGCACGTAGATGGTCTGTAATGGCTTCTATGTACACCTGGGTCCTGTGACATAAAGGAGAGATGATGTACACTCGGAAATGACCACTCCCACAAGAGCGAAATGGATCGCATCAGAAAACCTGTTTAGAGGAAATCCCTCCTGGGGGGGTGGTGGGGAGCTGAGGGAGAAAAAGAGGGACACAGAGGTTCCTGGGAGGTAGGCATGCGTGGGAGTTACGGCCACGTTGCCTTCTCAGCACCCCTGTGGCCCAGCCCCATGGAGAGAGGGCAGGACACATGCTCTGATGGAGCAGAGTGGCGGCTATTCCCGCAAGTTCCCTCCTTCCCAGAACCCTGCCTACACTTTGCTTGTTGGTAGTCTCCCCAAACCAAGCCTGTTGGGAATTACTGCAAGCCCATCTTTTGCTGCAGAAAGCAATAAATCCATATTCTGGCTCTTGGAGCGGTTCCCAGAGTTTAGAGACTCTTTACCCAAATCTTGCTATTTATTAGAAAGCTCTCCCGTGGTCTCTTTCCTTCTCTCCTTTTTGGCAGTAAAATATCATTAAATTAAGCGAGTTCGTTTATCTCAGTTCAATGATAACTAAGAAGATGCTGATTTTAAGAGCAAGTGAGATCCCGGATTGATGTGCCTGTTTGAGAGAGACATTGCCCTCTAGTGACTGAAAGGCACATGATGTAAAAGAACTAAAATTTGACGTGTTTTGTAAGGTTTTATATGGTAAATTTCAAATTGAAGTTTCTGACAGACGGAGCAATGTTGTCTGTGGTGAGGGCTGAGAATGCTCCTTAGCTGTAAGGAGGCTCCTTAGCACCCACCATGATCCATCTCAGCATCCCTCATCCCAGTTAAGGCTGCAGCACATGGCACGACAGTGAGGACCACACACACCTCTCCTGCCCAGCCAGCAGCTAGCAACAAGCTACCTTGAACAAGCTACTTTTCAAGTACCTTGAAAAACACCCTCAGTTAACACTCAGCCTGCGTGCCATCGCCTTGTGAAAAGGCCACAGTGGCCAAGAGCTTGGCCCTGAGTCAGCCAAAATTCTCTCAGAGCTGCTGTTTCACAGCTCCTGAACAGAGGATTGCTGTAAACGCTCATTGCACGGCATGTCTCGTCACAAATACGCACTTTGATTTCTCCCTCTTTTGCTTGTGTGAATACTTTGGGAATGTTTGTTGTTCTTGAGTGCTGCGCTTCACATGCATGTAAGACAGATCCCTTTTCGTTACCGCTCCTTCTTGTTTTAAAGACGGTAATTCGGTTAAGGAGGAAAAGCAAAAATGAGGGGTAAGCGAAAAGTCACGACCAACCATAAAGAAATTATGAAAGTTGAGAATTCCTCCTCCTTCCTTGATAGAGCAAATACTCATGAAAGCAATTAAAAAGAGAGGGAGAACAAATGGTCATTCCCTTCCAGGTGTTCTGAAAAAAAGATAGAGCTTTTGATTAAATGTAATGTACTTCAAGAAAGTTTGTATTTGCCATGATGCCCACTTTTTTAAAAGAAAAATTAAAAATATGAAATGTAAAACTTATTCTGTAGCCAAAACACAATGTGATTTCCTTTTTTGGTGGAAAACCTTGGGATAATGCCATGATTTTGCAATCAGGCTGGATGTGTAAGCGAAAACCTATTCACGGAAAGTTTACTGTGATAAGAAATGCAACAGGTACATTTGGCAAGCTTTTTTTATCATAGACCTCCTGTACAACTCTCCTACCACCGCAGAAACTGCCTCACAAAACACCCACACATCCCCAACCAGACCTGCACTAGATGATAGAAGATAGTATGTAGTATACCCCCACCTATCTCTGAGATGGAATAATTTCCTGTGTTCAACCACTTCAACGAACATGTAGTTTCTTCCTTCAAAGCCCTCTCCCTCGCCCTTTGCTAGTGGCCAGCTGTGTCGTGTCTTACTGTTCTGGAGAAAAAGCTGGGGATGGTTTCTGTGCCTTTGTGGTCAGTAACAACGTGCCTTCCAGGGCAGTTCTTTTGTTCTATATGGTCACGATGATATTTCCTGAAGCAGCATATGCAAGCTGAGGCACTTGCCTGCGTATCAATGAGAAAAGAGAGGAAAAAATGAACAGAGTTGCCTCAGAGCAGGAGCCCATGGTTCTGTGCTTACTGAGAGGCTTTGCCGATGCATTCCTGGCTGGGGGAGGCTGCCGCCCAGCCCGGGGAGCAGTACCTTCCACCTCACGGCTCCGCAGCACGCCGTGCGTGCCCACGGTTTCACTTCACAGCAGGCTGTGAACTGCAGCGACTGAGGACTCTGACACACAGCTGCAGCTAAGTTAAGGTATCACCACTGAAACACTTTGCCCTCCGGCTACAAAGGGAGATAAATTCTTCAACAGCCACAACTAAATCCCAAATGGATCATGCATCAGAGCACTAAAATATCAAACTTGGGATTAAGTGCCTTGAACATTTTTCACTGTCCTTTTGAACTGCTTTTGACCCCCTCCAAATTCAGAAGCTAGCCCTTCAACCACAAGACAAAACCAAGATGAAACAGGAGACAGTGCTTCGTAGTCATAGTGGCCTGGCTCTGCTCGGCAGATTGCCATCTCTTTGCTCTTTACTGAA
Organism: Tyto alba; assembly: GCF_018691265.1. Taxonomy (NCBI): domain Eukaryota; kingdom Metazoa; phylum Chordata; class Aves; order Strigiformes; family Tytonidae; genus Tyto; species Tyto alba. Next base: position 56,562,358 of record NW_024881276.1, on the reverse strand, counting down.
ACAGCTCTGCTCACTGGAAACAGGAAAGCCATGCTTTAACAGGGGGTGTCATCATGAAACTGCCATTTGTGCTCCGTTTAGAAACGAGCCTGGAGAAGAAAGATGTAGCAAGAGGAGCTACCTGTTCAAAACAGTTCCACACCACCCGGTTACCCTTGTGGAGAGCTGGCTTGGAGGGTATCCCCAGGTCCTGAACAAAGAGGGTGCCGGTTTCATGGCAGGGTCAGGTCTCTGCACACTGGGATCTGATGCAGGAGACCAGTACAAGAATGACCACACAGCTGGGATCCTGCCTGACCCATACCTTCTCCACTAAAGAATGAACTGTAGAAGAAAGTGTCCTCCTATACTGGGGTGAAGAATGAGGAAGCAAATAGAATAGAACAATAATAGACTATTTCAGTTGGAAGGGACCTACAACAATCATCTAGTCCAACTTCCTGACCACTTCAGGGCTGACCAAGTTAGAGCATGTAATTAAGGGCACTGTCTAAATGCCTCTTAAACACTGACAAGCTTGGGGCATCAACCACCTCTCTAGAAAGCCTGTTCCAGTGTCTGACCACATTGTCTTTACCTCTTGGTAAAGAAACTCTGCCTAATGTCCAGTCTAAACCTCCTCTGGTGCAGCTTTGAACCATTCTCACATGTCCTATCACTGGATCCCAGGGAGAAGAGCTCAGCACCTCCCTTTCCATCTCACCTCCTCAAGAAGCTGCAGAGAGCAATGAGGTTGCAGCTCAGCCTCCTTTTCTCCAAACTAAACAAGCCCAGAGACCTCAGCAGCTCCTCACAGGAGACACCTTCCAGCCTTTCCACCAGCTTGGTCGCCCTCCTCTGAATGCAGTCAAGGACTTTCACATCCTTCTTAAATTGTGGGGCCCAGAACTGCACCCAGCACTCAAGGTGAGGCCGCACCAGCGCTGAATACAGCAGGATGGTGACCCCTTTTGCCCGGCTGGCCGTGCTGTGTTTGGTGCACCCCGGGATGGGGTTTGCCCTCTCAGCTGCCAGAGCACAACTGCTGACCCGCACTGAGCCTGCTGCCGACCAGCACCCCCAGACCCCTCTCTGCAGGGCTGCTCTCCAGACACTCCTCTCCCAGTTTACACTTGTGCATGGCATTACTCTGTCCCAGGAGCAGAATCCAGCATTTGCTCTTGTTAAATTTCATCCCATTCATCAGAGCCCAGTGCTCCAATCTATCTAGATCCCTCTGCAAGGCATCTCATCCCTCGAGAGAGTCAACAGCACCTCCCAGTTTGGTATCACCAGCAAACTTGCTAACGGTGCATTCAACTCCTGCACCCAGATCACTGATAAATACAGTGAACAGGGCTGGCCCTAGAATTGAGTCCTGAGGAACAGCACTAGTGATCAGCCAACAGCTGAATGTGGCCCCATTCACTACAACCCTTTGAGCTCTGCCCTTCAGCCAGTTCTTCACCCAGCGCAACATGAACCCGCTCATCCCACAGTTGGACAGCTTGTCCAGAAGGATGCTCTGAGGGACAGTATCAAAAGCCTTACTAAAATCCAGAAAAACTACACCCACCCTCTTCCCTTCACCCACAAGCGGGTGACCTTATCGTAGAAGGATATCAAATTAGTTAGACAGGACCTTCCCCTTGTGAACCCATGCTAACCATGCCTGATGACTGCATTAGTCTTTAAATGCCCTTCAGTAGCTCCCCATATAATCTTCATAACTCTTCCAGGAACTGAGGTTAGACTAACAGGTCTGTAGTTCCCTGGCTTCTTTGGTAGACCCTTTTGGTAGACTGGAATAACACTGGCCAGCATCCAGTCAGCGGGGACCTCCCCAGACTCCCAAGGCCTTTGGTACATGGTCTAGAGGGGTCCTGCCGTAACACCCACTAGCTCCTTCAGTACCTGGGTGAATCCCACCTGGCCCCATGGACTGGTGAACACACTCCTGCACACAAAATTAAGCCATAAAGCAGAGGCTGTACTAAAGATACGTGGTTAAACCACGATTTGACACAAGGGGGAGATGCTCTGCCATGGATGCTCATCTTGCAGGCTGTCAACTGATGGAGTACAGGCTACAAATCCTATCTCTGCCACCTCCTTTGGCAAAGAAGATGCTTATTTACTTTCCTGGGCAGGTGTAAGGAAAAAAAAAAAAAAAAAAAAAAAAGCCCACTTTGGTTTAATTTCAGTGATTTAATAACATTATAACCAACATTCTTTATACTCATTCTAGAACTCTGTTCTTTAAAACACTAAAACTGATTTTCTTTTTAAACATCTGTAGTATTCAAAGCACTGGGGGTTTTGGAGCTAACAACCTTTGAAAAATATTGTCCTTCTGTGCACCACCCAAAAATACGTGGGTGCTAACAACTAGGGAAAGACCTGCTCCTCCTCCAGCCTGCTGGATGAACCCAGGGGTGGGAGTGAAATCTGCTCCAGCAAAGCCCCCTGGTTGTATGGCACTAACACAACTGGCAAAGGCAAACACGAAGAAAACATATTTGAAGCAACTGGAATAAAAATGGAAGTAGTAAAGGAGAGAAAAACGAGGAGGTGGCAAAAACCACCATTCCTGCTCTAGCTTGCCTTGAGCTATTCAACATGAGCACCATGGTTGTCTTCGTACTGGAGCAGGATCCCATATAATTGGAGATGGAGGCATTGAAGTGCCTCTAAGAAAGCTTCCAGCTTCAGTACACCTCAGAAATGTTCTTCTGCTCTTCTGCAGAGCTGGCCTGCGAGGTAAGCAGGGAATTAAACCTGCTGTCCTTGCGAGAAAGGGGGAGGCAGCAACAATACATGTGCTAGGTTACACAGCCAGTAGGCAGCAGGGCGAGACTTCATTGCTCTGCCTTTCTGCTGAGGTGCCACAAGACTAGAGACAAGAGAACAAGGCAGTTGCTCTGACTGACACAGAAAGTTGGGTTTCACTGGCTGTAGCTTCCAGGCAGGCTGTCGCTGTTGAAAGCAAATTAGATCAGCTGGGCATCAAGCGATACCTCCCATCAGTTTGCACCACCCACTGCTGCCAGCTTGACACTTCTCTTTCACGCTGCATGTGCCAACTGTCTTACAAAGCCAGCTGCAGCATCTACTGGAAGGACATGAAGAACAACCACAGGTGGGGAGAGAAGGTGGGGGATCAGCTCAGGGTTGGGGTGAGAAGACCTTTTCCTGCCTTAGTCCAGGCAGAAGACAGGGTTCTCCAAGAAGACTGCGAGCTTGCTGGCCACCAGGTCCAGGTCACTGGTGTTGGCATATTTAAGCAGATTGGTGTTCTTGACAAAGTAATGCTTGAGGAAGTGCTGGCTTACACACTTGTGCAGTTTCTGTACCAGCCTCAGAAAGGCTTCAGGGAAGCAGCGCCAATCCTTGGTGCGTGGGTATTTTTCACACGTCCAGAATAGCACTGTCTGCAAGAAGCAGATGGGAGAGAAGAAGTGTTAGAGGTTCTGTCGAGGGCTCACACAGCTTACTAAGGCAGTTTTAGTGCTGGTAAATGGCTGACAGCCTTGGAAATCAGAGTCTTGCATTGCTATCTCCCCGTGTTAACATTCCTGCGACGGAGGGATCACAACTAAAGCCTCCTCTGGGGATCAGGAAGAGCCACTCTGACATGCCTGGTTAGGATCTCTCCCCAGAGGACCCCCACTCCACTGACTGCAGCAGGAGCCCAAGGAAAATGGTCTTGCTAAAATGATCTTAGCCTATTTGCCATACTCCAGCGGGAGCCTCTGTAGAAATGCCAGGCATTTTCAGCTGTAGAAAACGGTCTGTTATACAAGTGTAGAAGCCAGTAGGTGCAAGGAGGGAGGGAAGAATAACCAGATTAACACAATAATTTGTTAGCTTCAGCTGTATTTGTACTGAAGATGTACACAGATCTGCATCCCAAACAGATATTTCAAGCAATTCTTGCAGGTGCAGGGCATGCTTTCTGATCAAGTGCAGCCTGTGCTTTTCTGGCACATGATACTAACAGCATGCACTGTGTTCTATTCCCCCAAGTTTATTTTATGTGATTTTACATTTGAGAAATCCCTAGTTAAAATAACAAAATGCAGTTAAAATAACAAAATGCATATAATTATTCCTCTCATAATAATATTTCTACGCTGCTCATGTTGCATTTTTGCAGACTTTCCTATGATTGAGAAGAATTTTCTGGAGCTACTTACACTTATTGTAACAAAAAAGCTATACTGACTGCCTTGGTCAGCCTGAAATCAGTTTTAAAACTACGAAGTCACCCATCTTGGGTTCAATAATTCTGATAAGTTCCTTAGTGTCCTCTGAATCCCAATTTTATTTTGTAGATTCAGCAACCCAAAAAGAGACCCACAGATGCTGAGATGTGGCCAAACTACAGCCTTCAACTCCTATTTCTTCAGAGGTAGAATTTAATCAAAATAATCCATACTATTCTGGAGTGCCTGGTTTGTTTTTTTCTTCCAGTAGGCGTTGCAATAGTTAGACAAATTTCTTCACAGACAGCTTTTCAAATGTGGACAATGTTTTCTTTCACAGATCCAATAACCACAAAGACTTTTTTTTTTTTAATGTTGCCAGGAAACAAAAAACATAGTGAGGAATTAAAGATGTAACTCTGTGAGAGCTACTCCTCGGACACTTACCTTTTGTCACACTAAAACTAATTCAGCAAGATCCATGGGTAGCAGTTGCAGTGAAGTTTCTGGAAGCAAGGAAAGTAGCACTGCTCTTCCAGCCATGTGCCAAACAGGTAATCTATCCCCAGCATTTACTAAACCATTCCTAACAGATAGCTGTCTACCGGAGGCATGGAGTTGGATTTCAAAATGTACCTAGGCCTTTTCAGACTTCCTGATCCTGGAGATAAGCATGTTGAGCGTGCTTACTGAATCCTCGAAGGCTTTCACAACTCCTAGGGGAAAGATTTCCTCTGTCATAAAGGGCCTTTTTCATGTGGAGTCTTATTTAATCATAACTGTTAGACACCTCAGACAGTGGAAACCTAATAAGTGAAAAAAAACTAACACTGAGCCTCTCCTCAGCTGCTGGTTTTTCAACCGACTGTTTCTCTCTCTCTCTTTTTTTTTTTTTTTTTTTTTTTAATGTAAGTATTGTTGAAGCATTCCTTCTGTCTGGTAAACCAATCCTTTCTTGCAGTAAAAGCCTGAAGTACAGCTACAGTGAAGAACTGAAAAGCTTCTAAAAAGCTTTTTATCTTGATCAAGAGTCCATGCAACAGCACTTCCTGGACCTCTTCTCCTTGAGCCAGAAAAAGAGATTGCTACTAATGGTTAAATGATTTTCCACTTTCTCCTACCTATGGCAGTATTTCCACCAGATTGTTCTTACAGGCACCAAGAAATTTTTCATTCTGTTAAGCTACGACCAACCTCGTTAATTCTTTTTTGACTCTATTTTGACTTAGATTAGTCCCATGACTGTAACAGCACTTGATGGTCACAACCTTTTCTTTAGGAGAAGTCTTGGCATTGCATCTGGTTTTGGACACCAGAAGATCAGTGACTACTGTGGAAGCCTGGTGGCTTGAGGCTTCAAGGTGGGAGAAGAACAGCTTCTCCTTGGCAGCTCCAGAAGGATGGAGGCCCAGAAAACAGGATTGCTCTACTGTCTCATAAAAAGTGCTGCCTGTGGCCCATCAGTGTCTGCAACTGTCAGATGTGGGGACACAGCCATAGCAGAGCCTTCTCCCTCTTCTTCACAAATGTTGTTTGAAGCCATCTTGAACCCTGAAGAACTTGCAGGGAGGATGCTACCACTCTTTTACCTCTTTCTTCCCTTTCCACCCCAGGTGAAACAACAGCAGAACTGTCAGTTTGCACCTCATTCATGAAATAACGCTCACCTAAGAGAACTTTGTTTGGTGCACATCCATAAAGGCAAATACACAATTTTCCTCCAGACAGATAGATGGATATGGACAGCTGGGATAGTCAAAAAGCAGGAGGTAACTGTGTGGTTAAAGACAGTATTACAATGCCTGTGTCAAGTCAAAAGAGAGCAGGAGCCTCAACTCTTAGCGTTATTTATGTTGCTGCAATCACAATGTTCCGACATGCTTTAGTTTCTTGTTGAAGTTTGAAACATATATTTACTGAACTACTTGCCACTGTAAAGCAAGGAAATGGTACTGCAGTTTTGACAGTTACCTTAGAAGTTACAGAGACATTACAGTGATTTATGCCATGATATTTTGACATTACTGGATGGGAGCACCTGCAACAGATAGTGAGACTGTATCTTGGTATCATGGTGAAGCCTACCTGAAGGTGATAAGCTGTGATGACAGGCTTATTTCCAGCACACCAGACATCTTCCTTCATCTGCCTCATGACCCTGAAGCACTTCAGGCGACAACCACCATCTTCATCAAGTCCTTCCATCAGCATATGCTCAGCCCGGGAGAAGCACAGCTGCCAGTGATAATTGGAGCGGGCCAAAAGGTCGAAACCAAGTGACTGTGGACAAAAGGGGAAGTGTGACACCAGATCAAAGGCAAACTTCTCCGAGAAACGCAGAGGGATGTTACAAAAAGGGTGTGTGACATTTCTCCGAAGGGTATTCTAAGCGGGATTAGCCGAGGCAGCAAACATGGGTCATGCTCCCATCCTAATTCCTCATCAAATGACTGTGCAATTTGTTTGGTTTCCTCCTGTGCTGACATCAATTACTCCCAGGAGATCCAGCTCTGGAGCCACCAGGTGCAGTACCAGCAGTGCTACTAAAGCAGAGGCACAGCTCTGCAGGCACTTTGCCATGGAGCAGCAGGTCGTGCATGGGAGGGGAGCAGGACTGGAAGGTGTAACTGGACCCTGCAGGAACATGGCAGCTGGGGCTGAGCTGAGGTGGCAGAATCCATCCATGAGCTTTGTAGGGAAAGATGGGATTCGGCTGGAGTGAAAACTGCAAGACAGTGGCCCATTTGCAGAAGGCTTTCATGAGGCAGGACAGAACAGCAGGAATGATACACATGAACGCTGAGCTACACAGGCAGAGCTGTGTGCAAGAGACTCATGCAATAAACAGTTAATGCAGTTTTCTTCCACAGAATTCTCCACCGTAAGGGTGGAAAAAAACACCCCAATAAAATCTGACAAAATACTTTGAAATATTGCTTCTCTAGAGAATACACCTTCCAACAATGCAGTCTTTCAGTTAGGAAACCACTGTCAGCCACCTGTGAGGTAAATTCTGGCAGAGTTCATAGTGCTTTTTACACTGTTCACCTTGATGCACTGCACTTTTTCCTGGGAAGGCCAACGCTTAAGGCAGCGAGGCCACCGGGCTTTCTCGGGCCAGCAAGTTGGAATCTCCACAGCAGGGACCAGCTCCACCTCGACCTGGAGTTCTGATGTCTCCACAGCTACCCGGACTACTGAGCTGAAGCTCTCCAGCACCGTCACTTTATCTGTGAATAAACAGCAAGAGATGGTAATAAAGAGGAAAAGGTCCTTTTCCACAAGCCAAGCAAAGGGCTGTCTAGGGCCTTGCAGTTCTATTGTTCCGTCTCAACACTTTCTCTTCAATGCCATAAGCAGAATACAAGAAAAAACTTATCATTTTAATCTCCCCTGGAGAATGAGAACAAGAAGAAGATGAAGGAACAACTAAGTTCTCAAGTTTACGCTCAGTTACCTTGCCTTTGTTTTCCTCTGTGGGTCCTCTTAAATCCTAGGACCAGCTTCTTAAAAACACAGACAGATAACTGGTGCAACCTAACATTTCTAGTGGTACATTACAACAAGGACATTACTGCAGATTCAAGGGCACCAGATGAACACTTTGTATCTCAAGATCTCCTTATTTCTTCAGAGAACCCGTGATCAGACCAAATGATTTACTCTTGCCGGTCATTCAGAATGTTTTGTGGGGTACCTGTAAATTTTGTTTCTGGAGATGCACTTGCACAGAAGACAATGCCAGAACTTATGGCCTGTTGTGTAGAGCACTCATACAAAAAGGGCTAACTGCTTGCCTCACTGGGACTGCTGAGTGTCAAAAAGAGTTAGTTCCATGGTGATTTGGAGGAAAGAAGTTTCCTCAAGTGAAAGAAGAGTGGCTCATCTCCAGAAACAACATGCTCTAAGAGAGCAGAAAGGAATGAAAGCTGCAACTAATGGACTTGGTCCAGCTGTGCTCATGGAAGAAGTTTCTGGCCCCAGCTTTTCCTGTCACTTTGGCAGGATCCCTGTCTCTTCAACTTTGCCAGACAAGCCAATTGCACAATCATGCTCTAACCTACTGAAATAAAAGACAGAGCGGATTACCATAAGCAGGTTAAATAACGGTGTGTTAACCCACCTCATTTTGTTTGGCATGGGCTAAGGAGCAATTCCACAAGGAGCCCACACAACAGACTTGAAGGGACAGTGATGGACATAATCTACCCTCACAGAGGAAGTATCTGCCTACTCCCAGTGGTAATTTAGCACCTCCTCCAGGAAGCACAGGAGCGAATTACCTTGCAAATAGTGGAGTCCATCCCAACCAGAACTTTATAACTTTCAGTAAAATCTGCATGCTATTTCCCTCCTGAGCCAAACCTGGCACCAAAACAGGAACTATACTGCTCCCAAGCCCTTAGCAGGGATCCCTAGCAGCCAACATGCATTAAAGCAACTGCTGTGTCAGCATGTAAATATACTCACAGCATTTCCAAAAGCATCACAGTTGTGCTACCTATTTTTCCACCAATGAAAAGTGAGACACCTCAAAAACTCTGGTTTTCATGGTGCTCAAAGAATTAAAAAATAGGGAAACAATGAAATCAGGGAAATTTTTTTGTAACTTTAGTTGTACTGTGGGATGAAAGTTCATTCTCCACAGAAATTAACAAAATTGGTAATTACTCCTCCTGACTTCATCTTAGCTCATCTCCTCAGTGTCAGTCTCCTCCCAACTGGTCTTACAAAAAAGGCATCAGAATCATCATCCCAAACATCCCTCCCTGGGTCCCTCGGAAGTACCTCTCCTGGCTCAATAATTTGATGTACGGCTGCTAGACACAATGGCAGGTTTTCACTTCAACACAATGACTTTCGCATAAGTAAACCCTCAGATGGAAGCCCATTCTATCTGGTCTTTTCTGTGAGCCTCCATGTTGAAATTTCACCCCCATCAACTCTTCCATTTCTATGATAGCAAATATTTCATGTAAGAATGTAATGATCTAGCTCGGCTTGGCTTTAACAAGCTTTCTCCTGTGACTAAAATTCAGAGTGCAATCAGATGAGTGGAAATGGCTCCTATTTCTCTGCAATACAGAAGACCCATATCAGGCTGCTGTTGAGTAAAGTCATCCTGGAAACATGCTATGACAAAAGGCACCACAGTCTGGATTTGATCATGTCACAGCATCTTAATGTGAAAAGATGGACATCGACTATTTATCTTGGACCAAGCCAAGTGGTCATGAGCTGGTCTATAGCACACCTCTAGAATGTCAAGAATTAAGCATGAGGATCACTGTTCACTCAGCATCTTGCTACAGATGTTGCAGCTATGATGGCATGTTGCACGCACCACTGATTGCATTATGTCAGTGACCAGAAGTTCCAGTATAAATAGCCACTGGAGATAACCAGGCACTCTGAATTGCTCACAGAGGGATCAGCACCATTACTGAAAGCAAACTTCCCCAGTCCAGTTCTGCTGAGAAGGACTGGAGTAGCCTGGACACTGGGGAAAAGAGCACTTGTCCTACAGACTTTGCTTAAAATCCTTCTACTTAGTTGCCACCACCCCATGATGGAAAGCTATGGGCAGCTAAGGTTTCCTCAGAGCATCATCTGCCCCGTATGCATCTTCAAGCACTTTCTCCACTGATTCATACCCCTTCTCTGTATCCAATTTTCCTATACTATCTTCCTTGATAGCCTAGATATATTGCAGGTGCTGTTGTAGAAAAAGATTTTTCCCAAACAAATTCCTAAATGTTCTGAAAATCTGCATTGCATCTCAGCTGAACTGTGAGGGTGATGTTGCTGGAGACCCTACCCAAACTGCTATTAAATGAGCAACGTCTTGGGTATGAAGAGCCCAAGAACAATTAATTCTATTTTCAGTGCAGGTCTACATGCATCACTGTAATGGGCTACATGATTTTGGAGAGGTTTGCGGTTTCTTAACTTCTGATCATGTGAGCCAAACACCTTGTGTGTGTGATGGCTTCCCTCTATCAGCTGCAGAAGGCAGCCAGTTCCCCTTATGCCTGTCCCCACCAAACTCACTGGAGAGGTTACAGGAGATAATCGACTTCTCCACCAGCTCCCGGAAGACGATTAGGACTTTGGCTGGAACCAGGTCACCTTCGATGTTCACGTCCGTTTCATGCCACTGCTGAAGGCTTTTTGAGAACTGCTCCACCTCTAGCCATTGATGCAATTCCTCAGGGTCCCGCACGGAGGAGAGGAGCTTGGCTCCCTGCACAGTGTAATAACGCCAGTGCCGTACCTGGCACTCCCTGTACCCAGTCAGGCCACGCAGAGGGACTGTGATGAGAAATTGGCTGGGTGCTAAGACCTAGGAGAGTGCAGAGAGATTGAGAGAGGAGACAAGGGCAGATCCATGAGCCTGAAGTATGAAAAAAGGGTTAAGGAAGTAATGGGTAAAACTGTGGGCTTTGAAGAGAAGGAAAAGCAATGGTATGATGGGCAAAACTGAATACATCCAGAACCCGTTCCATGCCTGTCTCAAGGTTACTTTGGAGATAACACAGACTAAAAGAAAATTGTCTTAGAAGGAGTCTGATGTGACAGCCATGGCCCACAGAGGACAAGAGTGCACTGACTGACTTGCCACCACATCTGCCATGGTTTCCCCCATTCCTTGTTATTTCTAGACTGCACTTACATGAGCTGTAATAACTAGCAGCTTACAAAGAGCAAGAAAGCAATCACAGAGCTTGTTTTGAGATCCAGCAAAGGGAAACAAAATAGTGCAAGTTATTACCTCAGAATAGCTACCAGAGATAAGCCCAGAGCTCAATAGTAGTAGTAACTATGGCAAAAAGGGCACTTTTCTGATCTCTTTCAAAGTCTACAACAGACATTAGTAAAATAAGACTATAGCCAATTCATTTTACAAGTGTTTCACTCTGCATGACTGTCCTTGAAGAGACAGAGATGTGAGACAAGTGACATGCCTGAGCCTGCACAGGCAGTGGCACTCTCAGAAATAAACTCAGGTCTTGGCCAGCCGTACTGTATGAAACTGCATCTCCTGCTGAGCAGAAGCCAGAAACAGTGTAAGGCTGGGAGCAGTAACCAATGGGTAACAAACCCACAACCAGGCTGGTTTGCAAGACCTCAGTTTGGGAATGACCATTTTCCAATAAAACCAATGCTGAATCAGTGTTTGCAAACAGTGAATAAGGTGACACAAATACCATGAAATCTCCTGCTGGCCCAGGGCATAGCCAAACATCTCCAAACACTAGTTTGGAATCATCTGGCGATTGTGGCCCCAAGTATTTTGAGAGGGCGTTCAAACTCCTTCAGTATTCTACCATGTTGACTCAGAAGCTCTTTAACTCCACTTGCTACCAAGCCAAACTTAAACTGCCATTAATAAGGTGAAGCTGCTGCACAAGCAGGATGTGAAATGACAAATGTTGCTGCAAGGTGGTTACCTCGAAGGGAATGAAATGCCCCTGCTACTCTCTTGTAATAATCCAAAACATTCTGGTTGGCCTTCCTGGTAGCTCAGCTGGTTTAAAATATTACTGCAGAGGTGCCAGGGTCCTGAGGGCACTAGCAGGCTTTGATGGTACAGCTTTTCTGGGGCTTCTACCCACACCTTCTGCCCATGGGGCTGGGACCCCCGTTTCAGCTCAGCACCAGGCTATGTTGTAGGAGGGCTGGTCTCCAGCTGTGTGACAGCCATGCCTGTGCCTGGCCACTGACCTTGTTGTCTTGCTTGCAATCTGCCTTCCCAGCCTGACCTCAGACCTACCCGGCCACTATGGATTTTCCTGGCAATCAGTAGACTGTATCTGACCCTGGTTACCATCATCGGGCCCGATCCTGACTCCAATGAGTGCTCCTGGCTTGACCTCAGACCTGCCTTATCAGCACAGACTTGCCCGACAATCCAGATTCTCAGCTGACCCCATCTGCCCTCCCGAGGTCTGCCTGACTCGGGGACCGTGGGGCAGGCACTGCCACGCTGCCACGCTCACCTCCCGGCTCCCCCTTCCACAGGGAGCAGCCGGTCTCCTCTGGTCCCTGGCAAGAGATTTGAAATATAAAAGATGGCCAGCAAGAAGCACAGAAATGACGAAGGAAACACCAGAAGGATGACATTGCAGACCAAGCTGAGCTGCACAAGTCAGGTTTGGTGGGGCTGAGAAATCCCATGAGCAGCTCAGGGATGATGTGCTGGCTCCATAAGGAAAAAAAAATACAATGGCTGTCATGCAGTTACTGCTCATCTCACTCCCTCAGCCACATTTGCAGATAAATGACCATTCCTTCCCATCCCAAGATGCTGACTTGTATGCACTGACACCCACAGATTTTAAAGGGGAGAGCTGCAGGTTTTATGCCAATGCTTTCAAATACAAGTCACAAGGGCCTTCCACCTGGGGCTTACCAGGAAACACCAGAAATCACAAGGCTGGGGGTAGCACTGCAAAGCTGGGCCACTGGTGGCCTCTTGGCCTAAATAAATCCTAGTCCCACACCTATGCTCTGTCACACGACGGTCCTACACACCATATGCAGACCATGGGCCCCAGCAAGTCACAAGCTTACACCAGAGCCTCAAATTCTGGGGTGTGTAGCCTATGGCCAATTCTGCTGTATTAAAAACCTGCCTGCAGTATGCTGGGCAAATTGAATACAGCCTCATTCCTGTGATCCTGGCCAGGACGTCCCAGGGAGGCAGAGGCATTAGGTTAGAAATAAAATATTTACACTTTGAGCAAAAAAGCAAGTCTCTTGCGGGGAGGATGAAATAGTATAGGAGGATCGGTTAGGTGGGTGAAGGTGTCTGGAGAAGAGGGCTAGTGAGGAGGTAGCAGGCACACGGACCGGCAGGCACCGGCTGGCAGGAAGGCTTTGTACCTGGATGGATGGGTGGAATGGGCGCTTCCCCCGAAGCATAGCTGACCACTTGGCCAATAAAGCTGGCTGATCCTGAGAGAAGCAGAAAGGAAAACAAGAAGAACACAGAACAGAGAGAAAGCATGTACCAGGTCATTCATTCACAGAGCAAAGCTGCAAGCATCCTTTGAGCCTATTTGTTAAAGGAAAATTCCACCCCCCTCCACCACGATTACAGAGTTAAACACTTGGCGATACCATCGGTCAGTGCTGTACTAGTAATTTCTCTGGACTCCAGCCTGCTCATCATGCCTTACTGAAGCCTCCACAGCTTTTTCATCAGCCCTGCACAGTTGACAGCTGCAAAAATGGTGGGCTGCAACTAAAACAAACACAAGTTTTAAAAATAAAATATTCCATTTTGCCCATCTAAATTTTATTTCAACCTTTTTATTAAAGATTTTGACTTTTTGTCCCCCAGGTTACAGAAAAACATTGAATATCTAAAGACTTTTTTATATATTCCCCACCATCCCTGCATATTTAGAAGACTTGTAGCTTCTCAACAAATCTAGACCCTTCACCATGTTAAGTTAATTCCTTTAGCTGAAAGTTCTGAAAAGTCACTGTAAATTTAATTGACAGAAAAAAAGATGTTGCAAAATTAAACATGGAATAGTTAATATATTGGCCTTCCCTTGACACAACTCTCCTCTAGGTTGAGTTATGTCATCAGTTATATTAAAGATTCTAGTTTTTGGAAGCAGAATGGCCCAAACCAAAAAAAAAAAAAAAATTTCTTACTAACCATTTCTTTGCTGCCCCATACCTGCAGGACAAAGTTAGCCAGGCCCTGCTAGTATGACTTCCACAGATTTATAGCACTGGGTTCCATTAAGTATAAATAACAAATCTGCCACTTTGTAAGAAAATACATTTTGAGGATTTCTTTTAAACCGAAGTTGTTCGGATCAACCTACCATAATACCAAATTACTGCTCAGAATATATTGCCTTGGTTTTGTTCTGCTTTGTTTTCCAGAACAGCAATTTTACTCTGACCCTGGTCCTGTCAGACCTCATTAGCCAAGCAGGTTTGTTCCAGTATGAGAGGTAGATGACAGACTATGTCACTAAGGAACACATGGACCAGGTTGTGGCACCATTTTATGTCACCGTGGTCATTCCTATTGGCAAGACCACATGCCCCAGGATATGCAAAATTCCAGAAAAATATAAATCTGAATGTGTTTGTCCTCAGAGCAATAGCCACATTTCAGATTGGATGATTACATTCTGTCTCCACTTCCATACCCTTCCAGCAGCTTGATACACACAGAGTTATTCCCTATCAATCCTAGACCACTGCAAAAGTTGCCTCATGCTTTTTCATGTTTGCTGTGCTTTGATCCATAACTGGCTGCATTTTAGTCTAAGGATTGACATAGACAGAGTATGTAAACTAGTTCAGATGAAAAAGATATTTTTCATCTGAAGTTGCCATTGCTATGATTGTTTCTTATATCCTTACACTAATTATTCTTGTGTTAAGTAGTCACAAGAAATAACCAGTCTTCTCCTGTCGCAGCTGGGACAGGACATTATTATTTTGGTATCTGATGGTCTAAACTGGGGAGGCATTTAACTTCTCCCACTAATAAGAATATCTCTTCACAGTAAAAAAGAAGTTCCGATCCATGACCAAGAAAAAAATAGCATATTTTTCTGAGGGAGCTTTCTAATGTTCATAAAGGAAGAATGATTTTTGATATTTTTTTCATTTTTTTACTGAGTTGACAGGTTTTCCACCTGTGAAAAACATGAGTCATAGCTCTTGAAGGCATGAGCATTTTTTTCCTCTCATGTTACTGCTGTACAAGTTTTTCTTTCTGTCTCCCAAAGAGCTCTGGCTTCTGCTTGCAGATTGACAGCTCTGGCAATAGACGCCCTTCGTAAAAACAGCAGCTGTAAAAAGAGGCTCTGCCTCATTTATCCGTCCCTCTCTGATGCTGCTCTAGTTGTAAGATGTCCGTAAGTCCCTATGACCCAGGCAATAACTAGAACTTCCACAGCGAACTGTCAACGCATTGTCTGTGGCATTTTGGGTGAGGTACCTGTCCATGCAAACACACAATGGAGAAATCGCTTCCTGATTACCTACAAGCTTCCAGAGAGTATATTGGAGCTCTTGTTCATACCTTAATATTCTCATTGTGAATGCCAGAGTTGGAGATAGCCTGGAATCGCATAGCCTTATAGCTGATTTCTGCAGTCAGTTCCTGGATGATTTTCTGCACCTCCTCCACTACTTTGGAAACCAGATAATTTCTCTGTTCCACCTGTCAGTTCCAAGAAAGACACTTCACATTACAGGTAACTGCAGTCTTTTATTCCAGTGGGAAATAGACAATCAGCTTAAAGCATCCTGAAACATTTGTGCCTGTGCTGCACTGGGAATAAAACATCATTCCCTGTGTGTTACAACCAACTTACCATGAGACAGGGCTGGTAAACACCAGCTGGTAAACACCAAAGGGCCAATACTCAAGGCTGCTGAGCATTAATTGATATTTCCATGCCAATACCATTGATAGAATAGAAAGAGTTCATGACGTGGAGAAATTTGCTATCAACCAGCTACAGTCTCACTCTTTATCCATTTGATGCAGAATACACAGTTATTCCCCGGCATATACCAGCCATTTTCAGATCCAGGATAACTATCATTCCAAGAGCTGACAAGACTTCAAGAATTACAGATACTCTGTGCATTAGTCAGGTTACAGGTGTATGTGGCAGCATTTAGATGCCTACATTATATGTTGAAGGTATCCATACTGGCTTCATATCTGAAGTACAGATGAGAGTCTGCTCCTAGATGGTGAGAAATTTTTGAAGCCTGTCCTATCGGGGACTAAATGTTTATGTAACCTGATGGATGGTTCTTCAATTCAAACAGTAGTAGCATAATTATTTATTGAAAACTGTTTCAGTGAAAGGTCTGAGTCTTGGAAAAGCTTAGGTGAAGGATGGACAACTCAAAAATATAAGATGAACCTGAATCTTCACACACAACTAAAAATAATAGAACGTAAAGAGATGGTCAAAATCCAAACAAGGAGATTCAACAGGAGGAACATAAAGGAACCATGTTAATAAAGGACATTTAAATATTTCCCAAAGATCCTTACACATTTACTAAAGTGAGAAGGAGATTCAACTACTGTTAACAAAGTTTGTGAACATATTCTTCATTACTTATTCATCCAGAATAACCTATGCAGAGGGCACAACACTGCATGGCTGAAGATGAAAGTTCTCACAGAAATACACTTATATGTCACCAAAACATTTCCATAGAGAAAATAAACCTTTTTTATCAGCCCCTTCATGGTACTAGAATATTTCATCCTTTATAGATGAGAAAGTCTTACAGTTTTCCATTTTGAAATAATTTTCACTTTGGTGTCCTGCATTTTGTCGGGGAAAGCAGACTATAAAATAGGGTCTAGCCAAGTACTGTGATGAAGCATATCAGCTTTAAAAAATGTTATGGCTCACTTACAGTTACTTTTATTAAACAGCACTGTTTGACTGATGATTTTATTCTGTTTTACTTCATTTCATAATAAGAAAAAAAAAATCAAGTGCTGGAATATCTCATAAAATAGAAAATGTGATTCCAGCCTGCAAGTGCTAATGAGACATGTTATTTTAATCATGGTATATAGAGATGTATCCTTAGCTGAGGTGACAGACCGATGGGTGAATTCTAACAATATCTATCTCTCTCTCTCTAGTTCCAACATGTATCTGGCTTAGAGACAGCTCCTGGTGTGATTTTGGTCTTGTTTCCGTCAAGCCAAGACCACTGGACAGGGAGAGAGGGAAAGACCTTTCCTTAGATTAGATGCTGGCAATTATAGAATTATAGTTAGTCTCACATCTGGAATTCTAGATCACGAACAAAAATTCTAAAGAAGAAGAGGACAAGCACCTTGAAAAATTAGGCTACCAGCTGAGATCCCTGACAACATTCTGCAACAGAAACCTAGAAGTCTCATTAGAAATACAGTTCCCATGAAACTTCACCCAGTCTTGTCTCAGAAATGAAGACAGCAGGCGAGCAACTAACTGTCAAGTTTGGCACCCTTCAGAATCAACACCTAGTGTGGGAGACAGAAAATCTGGACAGATAAAGCCTTACCTTGCTCTGGATGTAGATTTCTACATCTTCATCTGTGAATGGTTTCATGGCAAGATGGTCGTCTCTGCTCTCTAAAGTGTGAATTCACTCTTCACTCGTTCACCTGCCTCTGGAAGTAGAGGGACACTCAGAGCAAGCTGCTCAGAGCCTCCTTGACCTGCGAAGCTCAGGTCACCTAATTCCTCTGTGGATGAAGAAGAGGAGAGAGAAGCAAGGAAGTACGCCTATTTTTTTTTAATCTTTTTTCTGGTCTGAGTTACAATGGTGACATACAGCTACTCTGGAAAACTAGCTCCAATTATTATTTTTGAAGTTCAATCATTATGATTCATCTTATTACTTTTAAATGGTGGGTCTTGCATGCAGGCACACACAAAAATATCCCAGCTACTGCTCTGTCTCAGGGCAGGTCTGGAAGCACCTTTCAGATTGCACTGCAGATTCAGTACACCCGTGCACAGCATTATTATCCTGCGTGCCACAAGAACTTCCCTGCCTCACTAGCCCTTCACTAAAGCATTTGTTAAACACTCTCAGCTATCCCTTGTTGACTTCAATCCACCCACTTTCCGCCTGAAACTGCATGGGTACTTTCACACTCAGATCATTCCTTTGGGTTGCAGTGTGCAGCCTCTGCTCCCCTCTCCTCCCCTCTCCTTATATCTCCTCTCTCTCTCCGGCTGTATTGACAGTAAATATCCTGCAGCCTGTCCCCTCCTGTAGTTTGCTTTGCTTTCTTTACAGTAAACAGACAGAAAGCTGTCTCTTGCTTTCTGCCAGCAGCTCAGCTAACAACCCCATATGGATAATTCAGAGGGAAAAACAATTGATCAGGCCTCATTGATCCAGCGAGGACTGGTAGCTTTTAGAAAAAAGGGTACACCAGCACATAGAGGGGAGTGACAGAGTATAGAGAAGAGACCCCATGCTGCTAAGTGTCCCTTATTAAGGAAGGTACTCTCCACTTTTGAGTAAAATCATTATTTCTCCCTGGAAACTGAACTTTGACATCCCTTGGCTGATTTATTACCTCTACAGCAGCTGGCAAAAGGCAACACTTGGGTAGGCACTGGGTGCTACCTCAGGACAGACACTGTTATTGCTAGTTATCCTTCATGATGTTCCTTATTAACAGTCAAATACTAAGTACATTAATGGAGCACCAATACCTGCAGGTTATCTGATTCCCCAGAATCTACGAATCAAACCTTTCCCTGTGCCTCCCAGGCATCTGCCTGCATCTTCTTGCTGAGGGAGTCAAGGACTCCTTCACAAAGACATGTAGGCATTTACTTCCCAAACCAGCTTCCATGGGAGATGGGCACTGAAAAAAATGAGCCCCCCAATTTTTAGGGAACCATAACTCATCCTTGCTCGCTTTAAGACTTACTGGCTCTCTTTCATCTGATGAGCTAGCAGTATATACAAGCTCTGCTAGGACAGCTGGACAAAAGGCAGTTTCTGAAAGAAGATGAGTGGGACAACAGGGTAGGAAGGTCTTTCAGAGGCAAGTTGGATGGGATTAAGCCCAAGCAGAGCATGCAACGAAGGAGAATTAGCCTTTTAAATGGTCAGATTCCATCAAAAGTGTGTCCCTAAAACATTAACTCCCTTGTGCCCCACCACCCCCTGGCAGCTAGCTGTAGATAAAGAAGACAACTTCCTTAGCACTCCTGATACCATACATTACTTTAATACCCAGAACCTCAGGTGTGTATTAGAAAGCAAAGACAGATTAAGGGTCTTTCTTTCTTGCACCTATAAAGTCTCTCCTTGTGACAGCTGTCAAGAGTCACAGGTGCTGGCAGACAGATGAAGAAGTGGTTTTGGTCATTTTTCTTGTATACAATAAACACACCTTATGTTTATAATCCTTTTCTACTGGGAAGAACTTCCCCAAGAGGGTCTGGATGTCCCCAGATCCACCTCCTCACAGTGAGGGAAGGTGGCATAAAGTCTTGGACAAGGACTGTCTTTTTGTTTTACATGCAAGCATATTTAAGACCAAGTCCAAGTTTATGTTGAGGTCCAAGGATCTGAGCAACAGTTCCTACTTGCTCCTGCCATCTGAAGAGAATAAATAACTCTCCCTTACCATCACTGTTAAGAAAGCACAAAGGGACATAGTAGAGTAAAAAGCAATGAGAAACCCCATATCAAAATTAACATAAAACACAGGCTTTTCTGAGCTCTGGGAACTCCTTGTTCCAGCTGTAAGAATTTGCTGCTTCATAATTTCCTTGAACTTCAATAAATCCAAAGAAAGAGAGAAGGAGAAGAACCGTTACAAGAACTGGGTGCAGGAGATCATAGCAGATGGACAAGCGCACCAAGTGCCTGTGGATTTTATTATGCTACTTATAGGATGCAAAGAGTACTATTTGACTGACAGAAAATAATGCAACCAATAAAGGCCCTTACACCAACAGCAAAATACAGTACAGGTTAGAGGGACAGTAGACCCTTCTGTAAAGGAAAATGCAGCATGGTGGTATGGGAGGCAGCAGCCAGTCTTGACTTCACTGAGGAAAACAGACAGCACAAGGACTGTTTGTTGTTTGTTACATGAGGGACCAGATAGCACAGAACAGAGGGGAAAAGTAGAGGCAGATGGCCATGTGTGAGGAGGGAATAACCTGCATCAGAAGGGAAGAATACAGAGAAATGGGAGTGCAGAGAGAGGAACATCTGCAGAGATAAAACAGGACGTAGACCCAAAGTAGGAAGAATCCAGGATCCTCCAGTGAGATCTGCTGAGCTGATGTGGTGCTGTTGCAGTGAAACTTTCATCTAACTTCAGCCAATAGTGATGGCTTTTGCAGCTCACCCCATTAAAAGTTCAAGATTTCTAGATATTGGTTTGGGTTTTGGTTTTTTTTTTTTTTTTTTTTTTCCTTATCTCCAGTTAACTACCAAAATCTACCGAAGCAAACCCATGCTCCAGGCTGGTCCTTCTCGGGGAGTATCTATCCTGGCAGTGCTTGTATAGGAAAGTAAGATTACAAATGGAGAAAACCTGAGATGGACCCAAGCTCCAAAGGCTAATAAACACAATTTCTAGAGAAAACATTTCCTCTGAGTCTACAACAACTTAATTCTCCAGGCACAAGGGCATGAAGAAAGGCTATTTCTTGTTCTTCACTCTTTGAGAAGCACAGAAGGAAGAAACAACCCTGTTGTTCCTTAGACTCTCCTCCTTTCTCCAGGACCAGGCGTATTTTGTTCACTGAAGGAGAACACTTGCTAACTGTTACTTTCTGAGCAGCTTCCACACTGCTAACACTCCCTGAGCAGAGGAGGCCATGGCCTACCACAGAAATGTGTCTCCACAAAGTACCAGCCAGGGCCATGAGTTCCCATCCAGCTCTCCCAGGTGTCAGCCTGATGGCCAAGGCAGCCACGGACCGAATGGATGGGAAAACTTCACAACTGCTTCGTGGGGATACAAAGCACCCCACTGAAGCCAGGCAGCAACATAAAGATGCAAATGGAAAAAGCCTCTTCAGTTCTAGTTAGCTCACAACCCATCAGATATCACAGATCTGAGCCCTGTAAAGAGCTTTTGAGCTTTGTTAATTTAACAAGTATACTTGTTTCTAAGGAGATTCATATCCACAATGAGAATTGCTAACTTTCTGACACCTCTGAATCCCTTCCTTTTCTCCTGATTTTTGAAAGAGGCTTAAGCCCCCACTGGAGTCTGAGCATACTTCTGAGAGGGAAGGTCACCACCAGACAGTTCTTGCTGGGGGCACCGCAACCTTCCTTCCCAATTTGGTGTCCCTCAGGAGGTTATCAGCATCACTTACACAGCTAGCTGGCCACAGACAGTCCCCCAGATTCTGTTTGATGAGCATCCATTGATTTATCTTGATGTTTGATTAGCATCCATTGATTTATCCTGATGTTCTCAAGCATTTTTAGGCCACACTTCAATATCTTGGTCTTCTCAAGTCATAGTTCACTGCCTTCTGATATGCATAGGTTCATCTGAAATGATTCAGCTGTATTACATCCTCCCCCATTTGTTTTATTTCAGTGCCCACCTCAAAGCACCTTGTAATGGAGTTCAGTTTGTAGCTGGTTTCCTTTGTACCTGTATCTTCATTTGCTTATCAGTATTCTTCTAAGAGGATTTAGGGATTTCCTAGTGTCTGCAAAAATACTGGTTCTATGATAGATCATCTTCATTCATGTCTTTGGTTATATCCAGAACTGAATATGATCGTGGATATGTGAAACTCACATGAAAATATTCTGTGAATATATACCTTGAATGGTATTATACTGGCTCTTGTATCTTTCGAAACTGACAATTACTGATGTTTTCCATGCTTGCCTGGCTTTCCTTTCTTCACTCTTCAGTTTCATAGATACAACAAATATATTTCAAACCTACAATCAAAAATAATCTGAACTGTGAGCTGTACAACAATAAAAAAAAATTACCAACTTCATGTAAATAAAAGCAGTAGTATTAACTGTATGGGGAAGTCCAATATTGTGGCTTTTCCTGTTTGGTAATTATTTAGAAGAACTACTCATACGGAACAGCAAGCATGTATTAAAAAGCCTCTACTAAATCACACAAATGAGTCAGTCCAATGTACCACTTGTGACTCACAGATGATCTGCAGTGGCAACAAATAAGCCCCGCTGAAGATGCTGCCTTCCAGATGAAATACAACCCTTAATTTGCAGTTGCTAATGACCACTCATCACTTGCTCTAATTACCAGAGGCATTAAGTCTGTTGCATTAGCTGAAGCATGTACTTCAGTCAAGAGAGACTACCAAAACAAATCATCCCAGTAGATATAATAATCTCTGACAGTTCTCTTGCCTTCTTAAACTGTTGCCCCATTTCTCCCCATTAGTGGATTAAGTGACTGTACAAAATGAGTAATTTTAGCTTGAATACCCTATAACATTTATGCTGTAACAGTCTTTAGCAGTGATGGTTCAGTGCTGTTGAGAGTCTCCATTCAGAGGATACTAGCGTAAGATAATCAGGCTTTTTTGGGGCACAAGTTCTGTGAATTTGTTTTTGTTTTTTGTTTTTTGGGTTTTTTTTTCACATTGTCTTTTAACAAGTAGTTATGGGCAAATGGGATGCTTCAATGACAAAAGCCTGGGATGGACCACAGGGAAAAGAAAGTGCTGCTAATTCACTGTGACAGCATCAGAATCACACATGGATGCCAAAGTGAAATGCTTCTCCACTCATTCCCACCCCTCACCAATCAATACTTGGCAGGCTCAAAAATGCTCCAAATGCCTATGCTGCTTGTTCTCACTACCGCACGTTCCCACATTAGCCTTGGGCCTGCACTTCATATCAAGTTAAAGATTTATATCCTTTCCAAACTAAGCATAGCATTGGATCAGGTCCAGTGGTTTATTAAGCCTGTTATCTTTTTTTCCATTTGTGGCCAGACTGGACATGTCAGAAAAAGGCAGATAGCTTTTGCCAGAAACGAGTTCTCTTGACCTGGGAAGAGTTTTGAAACCCAAAATTATTTACAACCTGAATCTTTTCAGGCTGCAGTGTAACATTTCCAAAGGAAGTGATCACTCCAGGATCACTAGCTGGGGATGCAGAAAATTCTGAAAAATGCTGCTTCTCACCACTGACCAGTCTCAACTAGCAAATTCACAAGAATCCAGTCAGTTTTGCAGCCGTTGTTAGGAAGCAAACCACTGGGCAGCAAACATAAGGCATATCTTCTAATATTGCCAATATCACTGGCCCCCCGTATGGTAAGCTATTCAGAGAGTCTGGAAATTTCCAAGGTCATAATGGTCAGCTCAGAGGGTGGCAGGGGGGCAGGAAGCTGGGAGCCCTGGCTGCATCAGCTCTGAGGCTGCCCAGAGAGTTGACTGAGATGTTGGGCAGGAAAAGTGGCATTTTGAGTTCTACATTCATGTATGGTCTTCTGGAAGTTCACTGAAATAGTACAAGTTCAGTGCATCATGATTTAAACATAAAATATTCCACTAGACCATTTCCAAGCATCTGCAAATGATATTTTTCCTCTATCACTATGTTTTATCCATCACTAAACTACAACCACTGATCTACTGTTCCAATCGGGTTGTCCCACCATCTTGAAAAACTACCTGTGGCCAACATTCATAAAAAAAAGAGCCTTCCAACACTTGTATTTATATGCCTAGGTAAATGGCCAGAATGACAAAAAGGAAATACTTGATACCAAGAAGCTCTCACAGAATTAAACACGTGGTTAGAGCAACGGCATCTGGAGAAAACCTGATGTTTGGCAGAGCACAGTGCAACTGGAGAAACATTTAGCACTGGAACTCTTGGAAGGTGCAAAAAAAGCTGCCTCATTTTTGATCTCAGCATAGGATTGCTCAGCTCTTGGTAAACTGATTATTTTCAGCTGTCAAGAAAAGGACTTTAAATCTAGATGAACAGTAACTTCGGGACAGACCACAGCTGAGATTTGCGAGCCAAAACAAGAAGCATGCCTGCAATGACGCTCTTTCTATATGAGGGCCTGAATTACACTGGACCACAGCATTTCCAGGAGCTGGTATTTTTCTGTGGCTGCCCTCCAGAGAACAAACAGCTTGTATTATTTTTACACTTTGCTGTTGTGTCCAAATGGATCCGATTCAGAATTTACTGCTTGAGCCTATGGCAGTTTGAAGCAAATTGAATAAGTCACCAGTGCTAAGTGAGAACAGTCACTCCAACACAAACCCACCTGGGAGAGAGAAGACTCAGACTGGCATCCCCGTTTATGTGCTTCATCCAGGGACTGACTAGTAAAAAATGTACAAGTGTTCATTGGAGTCAGAACTAGAAACTAGGACTTGTATCTCACAGGCCAATGACATCTACATACCCATAAGATCTATTGCTTTCTCTTGGTGAAAATGCAATTACTGCAGAACAAACAAGTCAGCTTCAACAAGCAGTTGAGAAGGGTCTCCAGACCCAAAGAGCTTGGTCCTTGGGAGCTACTTCTGAGTGCTGGAAGATACATTTGTATGGGAGGGGAGTGAGATGGAAACAAAACCAAAACCAAACCAGAGTGAAGAGGACTAGACAACCACATTGTGCAAGAGCTTGAACCACATTAAAGCAGCTGTGGTTTTGTACAATCTTGGCCAATCTACTGTAAAAGCTGTCCGATCAAACTTCTCAGCTTGTGTCAGCTCACGCACACAGATGATAGATCTCAAACTTACAACTAATAGGTGATCCCTAGGATGTGTCAACTTGGACACTGGGTTGTGTTCCGAAGCTAATGTGGCACTGAGGAGAGGATGGAAAGGAGAATCTGAAGAAGCAGCTGGAATAAAGGAAAATTTTGTCAGTATACATGTAGAAACGTCTCAAGAAAAGTACAGGGAAAAAGCCAGACAACTGCATCCTTTGGGTGGGAAGAAAGTAGGGGAGGAGAGAACCACTGAAATTCTAGTGTGAGGGCTCTGAGAGAAACAATTGCCACGAGGGAAAAATTACTATACAGACGAGAATGAGAGTACCAGCAGAAGTGAGAAAAGAGATGCTCTATATTAGAAGTATTATATATATACCACAAAGCAAATCAAGAGATTCAACAGACAAACTAGTGAGAACCAGCCTTGTCTGAAAGAGAATCTCAGCAGAGGCTTCAGTCAAGTCTCTTCAGAGACTTTCTAGACAGATCAGATCATGACCTGCATTGCTATACACTCTAGCTTCAGTCACTGGAAAACAAGCTAACAGCTTCCAGTCCAAGCTGTGTCTGGCAAACGTGTATGCTGTTCATTTAGTCAGCAACTTCTAAAAACTTGTCATCATCAAGAGCAGGCAGCAGGAGAAAGGAAGAGGAATGCAATTGCAGTCTTCAAGCAAACACTTCCTCCTCTATCTCAGACCATAAAACTACACCGCTTCAAGCTAATCCCTGTAATTAGCTGCCCAGCCCTTTCCACTTTATTGGCTGTTTTGTGCAGTCAAAGCCACATTGCCAAAGGGAAGGGTCAATCATTTGCCCTGCATCTGCTCCAGGCAGTGATAGGACACAGGGTAGATATCTAGGGTAGAACTAGTTAAATGCAGATTCAGGACACTGAAAGCAGGCGTGGGGGAGGAGAAAGGATCCCAGAATAAAGGTACTGAGAATATGCAGAACAAGTTGCTTGGCCAGGCCAGGCCATGAAGGAGCAAGCCATCTCTTTGCTCCTTGGGCTTTCATGGAGGGAGGGGAGCACAGACAGATGTATATGTGTGTGTGTGTATTTAGGAGGTGAAACAAGCTACCAGTTGGCTGGGAGGACAGGGCAGGACTGCTTTTTCACCATGCTGAATTTGGGTCAGAAACCAAGAGGAACAGCATTCATAGGAGTCACTCAGCATTCACAGGTCATTCAGTCCAGCTCCTGCTATCAGGGACAACAAAGATCTTGAGTGAACTTCTACTCCATTCACTGCTCTCTAACAAACCAAAGGCTAGCAGAGATAAAAAACAAATGCCCACAGCTGTAATTCAAAATTTTAAAGATAATGGACCCTCAATTCCAACCCAGTATCCCTGAGAAAACAGCACTGTTCAAGCACTGCTTTCTCCTGCCCTTGTGTATACTGTTTCTGAAAGCCACGTCATACCAAAAGCTCACCCTCCCTATGCACCATGCAAGGATCAAAATATTAAAAACTAATTTCCTAGGAATTTTCAATTTCTCTATGACTTCTTCATGCCAACTTTAACAGAGATGCACCCTGCCCAGCATCATCATTCTAAACTCTAATTGAACATAATCTGTGACCTGGCAAACTCACACTGGCTTCATTTTATAGATGGGAGTAGGGGTGGAGGGTTGAAGAGAGCAACAAACTTTGGTGAGAAAAAGTGACTTACCCAGAGCTGGTGCAGATTTCAGCTGTAGTATTCAAAGGTTCTGTCCTAATCACTGCACTGGTAGTATATGCATTGACGGGGCTTGCAGAGGCTTGAGAGAATTTTTCTCCACTTCCTTTAACAAGGTGTTCATCAAACATTTCAAAGTGAATATCAAACAAACCAGAAAGACAGCTTGACCCAAACAGAATAGGACCTGTGCAAGCCAAGCACTGGAGTCCCACAGCTATTTAAAAACCAACATACAGCAGGGTGGGTATTTGGTACCCACTGCAAATGTGTCCATGGGTCAGGATATGCAACACAGCTGGTGAGGTGCCCTGATGTAGGTTTAAAATCAGAGGTAAAAAACAGTATGTGAAGTACAAGTAGCTACTTCCACTGTTACAGAAAACCAAGGGTGACTGCAGAGCAGGAAACCAACACTGTAGAAAAAAAGGCAGCATTGCAAGCTCAAGCTGGCAGGGTAGATCTTCATAAAGGGCAGTACAGGCATGCTGAAGGATGGAGTCCCACTGCCCTCCTGTCACACAAAGGAGCTCTGCATTGACCCGCATTTGGCTCCCTGGTGTAACTGTAGACACAACACTTCCCCTCACAGCTTCTACTTTTACTTGTTTAGAAGATAGCGCCTCATATTTGGGGGAGAGAGAGAAACTGTCAGTCAATTGCTAGGACTCGTGCAGAGTTAGTCTCTACTCTTTGGTGCACCCACCACCCAAAATGAGGTAGAAGATTTCTACCAAACCCAAGTGCTACTAACAGCTTTGGGAGGTGGCAAAGCTTTGCAGGAGCTCTTGGAAGGAGCAGCAGTTGATCAAGCGAGGAATTATCCTACACTGAACAACTTAATTTTTCAGTAGTTTTTTCTTGCACAGAGCACCTGTATGCTGCTTATGCTTGTTTCTTTGCTTACATTAAGTACACCCAGCAGACGGCTCCATCGTGACATCAGCAAAGGCATCGCCTTGTCCTGACACGGCTGGTAAGCAGAGCAGCTGGAAGACAGGTTAGGGACAGGGAGTCTCATATTGCAAGATGCAGCATCTGAGAGCTAACAGCAATCCTAAAAAAATAATAAACAAACACCCCCCATATTAGAGCACTCCATCTTTGGGATCTGGTTCATGGCTCAAACCACAGCTGAATCAAAATAAAGCTGAACTAGATTTTTAATTGTTTCTGAACTTGCAGACTTCCAAGTAATCCCATCTGCATGTCAGCCTTCCCTTCAATGAGTCCTCATGACATTCCCCATTGTAGCTTTGCCAAGCTACTGCATGGATTATACAAAGTGCAGAGAAATGAACAAAACTGCCCACTTTTAGCTGCAGAACAGATTGCAGGATTGTCATATCTTAGCTACCTTTCAGTAGCACAAGTGTGGAAAGGAAAATGAGATCAGAAGGAATGCTAGTTTTTCTGGTACAAAAAAATTTACCTCCCCCCTCCTCAAGATGGAGGTAAATCTGATCAGTTGCTTCTTTGTCATCTTTACTAGAAGAAGAAAGGGCAAGAATAAATCACCCGAGAACTTATTTTCCAAGTATGACATTATATTACCTGCTGTTACCAAGTTTGATCAATAAATTGAGGTCCCCCCCTCCTCTCTGCAGCAAGGATTGTTCATTGTGAGTGCTCTTAAATAAGTAATAGATCCAGATTAGAGGCCTTTATTCACCAAGACAGAGAGAATCTGACCACAAGTATTTGTCTTGTCTTTGTGTAACCAGCAAAATGACAATGCTGGAAAAGGGAGCTGAGTCTCTCTGAGAAGCACACTGCCTGGAAATAGCCTAGAGTCTGGTGTAGAAGTAAGGTAACCTTAGTTAAATTTGAGCCTGGTACAGTTTGGAAGAACTGAGTAATTTTGCCCGATAGCTGCTTAGCAGCTGGTAGGCGACACATACTACTGCCAACTCAACACCAGTACTGGCTCTTATTGGCAAGGGACAAGCACATTTCTCAAAACGCACCTGCTTTCCAGGGGCGGCACCTTAGTTCCACACCACCCAAAGACTTCCAGAGGTGTCCTTCCTCCTGTCAGTGTGAAAAATTACTGACAGCAGAAGCATCACAACAAGCAAAGGTTAAAGCTACGCTGACTAAAAAGTAAAAAAAAAATCTTGCAGCCCCCTGAACTACAGTCCTTCCCCTACATAATTTGTGGCTCCTTCCTCCGTTCTTGGTGTCTCCTTGTTTTTCCTTATCTTGGCCCAACAAAGGGTACAATGCAATGGCTTGGTAGTCACACAGATTCCAGTTACAAGAGACAGCCAGTTGCCAGACAAAGCACGGGCAAGCTAAGCTGCATTTAAGAGCAGCCCAAGCTAAGGCAGTTTCAAAGGAAAGGTGTGCTCATGTAAATCAGCCCTTGGGTATGGCAGATCATACTGCTGTACTCAGTGGCTGCCAACAGAAGCACCCCTTATCCTCATGTAGGTGACAATCAGCAAAGTCTTTCAGGCCAGGAGTTCCCTGCAGCATCTAGTTGAAACATATTAGAGAGGCGGGAACAAAAATTTGAATGACAACCTCCATCGTGAAAGAGCAGAAAAAGTGAAAACTCAAGTAAAATCTTAAGTATCTCAAGTACTAGAGGTAAGAGTAAAGATGGGCTTCGCCTGGTAACTTTAGATGGAGGGATAAACAATATAAGTGGTTTTGGATTCTGGTGTCTGCTTCATATATTCTAATTACCCATCCCAGAAAGGCAGCTTAAGAGAACACTTGGGAGTTCAAAAGACTTCAGTAACCTTGTTCAAAGCTTCAGGAGGTTCTAGAAAGCATATGACAGATGAATCAGAAAATATACTTAAGATGGTCTCATTTTTCTTTTGCAGTAAGCCATACTAGAGCAAATGATGATTTTTGCAGTGGTCTGTGCCCAGAAAGCACGAATAGGGAGTCTGGCTAGATTACTGTTCTTAGCTCTGCGTCAAGGAAGAGTAAAATGCAACATAACACAAGGTCTGGAAATATTATCTATCATGTAGACCACCATTCTTCAGTATGTACACTTTAAGATACCCATAGATGAAATGCTTTGGGATCTGTTGAAGGGACTAGCTATTCAAGGAGAATCTTATTCAAGGAAGCTCTTCAAATCACCTTTTTTTTTTTTTTTAAGCATATATACAGAGGTATGAACATTCTGGTAACCCAGGAGTATAAAATACAGCACTGATCTCTATTTCCCACAGTCACTTGTTTCAAATTTAGGCAGTATTTTCTTTGTCACTGGACAGAGGACAGGAAATGCAGTCAAGCTATTTATCACCTCATTTCCAGGTAATGAAGACAAATGTTCAAATTCTGCCATTCCCTGGCAAAATGTTTAAGCAGAAGCCCCTAGGACAGGGACTGGTTTTCTGCATTTGCATAGCACTTTAAAGAAGGGGTGTTAAGTGCCAACTTGTGTTCGTGGGAACTCCCCCCAGTACAAATGTTAGTAACACCACCACGACATTTTGCTATGCTAAGCCCCCCAAAGTGTTTCCAGTCTTTCAACATCAATCACCACAACTGAAGCCAGCAGTAAATTGAATCTCACATTCCACTGGTGCTGGTTTTTGTTAGAAATGATTTGTGATAGATATGGTGGAATATATTGATTAGTACTGACAGTCCCAGTTTCCCAGGCGCTTGTAGCACTGCCATTCCAAAATGACCTGCTTTCCACCTTGTCAATTTTCTTCTGCAGAGTCCGTTATAAATATCTATTCTATTATGAGAGCTTCAGCCCCCTCCAGAAAACAAAACAAAAGGGTCAGGCAAGTAAAAAATCAGTACAATAAAAAAAGGTTTGCAGTGTTGCAAAAGAGCTTGTTTTTATTGAGAGATTTTGTGTCAGGGGAAGAAAAGGCACAAAATAAGTTACAAAGACATTATATGAACTGTATGACTCAGAGGCAGTATCAGAACTCTTACAAATCACCTAAAAGTTGGCTTATTAACATAGGTTAGCCTCTACAAAAACCTTTAAAAAAAAAAAAAAGAGAATATTTCAAATGACCAAAATCATTCAGAAAGTCAGTGCGAATGTAAAGACCACCAATATTACCTTTTGACTAAAATCACCTGGGCTTACCACCATCATCCTCCCTTAGAAGACAGATATCACTGGTAAATATGCAGTATTACAGAATTATTTTAAAAACCCATTCCCATTTTATAAATCAAGAACTTGATATTTACTTTTTTTTTTTTATTTGTACCTCCAGTGACATACAGTACATACAGGTAAGGCAGTATGCATAGGAAACACCTTAAGAAAAAACAGAACAGGTAAGTGCAATTATTCTGAGTATTTCAACATTTGTTATGGCCCCTCACCTATGGCAAAGAACATCTTAAAAAGATGGATCCAACAGCTGTTCACAGAACATATGAATATACCACCATAAACGGTCTATTGTTGAAAAACTTATGCTGTCTTTAGCTGTGACTTCTCAGATAAAGCATTCTAAAAACAGTTTTCAGCAGTACAACTCTGAGTTAACAACAGCACACCAATACAGTTAAAGAAGAGAAAGTACTTCTGAAATATATCAATCCTCATTAACATGGAAAGGCTTGTAACACTCAGTATTCAAGTAACTCAAATTAAATATCTGAAAATACACACACCAACTATATACAACTTTATTTTTGTTTGAAGCAGTGAATCTATTCCCACTTTCCTGTTACTCAACTCTCAACCAGCAAGGACTTTTGATTACTGGTTCAAATTAAACTGCCAGGAGGAAACAATACAACATCTACAGGATATAGAGACTATACAAAGATTTGTTTTCATGATTATGGAGGGTTGGGCAGAAAGGAAGTAGTTTACCCCTTTGGCTGCTCCTCTGGTCAAGTGTAGATCTAAGTTGTCCTCTGAAATCAGCAGGGATGCAAATGTAACCAGACACAGAACTCTGCTATAAACATTTGATTATATTCTTAGGAGTTTCATTTACTTGACCTAAGACAACAGTATCACAGAAAGGGAACGCAGCACCAGCGACCGCTCACAAAAATTGTCAGCCCAAACTGTAAGGGCTTAAACCCTGCTCAGTCATGCACTGAGCATAACTGCCAGCGTTTTGGCAGTGAGGGGGCTGCAGGGTGCCCAGCGTAGGAAGCAGCCAGGGCCTGCCCTGTGCCGCTCCCGGCCAGCTCTGCAACAGGCAGCACAGAAACCCGGAGGGGATCTCGCAAGGTCCTCTGGCCCAACTCACTGCTCAAGCAGGGCCACCTACTAAAGCAGGCTGCCCGGGACCGTGTCCAGATGGCTTCTGAATATCTCCACACATGGAGACTCCACAGCCTCTCCAGGCAACCTGGGCCAGTGCTCAGTCACCCTCACGGTAAAAAAAGTTCTTCCCTATGTTCAGAGGGATCCTCCTGTGTTTCAGTCAGCACCCGCTGCCTCTTGGGCACAGTGGGCACTGACCCACTGCACTCCAACACCGTCAGAGATGTTTCTGGCACTTCTGCAAAAGCATGTTTAAGAGAGGGCAGTAAATGCCAAGAAAGAGAGATTACAGTGTTATAGCGGTAGGAGGAAAAAAAAAAAAAAAAAAAAAAGGAAAAGACCATGCCAGCACAAGAGGAGCTGAAAGGAAAGACAGCTGAGCAGAAGAAATGCCAAAGGAAAATCATAGCCTGAGCAGAGGCTGAGCGTAGACTCAGAAGGAGCTACAGCTCTAAAGGGACTGCGGCTGGTGAAGAAACCCACAGGAGAGCAGTTGAGTACGAGACAAGGAGCAGTGACAGAACAGCAAGCACAGACTGATTGATCCCAACCTCCTGTGCTGCCTGTGGCCTTGCTGGGGGGACTGAACGCAACGTGCAGCCAAGGGACTGGAGACCACCATGGGGTGAGGGATGGCATGGGGGAAAGAGAGAAGACTGCTGTCTGGAAGAAAACAGCAGTGTTTACCTTAGGTGGTTTATTTATTTTTTTCTTTCAATACCAAAACCAGTAACGAAAAGCTCTTAATTAGCAATAAATTAAATTGATTAAAACGCTCCAACTCAAAACTTGTTATTGCCCCCCAAAAGTCATGTCCTCAGCTGAGGTTAGTATAAAATTTCTGACCCTTCTAAAAGTAAATAGAACACACAGGAGAATCCATGCTCAAAGTGTGTAATTATTCTGCTCCTTCAAAAGCTTAGGTCTTTTAACTAAATTTAAAATGCCTTTAATAAAAACTTTAAACAGAAGGAAGACTTGTGGTCTTTAAGTCATGGATTCCTACATAAATAAAAAGAAACTATTTTGTAGTTTCCTAAAAATCAGTTAAATACAAAATTGACAAAAGCGCTCAACTTAAAGAGGTAGCTTTAAAAAAAAAATCAAAGTATTATTAGATTCAGGAAGGAAATGTAGTGCAATAAAAGTATCTATATTAAAAATATGCTTCTAGTTTCTACATGACTTAAATTTTAACAAGAACAGAATAAAATTTGTGCTGAAGAGTGACAAGGATCAAATACTTGAAACCAGCCTTTTAGAGGCATACTTGAAATCACAATAACTAAATTTTTTTTTTTTAATCACAAAGCACCCAGCAGTTGTCTGCTCTATAACAATTTTCATCAGTGTCTGCAACACTGATTTCCCCCCCACCCTGCAAACTAGCATCAGAAATGCCTATCTCCCAATCAAGTTTCTATCATTTAAAAACATTTTCTTTGAGCAGATGTGCCAGCTACCTCTGATGGCACATCTTGAAGTAAATATAACTTTCAATACAGGCAAAGGTTTTCTTACTGCCATACTTTTTGCCTGCCTCCTGATAAAGTAGGTATAATACGAGCACCTCAGATGTGTTGGTGGGAAGCGGTAACATGCATGCTAAAGACCTGTTTCCTCTAGAAACCTTTTCTATGCTATGGTAGGCAAGTACTTATTTAAACATACTCCATTCTATAAGCTTGCTGTATATGAGAGGATCCTGACACCCCACGGTCCCACTTCATTCTGCATACACACTGGAGAAAGGAGGTTATTTCTTTTATACTGTTCTTCTGGGGGCAGCCAGCTCTTGCACAAACTTTTAGCCACCTGCCTATTTACTGACAAACAAGCAGCCATGATAGGGCTGACTTGAAGTGAATTTTAGTTGTAATAGGGATTGAAACTCTAGAACTTATTATCAGTGTCTCAGACTGTGCATTTTATATAAATCTGCTAAATCCTATGAAGGCAAGCTGTTATTAGCAATGCTAATTTGTAAGGCTGATGAATGAACTAACAAATTCCTAGTCAGGTTTTATCAGTCTTACAGTAAGCTTTGACATTTACAACACAGAAGCAAACAGGCTCTGCAGATTTCTCTCTAATGACCTCATGATATAAATTCTGCATATTCTACAAAACCTATACTATCTTAAATCCTTCATTTAATTTCTTTGGTTTCTCAGAAACAAAGGCTACTTAAGTGAACTGAGCAATGAAAGACAAGCAAACAAAGGTAACTCTGTCCCCTAAAGCTCCAGAGATGCTTGTAAATACCAGTTTTAGCAGGTTGCGTGGAAGAATTTCCAAATGACTGCAGCTAGAACTAGTTCTGGACCATTGCTTTCCAGGAAAAAACATCTCTGGCACTTATATAATCTAATTCTATGATGTTACTTTACACATAGTCCCATATCAAGTTGACTGAGGAAATTAAAGAAGACTTTTATAAAACAGGCACTTCAAATTAGAACAGAAAAAATTTCTCCCATTAGGTAATATGGGAACTTTTTTCCAGAGTGACAGAAACAGCAAGTAGTACCAAAAATAAGATGAGAGAATTCAGTAAATTCAGACTGTCAAAGTAAAAGTTTTACCCAGCTCTATTAGACTTAAACAACAGTAGCACCTGGAAAACCTGAAGGCTACAATAGACTGCACAAGGCATTAAAAATACATAGCATGGAAAAACTCTGTATAAATCTGTTCACTCTCCAATTTTTCATTTAGATCTGCCATAGAGGTTTTCTTATGTAGGTACCTTACTACAAGATGTATTAAGTGGAAGAAAGGTACAAGCAATGAGACTCAAAATACAGCTATACCCTGAGCCTCCTGTTTGGTAAACAGCTGAATAGAGACATTTCTGACACAGGCATTAAGTGTGTCAGGCCAAACTAACTTCCACCATCAAATGACAGCACCACTCTTGGGCTTTTCTGATGCACAGATGCATAGATTCAGCTTTGTTAAAGAGCATGATCAAAGAAGCTCTAACAGGGTGGGCAGAGGTATACATAGCACACCACTCTTCAGCTAAAACAAAATAATACTAACCAAATATGTATTCAGTGATTATGCAGAAGACTCAGGAACAAGAGTTTTAGCTCACATGACTCCATTAAGACACTCTAGGAAAAGTAAGTTTGTTCCTCACTTCCCCTTTTCCTCAGTACAACCAGAACATTCTCTGGCAAACTGCTTTTATATGCTTAGGTGAAATAGGCTGGAAAGTGTACAGCTCAACTGCATTCCCCATGGTTCTTCTGCAAAGAATATTCTGCTAACTTCAGTACATCCATACAGTCTGGAAACCCTAGCATGGATTGGGCATTGGGAGTAGAGGAGCATGTGGCTGCAACCCTTAAAGCCTTGACCATAACAAAGGTGGCAAGTAGGTACAACCTGCTCCATGTTAATTAGGTGTCTTTGGAGAGGTGTGGATATGTTCTTCACTCAGCACCCTGACCTGAACACCAACTCACCTGTGGCCCTCCTTTAAAACAGAGCTTCTAAGTTTCTGGTGTGTCAGGGAATCTCTGAACAGCACTTTCCCAATAGCTAAATGGAGAGCACTAGCTTTGTTTTCAGAGGAAGCAGCTTAAAAAATAAATGTGTCAAATCACTTCCCTATTCTATTCTTTTCAGCCTATCAAAAATAGCCAAGTAGTAAAATCTTTTTAGAGGACTTAAGTATCACTTCACACGAAGTTCTGTGACAAAAAATACATCAAATTCTTCCCATATTTCTAAAGGTAAACTGTCAAATTAAATGATGACCAGTTATACAGCATTCTCCAAGAGGGCTTTACTAATTTTAATTATTTTAGTGACATGCCATTGCGTAGAAAAGTCCAAAAGAAAACTGAAGCACGCCACATTTTATATTGATCAAAAGAAGTTTCGTCACTAAAGCAGTAGCGATAACCAAAGTTGACATTAAAAAGGAAATTAAACTAATGTCCCCAATAGAACATCTTGGAACCAGTGCTAGCTCTGAAACGGAGAAGCTTCAAGTCAACATAAGCAGCAAGAAGGGCATTTCTACCCAATAGCTACTATCTTGTGTTTTTGCTTACTCCTGCCCTAAAGTGCTTCTACTGAATCCTCTATTTCTTTTGAATGTCTCCAGCCAATTCTCCTCCATGGCGTCTCACATGATCTGCCACTCTCCTTCACTCCTAGCTGTATTCAAGTATCACTTGTGAGGTCCCCAGGTAGAAGAATCCCAAACATACCTCACCTGACACAGTATTAAGATCCAAGTAATGAGCACCGTGGGAAAGCTTCTCTCATCTCTACCATAATTCCCCACTAAGTGAGCTGGCTGAAAAAAATGACAGCTGCAAAGCCAGAGGAATCCAGGGAAGGAATTCCCATCTTGGGGGCAGGTATCCTAGTGCCTGCGCAACACAAAAAAAAGATAACAGCACAGTCTGCTTAGTATACAAAGCTACTCCAGTAAAAAATATGGGATAAGGTCGTCATACTTCACTCAACTATAGCAAGGATATTGAGTCTCGGACTCTTAGCATCACAGTATGTCACAAACTGTGATGTATTTAGTGCCATATCAACCTCTGCTCTCCAGTAGCTCCCTCTGGGCAAACTTACTGACCAAAGACTGAGATTTATTAGTTGGGCCTACACAGACCACTTACGTATAACTTCAAAGTCACAAGTTCCCCCTGACCTTCTGACTTGGGCTTTCAAGTAACACAGTTGAGACACCCATAACAGCATGTGCTGTTCAGCTGAAGAACTTCTGCTTAGCAATAGTGCTCCATCTAGATACAGAAAATGCTGGCCACATCTGCTACAAAACACTGTGCAGCATCTCTCCCCAGTGAATGCTACACATGGCACAAGTATCTCAATATTATAAAGCATTACACTCCATGGGTAAGAAAAAAGTGATCGTACTGGTTTCTGTACCAGAAGGCTAGCTCTTACAAAACAAACTTCTCTGAAATGAAACTTAATGCACCTAAAGGATTTGGACTTCAGAACAAAGGGGGAGAACAAGTAATTTTAAGAAGCCTGATACTACATTACTGACCCCCTCCTGTAGGGTTTCTCTCCTATAAAACTTCTGAATTAACTGGCCAGGGAAAGTAACACTAGAGAATTCCTATGCTTGACACAAAAAAGATGCTGCCCTTTAAAATTCCAAAGATGCAAACATGGCATAGATTTAAAGTTAAAAAAAGGGCAGCAACTTTTATGGAAAAAAAATTGTTGATGTCTTCTTCACTCTAGTTTTTGCAGTCTTACATACATATACCTAATATATAAAAGTGCATTAGTGGAGAGGTAAGTTTAATTATAAGTTGAGGACTGTCACAATATCCAGCTCAGGTCCTGCAAAGAGTGATCTCCTCCACCTGAACCATTACAGTATCCTACTGTTCTAATAAAAATTCTGTTAAAGGTGTCCTGTGGCACAATGTGGGCTGCCAGTGGCAGATAATGACAGTAAAAGAATGGAGGGAGGAAAGCTAGCAGTTCCTGTCTGCCTCTCAGGTAGTTTACTCCACCTACAGTCCAAAGAGGGAGAGAGGCAGTAAATACCTAAAAAAACCTATTGGGTCTTGGCAGCATGTTAATACCACCAGGCTTACCACCATTTGGTTTTAAGTGAGCAGGCTTTATCTATTTAGAAGCCATCAGCAACAAAATGAAAAGTCATTTTTCCAGCTGTCCCTAATTCAAAATGTGAATGCAAAACTAAAAAATTATTTGAACAGATAGATTCAACCTCTCCAAGTAATTCTCACTACCTTACTGGGAACGCTTTTCTTGCATACAAAAGGATCAAATAAGGCAGAAAGACTACCCAGATGGGTTTAGAAGTGCCCTGCCACATCTCAAAAACTATTCAACAGTCTGGAAAAAAAAACAGAGTGAAGACTGCAGGCTGGAATTATTCTAGTGAAGCTCAATACAGGCAAAAATCACAATACTGACACATTGTCCACAGGGACTGAAGTTCCCAACTTTGCTCACAGTCAAAGTCTGGATCAAGTTTAGGCCAAGCAGGAGTGCTGCACGTGTGAACGTGCAGTCTCTGGGCTGCCCTCTGCACCAACCAGGGTAGCTGCATTTCACTCAGCTTTACAGTTCCCAGTGAAAAAACTTCAAGCAGCTAACTGCAACCTTCAGATGTTGTTTACTTTCACTTCATTTGAGAGTAAAGGAGCTTCCCAGTTTAAACAGAAAAATATTCAGAGGTCATCTTTTTTTTAATCCAATTTTTTTAGTTTAACATTCACAAAACTGGCCAGCGAGCCAACAATATACTTACTGCTGTTGTGTGACACTTTGCTATGAACTTCAAGTATAAAGACTAACAAACATTTTATGGAAATCAATCTTAATAAATAGAAACCCACAGGTTGGAGGATGAAGATGATAAAGTAATCGAGAAAATGGAATCCTTGTAATGCCTCATCATTGTAGCTGGAATATTTCAAGATTCCATATCCCTCTAATGAAGCACTTAAAGTTCAGTGTAAACAGGAGAGTAAAGTTGTCTTTCACAACAAGGTCAAGTAACCAAGTGTTTGAGCAAGCACCTGGTTAAGAAAGAGCATCAAGTAACCAAATATTGTGTCAAAGAGGTTTGCCTTTTTTTTTTTTTAAATGAGAATTTTATCTACACACAAGGTTAAATAAATACCAGCAGCTTCTTGGCAATTATTCCCAAAGTGTAACAGCAACTCATAGTTCCTCTTACCACTTCGGAGTTAAGTTTCTTCCAGAAATGAAGACACAGAGGGGGTCCATAAAAAGTGAGCTATATATTCTAACACACACCTCAGACATACAGTATGTGATAAATACCTCGCCTATGTCCCACCCATGAAATTACATCCTTCACAGAATTATTTCACTGCACAGAGAAGTTGTTGAGCTTCAATATTTATGGCAAAGTGAGGACAAGGTAAAAGTAGGCAAAGCTATAAACAGCAGTGCTGAGATGTGGGGAACATGTGACAAACATATGCATAAGCCAACCCACAAAAATGCTTGACGGATGAAAAGGAGGAAAAAAAAATATCCGTCATGTCCTTTGTCTCCAGGCTTTATGACTGCTCCTTCCTGTAGTTCTCCCTCCCAGCTTTCCGTTAGCACTAAGTTTATGCACAGCTCATGACTAACCAGCTGCACCCTGTAATTCTATACAGGTGTCTGTGTGCAGAGAGAAATCTTATGTTCATAGTTACCTCTCCTCTGTTCAACACACAGAAGCCATTTTAACATACAGTTTCAGGGATTTCTTCCCACTGAAGTAGCACACAGCACATTCTGTGACCACTTCCATTCTACAGAAAAAGAAAAGTAGATGTCTAAATATATCAATTTATACTGAATCCAAATCAACCACCTTGAAAATAAAATACAAACGTGCATTGATGATCTGTCAAAATCTGTGTAAGCCTAGGTAACTGCCTAGGTTTCAGAAATACATCATCCCACCCTTGCTGTCTCACCTGGCTTCAAATGTGGTCCGTACACTGTCATTCTGAATCACAGGAATTTGAATGGCTGTCTCGTATGGAGAGCATCACTGGTGTGATTAGTCTGAACAGTACTCAAACCCCTCTCCTAGTCAGGAAACACACAGGCACTTGCCCAATTACATTCCTTGACAGGCCACGTCCCCAGTATTTGTCTTTACAGCCAGACCGATTGGACAAGAAAGGAAAGGCATAAAATCGGCCAGTGCTCCTTTTCATTACTTGATCATATGAGTCTCTTCATTGGCATCATAAAACTCCTCATCTTCACTTCCACTCCCTGCAGAACCGTCTTTGTTTCCAGACTAGAAATAAAAATTAAGTCATTGGTTAGGGTGGAAGCCACTAAATCAATCTCAAAATATGTAAGCATGAACCGTTAAACCTGTGTTGGAAGGCTGGTAGAGAAAATGTAAAAAGACAGGTCAAATCACTGTGTCAAAGTTTTATAAAAGATTGTATGTGAATTAAAATTTCTTTGTGACCTTGGTTCTTCAAAGTCTCTTTAAGGGGTAGGCTTCTAGTGGATGGACTTTCTCTGCTCCACCAGTACACTAGAGAATACATGCAGAAGAAAGACTGCTAGAATGGTTCTGAAGTGATAATCTAATCAGCTTTCTTAATTTAAGTCTAAGGTCCCTGCTCTGTGGTGACCTACTGGAAATAAAAGCTCATAACACAAATAATTTGATTAGGTAAAAGCTTCTCCATGTCTAGCATGGGCATCTTCCTATTCAAGTTTAATTAAAAAGATCTCCCCGCAATACTAAAGGTGTTATGGAAAAGGGAAAAAACTTTACCACTTCACATGTTCAGAAAGTAAACTTCCTATTTTAGGTATACCTACTCCACCCAGGGTCCTTTTAATAAAAATTTACATCATACACTCAGACTAAAGTTAGCTCTCACAGCTAATTGATTTGGCCAGTATCGCAGTTTTTCATGGAACAGATACAAATTACTCCAGTTAAAAAGATTTTCTTGGTAGTATAAACTCCATCTAGTTTGAACGGTTAGGATTTTTTTTCCCCAGCACGCTTCCATCCACACTAAGACTTCTGCCTGCCTAGTCATATGCGAAGGGTGAGAGAGAGGGTGAAAAATAGAGAAATGGAAATCATGTTCCTGACTGACAGTACCATGCAAGCAAAATCTGTAGCTTTAGATCTGTCTTCAGAGGAGTTTTGTTACAGCAATGTGCGTTAACTGCAAAGGAATTTCAAACAGTTTGAGCACTAAGACCTGTCAGAAGATATAAAGGGAATAATGTTATGCTTTTTTTCTGGATTTCTAAAATTATTTGAGGGAAGTCAGGCTATCACTGGATGCCGTCCAACTTGAATATCACATTCGTGTATGTTAATGGGGACAAAACCTCCATTCTGGGCAACCAGGACACGTTATCTTCAAAGTGGCACAAAAGGACAATGGATTCCACAGGAGGAATTCAGGGTGTGCCAAATAAATTTTACATCTTTCTTACAGCAGCTTTGCAAGACCTCTCAATGGCCTTGTCAAATAGGGTTAATGTTTATAAGCTTTCCATTTTATCAGTGTTTTCTTTATGAGCTTTAAAATAAACCCCTAATGTGTCACAGACATTCCAGAAAACTTCACTGCAGTTACAGGTTTACTTCAGGTCTGAGCCAATGACTTTTTTCATTTGGATTCAATAATTTTAACCCATCTGGGGAAAAGTGCTCCTGAAGAGTGGTGTTTGGGTTTTTGTTTGTTTGTTTTTTGTCACTGTTGTCATTGTTCCCCCACCCCATTTTGTAGATCCTGTTCAGGTTGGGATTTTTAAGAAGCCTCCAGAAGTGCAAGCAGGGAAAATTTAAACCTGAGAAGACTGCTTGACATAAGTGAACCAAGTTGTGCAAATAATGATAGACAGGCAACACTGTCACCCTAAAGGGCATTACTGACTTACTTGCTTAGAAAGGAAAATAAAAATGTGACTTTCCCCCCCTCTAAGTTATAACACCTGCACCATTTGCTAGAACTGTTTTTTGTTAGTAAGCCATCTGCACAGTTAAAATGTAATAATGATGTAATTACCAAAATAACAGCTGCTGTAAACTTGATGTAAATATGTATGATGGATTTGTGTAGCCAGCAAGAACGTGGTGCCATAACACATTATCCAGTATGGTAAAAAATGTTTATAAAATGTGCATGTAAAGTAGCTAAAGTATAAAATTAATTGTTACAGGGCTGCCTCTTTCAAGCTTTCTTCAAGGCTGCTTTTGTCACTAACTGTGCTGTCCTGTCAAGAATTATTACAGCTAAAATTGGTAAACAAGGCAACACATTGAAGCCTTTGAAAGGAAGCAACTGATCTCATTCTAGAAATAAATGTTACTCTGCCTCCTGATTTCTGTGAAAATAAGTTTATGACTACCTGTGAATCTCCGACTGCTTGACCAAAAATTAATCAAATGAAAGTAAGAAAGTCCTATAAGGATCCTGCCTCATCTCAGCCAAATGGGACAACTTTTGTTATGAGCTGCCCTTCAAGTCTTCTGACCACTTAATTTTTTATTAGTCCATTGATACTTAAAATTTTGAGACCAGGATTTACACATTAAAGCCTTATTCAAATTCTAACAACCACTTGCAGCTCCCAAGCTACTTCTCTCTAATACCACTCCATTCACAGAGGAGCAGACATGTAAAAAAGCCTCCACACAACTAGAAGAGATACACAGCGCAAGAGATGCCCAGAATTTTGACAAAATTAAATATAAAGAGATATGAAAAAACATTCGAGGAAACCTCACTGAAAACCATCCTGCTGCCACATTTATTTATGCTTATGCCTGGGAGTTTTGTAGTTCCAACATTTTCAACATCTCATTTCCTCCCCAGAATCAACAGTGGGACAGATCTCAGAGGTTAGTGTAGCTTTAACCCATTTAAAGGCTCTCTAGGACAGACCTAACAATTGACACTGCAGAACAGCCAGTGCAGGTCAGGGCAGAAGTACAGTGTGTGGCCTCTGAGAGCAGCCCTTCACAAACAGGCTTCCATTTTCTTTAGCATCAAAGGCTTCTCAAACTTTAGCAGTCAGCTCTGCATGAAGCATGCTACAGCAATCCATCTTCAAGATTAGAAGAGGCATAGACACCACCGAGTCCTTTATCCCAAAGGAAAAGATTGTAAGCTTTTGGCCTTGAAGGGATGAATTAACCCAGCTATGTTTCAGCTTACATTTCCAGACAACATCTCAGATGTGATGGTAAGGTTACTAAACTATCTTCTGTATCTCCTTAGGGCCTATCCTCCACAGGCTAAGAATCACTATCCTAATCTATTCAGAGTGGCATATTCAAGCTGACAGCTGAAATAAACACAACAGAAAAGTACTAGGAAAAAAATGAATATACCTGTGAGCCATCTAGGGCTTGCAATGACATGGCTTCATCACCCAGCCTCCAGTATGAGCATACCTGCAGGTCTGAAATAGTTTCTAGCAAAGGGCTGTTTAAGGTCTCTGGTAACAATAAACTTAAGAGCCCAGACAAAAGACCAGTCGCTCCAAACACAATGTAAGGCAGAGACCACTGTACAGATTTCTGGAAAAAAGGAGAGAGTTAGGTTGAGATTGGTTCCCTCTAGCTCCTACTGCATATTGAAGCACTTAACACTTGCCAGATGGAATGGTTGTAAAGGTTGTGTTCATATTTAGCATAGGAGTTATAGATCCTACTTTTTTTAATTTAACCAATATTGTCAACTGTATCTTATCAATACTATTAGATCTACACAGATTTTGGGATGACTTTAAAAGAAATGCACGTTCTATTTATATTCAATCCTTGTCCGTTACATATGTACTTTTAAACGCATGCAACACCACTTTGTAGAAGGGAAGAGATATGACAATCACAGACATGCTGTCTGGAAGAGATCTCCTGAGGTCATCTAGGCCAAACACCTACTCTAAGCATGACTATAGCCAACAGTAGACCAGGTCAGTCATAGCTTTGCATAACCAAGTATTGAAAAAACTCCAGGGATGGCGATTCCCCCTCTTAGTAGACTGTTCCGGGGCTACATTGAGCCTCTCAAAAAGAGTATTTTCCAAATTTTCTATCTAACCCCCAAGCCAAAATCTGTGGTCACTGGCACCTGCTGAACTGTTCCATGCTGCTGTGAAGATCAAAGTTGCAATATTCCCTCAAGCTTTCATCTGAAGCCATGTGCTCTAGGCCCCC
Source organism: Tyto alba (assembly GCF_018691265.1). NCBI lineage: Eukaryota > Metazoa > Chordata > Aves > Strigiformes > Tytonidae > Tyto > Tyto alba. The sequence goes on along the minus strand of NW_024881276.1, from coordinate 56,519,264 downwards.
GACCATCTTGGTTACCCTCCACTAGACCCTCTCCAGATTCTTCAACATCCCTCCAGAACTGAGAGGGAATTTAATCTGTGGGCCACACAGTGAATTGGGCCTGATGTAGCTCAGTGTGAAAGTTTGCCTGTTTGTGATGAGAGGACACTGCTAGCTCCCGTTTAACTTGTCCACTGTTGTACCCGGGTCTCTTCCAGCAAGGCTGCTACTCAGTCAGTTGGTTCCCAGTCTCTACTGACCATGTAATTGGTCCACAACAGAAACAGAATTTTATTCTTCTTGTTGGTCTTCATGGGATTTCTGATGTCCCAAAAGGTCCCACTGGACTCAAGATCTACCATTTGGTGTGTCAATCACTCCTCCTTATTTTGCATCCTCTAAAAACATGAGGAGGATGCATTCTGTCTTGTCTTCTACTTGTCACCGGCCACCAAATACTGAGCTTTTCACTATCCCTTTGAGCCTGGTGGTTCATGTAACATTTAAATCTAATACTCCTTTCATCCAGGATACACCTTCTCAGCTTCCAAACAAGAATGCTGTGAGACAGTGTCAAAAGCCTTACAAAAGCCTTTTCTGCCCTCCTCCCTTTCCTCATCCATATTACCTTCTGTGATAAAATGTCTGACTATCAAATCAAGCTGGCTGAGAATTAATTGTCCTTAGTAAATCCATGTTCACTGATCTTGATTACCTTCTTGACCTGCATGTGCTCAGAAACAGACTCTCAGATGTCATGTCCCATGATCTTTCCAGAGACTGAGTTTGAGGTGGGTGCTCAGCCTATAACTCCCTGAATCCACCTTCTGATCTTAGAGACTCACAGAGTATTAACTTTTTTTCCACAGTTATCAGTAACCTTTCTCTATAACAACAGTTTATCACAGATGATAGATGCTTGCCTCACTATCACAGCCAGCTCATTCACCACCTCTGAGGGAATCTTATCCCATGGAATGGAAAGCTTTCCACCTTAAGTGTTCTTGAACCTATTGCTCCTCCACTGTTTGTTTGCCCTCTGCTTCCTCAACCATGCTGATATGGGTCTTAGGATCAGGCTTTGCCTATAAGGGCTAAAGCAAAAGTGTTAAGTATTTCAGCTTATTCCATCTCATCCACCAATAGGATGTCCATCCCATTCAACAATACGCTGAACATTTTCTCTAAACTTCCTTCAGCTGGTGGAATCCTTATTTATGCTCATTGCTAGTTTTAGCTTCAACTGAGCTTTGGCCTTCCTGTCATCACACCTGACAGCCTAAGCAATGTTTATACTCCTCCTTTGACGCCTGTCCCTGTTTTCACATGGCTTGTTGCAAGCAAAACTACACTGGGAAAACGTTTGTGCAAAAGTACAAGTCATCTGCAATAATGCTCCAAAACGTGTACATTTACACTTTCAAATGACCGGTAGAGCAGGCTTATTTTAAAAAAAAAAAGAGTATAGCTGTTTGTTTCAAAAACTCACTTTGTAAAGAGCAATTCTAAATTGAGAAAATAACAGGCTGTGATCAAATACAAGAGCAACAGTTCATCTCTTATCTCAGCAATTAACTTTTCCCATTTGCATCCTTTTTCTAAGATCCCCAGACAAAAGATACCAAAAATGCATTAAAATAGTTGAAGAAATTCCAAACCATCAAGATTCTTAATTTTTTTCCTCAAATCAATGTTCATTTGTTAATTAAAACAGAGCTGTCTTCAATTTCATGGGACTCCTTCAAACATGGCAATCCAAGATTTGTGTCTTCTGCTGTGCCAAATCTCTGCTAGATACAACGTAAGGGATACCCCAACTGCTACATAAAAGCTGCCTACTGAATCTACCTGGGAGACCTGCACCAGCCTTGGCTTTGCCTGTCGTACCCTAAAGGTGCTCACACTTTCACCTACCCAGTGTTTCATTCTGCAGATTAAAAGGCTCACTGCACTCATCTGCCTTTTTGCTAGCCCTCTGCCTGACATAAGACTGCAAAATGGCAGAAAGGAAAGTTATTCCAGATGAAATTCGTCATATTAAAGGAATCATCACTTGACATCAGCAAGCAGTTTGTGTGAAAAACTGGCACACTCTTTTACCTGCATACATGTAAGACTATAGCATAGAGCAAGATAACGGTATCATGCCCACATTTCACTCTTCAGAATTTTTCTTTGCCTTGACAGACTGCTGTGAAGTTTCTGCCCGGAAGCCTTGCCTGTATACAAGGTCTCCACTTCATTCATTCAAAGATAAACCACTTTGCCGGTAATTATAATCCACGGATATTCAGTGAAGTGCACTGACAGTAAAACCAATATATTTTCAGAAACACGAGTTGCTGAGCCCATATGCTTTATCTTGATGCAGTAGACATTTTAACTATGTGGGGTTTTTTGCTATAGCTCACTTAAGGTTTAAAATTGGGTGTCAGTATTTTGGTATTTTGAAATTACTGTACTGCTAAAGTCCACTAGCTAAGCCCTGAAATTCTTACAGGGCTAAAACGCCTTCTGAACTAATAAATTGAGGTTTTGTCTAATCAAATAGATTAGATCACAATGCCTTCGGCCCACCACAGTAATATTAAGACATGCAACTTGCGTATCTTAGTTTATATACCTAATTTATCCAAAATATTCCCACCTATGTAAGCCTCCAATACTTCAGATCAACAAAACAAAACTATACATAACAGTGAGAAGTTCAGACAAACCAATGAAGGGACGAAAGGAGCAATGATTCCACCAACACGGGAAAACATGGAGCAGGCACCCATTCCAACATTCCTAAGAAAACAAAAATCATTAATTAGTGACATGTATAGAAGAAATTATGACTTTTGAAAAGTGCCATTGAGCAATAAAAAAAACCCCAAAACAATAACTCAGTCATGACCCTGACCACATTAGCTTGCAAAGAAGAGTCAAATGTAACTGAAAGCATCCCATGACAGGAATGAAAACATATGCTTTGTGCTTAAGCAGAAATCCTCCTCACATTCAGAATTCTAACATATATATGCATAGAGAGATGCAAAAAATGTGCAATTTCAGTTAATGCATCTTGTCCCTGCCTGAAACTTTGGCTAAATTCCTTTATCCAAATCCTATTTATTAGCAGATTTGCTTACCCATGAAAAACACCACAGAACAGTTTCACTAGTGGCTGATCATCAATAATAATACCTGGTTAAAATATCTATTAAAAATCACACCCATATGATAGATGCTTTTGTCTGCTCTGTCAACACAAGCACAGGGTACTTCTGCCTCTAGTGAGTGAAACCTTACTGTTGCTTACATATGGCCTATGAGGCATCAAATTACTTTTACAAAACTTATTGACCAGCCAATCTTCAGTGTTGCTGGTTAAGCAAGTATAAACGTTTAACAGAGTTGTCTGGTTTATAAAGCACAGAAAAAGTTACAAATATCATTAAAAAAACATCAATACTATTGTTATTTACATTAGTGGTGAGAGTGCTGTCAGCATACCAAGCAGCCAAATGACTATTTTACTGTTATATAAAGAATATGGTTAGTCTGAAGAGAACCCTGCAAATGTGAGGGAAGACGAAGTAAGAAGAAGATAAGGGAAGAAATTTAGCATATAAAACTACAAGTAATCATTATATATAACTGAAAATCTCAAATGAAAAGGTATAGTTAATAGAAAAAAGTAATAGAGAAGGTGATCAGGTAAGAGAACCAGAAAAATGAAGACCTTAAAATTAACGTGTTACCTGATCACTGTGGGATAAAGTTCTGACGTGTAGATGTAGACGATGTTAAATGCAGCACTGATTGTCAGTTTCCCCAGCAAAGACAGAGAGCGACTGTTCACCACTGCAAACACTCCAGTATCTGAGAGAGAAAGTGTGACCCTTGTAAGGGTTCTGAGTACTCAAATACATCTCTGTAATCATTACAATCACAAAACATTATGGAGCAAGAAGGAATCTACTGAAGAATCTGCTACGACACCCGATTGTTCTATTAAAGGACAGTATTTGTCAGAGGTGATCCGTACCCTCAGAAGAACTCTAAAAACTCAAGAGAATCCAAGGAGTCTTCTTTTAGGCAATAATGGCAGAAACCATTCAACATAACTTATATTCTGGGTCTCTAGCTTTGTGTATGCAATCAAATGTGTACAAAGAGAAAAAATAACTGAAGAAATTGATTTTAAATTCATGGCAGACTTGCTGCTGGCCCCAAATTGTGTCCATTCTATTAAATATAATCCAGTAGAAAGACTGGGTTAAATGACTGAACAGTCCTCAAAACTACAGAATGGAACTATTGCTCAATACCAGAAAAAAGAGGAACTGAGTTTTCCTTTCCTTGTCCTAGTGTTACAATAAGTGACATCTTTAAAGCATTAAAATCCTGCCTTAAGGCTCTACTATAACATCAGATTTTAGAAGTGCAAGATAAATATCCTATAAACATAGTAAAAGCTGAAACTAAAACTCAACCTTTTCTGAGTATACCACTAATAAAATACTCAACTAGTTCTCTCAGTAAGTTGAAGAATAATGGATACATTTTTCAAAACTGAGCAAGTTTTCAGTAACAAGAGCCCTATTCAGTGTTAGTTCCACAGCATAGCATGATTGTAACATTATTACTTTGGAAGAAAAAAAAAAAAGACAGGAAGACACTGTAAAGAAACATACCAAATATCCCATCCAGCTCAGTTTTGCCAGAACAGCCAGTGCTTGCTTGCCTATACTGGGCACACGAGAACACCCGTTAAATGCCCACCAAGGCAGGCTACAGCATAAGCCATTACTGCTTAGAACAGATCATGCTCAGCAGAGCCAGGTGCTTGCTTTTGCCAGCAAGTTGTTTCACCTCCTAAGGCTCTTTACTCCTGGCTGACTTTGGCAGCTCAGCACACAGCTGATTCCCCAGGATCGCGCAGTTCTATCCTCTGAAAATCTCATTCTTTTCACATGTTATACTTCGACTGATATGCAAAAGCTACTTGATGACTGGTATCAGCTTAAACAGAGTATCTCTGAGTGTGCAGGCTCTAGCATCTGGAATACTTCTGGAAACTTGTGCTGCACCATTTTAAAAAAAGTTTTACCTATTAGAATTCATTGACTTTTGGAGCAACTTAGGCACTCTCTCATCATAAATGTTTAATCTCTTTGAGTCATGCTTCAAATGTTCAAAGTATTTTCTTTCCTTATGACAGGTGTTATACACACACAAATCTTACAAGCTGAGATGAATTCATGTATCTAGTTTTAAAAGGAAAAATTGCTCACTATTTTGTTTCCATCACTTTGAAAAACATCTAAAAATGAAGAAATTAACATTAGTGAGTCTTTACAAAAAAAGACATTTCACTTCACATTTCTTAAACACTCCTTGCCTCAGAAGATTTTCAGAGTGCTCTCTGAAGTGTAGGTTACATGGCCACATTACTACTACCACAATCACACCAGTCTTGAACATTACAGAGCAGTGAGCAGTTCCAGAGATGGAAACTTAACCCAAGATTAAATTCTTAGGATCTTTTGCCACTGGTCTTTCATTTGGAGAGATACATACATGTTGTATGGGTACTACTTACACTGACATATCACACAACTAATGGAGATACCCCAAGAAACATCATTCTTTGGGATTAAGTCTGAAACACTGGAAAGGAGTGACTGATGTGATCAGAAGTAAAAGGCAGAATCCAAGCACGAAAGTTCAAGTGCAAGCCTTTCTAACAAGCTTTCCTTAAGGCCTTAGGAAGGTTGCTGCTTATCCTTTTTTAAAATTAGCTTCTCTGGCTTCAAAAAATTGAGATTTGCATGTGGTATGAGCCTAATCTACTGGCAACCATCCAATTCTTAGGCTGTAGGATGCTGTGTTTAACAATTCTTATCACATACTCCAGAAACAAAAGGAGATATTTACCTTTCTTTTTAGGAAGGAACATGACAATAAGACAAGCCAATCCTCCCAGGAACAGAAATGTACTCAGTGTTCGCTTCCGACCAAACCTGATGTGCAAGGATAACAACGCTTTATTCTGCATTAGATCTGTAGTTTCCAGAGCAATGAGTCCTCTAAATTCACACCGTGTCTTTATTTGCAGTTGGAAATTCTGAATGCCGTCTCCCACAAACACTTCCTTTCACACTGCTTTTAAACAAGCTTCTACTGCACTCTTAAAATGAGCACCAAGAAGTCTCTATGCAGCGGCTGACAATTTCTAGGATTTTGATTTGCTTCCCACTGTGTGTGCACATTTGTAAAGCTCCTCAAGAGACATGGAAAGAAGAGATTGGGAGGTGAATTCTACAAAAAGTGAAAGACGTTGTCCAGAGCATCATGGCTCAGGAAAAGGCTAAATATCTGAATCACCAGCTGTGCTCACATACTAGTGCACACAGCAACTGTTACAGGAAGCCACACGACAGCTTCAGTTTAGCTGCAATAGCTTTGAGGTAACAGTGAGAATGGGGATTACGAGACAGAGGTGGGAAGAACTCCATCTCGTGTTAGCATGGAGTCAGCACAGTTAGGTTTGACTGATCAAGGAGATCAGCCTCATCTCCAAGCCAGATCTGGATGGCTCACTGATAAGTGAGCTACCGAGAACAAGTTAAACTGTTATTTGAAATAAAGATAGATCAATGGCACTGTCAAATTGAAGCAGGAAGCCCCACACAACAGATATAAGCTAGGAGATGCAATATATAGGAAACCTAACTTCAAGAAAAATTGTAACAAAACAAAACCTTGAATGAGTTAATAAATTTTATACTTACCATTTTTGGTTAATCAAGTAAATACAGATTGGGTATGCTGGGATTTCTATCAACCCTGAAAGGGCTAAATTGGCATAAATACTTCCACCTAAGTCACCCACATTAAGGGTAAGACCATAGTAAACCAAGCTGCACACAAACCTGCAAAAGACAGAAAAAGAGTAACATCAGAGCTGCTGCTTTGCCTGCAAAATCAAAACATTGCTCTGGCACAATACACTATAAACTCTATTTAGTGTTTCAGAAGATGGGTCTAAAATGTTCCCCTACAAGTGTATGATGCCTTCTAGGTAAAGAAGGCGTTTTGTCTCTACACAGACCCAATTCCTGACTTATTACTTGGTTAAACTTAATAAGACTACACATTAGAATGTGCATAAACCAGAATAAAGTTAAAATATGATCATGATTATATTAAACTTGAGAAATCATGTCTTTGTCCTTTTTGTTTTTATCAGGTTCCACTTACGTCCATACTTTTCCAATTGTGTGTAGACCCTTTCTCAAACAGCTCAGATGATACTTTGCCTTCTTTTAATTTCTACACCCTGGTCTAATTTTAGTCATTCTCCAACTTTGATTTTTATTTTTCTTTTGTAACCCTGACTGGTTGTTGTCTTTACAGAAAGGAAAGGAGCAGGTCATTAATTCACTCTGCAGGAAATCAGCAATTCTTATTTAAGGAACGGAAAAATCAACTATTCTGCAGTAAGCATTTAGAAAAGCAACAGCAAAACAGCTCTGTGTTGTCTGCTGACAAAAATAATGCCACTTTTTTTCTTAATCAATATACATTCCACAAATATATGCATTATAAAAGAATCTGTATGAACAGTAATGCCAGAGGACTCACATACCATGTCATACATAAGGTTTATTTCAAAGCAGCAGAAAAAGAGCTCATGGCAAGCACAGCTCTCCAAAAAACCCAGACACTTTTGGAGTTAAGCTTCTGCAAGTAACTAAGGATAGTATCATGGGTTCCTGCTCCTTACTACAGCAACCGCTAGCACTGGCAGCAGTTTCTCTTAAAATAAACACACTCATTAGACAAGGCAGGCCACCCACCTGCTAATGAGCTCCTTACACACAAACCAGAATAATCCAAATGACAAAGTAATGACACAGCACTAGGCCAAATAGGAGGACAGCATGAGCAACCTCAGCAGCCTTTCAGGGTCAGAAAGGAAGAGGTAGCTCTCAACTATTTTGAGATAGAAGCAGCATGACAGAAATGCAAAGGTAAAACACCTCAGAACTAGACTGTAAAAATGGCTTCATATTAGAAATGCACTAAGGAAATACTATAGCACAAGGATTCTTTTTAGGTACTGTGTCCCTGTACCTAGGGCTGAGACTAAGTAGAATCTGCAGGATGAGTCAATTCTCAGCAACATGTTCCCTCAAAGACTTAAGAGACAACAGTAGCACAGCTGGGCCTACAAAGTATTTCAAGTACCAGGTAAACATCATGATCAAGGTGCGTCCCAGGAGAATCTTATATCGGAACAGATCCAAGAAGCTGCCAGCTTCTCTGGAGCCCCTCTCTGCTGGAAGTTTTAATGAAAAAGTGCACTTCTGCTTGCGGTTCCTCTTTGCAATGAGGTAGAGGGCATCTTCTGCTTCATTCAGCCGGCCTTGTGAGTAGAGCCAGCGGGGGGACTCTGGAATGAATCTGAAACACACATACATAGACAGCTTTAGGGCTTTTCTTTTCTATAAGGCTGGACTTGTCTATGGAAATAAGGCTGAAACATTTCAGTATATAAAAAAAGAATTTTTCAAACAACCCCTCAGGTATAAAATTCACTTATCGAAACAGAGACAAAGAATGCTGAAAGGAAAGGGAACATAAGGTCATATGTAATTTAGATACCCAGAAATTACACTGAGTATATACACACACGCGATAACACAAGTTACAGCACCATTAAGACTCCAACTTTGGAGAATTCAGAATTAAGGAGGCATCACATTACTACAAGTAACACAGGATGGTTTTGTAGCACCAACTAGTCGTTTTCAATTTTCCAACTTTCTCAAATTCTCTCCTGTAGATAGGAAAGCAGAGGCTGTGCAAAGGTCGTGCTCTTTCTCTCCACGTGCACTGTTCACATTACAGGTCTATACCTCCAACACAGCCTACAAAACAAATCTATTACTTTCAGATTCCCAGAACTAATTTAAACTTTACTCTTCTGCCAGAAGCTTTAAGATTTTTGCCTCTGACAAGAGATGACATTTCTCCTTTAAATTTAAAGGAAAGTGATTTTGTGCTTTTATAGAAGAGAGCTTAGGAAGGAACATGTTTTCTTCCCCATGAAAAAAAAAAAATCTGGTAGTATTTTCTTCACAGAGCAATTTTTAAGCAATGTGGGAAGAACGCAGTGTGAAATCTGGAATAAAAAAAAAAATCCTTTCTTACAGTAAGATCGGCCTCTGAGCACAGCTCTGAAGTCCCAAGCATAAAGCACTTAAAAAAAAATTGTACTTATCAATCTGAAAGTTAAAAATTTTCTTCCAAAGGCCCCAAACACCACTAAGTTTTGAAATATCAAAAGTGTCATCTCTGCCTTTTACCTCATGAACAGCTTCTAAGACCTTTCCCTGAATTCTGATGCTTCCTTTAAAATGGTGTGTTTATTCTTTAGCACAAAGCTTTATTCAAAAAAGTTAGTTACTGAAGTTAAATAGGTTTCAGAAGGAAAATATCCTTAAGTTTAAACAGCAGCGAAAGTTCCTGTCTTTCAGTTACTGCGATTTTGCTGTCAAGAAGTAACAAGAGCATACTACATCATACAGCTTTCAGTGCTGAAGTCAAACACAAAACCCCTATCATCTTAATAAAGAAGCCATCATCTTATTCCTTCCTAATCACATCTGAAAAATAAAAGCTGCCCATTTTTTCCTTTGCACATCACCTTTAAGACTGTATGCGCAAGCAATTTTAGTGCTGTACCTTCTGTGTAAGCACAATAAGAGAAACATCATGTTATCACATAACCACAAAAACATTTTTTTATCTTTTAACATGTATATATAGTGTCTTGTAGCATACCAGATAACAGTTTAGATCATCTACATATGGCAGTTAAAGAATAGGATGTGCTTCTAACATCACTCTAGAGACTGTTCCCATCTACAGTAATAATGCATATACAATACAATGTACACTTACATTTTCAAATACTGCAGCACTGCTATTTAAAGAAAGCACAGAACATGGGGTGGTAGAGGTCGAAATACCTTAGTTACATCATTTCATAACATCCTAGAAAGTCACCTTGACTTAGCTGTTCGGTTTGTTTATTTTTTTTTTTCCTCTTTAACATCTTTCTTGATGAAACTTGGTTTGAAAAATAACTTACACAGAGAGAAGAAAGACGACTGTTCCTTCCAGGTTAACGACAACAGCCAGAGTCCTCCAGGAACGAATGAAGTACCCTAATAAAGCATACTGGGCAATTCCCACAGCAAAGAACAAGCCACCAATAGATCCTAACATACAATTAAAAACAAAACATTATCACTCCTTCAAGGAACATTACTAACTCCCAACACATGGGATCAGACAGAAACTAACACTTCATTAAGAAAAATTCACTCAGCAATACCAGCAAAACCACAGCTATTTGACCAAAGAATATTCTGTTCTTCAGCCATGCAGAGCATAAGTATTACATCTAATTTCAAAGATCAACACAAGTCGCAAAAGCACTTTTGTAGATCCTCCTCACCCAAAGCCTCATAAACAAACATTTCAGCTTTCTATGTGTAAAAATAACTACTACCAACAATAGGAAAACTGGTAATTTTAGGAATATATAGTAGTCATTTGTAGTTCTCATGATTTGTAAGATACCCTGTTTTAAAACAGTCTCAGCACAGCATTTGTTTGTCACTTGTCACAGACCGAGTCAGGCCCCAGAGCTGTAACAATACAATTTATAATCGTAGCTGAAGGACAGCTTCAACACTAGCAGCCAAGACAGTTAATGGTGTCTGTATCTTTTGTTCTAAATTCTAAGGTTGTTTACCACCTGGGACAATTTTTTTTTTTAAACATATAAACAACAGTTGTCTCATCTTCCTATCACATAAATACACTTTTGGTTTCTTTTTGATAAGGACCAGGAATGAAAGCATTTATATTTAGCATACAAACACGAGGCTCTGTTTAGCAGAGCCCCAAATTCCAATGGATTCAGCTAAGTTATCACAAACCTTGGACAAATATTTAGCTGTGTAACATTCACAGGGGATATTTCAACTGGACCTTTGTTAAGTTGAGCGATGCAGAAATCCGAATGGCGCCAAATCATCTATTGTGTTTGTCTAAAATTCATACAAAGCAGGGCTCAAAGACTGTGGCCACACAGATGCTCAGAGTTAAATTTGCAACTGCTATGGTGCCAGCTTTGGTGTGCAAGACTGAAATCTCTAAATCCTGATAAGAAGGCACTGGCACTCCAACTTTACCTGCTAATGCCCAGTAGGCAGTGCCCACACACTCATTCAGTAGAACAAAGGCCACCAGTGACATCCCACCATTCATCATCCCTACCAAGAAGCGAGAGATGGCAAAGAATTCATATGAGGGTGAAAATCCATTTGCAATGGCAAACAAGATGTCAAGAGCAAAACCTGGAAAACAAGGCAAAAGGCTTCATTTCAGAAGAGTACCTGAAGAAAAACAAAAGCATTTATCAGTATCTTTACTTCATGTTCAGTGGCATCTGTCCTAAGCAATCACAGTCAACAACTACAACACAGGTTTGGTCAGAAATTTAAGTACCTGAAGTCAGTATCATAAAAGGGGGGACACAAAAGAAGTGGTTTCTGATACCTAATTTGCAGTACTAAACCTTCAAATTCACAGCAGACAGTTTTTTCATATACTCAGAACTACTGTCTGGCTCCAGTTAAAATGGAGTGATATTTATCCCCATACAGAAGCCACAGATTAATTATGACCAAGCATCTCTCCTCATACTTGGAAAGCTGTCTATACAAATTAGAGAAGAGAAACATTAATAGGGAACAGTACATGGGGAGTTTGCACTGCATAGCAGGCCCACCCTTATCTGCTTTAAATGAGGTTGTTCCTTTGACAAAAATAATCAGTTTTTTTAATTCTACGTGCTCATCCACTGACACACAACTTTATAAATACATTCGCAAACCATGAAGTTCCAAACGTTGTTTGATCTGAGGACAGTAAAAAAAGTTTGAGCTTTAAAACAATGAGGATCACAAATCCACAAAAAGTGAATCATGCAGACAGAAGATAAGAGGTGCAACAAATTCCTAGCATGTTATACATGTAAGAACATTGCTAACAAGTTACTAATAGTATTAATTGCAACCTGTAAAGATCCCACGAGCATGACATGCATGAATGCAAGCCCTTACGGTATGATTCCTAAATCCAGAACACCTCCCAGTTATTCAGATGGTGATTGAACAGTCAAATATTAATTTCTTGTCCCTATTTATATTCCTGAAGTATACTGGAAGTACAAAACAAAAAAGAAAATCAAAATCATTGCACATGATTCACTGCTGCGTATCAAGCCCTCAGCAGAAACTGGGCTTTTGCCACTGATCTTCAGACACACACCACCTCCATTAATTTTGTTAGGTGGCAGTAGTTACCTGTAAGATAGACTTTCTTCCTCCCAAATCGATCTGAGAGTTGGCCAAAGGAGATTGCTCCAACAAATACACCACTGAAGTAGAAAGAACTGGCAGCACTGACTTTGTACGATGTGTTGCCAATTAAAAACCACTGGATAGGGGAAAACAAAGGTGAATTAACCAGAATCCAAGCAGTGCAGGAGTTCACCAACAGCTAACAGTTGGAGGGGCATGACACGTATTTTAAGGAAGATCAAACTTTGCATAAATCTCCAAAGCATCACATTCTGTCAGTCATCAAAACACAGCTGCTGTCTCCCAGACTCAGTGGGTCGTACTAATCAACTGTACAGTTCCCCCACATCACACATGGTCTTTGTTTCTGAAATCAAGGACAGATCCCTCAAAATATTGTAATTCTTGCAGTCTTCTCTTTCTCCCGTTTATTGTATTTTCTCACATAAATTTATTAGCTTAAATAGACTCAGTCCCACCTCTTGACATATGTCACTGCAGTGTGTAGGCACACTATGCAAAAATAAAAACTGTGGTTTATGTCCAAAGATAATCCTGCATATGCTCCTCCTTATGAACTGTCTTGTCACTGAGAAACACTTTGGTAGAGGTAGACAGGTTTTCTGGTATTGCAAATACTCATCTTTCTTACAGTGTACTTTGTGTCATTTCCAGTTCTTCTCAATTCCAAATAAAAACCTGATCTTTGTACATCTGATTCTTAGAGATTTCACGTCTCTGGCTGAACCTGACAGGAAGTTTTTCCCACGCAAAACTGTAGAATGAAAATGTGCCATGCTCTTACTGTTCAAACGTTATTTCCTTTTGTATTCTAAAAACTCCACATCTTGTGTTCTTTCCTTTTTCTACTCCTCTTGCATCTTGAGATAATGTTTCCTTTTAGTGACACCCTACTTTTTTTACTGTGCTGGTAAGCTGGTGATTATGTCATTATCCCTGCAATAACACTCTAATCTTCTCCTCATAATCTTCTCTTCCTCTACCAAAATCCTATTAGATATCCTTTCTAGCAAAGCTTATATTATTTCAAAGCTCAGTTATAAGCTACCTCACCATGAGAGCAGAGCCATGCAATTAAACTTTACCAAGATTAGGGAGCTAACAAAAAAAAAATCATTCAGAAGCTCCAAGAAAATAACTTGCTTACTCTCCGTACGTGCTTCATTTTGAATTGTCACTTTAATAGTGAGGTGTTTACTGATACAGTAGGTAATGCACTCATAAAGCATCAAGACTGTCAAAATTCAATTCTAAAACTAACCATGTGACCACAAATCAGCTTTTGAAGCTTCTCCAGATTTTAAAAACAATTCCCAGAAAAATATAGTTGTGTAATAATGGCATATGAGATTAATTTTATCTTGAAATAACATCGTCAGTTTGTTTTATAAGAGCTACAAGAACCATGCCCTAACTTTTAGTATAAAAATTTAAAAAGTTGCCAACATGGAAACTCTAACATTAGATGCTTTCTGACTAATTCAGGGATTAAGGAATAATTTGGTGTGAAGCAGTTTGTTCTGCAAATTAATCTCAACAGCTAAGAAACCCTTTAAAGGGCTGAAGGCTCTTCTACATAAAGTATGTTACATATATATGCTTGATATTCATAAATCATGTTTTTTATATCAGAATATTTTTCAGTGTAAATTTGCGACGGTCATGTTATTACTAAACGATGCCACAAGATAAGCATTAAAAACAGCCTCCTCAAATGTAGAAAAAGCTTCTTTACACATAAGTGATGGAATACTGGAGATAGTGATGAGCCATCCCCCAAATAAGTGCTATCTCACTAAAATCATTGTATTTAACACAACTCAACTTCCAAATACACTACACATTCAGCTAAAAAATTCTGAAAAACCCCATATAGTAACAGTGGGAAACAGGAGATGTAAGAAGATTTTATACACGTGGGCCTTAACTGAGAAATATGTTAAAGACTACAAAGCAGAATCTACTCAAGTTGCCTTGGGAATTTTTTTTTTTAGTTTTGTATTTTTCAAGTAAACTTAAACTTAATTCTCTACCTGCATTTGTTATTTATGCAACTAAAATGCATAATAATCTTTATAAAATTTATGACCTAAACCACTACTAGGTCCACAAACAGGTCTCATTAAGAAAGTAAAAGATTCTTGGATAAATTAAAAAGCAAAAGCCAAACAACTTTGAAAACCTTACTGAGCTTCAAATAATGCTTAAAAAATCCACCATCCATTAGGATTTTAATTTAAATAGTGGCATAAGTATTCATAACCTCTTTATTACCAGAACAATAAGCAATGCCTGTTGTACACAACTGTTTGGTACTATTCCAAAGTTGGCAGTTTTTATTCATATGCTTACAATCAATGAAGTTAAGTGCTTTACAGGACTAATTCAGATAACATTAATACCTCTGGACAATAGCCATGAATTACCAAGTGGTACTACACTTGACTCAACTGTACAGCTCTAAATTCAGGTCTTGTAATACATGCACTTAGGGCTTTTGCACAGGACAATTTGACATTAACATATACTGAAGGCCTCAAGAAGGGCAGGTGTTGCACACATCAGTGCAGAGTCTGGAATCCTTTCTGTAGGGACTGTGGCTAGACTGTGAAAGATGACACTTACAAAATACAGAGGCCACACCAATAAAGCTAAAACTTGGTTTGGGATAGAAATGGGGGGGAGGTGCTTTGTCCACCTGACTCCCCACAGCCCATATCTATCTTATCTGGAATTGCAAAAACTGCAGAAGCCACTTCCTCTCCAGCTCTTCCACTGCTTGCTAACTGCATGATGAATGCACTACGTGCCTTTGACCTTAGCAAGGGAATTACAAGAGGTGGCCAGAAGGAGCTCAGGGTCCATAAAGGATTTTGAGCACATTAGTACAATGAATGGCATGATCCCAGCTCAATTGTGGAACCAGGCTACAGGATCCAATACATACCTTCCACACAGAAAAAGTAGGAAATTTTGGGGCAGAACTTTGGCCAGGATCTGCACAGGAAAATAAAGCTAGTTTTTGTTGCCAGTAAAGATATGAGTAGATTACCTGCTCTATACCTGGAGGTAGCACATGTGTCATTTGCTAATCAAAACACATATTAGTGTGGAAGAAAGAAGCAATACAATCAGCTCCCCACAACAGACCCAGTAAGATTTACTACTCAGTGAGGCAGCAAAGCACATTGCAGACTTACCTCAGAGACTATCGATGTGAAGCTGCTGCTGAAGTGTACATGCTTATGCACCTCGCTGCCATTGGCAGTCAGAAGCCATTCCCCAAAAGCTCTCTCCTCACTCGCTGACTGGTTGCTATGACTCTGGTTAGCTGAGAGCTCTTGGAGGTCCCAGTGGTAGGGAGGAGTTGCACCCACCAATGCAATGAGGATGGCTTCAGTGGCCACATAGAGCTGGCATGAAAGACAAAACACATCAGAAATGCTAAACGTATATCCAAACAATGCTTCTTCTGCAGCTGGATCAAATCAGTATTAAAAAATATTCCTATTTTATATTTGCATTTACCACTACAAGATGGCATGTATAATCCCTGCCTACCAAATATCACACACTAAAGAACTACAACTTCAACATGGTGATTCTCATACTTTTTATCTGTTGATTATTTGAGAGAAAAGAAGTTCCCCTCCTGACACCCTTCCCTCAGTCAAAGGGCCCCAACTCTCACACATAGCAAGTACACCTCCTGGATGCATGAAAAGTTGTTAGTAGTAATAAGGAGACAAAATAAATCTATTCTTTAATGCAAGTATATTACTCTATTATATCTTCTCCTTCCACCGGTATTGCTCATTCCTCTGATTTGATATTTCTAATAGATATCCTCTTCACTGTTTCATATCTAATTTTTCCCACTTTTACCAAAACTCATTCTTTCTTATTTTTTAATCTTCTGTGAACCTGTATAATCTTCTGTGAACCTGTTTTACTCAAAAAAAAGATAGAGGCACACATGTGAATGTACATATGCAGAGGCACACGTGAATATACATATGCAGAGGCACACACGTGAATATACATATGCAGAGGCACATAGCTACACATTTATACAGACACACAAGGTCTAAATATAGTGATTAACAGCTGGCTTTGTTTAGGAAAGAATAAATAGAACTGCTGGAAACCCAGACGTTTCAAGCCTGGTCTAAAGCTGGGTCACTGCTGCATGCTCAGAACAACATTCACAGGCCACATTACAACTTCTTAAAACAGGTTACATCTTAAAACCCAGTATTTTTAAACCTGTTTGAACACAGAAGTGCCACATGCTCGTTAACAAAAGACAGATCACTGTCTTCTGAGAGACAAAAGATGTTGCTAGTAACAAGACAGATCCTCCCTCTCTAAATAAAACTGCCTCTTGTCTCAAGCCCTCACTGAGGAACAGTAACATGACCGAAAAAAAAACAAACCAGGAAGAATGGACCAGCAGGAAGTGTGTTCCCTCAGAAAGCTGCTACACACAATTCTCAAAACTGAGAAGACCATAGACACAAAAAAAAGAAGTTTGAAGACCTCTGAATTCTGATGCAAGCAAGACCAGGTAATCCTATTCTGCTCTGTACAACAGCTGAGCAGTCAGAGTTACGCCTAAATCTAAATGAGAATTACTACTAAATGAATAGAGATCCCTGAGTTACTACCTGAAAACATTTTCTTTCCATCAGCTCCTTATTGCATTCTACATGATAAACTGCTACTGTAGTGGCAAGAGGTAAATATTTCTTTTAAATAATTCAATTTTTTTTTATATATAAAATTACTGAATATCATAAGGAATTTGGAAGAAACCCCACAATGGCAATTGTATTATTATTTAAGCTAAAGAAGAACTTCTAGATATACAACAATGAAAAGAACTCATCTGTGAAAGGCAGCAATGACTCAGAGTGCCTGGGGAAAAGGTGTTAAAAAGCTGAGTGGCCATGCTGCAAGGGATGTGTGGATATGGCACGCTCAAGAACAGTTTGGAACTACTGAGAAATGAGAATTACAGGTCATGATCTGTGGTAAATCCCTGTATTCTCACTCAGACAATTCCACATCAGGACTAAGTGATAACATCCTTGTTTTTGTCTTGTGAAATAAACTAATTTTTGAAGTAGTTCAGGAAATTAATTCCTCAAGGCATTCAGTTTAGAGAAAGCAAGCATAATGCTTCTCATTTTTGCTTTGGGTGAAACTCATCTCAGCTACAGAAAACTAGCTTAAAAAATAAGTGATTGTAGGCACACAAAGAAATACTACAGATATTTTTTCAATAAAAAAGTCAGTCTTAAGCATCCCATTGGCTGCAGCAGGCAAGGATATAACAAAGATAGAAACACATTCAATTGATCTGTTGAATCAGATAAATGTATGAAGATGGAGACATGTTTTGATGTTATCAAATAGTATCATTCTGTATTCAAGTTCACTGGACTCACTGCTGACAAGACTGTTTGAGTGATCAGCTGCCTGGTACTTTGAGTAACAGCCATGGTAAACCCTCTTTACTTCATTGCAAAAACACAAGCCACAAGGCACCCCCCAAAATTAATTTACAGTTCTGAAAAGAAACATTTTCTAGAAGCGGTCTTAAAAACACGACAAAGCAAATTCAAAACAAGTTCAAAATACAGTTTTATCATTCAAGTAAGAGGCAGGACTTTGTTCATGAACCTGGAGATTCACTCTTAAGAATTCTAAATGCTTGCACTTAGCAGTAACATAGCTGTATAGACTGGTGATCAATATAAAATTCTAGCAAATCAAATAGAAATACTATATAACAACTTTATAAGGTATAAAATGGCTACATTATATGCACTGTGGCTAACAAAGGCCTTCATTTTTCATTTGTTCTGTAACCTAGGTCAAGTCAAATTTATGTCATTTAATGTATATCTTCTATTCATAAAACATTTTAATTGGCTCTATGTGGATATTAACGGTTCCCTACCGAATTCCCTGCACTGATCTGTATTAATCAAGATGAATACCAAGCACAGGGGGAGGAGGCAGCAGCTTGTAGTCACTGATGATGAAATACTGAGAGTTTTGTTAGTTTGGTTTACATTTCTTCTGTTTGTTTATATTCTCTGTAGTTTAAAATTTTGTAGTCTGTCTAGAATAGAAGTCTGTGGTATAAGGAGACTCATTAAAATGCAACACCTTAGTAACTTGTAAACTTTCACTTTCTCTGTGAAGTAGAAGGAATTTTAGTTAGCCATTCATATCCGTTTCATTAACAGGTTTTGAAATTTACTTAAAATTAACATTTTAAAAATAATATTAATAGAAATGCCTGGAATGTCTTGACCATCCTTCTTGGTGTTCATTTTCGTAATAAATTACTTCCAAGAAAAATGTTAAGTCTCTAATAAGACTAGCAAGGGAGGGAGAGGAAGAACTGAAATTGCTTCATTTGTATATAATAAAACACACAAAAATAATTTCAGAAACTCTTTTCAACCTCATAATTTACCCATTATGAAACACAAATGAAAACCAAAAGCAAGACAAACTCTACTAAGAAATGCTTTCAACCTTTTGCTCATCAGCAATTCACAACCAGCTTGGTCATTCTAGACAAGTATCAGCTGAAGCATTACCTGCTGAACAAAATAATGAGTAAGCAACTTCTGACCTTTCAAAGACAGAAATGTTAAAACTGCACCTCGAGGAAAGATAGAAATTAAGGAAGAACAACCAAAAGACCTTGCTCTGGTAGAAGCCTATTATGAAGAGGTGGTTACATTTTAGGATTAGAGTCTTTTCTCCTGAACCCATGACAAGCATCTGGGGGGCTTATTTTTGAAAGTGTAATGATCTCATCTGCTCCAAGTTATTCCAAAAGGGTGATCTGCAAATAGCTTAACTGCCCATGTTTTCTGCAAAGACAGTCCAAGTGGCAGCTAACTCCTGCGTACACGTTTGCCTGACAGGGCCATGGGAACACTGCACATACCCTGTACCTGTACTCCTGCCTACTGAGTGATGACAAAACCAGTTATGGCATTGGTGATAGGACTGCAGAGCACATACCTAAACTGCCAACTCCTCAGCACAAAGTTGCTTTAATAATTATTTTGTAGTCTATCACAATAAAATTAATCTACCCTTTTTCTGCCAACATGCAGAAGTGATCTTTACCAGCAAAATCTAGTGGAGTACTTTCAGCTCTGCACTTCTGTCACGAGTGCCACTCGAGAGATCCAGTATTTCTAGGTAAATCTCTCTATTTGAGATTTTTCAGTTATTGTCAATGAACTTAAGACAGAAGGTATGTCAGTCTGCTTATAACTGGAGAGCCAAAAGGCAAAATGCAGATGGGAACAAAGGCAAGTCAAAACAAAGTTCCACAAAGTGATCTGTAAGAACAAAACAATATTCTTCACACAAGATCACAAGTGAATTTAACTCTGAAGATGCATACTGCATTAAATTGTGCCAGTAACATGAGATTCTTCCACCTCTTCCACCACTGCATTCTCCCAAACACCAAAATACACAAAAAAAACTTACCATCAAGAAACAGGTTGCTATTACTTCCTGCAAGCTGGATTTCTCCCCAGTGCTACAGATACAAACAATGAGTTTGCTGCTAAGAAGTCAGCTGTCAGTCTTGTACTGAAGCAAAATCTTGCAAGACAGTTACCTGTATGGTTTGCTCCGGGACTGATGAAACAACTTACAGGGTTGAAAAGAGCTCAACAGGATTCCTCTACTGTGGTATACCAGTCTCTTGAATAAATTAGCACTTAGTGTGCTACCTACCACATAAACATCAAAAGTGACCATAAATACATTTTTTTTTCAAAATAACATAGGAGGTACAGGCAACGCACATGATACTAAGGAGACCTGGAATTTGCTAAAGACCTAGAATGGTAAAGCAGGTGCTACAATGCTTCTGGCATGTTACAAAGCACATGACCCTGGAAAACCTCACAGCCTTGCCCTACAAAGCATCAAGTTCAGTGACAGAAATTAACAGAAGTTTTGCTATATGTTTAAACGGCACAGCAGCTGACTGCATGCTGGTAGACTGAAAACGTGAGTCCAGAACTGCTTCAGGCAGTACAGCCTAAAGCATTTGCATTTTTGTAGTATGTCAGACTACATGCAATGCTGCTTAAGAAAGGCAAACATACTTATCCAGCATGGAGTCATACTGCATCTCAAAGGGCTGGGACAGGACTTGCCAATGCTACAACTGGATCACCCTGAGCAAGGGAAATAAAGTAACCCTCACACCATAGGTTGACAGGCCTCTGAACACGAATAACAAAGTTGGAAGTATTATTTTTCTGCCTTTATAAACAAAAGGCAGAAAGCAAACTTAGGTGCCTGTGCTGGGTTTGAACGGTGGGGTTTTTGGTAGAGAGGGAGGGGGCTACAGCGGTAGCCCCCCTGTGAGAAGCTTCTCAAAAGCTCCCCCAGCTCCAAGTCTGACTCACCTCTGGCCAGGGCCGAGCCAGTCAGCAACAGTGGCTGCGCCTCTGTGACAATGTATTTAAGAAGGGGAACCAGAGGAGGCATTAGGACTTGTGAGGAAGGGCTACAAGAAGGAAGAACACTGAGGTCAGTGGAAGGAAGGAAAAAGGAAGAGGGGGAGATGCGCCGGAGCAGAGCCCCCTGCATCCTGTGGTGAGATGGCAGGGCCACCCCACCACCACCCATGGAGGCCACTGGTGGAACGGAGGCTGACCTGAAGCCTGTGGAGGAGCCCACGCCAGGACGGGCATCTGCACTTAAAGGAAGCTGGGACTCTGAGGGGAGAAGTGGCCCCCACTGTTGTAGTTCTGCGCTGAGAGGGCTGCAACCCACAGGGGTGACCCACGCCAGAGCAGCCTGGGAACGGCTGCGGCCCGTGGGGAGGACTCGCTGCGGAGACGGTTCATGGAGGACTGTTTCCAGTGAGAGGGGAGCAATGTGCAGCATTCACCCCACCTTCCATGAAGGAAGGAGCAGCAAGCTGACTGTAACCCCCATCCCCTGCCCCTCTGCTGCTGGGGGAAGAGGTAGAGACACTGGGAGCAGAGCTGAGCCAGGGAAGAAGGGAGGGGAGTGGTGCTTCTCACTGTCCCGCCTTGTGTTGTCTTTGTTAGTATTTGAGTTAAAGTGATGTTCTTTTTTTATTCCCCTAACAAGTCTGTCTTTTACCAGTGACCATAATGGGTGAGCACTCCTCCCCGTCCTTATCTGTATTCCTG
Source organism: Tyto alba (assembly GCF_018691265.1). NCBI lineage: Eukaryota > Metazoa > Chordata > Aves > Strigiformes > Tytonidae > Tyto > Tyto alba. The sequence continues at coordinate 56,497,609 of NW_024881276.1, read as the reverse complement.
AGCCTTTTGCTCCATTTTCTCCTTCCCATTCCTGAGAGGGGAAGGGGTGAGGGAACAGCTGCATGGTGCGCAGTTGCCCTCTGGGCTCAAACCACAACAGTGCCTTATTAAAATATCTACGCTTAAACTTCTAGTTCCTCTCTGCCAAAAGTGCTCACAATTTTGGCCTCTCACTGGTAAGTTAGAGAACCAAGCCAATAAACAAGAACCAAAATTATGAAAAGCACTATAAATACTACCTCTGCTTGAACAGGAATATTCAAGAAAGTTAAACTGCATTAATGTGCAATCAAGCGCCAAGACTCTTCAGCTGAACACCAGCTATACAGTTTCATCAACACCACATCAGAAGTGCCACTCCACTCTTCTTATGTAAAGAAGGACTTATAGGAGAACAAAGTAAAAAAGTGCCAGAAGTTCCTATTCCAGTTTATGAATATACTACAAACCAGCCCAGGACTGAACTGTCTCAATGGCATTACAGTATAACACGAAGAAAAATCAGTAACTGCTGGTAAAAGCAAGAATTGTGGCCTGACAAATATCAGGCAGAGTTTAGTCTTGCTTCCACAAGCATAATATTATTTTGTCTGCATTTCATCTCTGTCCCTCCTTCTCTCCCTATCTTCCAGCCTGGTTCGGCTGTCAACATATCTGAGCCACAGCCGGTATCATAAGAGATCAAAGTCCTCACCTTAGTGTGCTGGTTGGGGACACTGCCAAAGAATATTGGTGAGCATCTTGGTCTCAGAGGACTTCTGCTAAGACTATGAGAAAAGCACATTATCAGTTGTGCATGGACTTTCTCCCTACCAAATGAATAGAGCATTTAACTTGGTAAAAAGATGCAATAAAAGTACTGAGTACTTCAGAAGTTTCTGCTACTTAAGTACGCAGACTAAAAGGCATTGCTGACATTTGTATAAGATGCTTTCATTCATTTATTCATTTTAAGGACTTGCCTGAAGATAAACAATTGGATCTACTTGTGGTTTTTTACCTTTTTTTTGTTCTTTTTTTTTTTTTTTTTTTTTTTTTAGTTTTGTTTTGTTTTTTAATTAAAAAATCCTTGGTTTACTGCTATTTGAGCAACATGATGCTCCAGAATTGAAACAACAGTTTTTTCCAATTTTGCAGTGTGACTTGATAAACCAGTGATTTTCAACTTACAGCCTACAGGCCTCAGAAGTCCCTGAATTACTACTTAACATTCTAGAAAAAATAATTAAGAAACAAAGCTGTCAGTCTTAAATTTACTGTACAAGGATTTAACATCTTCAGTGGGAAGTGAGTAGGGGGTCTGCAAACAGAGAGATTGAAGAGCTCTGGTTTTTATATATTTTTAAGACACCAATAACTGAACAGCATATCACAAACAGAAAGCTGGAATAAGCTCTACATACAACCCTTCAGCTTACCTGAGAATCTCAAAAGCTTCACTGTGCCTTCCAATGAAAATTCTTAACACCCCTTCCCCCCAAACCCAACAGATTTAGGAAAATGACCAGGCGAACACAAGCACAATGTTTAACCCGGTTAAGTCCCAAATTTAGTCAGATATCATATTGTAAACCGACAAGACCTAGAAAACAGATGTTACTGCTCCAGAGGGACTCCAGTCCCACTGGGCCAGTACTTGCAAGAAAGCAAGCAGAGGTTTTACTGAATGCAAACAATGCACGTGAAGCACTACATTACCTATAAATAGAAGTAGTTATGCTAACTACTCCAGTTAAAAAAAAAGGTATTTGAGTGCAAAAATATTTATTTGGGTCAGAAATAAAAAGAGTAGCAATCACATGCAAATTGGAAACAATTATTCTGACTTGAATCACACATCTACTAGTTCTACCACCTGAGAGAAAAAGAAATTAGAGTCTCTAAAATGGAGGAAGTGTCAATGAGGAAAGCCTTGTTGAGGTGGCTTGCTAGTGGAACAATACAGGTAATTTATTGCCTACAAAACATGGGAGATTAGAGACTTTGTACACATGGGCAGGGAAGAAGGAAAGGGAGATAATGTACCATAATACAAATATTTGTAATCCATAGTCTTTGCTATCCAGTAGAATCATGCCTGTTAACTCCCAGGCTCATGTTCTGAGTGTTCAGAGGACAGACTGGCTAGACGGATTGTTTCAACAGTTTGCCAGGCTGGAAGTCATCTTAACAGCAGAAGATGGGATTGCTTCAGCTCCCACTGAATCCAAATACCATCCCATTGCACAAGATACTCTGTGTAACAATAACTTTACTGTTAATAATCTGAAAACATCTCCCCATGTGTTTTACCCACACTCAATATAAAGATGCCAATCACCATTGACACAGTGCCCTCCCAGGCACCTTCCATTCCCAGTCATTAAAAGGACATTGCAAAAGCAAAGCATTCAGCCACAGCTAAAGAGCCCCAGACCAAGTTCCTTCTGACAACTTCACTCTTTACACAGCACGTAGCCTTCACTTTGTTAAAAAAGTTGTTTTGTTTTGTTTTTTTTTTTTAAATAGTCAGAACAATCTGCTTCCTTCCCTCTGTTGATAGGCCTTCAAAATGTCAACTTCTCTGTGCTTCTCCCAAAACTCATGATTCTTGTCATGCTCATCAGCAATAAATCTGTTGAGGTCTTTGCAACAGCACATTGAACTGGCATCTTCCAAGACTGAAGTGCACAGAAACTGAAGTTAGCCTTGTAAGTTAAACTGCAAAAGCTGACTAGATGTGTTTATACGGATACATGCAAACAGAAGACGTGGTTTCAGTGTCAGGGTGGACGCAGTGATCACTAGAAGAACAAGACGACCTGGCAATTGCAAGTGACACTCAGAACCACCTAACTATGAGCTCAGTTACATGTGCTTTGCAGTTCAGATGCAGCTAAAGGGAAGGTCTCAAAGCTACAGCCCATGTTTCTTCTATACCTCAAACTTGCTGTGACCATACTTCTACACTGCATACAAGCACAAATTTAAAGCTTACCTGTATCTATGTATGCATGCACACAGTGGTTTGGATTAAGACACAACCTAATTTTGAGGTAAAATGGAAATGTATGCAGCCAATACGGTATTCATGACTTCCCTCCACTCACGATTATTTTTTGAAAAAAAGAGTAGCAAGTTCGCAATTTAAAATTAATCAGCACGGAAACAGTTATTCGAATTTAGACTTCTGCATTACAACTGAGAGTTAAGGACCTCACCGCTAATGAAGCATGTCACAACTCAGTACTGTTACTTCAGGTTTTCTGCAAAATATAATGCAATGTCTGCATCAACTGCATTCATGTTTTTAACGCTGAACTATAATATCAGAAAATATAAGCAATTGTTTCTTTTGAAGAACAGTTAGGGATCTGAAAGAAGTAACTACAGAAAGACAGACAACACTGAGTCTTGACTATATTTCTGCTTCTGGAATCTAGGTTTTATTTACAGAAGGCCACTAAAGGACAAGGGAGTCTTGGTTAGCATCTGAATCATTGAAATGAAATGTAACACGTGACCAAAAAACTACCTTTTTTTTTTCCCCTTAAAAGATTCACTCCAATTGGAGCAAATGGTAAGACTGGTCTTCACTTAAAAGTTCCACCAACTTTCAGGTAGGAATAGTCTTAGCTAAATGAGTAGCAGCATATCTTTCTGTGTGATTAGTTTATGTACTTACATTCACCTAGTTTTTATTCCCAAGCAGGAATAAGCTATACCAGAACAAGAAATTATATTCAGTGATACAACTACTCTAAAAGCCTTCATCACTTCTACAAGAAAAACACCATCCTTTAGCATAAGCATGTTCTGAGTAAGATACAATGCACAAAAAGATGTGGAAGAAGTTTACCTCGAGTAATGAAAATTTGGGTCCCTACCTTCTATGCTTGTATTCATGCCACATTTGAAACCAACCCCCCACATAAGTGGCTGCACATGTTTGACACACATTCTGCAACTGCTTTCTTGAGAATCAGAGGGACTTAAAACTCTTACTTCTCCCACAGACAAAGAAAAAAGCCAAACAGTAAGCAAAGTGAAGGAAGGTTACTTGGCAATTCAGTAAATCCTTTTTATATCTGATACTTTGCTTACATACCTTACAGACACGCTGTATCTAAGTTACAGTGCAAGTAACTCTGGGTAAACAGCATACCTGTTGTGAAACCTCTGGAACACCTTCAGCACCCTATACTAGCAATTGTAATGCAATTTGTGTAATACTCATCTCTCCATTTTAAATTGCTCACTCCATTTCAGATTTGTTTTGCACTTTCTAGTTAGTCCTAACAGTATACCTCATCAAGGACTGGGAGTAAGCTCTCCAATTTATGATCAATTCTGGCTAGTGCTTAATAGATTCAAGCAAACGCAAGTATTAAAAGAAGATTCACTGAAAGTATTTCCTTACTGTCACTGCAACTACAGAGTGTTGTCTCATGCCATTAAAGAGGTAGAATGTGTATAGGCGTAGATAAGAAATGTCAAGGCTATGTTAGGGATCACATCTGTATCCTAGCTGAAGACAGACACTACTTCTTTTGAATTACTTCTAAAGATTTGGAATGAGCCTGCCTTACTTAAGCCACATGTCCCAGAATCTGCTTTCCCTCAAAGCATTTGGGCAGATGGCTGATTAAAGAACAGTTTTGTGCATTGGGACATTCTAATGTTAGAAATCATACGCGATCTTGTTACTAACAGCAAAGAGACATTAGAAGCACCACTTATTATGGCTGCACTGCATAAAGAATGCCTTTGCCTTAAACCAAACTATTATTCAAGGAACCTGATGTTACTACCTTAACTGTTTTTCCGTCTTCACTTTGGTTAACTGTAAGTCCCTAAGATGGAAGGAAGCAACACCCTCGGTAATTGTCCATACTGCTGTGCAATGCACATTATCCAACTATAGGCAAAGCCTTTTTCAGCTATTCAGGTCAAACGTGTTTTAAGAAGCCTTTTAATATATATATATAGTAGGAACACACTTCCGTTCTCAGATTTCTGCAGGTTCAGTTTGGACTTGGGCAGTACTGTAGCTCAGGTTCACTGGCAAAAGCAAGCCTCTTTCAACTGCATATGTTCAGTCACAATAGACCAAGAAACTATTTTTAATATGCTTGTATGCTCTCAAGCATCTAACCAAGATGTGAAATTTTGTCTTATGTTGCTACACATATTCAACAAGCACCAAAAGACACCATTCTTTAATAATGCCTCAATATAATTTCTTCAAAAGGTAGTGAGCACCTTTCTAGTAATCAATAGGTGTTTACTTTTAGTGCAAAGTAAAGTCCTAAGTATTTTAAGAGTTACCAGCTCCCCTTATTCCTCCCTCACTCTCTCAAAGTTACGCTGGAAATGCAAGACTAATCCAGCCACAAATTCACATCATTAGTCTATCCCCACATTCTTCAGGTAAGTTTCAGCTTTGGGTAATTCCATAAATTTTTGAAACAAAATGTTTCTCTACATTAGCAGTCATCAATCCATTATAAAGTTAGCAGTAACTGCTACAGAACATTCCTAAAAATCTTCCAAAGTACTATTAGGTTGGTAGTGAATAAGCCAGGCGTACCATAATACAGTAACAGCTCAACAAGTTAATGAGTAACAGCAGCAGGTAGCAGAGGAGTAATACAATCATTGAAGAAGTGAAATAAAGTACCCTGCAAAGATGAAAGCAGCAGCCCACAAGACTTAATCTAGTTTTACACTGATGACATACAAACTCTTTTTTCCAGATACAAGCAGCCTGGAGGTTTTTTGTCAATGTCAGTAAGCTCATTCCACAGCTCAAGTACCAGTTTACTCAAGCCCACATAAAAATTGACTTCCATGTGTAAAGTCTCATGTATAGACATGTGTGTTTGGTACAACTTGCCCCAAAGAAGCGCTGTGAGATAAACTATGTTTGTAATTAGAATTCAGAGACTGGATACATTGGCATATCAGTAAGGCTGCATAGTAGAAGTAGCTTACTGTAGAAATTTCTATGAGAAGAAAAACACTAATATGAAGGAAAATACCTATAAAGTATGAAACTCGAGAGATTAGAAACATGTAGAGATGGAAAAGCACAAAAGCCTAGAAGGAAAGCAAGAATATCTGCTGGAGATCTTACTGGGCAGGGAAAGCAGAGAGTTTAAACTCAGTATATTAGCAGAGATGAAGGGCCTTGGCACAGCAAAGACAAAACCAGTTTTCACCCATGTGATATTCTTATCTTTAAGAACGTAGGGGTTTTTTTTATACCAATAGCCAATGGGAAAATAGAAGCCAACTGAAGGAACATGTGGGAAGGGACAGGGAAACAAGCAAAAAAATCTGAATAATCAGTCCACAGCACAGCCAGTGACATAGGCTAACAGGAGTCCTCATTCTGGAGTCAGGTGCTGCATCTAATCCACTGAAGGAGTCCAGGATTACCTAAATCTACTTCACACACACCAGATATGGTACTTACTTTTGGGTCCATCCTCCAAAGACTGATGATAAACCAGAAAAAGGACTAACACCAATCATGGAACCTGACTTCACGGTCTTGCTCTTGCACATCCCAGTGACACATGATGTAACTTGGCACCAGTAATGGAACACAGAAAGCAATCAACCACCCAAACAGGAACCAGATGTGTAAATCCAAATCTATTCACAGACTGAAATACAAGCTTCAAATCTAAATCCTTTACAAACTCCTGCGTCCGCATGATCAGAAGCAAAAAAAAACCTATCAGTCAGGGGATGATCCTCATTGAGAAAGTTCAAGAATTAAAGATAACATGAGAAGAAAAAAAACAAAAAAAACAAACACACCAAACAGTCCTGCAAGCCTGCTACCTTTTTTCTTTGGTTATTCTGAATTAGTTCCGGGATTTGTAAAGATCTTTGTTTACTTCTCCCACAAGAAATACAAGTTAATCTGTTAAGATTAAACATAAACAAACAAAAGCACTACAGAACAGCTGACCCATACTACTAGAAACTCTCAGAATACAGAGCACTTGACATAGTTGCAGTTCATCCCAGAACATGACCAGCACTGGAAGAAAAAATATTGCTTCCTTAATCCATATTCATCAAGCAAACGAATTTACTAGCCAGTCAGTAGAACAAGCTCTAAGCAATGTCTAATTCTAAAGGATTAATCAGTTAAATCGGTAAAAAGAAAGAAACAGTACAATGAAACAGAAACCTACAAACTTTTGCTGTTCATCATCATAACTTTGCAACCTAGTACAGAATTACCACTTGACAGGACTGGGCATCTGAATCTTCTCTGGTCATCTCATAAAGCTGCTTGATACTTCTGTCAGTCCCCTGCCTGCCAGGCAAAGACATTTTCAGTCTCACAGATCACAACTGGAAGTTCTTGATTGCTACAAAATAGCGGTCAGCAGAAGGACACCTATGCTCCCCTCTTCACTCCTGCAGCTGGTACCTTTCCACAGTGGCAGCAACTCAGCATTTGTCAGCCTTGATGAATTCACTACAATTAAGTTTTTGAAGAGTTAGCATCAGGTAAACCAGGTATCTGTCAAATTATACTTTATGCCTAGGCCTGGCCGTGAAGTTGCACATATTATCCTCATTTCCCCTCCCCACCCCACAGAAGTAGACACAAAGATGAAGCAAAGCTAGAAGACAACTAGTCTGGTTACAGAGCACATCACTTGGTCATGCAATTTCTGAATGATATTATGGCACTCTGCTATTACTCTGGAGTCCATTTTTATCAAAAAATTTGAGAGCTCCACTTTTGTATCTCACAGAACACAAACCTGACTACCCAAGATTTAGAGCCTTGTCCAAATACCTAATGCACAGACACTGCCCCTATATTCTAAGAATTAAGGCAAACCAAAGTACCCTAAGCAGTCACAACCTATCCGTTGACTAGATGAGAGTTTCTGCACACTGAGGTATCAATGACCACCTGTAGCTTTTCAAACATTTCCACCACCAAGAAGCCACACGCAACCTAGCAATCACTCACTTAAGTCATTAACTTTAGGCTGCACTGGATTCCCAGCAGAGTCTCTGACAGAAGTCACTGTGTTCCAGACTAGCCCATGGAAATCTCAATTTCACTTCAACCAGCCCTTCACCTGACAAACTGCATACTCCTAATTTGCTCACCCAGCGACACAAGGCGTAACCCCTCAGGCAACGAGGCACAGTCAGCATCAGGCACTTGCCCCACATTTACTCTGCTGAAGTTCACCTTGCCTTCGGACAGAGGTCACCTCTGCCCAGGAGCACGGCAAACTGCTGCAGGCTGAATCCACAGCAGCCAACCGCCGACACCAGCCCTCACGCCGGGCAGCGCTCCCCACCGGCACAGCCACCCCACCCCCTGAGAGGGCGGCTGCCCACAGCACCCACGGTGAGGGTGGCGGCATCCCCCCCCTCCTCCCGCCACTGCCTCCCCCACGGGCGCTCCCACGCCAGCCAGGGCGCTTGCGCCCCCACCCCCTGAGAAAGGGTCGGGGGAGGGGGAGGCGGCCCCTCACCTGGAGGAGCACGGCCAGCAGCACGCACAGGTACACCTGGTAGGGCCCCATCTGCCCCACCAGCGGGAACGCCTCCTCCACCTCCATCCCGCTCCCCGCCCGCCGCGCGGCTCCTGCGAGCGGCCGCCGAGCAGCGCATCCCCGGCCCGGCCCGGGGCGGGGCGGGGCGGGGCGGGGAGCGGCGGCCGGGCGCTCGCAGCAGCGGCGGCGGCCGGAGCAGGGAAGGGCGTGAGGCGCGAGGCGGCGCCCATGCGCAGGCGCCGTCGGGGCGAGGCCGGCCCAGGGACGCACGCGCAGCGCGCAGCCCGCCGCCGCCGCCCTCCCGGGAAGCGGAAACGGAGCGGCCGGCGCGTTGCAGTTGCGAGCGGCGGCGCACGCGCGCCTTCCTGATTTTAAATAGCGGGCGAGGGGGGGTGGGGGGGCTGGGGAGGGGGGCTCGCGCGCTCCTCGGGCTGCCGTTGGCCACCAGCGGGGAGAGGGGGGCGTGTGGGAGGTGTGTGTGGGGGGGGTGTCCGTGCGTGGGGTGTCCGTGCGTGGGGGCTGCGAGGGGTGCGGGTGGGGGGGTTGTGAGGGGGCTGCGAGGGGTGAGGGTGGGGGGGTTGTGAGGGGGCTGCGAGGGGAGCGGGTGGGGGGGTTGTGAGGGGGCTGCGAGGGGTGCGGGGGTTGTGAGGGGGCTGCGAGGGGAGCGGGTGGGGGGGTTGTGAGGGGGCTGCGAGGGGTGAGGGTGGGGGGATTGTGAGGGGGCTGCGAGGGGTGCGGGGGTTGTGAGGGGGCTGCGAGGGGAGCGGGTGGGGGGGTTGTGAGGGGGCTGCGAGGGGAGCGGGTGGGGGGGTTGTGAGGGGGCTGCGAGGGGAGCGGGTGGGGGGGTTGTGAGGGGGCTGCGAGGGGTCTTGGGGGGGTTGCATGAAGGGCTGTGAGGAGGGGACGGGGACTGTGAGCGGGGGGTTTGCGAAGGGGGGGCGTGAGGGGTGTCGGGGAGGCAGCGCCCAGGGAGATGCCCTGGGCGGCCGGGCTGCTTACCCCGGGTGGGCGCGGGGCTGGGGGGGTGGGTGCTAGGCGGAGGGGGGGGGTGTTCCTCCTGAGGTGCAGCGGCTCTGGTCATAGTTGTTTGGAAGGGGTGGGGGAAGCAGGCAGTGTCCCTGGACCCTTGGTTAGACCAAAGCAGGGCACTGGCCCTGCGGGCTTGGCAAGGAATCTGCGCTGGGACCATGCTGGCAAGGTGGTTCTGGGTTTTATGGCGTTCTCCATCTGGCAAATTAGCTCTGATCCAGCTTCCTCGTAAGAGCACAGCTAAGTTACCAGTCTGCGCTCGGCAGGCTTGCACCTTCATTGAGCAGCGTTAGCCCCGTGTCTGGGAAGCTGTACCCACGTAACGCACGCTGCTTAAGTTCTGTGAATTCATGCAGGACCCCTAAATGCTGACACCTCAGGTGTGGAATATTCCGTAATTATACTTCATAGTGTACCTGCTGATGGTCGAAAAAAAAACAAATTTGGCATGAGACTAGTATGTCAGTGCCACTTGAAGCCCGCTTCCCTCTTCACACTAGAGTTCAGTTCTGGACCTGTGCAAATCTTGCTGTTCTTGATATAATGCCTAGTGAGGACATGCCTCTTTCTGTTACAGCAGTCTTCATAAAACTGTAGTTGTAATATGTTTTATGAAAAGTATGTGCCATTTATTTGGAGAGCCTTTCTTGTGAACTTGTGGTAGAAGTTCTCACTTAGAAGTAATGGGAGTGGTTTGTGAAGGAACGTGAACTCCAACAAGTAGGAAGGGAAGGGAGATAAATCCATGTGTGAAACAGTAATATTAGTGCAAAGTGGCAATGAGCTTTTCACAGTCTATTTTCATTCCACCTTTACAATAAAGATCCAAGAACATGAAATAACTTAGATTGTTGAGACCATTTTACCTAGTGATGCCAAAAAGCAGCAGCAACATCTTTATGCTTATGGCTTTTATTGTATGAACAACAGCTGGAGAGAAAGGAAGAGTTGTGTTGTGAGATGTGACCTTTAGGACCATGCCAGGAGCCTGGGAAATAATACCGTTTCCTTGCTGTAAAAATCTTGGCAAATTGACAAGCATCAAAGCAATTTTCTCTTCATATGAAATTCACCTTTGCCCTAAGCACTTCTTTTCACATTTGAGGCTTAGTACAGATTGATTAAAGGCAAAACAGCAAAGGATTTCTGAAATGTCAGGACCTTTCTGGTGTTCACCCAACCGCACTTGTCTCATTATATTACTTGGCCAAGATGCGGAGGAGGTGTCCCGATGCTCTGGACGCTCTGCGTCCCCGTCCCCTGCACCCTTCCCGCCCTCCCAGTCAGTTCAGCTGCGCTCTGTGCCAGCCGCTTACTCCCGCTTGCCCAGCACCGGGGAGGGCTGTGGCCTTTGCCGTCACCCCTCAGCCCCTCCTCGACTCTGGAGTCGGGGTGAGCAGGGTTGGGGGAGGAGGGCAGTGGTACTTGCTCCCTGTCGGGAGGGTACTGCCTCCCAAATCGCTGTGTTCCCTTCAGCCCTCTGTCACTCCTCTGCCTTCTTGCTTGGGACCTGCAGCACCCCTGCCTGGGAGCTTTCCCTCCTGCTCCCGTACAGCCACCCAAGCTGCAGGCCCTGCCCGCTGCCTGGGCAGCAATTGGAACTCCTGTCACGGCTCTGCTGAGAGAACGCCTCCGACTCCCACAGCCTCCGGTCGCGACCCCACTGAAGTTACCGGGTTGGCTCTAGGCATGTCCATACCACGCAGCAACGCCCTACCCCCGGGGACAACAGCCATCGGGGAGCTGTCTCCTCTTGTGTGGGTGCTCCCCAAACGGAGTCCAGCGGAGGACCATGAAGATGATGAAGGGACTGGAGCATCTGCCATGTGAGGAGAGGCTGGGAGAGCCAGGACCATTCAGGCCACAGCAGAGGAGGCTCAGGGAAGAACTTCCCAATATCTGATGGGAGGGAATGAAGAGGAGGAGTCTAGGCTCTTCTTAGTGATGCCTATCAACAGGACAAGAGGCAGCAGACACAAATTAAAAACCGATGAATCTCAATTTGAATACAATACATGTATTATTTATTTATTTATTCCCCTGAGAGTGGTCAAATGCTGGAACAGGCTGCCTAGACAGGTTGTGGAGTCTTCATCTGTGGAGATATCCAACACCCAGCAGGACACAGTCCTGGATAACCTGCTCTAGCTGACCCTGCTTGAGCAGAGGGGGTGGACTGGATGATCTCCAGAGGTCACTTCCAACCTCAACCATTTTATGATTCTGTAGTTTGCACGTACCACCTATGACTGAGCCTCTCATATTCCCACTTTATTCTAAACCTTACAAATTTTGGTCACACCACCAAAAATGCCTGATTTTAGTCAGGATTTGGCTTTTTAATTTTTGCAGTGAAACCTGAGCATTGGCAGAAAGGGTGCTGCTTCAGGGTCAGCCTGAAGGCTGGGACTTGGCAGGAGTGTATCTATGGGACACTGACCAGGGGTAAGAAACAAGGAACCCAGGTGGAGTGTCACAGGAGGAGAGGAAGGACTGGCTGGGTGACGTAAAATACCCATTAACCATCACCGTGAACCCCAAACATGCAGGTCACCTCATGTCACATTCTGCAATGACCATGCAATGAATTTAGAGGAAAACAGGCATTTTCATTTTCCTGATTTTCACTGACAATGAAAGGTGTCTGCTCTGTGAGGCTGGTGGTTTTGGAAAGGATTGGGTGCAATGTTTGGAGGTTTCAGCATTCTGTCAACATGATGATAGCACTGGCCTCCAGTTGGCCAATGATCTCACTGGAGCCTTCATGTCTTCCCAGAGTATTATTATCTGTGAAGTTCATTAATGTGCAATTTTCTCTCTCCTCCTCCTCATTAATAACCACATGTCAAATAAGAATAGTCTTAACAATCCTGTCTGTGGGGAATTTTTCTTTTAATGAGAGCGATTCAAGCTTCTTACTCAGACATAAACATCATATCCCCTAGGTTTTCCCACATCGCTCCCACCCTCCCCCCTGTTACTACTGCTTCATGGTTTTGTTGCTCTTTAGAGGCTTACATGTCAAATTCATGTGGATACCCCAAAACTGAGACACTGCATGGCTTCTTTTTCAGACTTTCTGAAATAATAGTTCCATATATGTTCAGCCCCTTTCTGTCTGTCTGTAATGATGACCCAGAGCATTCAAAGCACTAGATATATGTAAATGCTAAGGGATAACCCTAAGTTAAGTTCCCCTCTGGAAATAAATAAATAAATAAATAAATTAATTAAAAAAAAAAGGTTAAATCAGGTATTTTATGGCTAAAAACTCATTCTGGTTCATTGGCATTGTGTTCCTGGATTTGCTGTATTTGTTTGTAGTAGATTCTGGCACAGCTGTTAATTTTGCCTTTGAATCGCAACCAATAATAGTTTGAAAAAAGACCTTAAAATAATTGCTGATGCTCCCACCTTCTAGGTGGGGATTTCTCACCCACTGAAAGGGTGCCCATGCAAATCGTTGATTCAGCACTTGGTACAGTTGAGATCTAAAGAAGGTCTGTTCCTGGTGGAGAAAGTTTCAGTTTGTCCATCATTGGATGTTGTGGGTAAGCTGTGAAACTCCTTAGCCCAGGCTGCTGTGGACGCCAGAAGATCAAATGGGTTCAAGTGAACGCTCAACAACTACACAGAAGGAAAGTCCACTGAGGTTTATCTAATGCAAAGAGGAAACACCTTTGGCTCCGGAAAGTTCCCAAGAGACAAATTGTTCAGAGCTGATATCTGGAGGAAATACTTACCCTCTCTTCTTATACTCCTGCTTAGGCATCAGCTTTTGGCTACAGCAGGAGATGGGATTTGAGGCAAAAATGTTATTTGCTCTTGTGCTGTACGACCACTTTTGTAATCTTGCTCTTCCTCAGGTTCCCATCCCGTCCTGATGTCCATCCCCTTAATTCACAGGTTTCTACCACATCAACTGAGCTGAATGCTGGATGGTGAATGACTGAGCTCTGACTGGGGCTATGAGAATGGCAGCTGCAGGAAGAGGTGGTGGAAATCTCTTCCATAAGAATATAAAGGGGTTATTGTTCATAAAAACAGTTGCTATTAAACATCCCAGGAGCTAAAGGAAGGTTCCTCCTTTAGGATGAAAATAAAGCAGAGGTTCACTTGCTCTGTTAGCTTCATCTGATCCATAGCAAGATGACAGGAGCAGTCAGAGGGGTTTCTGGTGCCTGCCATAATGCTTGCCTCTGCTGGCCTCCTATTATGGAAAATGAAGATTTTTCCAACCAGACTAATCAGCTGCATGTTGCAGCTGGCTTACCCCATAATACTATGCAAAGCTAGCATATGGCTCATTACAATATACCCTGACTAAGTGTTCAGCCAAACAATCCACCAAGGCATTTTTTCTTCTCTGATGTGCCGTTTGCACTTTTTGCAAACAAAGCAACAAACAATTCCTTTGGAGGCACTTTTCAATTTTAGATGAGGCTTCGGGATGCTGAATTTCTGGCTACACTGTGAATGATGTTACAAGCTGATTCTGTATCCCTTGCTAGATGGACAGTTGTCTGTTGCAAACCAGTTCCAATTCAGGTTCCAGAGAGATCTAACCTTCCTCACACATCACATATCTCTGACAGTGGATAGTTGCTCTCCAGATGTTTCCCCTGGTCATGTCCCAAGGTGCACATCTGCATCCAACACCCTTCTTGGTCGATGACATCTCTAACTACTGTCCTGATCCTGCTTAGTTTCCCATCACTTAGACATTACCTGCAGTGTCCACTCTGGGGTGGGAGCTCTGGTTTCACCACAGACACCTTCAGGGGTTTCAGGCTGAGTAAAAGAGCTTATGAACTACACTTTTGTGCCTAAACATACTAAAAACCTAGACATAAAAAACCCCAATGTAGTCCTGAGAGGCAGGATTGGTCGTTGTGGCCTCCCAGCAGTGGCTGAGACAGAGATAACAATGTTAAACATAAAGGTGAGTGCTTGTATCTCAAAATGGTTCTCTTGAACAGTTGTGCCTCACTGCCTTTGGGAGAACCCATGTGTTCTTCAGAGGTTCTTTTCTTTCCAAGCAGTCATCATTTGGCTGGAGTAGTGCTCATAATCTTGCCATTTATACCCTTCATTCTTTCCTGCTCACCAGCATACAGAAGACTTGTTTGGACCGTGTCTCCCATTCTGGAGACCACCGAAGACCACACAGAAGCACTTACAGGCGGTTTGTCTGGCAGAAGCAACAGTGCTCTGGATTTGGAGGCAAGTTGGAGAGCACAGCTGGCAGGTGGTAGCTTCCTCATAATGCCCTCAAAATGCAAAAAGCCCTTAACAAGGACAACGACATGGATTTCAGCAGCTATTCCTACCCCAGGTGTACCATGTAGTGCAGTGCTGATATGCTCTGTATGTTTGGCCCTCATTAAATGCCTTGATCACGACTGCTGAAGGTTATCACAGCAGTAACTTGTCCTTCAACAGCAACTCTAAACTGCAAAATAAAGCTTTTGGTTCTGTCCTGCCCTTGCAAAAGAAGTGAGATAACTTAGGAAAACCCCTCAGAAATGAAGGTGTAAAGACAGCCAGACATCAGACAGGTGCTGCTCAGTGTCAGGTAGAAGCTCACAGTCAGAATTAGCAGAAGTTTGGAGACCTAACAGCACTGTGGCAGTGACATAGGAAGTGCCATGAGGCCCTACATGTCTGACCTGATGGGTTGGACCAGACTGTGCTGTATGGATCACCAGGCACTGGCTGGCACTAGCTCGGGGCTATCTGAAGTATGATCTACTGAACTGTGTAGACATACCTTGGGCTTTTGCACAAAAAGGGAAGGCATCCATGGGTGATGGGATTCTGCATTTCTAGCTCTAGACACAGGAGGCAGGGGATAATCAATATGTCAATAATCAGGATGTCACAAAGAGGTTTTCTATGCATAGTAGTAGGGGATTTCTCCAGCAAACAGGTTTGCATGTTGGGGGAGTTCCCAAGACACGAAAGTCTTGTGGGCTTCATTTCTCCAAAGAGCTGTAGTTCTCAAAGTGATCTTGGGATCCTGTAGGAGCATCTACAAAAGATGTCTGCAAGGGAAGACCCTCGCTCAATACTACCAGGAAGGGACAGTGCACACAAGCAAAGTTTTGCAGCAAAGAACACTAGGCAGTAGAAAGTAAGAATTTCAGGTGCTTCCTGTTACCCAAGGAAACAGGAGGTTATTTCGAGTCATTCTTGTGTTCAGACATTCCAACTGATACATGGGGAGAAGAAAGGCACCAAACCCCTTACCCAGCAGAGCATCCCAGAGAAAGAGCTGGCTTTGCCCTGCATCTTTTGGACACCTACAGTCAAAAGTATCTCTCAGCCATCCACAGTACTAGTTTTTATTTTCGCTGAGCTGATTGTTGTCTCAGAAATTTACAGTCTGGTGCAAGACATGAGTCAATGAGAGCAATGAGGGATAGTGAAACAGGGAAGCAGGAATGTGAATATAAAAGTTACTTGGATGCAGAAAATGTAGAAACAACGGGGTTTGCCACTGAGGTAAATGGTACAATACAGATGAGATAAATACACTGGCACTGAGCTGCCCGTTGCAGCTAATACGTGCTTGGCAGATTTCCACAGGCACTCAGGTAGAAAGAGGTCTTGAGGAAGGCTTTCAAATGGAGTGGGTTTGGACTATGTGGGGTTTCTCCAGCAGAGGTGATAGCAGGGGCTGTTACGTATCCTGGATGTGAAAGTGCAGACGGTGTGATAGCTGATTTTACAGTGCCCTGACAGCAGGAAAGATGCTCGACTCCCTGTATGCTAAGGGCCTCAGGAAGCCCGGAGGTCTCAGCCGTCTCTTGGTTCAGGACAACCTGCGAACCACTGCAACAGGATGGACATCCAGCTGGGGTCAAAACATTCAGCCGGCTTTGCAAAGAAATAACATGGCTACATCTGAAGTTTGGAGAAGGTGGGATCTGTACCAAGGCTGGCTTGCTCATAGTCTGAACATTAGTAGCTGTTTGGTGAGTCTGGGAAGGTGCTTCTGGATTCACAACACAGCAGTCTCAACTCTTTTTTATTATGCAGTTAAAACCAGGTTTAACACACCCTTAAATCACCCAGATGCCAAAGCTGAGCCTAACCACTGAAATAATTCCTAAAATAGGCCCAAGAACAGGGTTTTGCAACTCATCTGGGCAGGATTAGTGTCCTTTTTTGAACAGGGCACGGTTTCTCACGTTCCTGCTCAGCATCCTCAGCAATTCGCGCTTCTGGAAAAATAACTGGGTGGGAGGAAAGCAAAGCGTGCCCCACGGAGCTGGGGGTGAGGCTCCCTCCGAGCCCCAGGGCTTCGACGCTTATGGAACAGACGCGGGAGGGCAGAGCCCTTCCACCCGCGAAAGGGCCGCGCAGAGGAATTGAGGAGGATGCCTAAAATCGCTTTTCAGGACGGGGCGGGGAGGGGGTGGGGAAAAAAAAAAACACCAGAACCATAAATAAATCAACAGCGACGTGTGGCTCTTTCCGCCCTGGGAACAAAGAGTGCCTGCGGCGCCGGCCGAGGCCAGCAGGGAGCGGCCGAGCGCCGCCGGGGCCGGGGCCGGGGCCGGGGCCGGGGCCGGGGCCGGGGCCGGGGCCGGGGCCGGGGCCGGGGCCGGGGCCGGGGCCGGGGCCGGGGCCGGGGCCGGGGCCGGGGCCGGGGCCGGGGCCGGGGCCGGGGCCGGGGCCGGGGCCGGGGCCGGGGCCGGGGCCGGGGCCGGGGCCGGGGCCGGGGCCGGGGCCGGGGCCTGGCGGGGCGCTCCCCGCTGGCAGCGGGGCCGGGGCCGGGGCCGGGGCCGGGGCCTGGCGGGGCGCTCCCCGCTGGCAGCGGGGCCGGGGCCGGGGCCGGGGCCGGGGCCTGGCGGGGCGCTCCCCGCTGGCAGCGGGGCCGGGGCCGGGGCCGGGGCCGGGGCCGGGGCCGGGGCCTGTGGGGGCGCTCCCCGCTGGCAGCAGGGCCGGGGCCGGGGCCTGCAGCCGGTCCCGGCATTGTGGCGGTTCGGGGGGGGGGGTCGTTGCGGGTGTAAATCACCCCCCATAGCGCTGTGGTGGGTTTTCTTCCTCACCCAACACCTTTTCTGCATGTGCGTGAGTTCTGCCCTGAATTTCGGGAAACGCGGTGGGGAGCAAGGAGGAACGCCAGTTCACCGGGGTTTTTATTTAATCGCTGCAAATTAGTTTTGCGGCCGCAGGAGTGTTGGTTACAAACTGCTCACACCGAGTGGCATTGAAGCGTCGGTCCTCTTGGAGTGTCTCTTGAAGCAGGAATCGCCCAGGGCATTACAACAACTCGCACATCTTGATGCTTAAATCTGCTATTTAGATACAACCATGCTGGCATGTCTGAAATCATGTTTGAATTCCGTAGCCCAGATTAATCTTTGTCAGAATATGCAGTCAGTCTTGTCAGATGATTTTGGGAAAAGATACGAAATTTACCATTCAGACTTGTAAAGATCCAGTCCTTAATTGCTATTACTAATAGTCACTGTGGCCATTGCTGTACGACGCTGTACAGGCATGGAACTACAATACACGATGAAAACCAAAGAACATTTTTCTACCAGAAGTGAGAGAGGCATCTGCTCTATAAAGGATTGACTTTCTTGACATGGCAATGCTATATACCAAACCTACCAGCATATTGGTTACTTGGCCACAATGGTCACATTTACCAGAATGCTGGGGAATATTAGATTGCCATAACAGGTACAAAATAGCTGCAAAATTTGTTCATGATAGCAAAATCTGTGCAGAATGTGGCCATTCCAAGTCTAAATCACATAATTGAATTCCTGGAGGTAAATGCATGCACTGTTTTTATAACTATTTAAGCCTCTGGACTATAGCACAGAAGCAAATTTGTTTTGAGTTAGCTTAGACTGAATGGGAAAAATCCTTCCAGAAAACTGAAATGGTAGTATCCAAGTCTTGTGCAGGAAATTCAAAGGCTTTAGAAAATCTGGATGGTGCTGAAGTCTGAGAGAGTCACCCTTGTCCCCCGAAAGGAGAAGGATGTGTCTGCATTAAAAATACATGCTCTTCTGTTACAATGCATTCCAGAGGAATTTGAAATACGTTCAGCAAGAGGCAACCAAATTTCTTGTCTTTCTGGATTTATGTGATAATGGAAAGGGAGATCTTAATTCCACTAATATTTTTATGCTGGAAAATTGTGGGTGATTTCCTGAACAAACTTGGCGACTCTGCTGCACTTGTTTCAGTCCCCGTTCTGTTCTCTATAGGTCTCTTGAAAATGTGGATGGTCTCTCCAAAACTTAGTGTTGCTGTTCTGGGTGGATTTCAGTAAAAGTACTTACATAGCTCCATGGCAGTGGGTTTGGATTACCCCTCCATCCAGATTCAAAGGCCATGAATGCCTGCACTTCTGTTTCCATGAATGCCTTATGGCCACAGGGAAGACATACTCCACCCAACCTGAAATGAGTCCATTCTAGGACCTAGTTGGTCCTGCTAACCCTTACCAGTATGATTAGGATGTTCTTCATATAAAAGTAGCTGTACTGGGTCTGTCCCAAGATAGCACTGTCTCCGCCACTGACCGATATCAAAGGAAGAGGGAAAGCATACCTCAAGACTTCCCAGCCTCCTTTCCCAGTCTTCTTGCAATGTGTGGCTGGTTCAGCCACAGCTGATGCCTTTATGTTAGTAGGTCTGAACAGGTTTTCTTCCATTGCCCATTCCACTCTGGTAGTCCTGCCAGCTCTTTTGTTCACTGTGTCCTGTGGCAAGGATTTCCACCGTAAAACTGCATGTTCTGTGAAAGAGGACCTCTTTTTGTTATCTTGGGACCCGCTGACTGCCTATGCCATGTTCTTCATTTGGTGAAATGGAGGAGAGTTCATATCCTCCGTACCACTTGTTTTATAAACTTTGACGAGCACTGTTAGATCTCCCGCTATTCTTCTGGGACAGCGCACAAAGGAAGAAATTCCCGGGGAAAGCTGAGCTGGAGTTGCTGGGAGAGAGTACATAAAAGGTTCTCAGATGTGTGATTTTCCGTGACCCAAGCCGCTTCGTTCAGTCCGGAGCTGGCCATTTTGAGCAATTTGATTTAGCATTGTTGCTATAAATGAAATGAAAGCTGGAAAGGACTTTTGCTGCCAAAGGTGGTGATGGTGCTGCTGAATTCAAGCTACCTTCTTATCTACAGACTTCTCAGTGAAGACTGCAGGCAGTGCTCCCCCTCCATTTCCTCCTGCTGGGAGCTCTGACTTGTGAGACTAGTCCATCCAGCTGAGTTTGGTTTCCCAGTCTAATTCTTTCTGATAGTAGCAAGCAGGCAGAGAAGGTAGGATACACATTCCTCCCCCAGAAAATCTTTATATCCACATGCTGTACTTGCCAGTTGGCCCCAGAACCTGCAGTTCTTCTGGGATTGTTCTGCCCATCCACCCCCAGACCTCTCTCTAGGAGACCTGTGTGAGGCCAAGGGAAGAAGTTTCCTGAGCAGGAGACAGTTCACACAAGCAGCTCTGTTAGATTCTGGTGACAAGCAACTTTAGTAAGAACCAGCATCAACTCCAAGCCCCAGTAGGCAGCAGCAATAGAAAACTTCCCTTCTGCTGTTTCCACTACAGCCACTCAGGACCTGAGGCCTCCTCTTGGAGACCAGGTTCATTCTTCATCACTTAGCTCCTCACTGCCTCCAACTGCCAAAGAGGACATCTGGTAGCAAAGGGAGCTGGTGCTTTTTCTGAGGCGGAACGACAGCATCTTTATTAACAGCTGCATTTAGACTTCTAACTAATTTCATCTAGGCCACTGAACAGTTGGAGGATGACAGCAACTCCACTGAGTTTTGAGGGTACAAGTGCACCTAAAGGCTTCAGCTGTATTAACATGTTTGGCTACTGCGTGACAGATCCGCCATCGGGTATGAGTTCAGGGATGGCATTCTAAGAGGAGCTGGCATTTTTGATCGGTTCATTGGTCATGACACCTGAGGCAGGAGTTTGCATAAGTCTCAGACCCTATTTCCAATGCCTTTAATGATTGCAGTCACTGAAGTGAGTTGTGTCGAGGGGACAGAGACTCCATGAGGAGGGATAAAGGAAGCACAAGTGTGAACAGCTGCGTTACTCTTCACTGGGGCTGGCATATCCATCCTAACCCCAGGGTGGGCAATAGAAAGGGCTCCAAGCTTCTCAAGAGAGATTAACTTCCTCACTGCCTCACAGTTTATTTTTAAAATCCTCATGTGTGGGTATTGGGAACTGAATCCCACTCTAGATTACCAGATCTCCCAAGGGGTAGAGTGGAGCAAGAATTCAGAAATCTGTGTTGGAAGGCTTAGGGAAATGGAGGACATGAGCTAAACTGATTTTGTAAGCTTTATGAGATGCATAGGGCATCAGCAACACTGCTAGAAGATGTTAAGAGGTCTTTTTCCAGATGTAGCTGTGAAGTGGACTGCCACTATCCCTGGTCTTGTTGTGAAGGGAGGGCAAGCAGTGAGCAGAGAAATAGATACAGGATTTGATGAGGAAGGACCAGAGCATAGACTACTCTGGGCTGGCAACCTTCTTGCAGGGAGGGGGGCCAACAGTAGAAAACTCCAAATAAGGGTGGACACGGTAGGATAACAGAGATCTAGGAGGATGAAATAAGGTCTCTACAGGGTTTCGATTTTAAATAATTGGTGAGATGCACAGGAAGCCAGAAGGGTTTTAAACAGGGATTGTAGGGACAAGCTCATTGCTCAAGCAAAGAGAATCCTGATCCAGTTGATGCCTCAGATGCATGCCACATTTTTTATACTGAGTGTAAAAAGAAGCCTGACTTCTTGGACTTGACTTGCTTTGCTTCCTGTGCAATATATTTCTAAGGATCAGTTTGTGGAGCTGAAAGAGATGCATGGGACATGAACAAAACATGATGCAGTGATATGCTAGCACACCATAACATTTCCAGCACCCTGAATCAAGTATCTCTGCATGGAGCAGTGTGGACCTACTAGCTCATTCCAAACCAACTTACAACTCTTAATGTTGACATCCACTTGTATAACAGACATTCTGGGCTTGCCAAGAGGGACTGCTTGTTTCTTCACTGGACATTTTTTCCTAGTCAAAAACTCCATGTCAGTTCAGCCCTGTTCAGTTCAAGTTACAGTGGTGAGAGAGGGAAAGCTACCAATGTTTGCTTTCTGTACCAAGGGCAATCATGTTGGAAGCACTAATGAAGAGTAGGAAGGGTGTTTTCATAGAAAACATGTTGCCTACATTTCATCTGAGAATGCGAAAAAAACTGTGGTTGCCAGTTCTAAACTTGACAGGTTGCTGCCAAAACAGAAGCATTGCCAGTAAAAGCGAGGAAAGATTTGCTAAGAATACAGGCAGAGAGCTGCCTTTGCTCCTTGTGAATGGAGAATAGTTGGGAAGTGGTTAGTCCACAGCACCACTTAGAAAAACTTTATCTTTGTCATATGTGCCATATAGACTGCAACCCAAACTTCTCTATAGCTTATTCTTTGCTAATAAATAAAGAAGCAGGAATAAGTGAAACACCGCACCCCCCCACCAAAAAAAAAAAAAAAAAAACCAAACCCAACCCATATGTATCTACGTAGACTGGAAGGCAAAAGTCAAAATGGGAATGGAGAGTCTTTTCTTGGCAGGAATGCACTGCTAGGCACTTCCAAGCAAACAGTCTAGAGGTGGGACCCCCACATTTGACTACGGGAAGGAGAGAAGAACTAGGCTTCAGCTAGCATGGATGATACAGCTCCTGGGAGAGGGAATGCAACACTTACGGTAGAACTGAACAGCCCCTTCTTCAAAACCTGCTGTGATTTTAGTAGTCTGAGCAGAGTCCTATGTTTCCCTCTGGCATGTTCTGGTCCATCTTGACCACTACTTAAGTTATATTCCTAATACAAAAAGAGGAACCACACTGCATAATTCAGATGGGGATCTAGTTTTTCTGCTATTTGAAAGTCAATAGACACTTATCGATTGAGTCAATTGAGAGCTGTTATCAGAGCCAGGTCAGACCTATGCAGAAACCACAGCACCCGAGGAAGTCAGTTCCTAGGTTTTAGATTGAGGGATGAAGCTTTTCCCAAAGCTGGTGCCAGATTTGGATAGTCTAAGGTATTTTCACCCCACATGCCAGAATGTACCTGCTGCCACCCCATCCACCCACCCATCCATCCATCCATCCATCCATCCATCCATCCATCCATCCATCCATCATTATTGCCTCTAAGTGAGACTGTTTTAAGTGTATACTCATTAATTGCTGATTTCTTTGGAGTTCCAGTTGGGCTCATTGAATGAGTTCTATTCCATATCCAAATATCTGTAAATAAAACATAACAGCTACACAGACACCAAAGGAGGGGAAAGCAGAAATGTAAGAGAGAATGGTCAAGGGAGTTTTCTGGATTCAGTTAAAAGAAGTTTGTCTTTAATTCATGCTGTACCAAACCGGTATGAGGCTTTGGGATTTTTTTAGATTGAAATGTTCCTTGAATTGATTTGAATTTGCACTTTGAGGTTTAGCCCATTTCACATAAACTGAACGTCCTCACCCCATGGTCAGTACTTCCTAAAACATATGTATTTTCCTAGTGTCAATCTCAGATTATCCAAGCTGCATCAGACAAGCTGTTTCACCCCTGTGCCTCCATTCCCCACTATCCCCCCCACCAAAAGGAAATAGATTATTCTTCTTGCCTATATGCCAAGATTTTCCAGAACCCTCATATTTCCTTATTTTGGCACTGATCCAAAAGCTACTTAAGGTCAACACAAAGATTTCAACTGATTTCCCTGGGCTTTACCTTAGTTAATAAATATACTCTGAAGTCTTTGGACAAATAGCACTGTAGAAATGCACTTAGTGCATCTTACACTGTCTTCAGTCAGTTCTTTGGCTGGCAGTATTCCCACAGAAGACAGACTGAGTGAAAGCCAAGTGTCAAGCCCCAGATTTCACCCATTGTCTTCTAAAACTGACTTGTAATGCAAATTGTTCTGCTTTGTTAGGAATGAAGTGTAGCAACCCACCAGCAGCGTTTATTCCCAGAGACGTTTCTTGATAGGCAAGATGCATTGCACCCCGGCAGGGAGATCTAGCTTTTTGTTACATCCTGGGCAGTGCAAACCCGAAGAGAGCTTCCCTCGTGAGCAGAACTATCCTTATTTCCTAAGTAGGGAAGAAAAAGCAATGACAGTTTAAAGCCAAGCTCCTGGCAGACAACAGGAAACCTCCCATTAGCCCCAGAAGTGCCCAGATTTATCTAATGAATCCATAGCACAGGCAGGGAACTGACCCAAACCTCACTTGAGCAATGGTAACTCTGCAGATTGGTCCCATGACTCTGCTCCTTCTTTAAGCGTTCTCTAAACTCCTTGCATTCATTTAGCTGTGTTGATGAATGGTTGCGGCTTCGGCCATTCGTCAGTGCTGATGCTAGAAAACAGCGTGGAGGCACTTCTGGCCTTTTAATTCCCATTTGGTTTAACACTGATCTGCTGAGGTCTCTGTTTAGTGCTTAAGACCTCATAGGAATCTTTCTGTGGTGAAGATCCAGCACTAGTTAATACTGGAAAAGAATCCTGCCAGACAGAGAAATCCTGCAACGTTTCCTTAGTGTCTCCCAGACTATAAGGGTTTACCTCTTCACAGGATTGCCAAGATGAACAGATGTGCCCTGACCTGCAAATTCTCAGCATTTTGATCAGTGTATTAACACACAACATTTGAATTGTCAAAATTATTTACACCTCCAAACACGTTCCTTTTGCCAGGCGGCTGGAAGAGTGTGTTGAATGCCTAACCAAAGGTACTGACCTGTACGTGAGACTCAGCTAGCTCTTCAGATCATACATCCTGCAATGTTGCTTGTCAAAGCAGGACAGAGGTAGCCGTCTCTGAATTGCCACTCTGGAGTCACACCAGCCACAACAGACTTTTTTTTTTTTTTTTTTTTTTTTCTGGCCTAGAAGAGGTGCCACATGCAGAGAATCCCCTGTAAGCTTTCAGTGGTGCCGCTCATGCAAGTGCACTGTGTCAGATTGGTAGGCAGGGAAAGTCAGTCATGCCACTTCTCACAAGCTTCTTCCCAGGGCTGGGCAAGAAGGGCAGCATTTTTGGTCATATAAAAGTCAGGAATCAGTAGGTTTCAGGGCGCATTTCTATGATCTGTTAATAAGTAAATTCACCTTCAGATCCTATTACAAAAATGTACTGCAGCATTCATCCTCAGGAGTTGTCTGAGGGGCAGAGGTTGAAGATTTCAGTTTCTGTAGCCTAAGATGTCCTTGAGAAGCTGCCAATACCTTCTGTCTGTCAAGTCATATACCAAAGCTGTCAGTTCATCTCAGAGGGGACTCAGGGAGCAAAGAAGTGGGTAACAATTAATTATTAGACCTGGGCCGCTGACTCCTTCCACCAGTGGATAGTTTAGACATCAGGGATCAAAGACATTGCTTCCAGCAGGAGGGATTTGCACACACATGTGCTTGACACTAACAAAGTAACTGCTAAGCAAAGTGGAGTCTCCAGCCTTTGAAACCTATCCACCTATTGTTTGGGGCCCAGGGCTCACAGTGCCTCATTTGCAGTGATTTTGAGGATCCAACAAAGGCATCTTTTTTGATGTAGCAGTCTGTGTCCAAGTGGGAAGAAAATAAAGGGGGAAGTGGTAAGTCAGTGTACACATGTGTATTTTAATGCTGGCTGCTGTGTCATTGTAAAAAGACATCTTCATCCCTAAGGAGGCTTCCCCTTCAGAGATGGAGCCCTTTCTGGTTCTTACCCAGTGAGCATGTGGCAATATGGAAGAGGATGACTGCCTGCAGTCCTGCGAGATCCAGAGCAAGAATGAGACTACATGGAAAGAAAGTAATTTGCAGAAATGGTGCAGAGATACTCTATTTCCAGTCTCCAAATGATGTGCCCAAGCCTGCAAGGCAGTGTTCTTTCTTTGATGCTAACAGCGTTGGTCAAGGAGCACAGGACACAAAAGTGAAAGCTACCCCTTTCACATCTCACTGGAGGAAAAGGTTAAGTAGTGAGTGAGATACACTTGTGGGTAAACACCCCCACACCCACATGATACAGGGATAGTCTACAGTATTTGGTGAGTATAGTGACCTCTGGGAAATTTGAGTTCAGAGCGCTACTTTGGGGGAAATCACAATGTATTGGTGCTTATACAAACATATAACGCAGAAGAAACATCTGCTTAAAGCAACAACAACAACAAAACTGTCATTCAGACTCACTAAAGATCCCTGCAAGTGATTCCAGCTCTGAACCAAGAGAACTCCAGTTTATCCAGAGACTCAGACACAGGCTTAGGGAAAGAATAGCAAGGGCTATTGAACTGAACACAGCATCAAAACAATGGCTGCTACAGTAGAACAAGTATATTTGCCAGAGCTAACAGTTTTCATGAAGCAGGAAAGCCGACTAATAAATCATAATCCAGTGCATACCCCGCAGAAACAATTCAGGAGACAAGGAGGATAACATGCAGGTCATGAGCAGGTGTGGAAGACATTGGAGAAACAGCACCATTTCACCTCCCAGTGGGGTATCTTCGGCAGAAGGAAAGCACAGCTGTGTAATGAATTGTAAGGTACATGACACAGACTTCCAGTGAAGAGGATTTCTGTACTGTGGTAACAGAGCCACGGAGCTAGGCACATCTCTGAAGACTGCCATTCAGCTACCATTGCAGTAATTCTGCTCTAAGATCAGTGACCAATTTGCTTTCTGCTGGACTGCAGACCCAGCTGCTGTGTAATACTAACAAAAATGATAAGCAGGAAAATGAGCTGGGAGAAATACGTCGGTGTGCTGATGGCGTGCATTGACCAGTGCAGGGCAAATGCAATTCGTAGTAGGAAATGCATTATTCTTTACAAGAAATGCATGTTCTTTCTAGGTGGGGCTGTGCACTGATAACTGCAGGGTATGACAAGTCAGCAAACATTCCAACAAGACGGAACCACGAAAGCAGCTAAAAAGGAGGCAAGAGCAAGCTGCATGGGCCATGGAGCAGTGAGTGCAGGCTTGGATGAGGCTAGAGTTTAGTGGATGTCCTAGGAAGTCTGTCCAGCCACATGCAGGTAAAATGCCTGTTGTGGCTGCAATGCCTCTAAAACAGCTGTTGCCAGTGAAGCAGAGGTTTAGTCTTAGAACAAACTGTTCCTTGCTGTGTGTCCTACCAAGCAGTGCATGAAATCATCTCAACAGCTGTACTCCAGGTTGAATTCACTGCCAGTGGACACAGAGAGATTTAAGGCTCTCCTTCTGCCTCAGACTGCATCAGCCCCAGGGCAGGGCAGGTTTCTAGAAGAACCTCAGGTCCAAATCACACCAGGACCCCTGATTTTCCAATTGAATTGGCTTTTAGGCTGCTGAGGGTGAGCAAAGCAGTGTAATAAGATACACTGGAACGCCTGACCCAGAGCCCCTGTCTCTAATTCTTTCAAAACAAATAATATGCAAAAGAGGAGCAGGTTTTAACCAGCCTTGGTTTGCAGCCAACATTGGGCACATGGTTAGCTTTAGCAGGACTGGACAGCATATGGCACAGCGACCTGGCTTGTTGTGAATAATGGAGTATAATAAAACCTGTCAAACTGCTATTGGCAGCTAGGGTGAGGAAAAACTCTGTGCACAGACAGTTTGAGAAAGCCTACTTGTCACTGCCATGCAAAATATTTCATGGCAGTAAATATACATTCATAAAATGCCTCTCAGCCTAGGGTATTTTAACCTCCATTCCTGAATTTCTACAGGAATCCTGCAGTACTGTGGGGATGGTCAAGTGGGGAATGCTAACAGTTGGGAGGAACAAAAAACAGGCGCGTGAGGAGGGGAAGGAGAAGGAAAAGAGCCAAGAAGCAGGTCCAGAAGCAAGAACAGCAGGAGGAGCTAGGAGGGGTGGTGGGAGGACAGAGGAGAGTCACGGCCACCAGCAGGTGTGTTGGCTGGGAAGCACATGGGGGGGGGGCTGCCTGGTGGCTGGGATGGAAGAGGGGACAGTGGTGCGTCCTCAGCCAGGCAAAGAGAGAAGGAGGCAGCGTCTTGCTGGAGAGCGCAGCACTGGCCGGCTCTGAGACTGGGGGGAGCTTTGTGGGTGATGGGAAGGCTGCGTTTTGAGTGCTAAAGCTTGAAGGGAAGGAGTCAACAGAGGAGTTTCTTTGTAATCCATCCATCCAGCCGGTGCCAGCGGGGAGGTGTGGGATGGGGGAAGTGCAGTTCTTTACCTGTGAAAGTTCACCCAGTGCCTGGCCTCCGCGATGTCTCATGGGGACATGAGGTGGGCTTGCAAGCGCAACTCCAGCTGACGTGCCGGGGGCTCCACGTCCCAGTTCCACCCCTCAACCTCGCAAGGCTGAACAGAGCACTGACAGAGCAGCACAGGTCAGAATTAACCTTGAATTTTCATGTCCTGAGTCATCAGCCTGAGCTTTGTTTTTAGGCTGCGTCTCTGGACAAAAGCAAGTACCTCAAGGCATAAGGGCAGCTTGTTTGTGCCCTGCAATATTCTTCTCCCTCTGGCCTGGGATTTGGCTGGTTTCTGCAGTTGTCCTGCTCCCCGAGAGCGTAATGGGGAAGCAGGAGCACTGCTTAGTCATTGCACCCTGTCATTTCAAACATCAGTCTTGGTTTTTTGAAGAAAACACTGAAAATACCTCCCTTATAGCCTCAAATTCCTTAAAATGTTGCTACCACTGCTCGGGGCGGCTGGCTTATAATATCAATGGCCTGCCTTAGCTTTGCTAAATGCACTTACATGAGAGCAATAGCAACAATCTGGAATTCAGAAAGTCTACAAACAGGCAGCCCTATTTTAATTAGTTGAGTACAGAGACTAATTAATATGCAAATGAGGAGCTTACCAATATTAATCATTTGTTTTACTAGGCTGCTTTACTAAAGAGTTTCTAACGAATTTTCAGGTGAAGTTTCCATGACATTAAAAATCAGCTAAACACCTATCTGAGAAATACTCTCCACTTAACATAAAGGAAAAAGAGAAAGGGAGAGTGGGGCTTTGTTTTTTTGGAAGGAAAACAGCAGTGACTAAAACTAATTTTGTCTTTGGCAAGTGTCGCATAGGCTGACTGAGTCAACCTTTTCCAAACCCTAATTGAAAGCATTTCAGCAAGCTGGACACCAAAAAGCACTTGGACCAGTAGCCGCGCATGTGCGTGTATGTGTGTGTGTGTGTGTGTGCGCGCGCATATCTGCCTGTGGAGCAGAACGAGTGACTAAAAGCACGATTGACTTAAAAATTACTATTTACCTTTGACATCTATCAGTAGCTGTCAACACTGTGGAACATAACCCCCAAGTAAAATCACGCTGGGGTATATCTTCTGTGATTTTCCTATCTCTATTCCTATTACTAATGCCTTAAAACACGGTAACTGAAATCCTGCCCCTGAGCTACACCACTCTTTATTCTGCTAGGTTTACATTTTGCACTTCGCTGAGCTTCTAGGTGAGTTTGGTGGAGCTTCTTGTCAAATTCACTCTCTGATTCTCATACATTACTTCAATGCAATTGCATATGGGTTCCCCTCACTGCCCCAGGGAACGCAGAAATCAAATAAAGACTGTTTTCATTTCTAACAATTCTGCCAAAGCATTTCGGTACCTCCTGGTTTTCTTTTCATATCCCTTTATCCCCATGTTCCCTCTGTTAAAAGCAGAACCTAAATTCTTGGTGTGTTATGTCCCTTTAAATGACTGAAAAAGTAAGAATAAGATGTGCAAATCTTTTCTTGAGTCACAGGTGGGACCAAAAATCCGCCAGCAAGATACTTCAAAAAATTAAAGGCAGACTTAAAAATGAATCCAAAAACACCGGCTGATCTTCAGTGCCAGTGAATGGAGCTTGGCGGGTGGTTTGGATTAAAGAGGTCCCTGAGGTTGCAGAGCTGGAAAATGGAAATAGCTCAGCAGCACCTGCCATCACTCCTGAGATAGGCTTCTCCCTCCCAGCTGACCACGTGGAAGATACACATTTCATTTATTCAGAAACAAGACCTGGGCTGAAGCTGCCCTTGCTCTTCAGTCACCTGAACTTAAGTGACAGCCAAAGCGTGTTTCCTTCCTGCACTGGGGATACTGAGATGAGAAGGATAACTGAGCCCCGTGCACACTACCAACATCGCCCAAAAAATCCTACTGCTGCTAACTGGTAACCAGTTTTCCTATAGCTGTCTGCAACATGGAAAATTGCTTTATTTTTTCTATTTAATGCAGGAGCGTTGCTCATTCTTCCTCCCAACACTGTCTAGTCTCATTCCTCCTTCCATGGTGCTTTTAGCTCCTGGCCTCGGGAGTTCTTGGGGCAGTGCAGGGGAGCACCAGGCATGGGGGTCACACTGAGGTGCTGGCAGGACGTTGGGGACAGAAGAGGTGCAAAGGAGAAAGGATGGGCTGTGGGTGCATGTCTGAAAGATCTTGGTGTGCCTGGGAAGACAAGGGAAGCAAAAGCGGGGAAGTGAGGACTAGGAGATGTCACCATTAGTGTGGGAGGGTCTACAGGTTTTGACTCCCCCTTGGGAGGAGAGTTTACTGCTGACTGCCCCGCTGTTGTGAGTGCATGAGCTCCAATATTCCTCATTGTCCTAGCTAACCCAAATCCAGTTTTTGTGGGAAGAGCTGAGGTGTGATTTTGAACCAAGGATCCTTCCCAGAGTGTTTCAGCTCTTTCCAAGTGATTGGTGTATTAGGCAGGTATGTAGTCTCTCCCTCCATACTCTGTGCAGTACAAAGGACTTTGATTTCTTCTCTTTCTTATTTTGTAATGTTTATGGGTAAGGCTTCCCTTCTTTGCTCTTGTCTCAACATCAGTTGGAGAAGACCCTCTTCTTGATGGAAGGAATGTGCTGGAGGGGTTGTGCCCCTCTCCCCCTCAGCCTACCCTCTCCCAACTTACGCAACCCTTCCCCCTCAGTCCGGGCTTTCCCTACCCTCCTGTCACAACCCCCACCCTGGACCCTATCCCGCACACCTCCTGCGTGTGTGAAGATCTGAGCTTCATCCCTTTGGGTACTTGTGTCACGTCCCATCTCCCCAGCTTGTGTTCTCTACCTCTCCCTGCCTTCTGCCTGTGGAGCTAGAAACACCGATCCTGGCACCCACCGAATCCTGAGCCACAGCTTGAAGGTGGAGTAACCTGGGAGACAGGAGGCTGGCAACGTCCTCGTGTAGATTAAGGGTCCTCATCTCCTTGAGGGTTGCCTTCCTACCACCTCTCAACTTCATCCCCCCCGGTCGCGGAGGTGATAGGAGTATCTTCTGCAGAACTACTGAATGGCTTGGGCTCATCTTCCCCAGATAAATCCACCTTTCAGTGGTCACGAGGAACTGACAGGTTGCAGTCCCAGAATGAATATTTTACAAAGTTCTGAGTGACTGAAAATTGGCGAACGGAACAGAAATGTTTAGCTGGCTTTAGCTGTAGCTGTCGCTAGCACGACACCCACATCAGCAGGCAGAAAGAAGGCGAGCACAAGAGGCAAGGAGGTGCGATAAATACAGCCAAGTAGTCTAGAGAGCAAAGACCTACCGTGTTGCTGATACGAGCAAGTTAAAGTAGCCTCAGAATTTAGGGTCTGTGAAATGAGCTCTTTCTAGGCTTAAGACTAATATTAATATTCTCGTGGGGGGAAAAAAAGACCCCATTGATTGAAGAGATTTTTAACAGGGAAATGTTTTCTCTCAGTATTAGCAATGCAAATAACACCGTGCTAGAGTTTGGTGATGGAAGGATGAAATCGTGTAGTAACCGACTGAGTTAAAAACAGAAAGCATGCATTTTTTTCCTTTTTCCATGGAAAGGTAAGCAGAACTGAATGAGATTAAAAAAAACAGGCAGGATTTTTCAGGCTATTTTATTCAGGAAATTTCCACTGTGTCACTAGCCAAACTTCTGGGGTCGTTTTGTTTTGGGCTTTTTAAAAGGAAAATCTACAATTTTTAATACGGCTTCATTATTTTTACCACATGTTAAAAGTTTCAGGAGAAAATGAGGAGCAATCTTCTTGTTCTTTGAAGGAAGCACAAGGATAGGAGAAAAGACAGAAAGAAAAGAGAAAGTTTGGATAAACAGAAGCAGTAAAGTGTCTCAACTCTGATACAAAATCCAATAAAAAAGACCATTGAGATGGTCTTTCCAAGTCCTGATGTCCTGTCTCTGTATAATCCTTCCAAAATAGCGTAAACCTTAGTAATTATTAATATATTTTTGGTGGTTTATATGAATCTTGAGGGGGAAAAGAAGCTTCTGCCATTTTAATTCCTTTGTTAATGTCTTTATGAATGCAATTAGCACTTCATTCACGCTTCTTTGTTTCTGGATCCCGTTACGATATGGCTTATGCCAACTTCTCTCTCCCAGGAGAGGTGAGGCATCAAGCAGCACTCCACTCAGCTGTGTGGCTGAGCACTGACAAACTCAATTTACTGGAGGAAAGCGTGAGATGACACCATGCAGTGATATGGGCAAACGGCCTCTTTCGTTCCAAACAAAACATCACCTATCCTGAGGAAACATGTCTGTACATAGGTAAGTGAAAGAAAAACAAGGTTGATTTACCTGACAAGAAAGTAACCTACCGCAGCTGGTCTTAAAACTGAAATATCTAATTATTCAGTCCCTTTTTTACTGTTGTGTCTCACCTGCTTACAAGATATCCACTCAGTTGCTTTTAATTTCTAAACATGACACTAAAGCCTTCCTTCTTACAGCCCCATCAGCCTTTACAGTTCTAAACCAGAGATGGATTTGGCCCCTCAGTTTTTTTCCTGTCTACTTCCAATTGCTTTGATGTGAGCTGAATGCCACAAGCTCCAGCTCCTGAGGCCTCGTGGCTGGAAGCTGGATCTTTACATTACCAGGGGCTTGGGCTCTCTGGGGCTTGATCCTGACCTCACGGTCCGTCGGTGTAAGTTAGGAGAAAGCCCAGTGAGATGAGTGGGCTTACAGCGGTGTAACACCAAAGCCAGAAGGACCTCAAGCCTGTCAGCCTCTGGGGGCAGCTCTTCAGTGCTACGTGGATATTTGAGTGCTGCAGCACCCGTGGGCAGTGAGGAGCCTAGGTGTTTCTAAATATCCCGTCAGGTACCAATTCACACCTAAATACATTTGGAAATACGGTTTTGAATTTCTCCAATGTGAGGAGCCAAACAGCAGCTCAGATTCAGGAGTGTGCTACCTGTGCACAGCCAGAAAATCCAGAGAGATTTGAGCCTCTTGGAGCCCAGCAATGCTCCCAGCTGCTGGGATTTTTGCCACCTCCATCAGGGCAGAGGATGGAGATGGGTGCAGTTTACCTGCAGAATCGGTTCTTTAAAATTACTACAAAAATTCTACAAAGGGTGAAGACTTCTCTCCCCAGGCAATGAGATGAAGGCAGTGAAGCCATAAACCGTCCCTCCTCCCAAAAACTTCTGGGGAGGGGGACTGGGGGAAGCTGATTTAGAGTGTTGTAGACCCTTTCTCCCACTTTCTATGTTGTTCCCATGCAGTCTTTGCTTTCCCCAGTGCATCCTGGCACACAAAGCACATCAGCAGACATTGAAGACCAGACACTCCCCGTGGGCTCCAAATGCCCTCTTGCACTGTCCCCACATCCACAAGGATCCCACTTCCAGGTAAAGGGGATTGTTGTTTCCATCACTAAACAAAAGGGAGGGAAAAACTGTAGGCTAAACGCTCTGGGAAAAGAGACAGGAATTCTTTATCGCTTATTAAATGTGCAATTCAAAACCTGGTGAATAGGGAGATGAAAAGCTCCTGCTGAGAAATGGAGAGAGAAATTGCATTTTGGCCTCAGGGAAACCTGTGCCTATAATATTAAAGATGTGCAAATAAATAAATAAAGGCAATAGCTAGATTTACGTGTCTAATATCCTTGCATGCCGTGATCAATGTCGATATTTTACTTTTTTATGAGGTTCTCCAAAAATCTATGGCCCTTTCCTTTATTAATTGTAGATCCTCATTGCAAAGGTCTTTCGCATGTCTCCAGCAACTAGGTCTTAGCTGTCAACTCCATTAAATTCTATTATAATATGGCATGATTGAATGCTCCAGTGGGATTGGCCAGCCAGTGTGTATTAATATATTATGGAGCACGCAGAGGCAGGCACCAGCACCTTGCTGCATTCACAAAGATGCTGTTGTGTTTACATTATTTTTTTTCCTCTCCGTGTGCATGTCTGCTCTTTCAGTGGAAACTGGCTTTACTGTAAATTATCTCTTGCAAAAAGAACAATGTAAACTGCAAGGGAGCTTTCCCTGGGATGTGGAAGCCAGCAGTCTTCCCTCAAGTGAACAAATTCTTATTCTCTGCCTGGGATGTATTTGTATGACTTTAATTAGTTTGTGTTTGTACAGTATGAAAATCTAGGAGGCCCATGGTATTTAACGTTAAGGAATATTGAAGAGCTGAGGATTTCCCATACTGCCAGTTAGAAACAGGGATGTTATCCTGCCAGGAGGAAGCAGAATCAGAATTCAAATAGATGGGATCACAGATTTATTTTTAAGTAGGATGTCCTGAAACATCACCCCTGGCTGCCTACAAATGAGGAAATACTTCTAATAAGACAGCTTTTACTGGGGTGGGAGGAGGTTATGTGACACATTTTTCAAAGACTGGGGAGAGAACTTTTGTGGCACAAACACTACATCCTTTCACACCAAATGCTCTGTTTGCTGTCCCCATGGGAGGAAGAAGTACCTGATATGGCTACAAAGCCTGTCTTCACAACCTATTGCTTCTCCCGGAGCGTAAGCAGCCAGCCAGTGTAGATCTCTGAGCTGATGTGAGCTGAAACAACCTCCTGCAAGCTGTTTCCAAAATTTTCTTGTCTCTAAAGATGAGGAGAGTCCCTGACATGCCACCCTGCCTCCTCCTGCCCCACCACATTTCCTGCTTCATCATCTCACACCCAGCCTCACCCTTCCTTGCAGGTGTGGACATGGCTGAACCCTTGCACCTCTTGGATATTTGCACCAATTCAGGCTGACATTTTGCTCCAAGAGTCATCTTGGGGCTCAGCTGCATGCATGTCTAGTGGTCTTTTAAACCCCTATAGCATACAAAGGAGTTTGACAGATCATACATAGGCATAGTTGAAGACCTGTGCCTTTTTGGGACAGTGCACGTAGGCTGGATAGGATGTCACCTGCAACGACACCATTTAGACAATCCCACCCTCAGTGCATGTTTGCAGCCTGAACTGAGCAACCCAACTTGGGCACCTTCTGCTTCTACTAGGAAGACAAAAAAGCAAAGCAAGACCTCAGGCTTCAACTGAAAATCGGTTTAATTCAGAGTTGGAGAAAAGACATGTAAAGGCGTATCCAGCTCTCAAACCATGTGTAGCTCTGTGAGTTCTCTGCTTGTCCAGGAGTGCTCTGATCTGATGCATTTCATAGTTAGCAGCAGTGAGTTGGCACTTCTAGGTCTCTGGAGAGCTCTGCTGGGTCACCAGCCTCTTGGGCCACCGCAACCATGTGCACTGGTGCTATTAGCTCCCTTTGCCTGTGTCTACACTTGACATTTCCAAAGCCCTATGTGCTACCATGAGCAGGAACATGGCCAGGGCAGCACCAGCCACAGCAACACAACAGACAAGCTTTGAAAGCAGGAACACTGTGGCTGCAGCCAGAAGACAGAAAATGTAGCCTGATTACCTTTTGGGGGCCATGCTGAGGTCAAATCAAAGACTAATTCATGTCTGCCCAGACAGAATATGGCTGGCAGGGAACGAGGCAGGGTTCTGTGTACCTGGGTGATGCATTGTAGGCAAACTTTGTGAAATTCCTGGATTATTGAGGGGTGGCTGCTACAGTTATATTGCCTGACATGCATCTTCCTCCTCCCCCAGTTCATGCAGGATCATATTCTGCACTGCATGGTTTCAGTTCTTGTGCTCCTGACACACTAATTGCCACGGTCAGAGATGTTGTTGTGCCCAACTCAATCTGCTTTTAAGGACGAAAAACTCACCTAATTCCATAATTCATCCTTAGCATCACACTCCACTTGCTTCCAAACAGGAATCATAGGCAGATTGATTGATCTGTCACAACAACGGCTATGGATGGTCTAGTGTTAGGGGCTGAGGCCAGGGAGAAAAAGATGCTGCTCATACTAATAGATTGCAGTTCTTTTCCCGGAGGATAACATTGCCTTTAGCCAATTCAAGAGACTAACCATCCAATTTAGAAGAATAAAAATAATCATTATGGTTACAACAGTGCCAGGGGGAAAAAAATAAAAAGTAAAAAATCAAACCTTTCAGAGAAGCGAAAGGGGAAAGGGTAGCTTCTCCTCTTTCCCAAAGATGTGCTTCACCTTTATGCCTGCGCCACACAGAGAGAAAAACAAGTCTGCTTTGTTCCTCCTGGAGCCAAGTCAAGGGGTAACAGTGTAAAACAGAAGCATGGGCTATGTTTTCCTAGATCCGAGGAAGATGTAAATGTGTAAAATGTGATGGAAGAGGTTTGATTTTTTTTTTTCTATTTTTTTTTTTTTTTTTATTATTTCTCTCAGGAATGGTCTGACAGCCCCAGGCTGGAGTATGTGTCTCTCCCAACTACTCTGTCACCCGGGTAACCATGGAGACCATGACGATCGATTAGATGCCATCTGATCTCAACCTCATAAAAAAACCCCCACGTGCACCCGCGCGCGCACATACGTGCACGCATTCACAAAAAAAAAAAACCCAGGCAGCAGATGGCAACCAGGCCACTAGACCTGTCTCCAGAGAGAGCGAGCTGGGGAGAGGGACTGAGAGATGCAGGCGGAGGGAGATCATGAGGGAATGGGAAAAAAAAGACAAAGACAGAAAAGGTGGGGAGGGGGGGAGACAAAGAAGCAAAGAGATCAGCAGAGAGAAAGGAAAGAGGGAGAGATGGGGACAGGTCTGCGGCTGGTGAGATTTCTGGGGGACCTGTTTGGGTGGAGCAGCGATCATTTACACTGCCTGCAAGTCTGTCTTGCTCTGAGGCTGGAGGAGTGAGGGTGAGAGAAATCAGGGAAGAGGAGAAAAGTATAAAAATACCAGGTCAAATCCAAGGGAAAGCCCGTGGAAGTGCAGTAAATGCACCTTTGCGCGGTTCTGCCCCTGCAGCAGCTCACCCCCCTGCTACTGGTCCAGGGCACCAAGAGCACTGCTGCTATGCTCTGGTCATCCTACCAGGGATTTGTGAGGGATGGAGCCAGAGGAGCCGCCTCACCTGCACCCCACCTCTGAGGACCCATGTGTTGTCTGGCCAGACACACTCTCAGGAGTGCCTGGAGGTGATTGGCAGGAGTAAAACTGCCCCAAATCCTTCGCAGCAGGAACTCCTATGTTTGTACAACACCTACAACAACTGGGTCCTTCCACCTGCTGGAGGCTTCTGTGGAAATTCCAAATAGCCAAATAAATCATAAAGGGATCTTGGAATTGTAGGACAGGTGATTGGACTGAGATCCCAACAGTATCTTTGAAAAATCACAGGGGCTTAGACCGTCACTCTGTTGGGAGATACCAAAATGAGACAGGTTAGAGCCTCTCTGAAATCTCACAGCAAATAGTCCTGGGGTCCATTTTTCTGCTGCTGTCAGCAGGCGAAGTGGAAATGCTTTTTTAACATGAACTGATTTGAAAATGAGCAGGCCCAGAGTAGAGAAGCGAGGGTGCAAGGAGAAGCTTGGGTGAGGAGAAGGCCGGACCTACATATGTGACTGCAGAGGCCTCTTCTGGAAGCCGGGGCTGGGATGTATGTGATCAGTGCTGAGTGTCTCCATCTGCACCCATCCGTCTGAGCACCCTTTAGTGGGGAGAAACGGGTCCTTCTGGTACATCTGAGGGTACATCACCTCACTCTACCATAGATGTCTAAACTAGGCTAGATGAGTTGCACCAACATAGTGTCTCCTTCTCTCCAGTGAGTTTAAAGGAAGCCAGGAGGAACTATCTCAGATGAAGTGAAGACATAAGAAGTTAACTGAAACAAATCCCACTTCAGGTGTGTCAGTGGCGCCAAGACTCCTGCTAAATAACTCATCTTTCTCCTTACTATTGTCCTTCTACAGACGCATATGCAATCACATCTCAGCAGACAGGAGCTAGTCCCTAGGCATACCATCCCAAGATAGTCAAGAATGGTGGGCACAGTGTGGACGATACCTTCACTGTAGGGACATTGTCAGGTGAGGAAAATGTTCATGTTCAAAACATGTTGACTCAGGTGAGTTTGAAAATTGCTCTCAGAGACGATGGACACCTTGAAAACTCAGTAACTGACAGCACCTATTCACTAAAGTTAACCATATCTAGTTTAAATAGGGAAATGAGGATCATCCTTTCCTGAACATGGTACCTGTCTGGTGTTGAGGGAGGTGGGAAAGGGCAGAAGGCTGATGACTGTCTGAAGTGTGGCTTCTTTGAGACTAGCTCTCAAGAAGGTGCTAACTTGCCTTTACTTTAAGAAGTGGGTGAAGAGGACAGGATCTGTATTCATGCTCCATAGAAATTAGTCATATGCATGTTTTCCCTTTCCTGGGGTTTCCTAAGATGTTCAAAACAAGATATTACCTACACTGATATCTAAGGTTGCTTCTTAGATTGACCCTTACTCTAGTTGACAGAGCAATCCAAACTTGAATGAAGAACACTAACCATGAACATTAGTGAATTGAGAGGACAGTTCTGCAGATCCCCAGGATGGCCTACAGCCCAAATCCTTAGTTTTAGAATTGTCAATTTTCCCGATTTCTTCTCGGAGTCACTCCTATTAAAAGAAAGCTTCATTTACCTATCTTCAGGTAAGCATAGAAGGGAAATGAATCAGAAAGCGATGAAGAGATTGGTGATGGTGAACTGCACACCTGAAAGTGTTTTTTCCTAGATACCTTCAAGGAAGATGAAGACACAAAGTCATCTTCTATTCTCAGCTACCCCTCTGAAAACATCACATGGAATATTTCTGCAGCCAAAAAGTTACTTTTGATTTACAGTGAAGAAACTGAAAAGGTAGCATGACAAGTCATCTCATAGCAGTCTGATTAAGTCTAAGGTAATCCATTTGCCCACACTGATTATTCCACTCAACCTTAGTCCTTCATCAGGAAAGTGTCCTGCACTTCTCTGAGCATAAGCCAGTGACACTGGATTAGTGTCGCTAACCAAGGGATGATATTGCTCTAAGAAGGTTAAGAATTTAGCTACATGTGTGATTCTTGAGATGAATGGGAAGTGGATCAGGCATCCAGAAAGAGCTGAATTACAGGACTGTTAGAGCAGTGTCATGTCTAAAGACCAGTACTGTTTCAGATAAAATTTGTTTTCTTGAGTACTAGATTAAATGCAGAAAGAGCCAAGGATTGTTCTATGACCTGTATTACACAGTACAAAAAAACCCCAAAACATCAGTGTTTGAGTCCACTTCGCAGCCTGTGGGTAAAAATCTTCTCCCTTTAAATCAAGAAGAAGTTGTTCTGTGGTTCAGATTTTCCTCTCTGGATTTTCCTAGCAGATGGGTAATGGGGAAATAAGGGATATGGCCCTTGTTATCCAGAAATGTGTGGCACTGACCCAGCCTGTCTTGAGACACTTGTCTTCCTGTTCTCTTGCAGAGGACAGAGGTTGATTAGTGTTTGGTGTTTAAGCAGCTTCAGTAGTCATGACCAGCTCCCATGACATTTTTTTCTGGGATGACAGGCCCAAAACCTCCCAAATAATTTCTGGTTTCAGAAGGAGATGACAGAATTGATGGTTCTGGCTCTGTTAAGATTCAGGGCTCATACCAAAATTCCCTGCTCTCCACAACCTTTCTCAGGTTGCACCAATTGATGGAGCCTAAGAGAGAGACCACAGCTTTACCAACATTGATCACAGAGTAGGAGGTGCTGCAGGGCACCTCACCAGCAGCAAGGATAGATGTAGTGAGAAGAATATTTTTTTTAAGTTGGCATCAAGTTGGGTATATGTTGGCAGAGTGGAAGCGTGTTCAAACATTTGCTAATTTCTAATGCTTCTGTCTTCCAGCGGAACTGAATATTCATTATCCCTAGGGTGGAGGGCAGTGTTTTGTCACCAGGCTACCATGTTGAGATGTGACAGCGTGTGATACGGTACTTTTAAGCAAATGATTCTAAATCCCACCTGATTAGTAAACAAATACAAATACGGGCTCAATTCCACCTCAGAGGTGCTGCAAGAGGAACAGGAACTGAACAATGGTCTTAATTTGGTCTGTTCAGTCAACAGGGGTTTACTTGACAAGCAAGCTGTGTTTCTTTCTTCTGCCTGCCAAAAGATGACTGAGATGCCCAGTTTGGAGCAAATCATCAGTGCATTACCCAGGGAATTTTCTGAAATACACAATAATGGAAATCAATATCCCATAATGATGTAACACAGGAGTACAAGAAAACTGGCATGTTTGATGTCTGTGACAAATTCTGAGTAGCTGATTTCTCTGTTTTGGCTTAATTGCTGTGGACTACATGACCATATCCTTAGGAACAGAGTGCAGAACATTTTGATTTGGGTGACCATAGTTAAGTTCCCAAAAATCAAGAGGCACTGAAACAAATATGGCCTCATCTTCATTGTTCCTGGACATCCATAAACCCTGTAATCTTGGCTGCTGTGGAAAATAAATGACATTTTTACTTAGATGGTAGGATCTGAGAGATTAATTTTATTCACTCAGGTATAAGAATATAAGCTACTGGCTTTCATAGGTAATTAACAGTGCCTGTGGGGATTCCTCTTGAAATGACACCCATGATGGACCCTCATCAAACTGAGCTCACTGTTCTTGCTCTTTAGATAATGATTCTTTTCTCACTGGCTTAACTGGGAGAGGTGACAGATTTCTCTCACAAGAAAGTACTTCCCTGCAGCCTGTTATCACCTGTCCTCATTTCCAAGAGTCCTACCAGCCAGTCTGTGAGCCATAAGGCTTCCCTTCCCTTCAGTGGAAGGAACGTTCCCTCCACTTCTTTTTTTTTCTTCTTTTTCTGTTTTCAGCCAAACTCAGTGTTTTCCCACAACTCTGCCTCCTTACCCTGCATCTCATTTTCAACTTGCACACTTATCCCAACTATAAAACTGTGACCTTTCCAGCCTCATCTATTCCAAGACCCACTCCTCCTTCAAATAATTTTTCAGAGCTTTTCCAAATCTTATTTAACCAAGGCAAGAAGAATATTCTTACTTGAACCCCAGGGTCTCAAATTCAAAGGCATCAGCTCACAAAGCAGGACAAGGACATATTCAATTTAAAGATCTCCAATTATTCACAAGTAGAAGGAATACATTGTATGGGTACAGTAAGGAACAAAACAAGAAAGCATACACGGTATACCAGTAAGAAAATCTGAACTGGACTCTTAAAGATAGAGGTTGCCAACAAGTGGGTGGCCAGGCACACAGGCCTAAATCGCCGTGCGTGAGCGAGTGGTGGGCACAGGCAGATGTCAAGTGGAGGACCGTGGTGGCCCACATCGCATGGTGGCACACTGTTACTAATTAGAGGTGTAAGAATCCATTAGCTTTCGGGGGAAACCACTCCTGCTAGCACTCCCCGAAACAAAACTGTCACCTGAAATCAAATAGAATGGTACTGGAACGCTTCTGAGTGTCTGAGTGATGCCACGGCCTTTTACTGGTCTGATAGAGCTCAAGCAGTAACAAATCAGACAAGCTTCTGAGCACGTATGCCCTCTTCAGGTCTGACAGAGGGTGGGGTGCTGGAGAAGGTCTCATGCACCTGTCTGCAATTGTGGGTTTTGAGGGTGTGAGGGGCACTGGTTGATGGAAAAGCCTCCCATGGAACATGGAAGTTCTCCTGGATAGAGTATTTAAAACTAGGCAAAACACTAGTAAAAGTACGTTAGTTTATAAGCATATGCTGGGAGAAAAAGGGAACAGATGGGACCTCATAAATGTTTTCCATCTCTAGTTTTCATGAGCCGCTTTTTCTATTTTGTATTGACCCATGCCTGCACGGTGTATATGTAAGGGACTCAGCAGAAGGGAGACCCTACCAATATTTGTAAAATGTCACTTATACCTATGTCTGGTTAAAGAAATAAAGACAGTGGTAACAGTAATAGTGTGAACTGGGGTCTCTGAGGAGACACAAGCTCTGGGCCAGAAGCATCAGGGCTTGGGAAATCCTTCATGAGCAAGAGTCTTCAGCCTGGGCTGTCCTTCTGAAAGGGGGTAGACAACAAACACGGGAGCCCAAGTTTTGCCTCTGGGTCTGAGTGTTTTTGTGTCTTTGTTAATGAAGCTAGTTAGAGTTTTACCAAGTCTCTGTACTTGCTCAGTCATTCCAATTTTCTAACAGAAGGCCTTAGGCTAAAGAGCAAGAGGGTTGCTTACTCCCAGCTGCTCAGGCTGGGCCAAACTCACTAATTTCAAGCCCTTCTAGGTTCGTTTGCCTGTTGGCTGGCCACAGTTATTGAGACCAGTCATGAAACTCATCTTTAGATCCTTACTTCTCAATACCACAAGTCACAAGTTTTGTTTCCATCTCAAGTCAAAAATCATGCAGAATTCTTAAGTGTGAATAATTTACATTAGGGGATGATGTGACAGCCAGTTAGATTAACGCACTCAGATAAGTTTCCCCCCCCCAGGATACTCGAAGCTCAACGTGACCTGATCTTACTGCTAGGAACCCTTTTGTCGTTCCTCTTTTTCTTTACCTTCTCCTTCCTCTTTTCCTACTCCTTTCTTCTTTCCTTCCTTTTCCTACCTTTTCCCTCCTTTCCTCCTTGCAGTACACCGTCGCCTCTCCTTGCCCTCAGTATCTTAAGGGCAAGCACCCCTTTTTTACCTCAACAGAGAAGGATTCAGACAAGATGACCCATAGTGGGCACTCACGGCTTCCAGTCATCTTTCAGACAGAGCTTAGACCAACAACTCTCTTCCTCGTGCAGCTTTTTGTCAAGGCTTGCTCTGGATTTGATTTCCCCCAGCCTTCAGGACTGCATCCCGCCAGTTTGATACAGTGCAATGCCAATTATTTCAGCTGTGACATGTGAGGATAAAGTTGTGGGGGAGGAGGCTGAATAAGTCTCTGAGAAATCACACTGGCTAGATCTTCAGAAGCACTGACGAAACTAATTCCCTTCAAAATCAATACTGCAATGCCGTTGAGAAATCAAAGCAATGTACTTGAGTGAGAGCAAAGCTGAATATACCTGTGAACAAGTGTCCTGATCGCATGCACCACGGTGCCTGATCCCCTCTCCCTTGCATTATTACAAGTCATGAGAAAATTAATTGCAGTCCACAGGGAAGTGCAATCATAAAGCATGGGTAAATGAGTGGAGAATCAGGACCAATAAAAATACACTCACAGTGATCGAAATACTCTTTGCCAGCCCATTTTTTTTATCTTCTATTTTTGTCTTCTCCTCTTCATGCTTAACTTCACTTCTTGGGCTTCCTAGCACTATGATTATTATTATTGCTATTATTATTATCATTGTTGCTTTGTGGGCTGAGAGTTGCAGATCTCAAGAATAAAGCAGATGTCAGCAGCTCCAAAGGATCCTATTCTATTACATAGCAGAACAAATGAGTATGTCAAGGAAGGGCTGTCCAATCTAACAAGGAAACAGCACAAACAGACACAAAAAAAATAAATAAATAAACCCTGTGGGGACAGGCAGGCTAGTTCTGATTAGATATTATGCTAACCTGATGCCTACTTTCTACACTAACAGTGTTTTAATACATTTAAATGATACTGGGGAAATAAGTCATGAAATAGGAGAAGAAGCCTTCATGTCAGAAACGATTAAGATTATCCAAGGGGGCCTCTCTCATGGAAACACAGCTCATGGTGTGGGATTATGAATGTAGCCCAAATGGTATTTCCATAGTGTGCCTGGTGCTATCTCATTACCTTTGCCAATAATTGCTCTTCCTTGCTGCTGGAAGAGCAGGCCAACTGGTGAGGAGGAGGCCAGCACCAGTGTCTGCACCACGGCAAAGTCTCAGCCTCTGCTGAGGCTCCAGGACACCCCCGGGTTTTGCAGGAAGATGCCAGAGGGGAGATGCCTGAGCAGGGGCAAGAGGGGCCAGAGCCAGCTGCCACATTGGTACCCAAACTTGGCTCTTGCAGCGGCTGCATGCCCTCCTCCTGCTGTCCTGCAGAGGGGCCACGAGCAAAGCTGAGCTCTTTGGAAATGCACATTTCCAGAGCAAGGCCATACTCCTTAAAGTATTCTTGCTCCAAACTTTCCAAGAAGGAAGAAAACCAAGTTTTGCCTGGCTCAACCTGTAGCTTTTCATCTTCTTCTCCACAGATACTTCCTCGTGCTCCCCCATCCCACAGACAGGGAGATGTCTTTTCTCTTGAAGGGCCTGCATAAAAAGCCTGAATACACTTGTCAAGCTCCATGCAGTGATGTTAATTCTGCTTGTGAAACTGCAGCCTTGGGACACCCTCCATCTCCCAAGTCTTTGCAGCCCTGGTAAATGGCCATTTATTAGCCGCAGCCCGTAATTTTCTTCCTCCTGTGACCCATCCTGTAATTTTCCTTGAGATGACAACCTCTAAGTGGAAAAGCGTACTTGTTTTCCAGTTATAGCATATAAAATATGGATATGGGCATGAAATCTTGAATCCATCAAGAAAGCAGAGACCTTTCCTTTTAGGACCTAAGGTTCTAAGGACCCAGGGAAGGACTGGAGCCTCCATACTCTGTGAGCTGGAGTCTGCTCAGGCTCAGAGCAATGACACTGATCCCAATTACCAGTAACTTGATTCACTCAAGTGCTCTGACAGATGAGCTTGGACGAGCCCCACAGCTGTAGTTTAAGAACTTCCTGGTGACCCTCCTCCCATTACTCCCTCTTTAGATTCGGCAGATGGGAATGTGTGTCCTCCTGTGGCTCTGCCATGGTGGAAGCTGGTGCATTAGCTTAAAAGCACTGAGACACCACATGATGAACTAGAGCTGCTGAGACTTTCTGTCACAGGGGCAATAACTTGTGGCTGATGGACGAGGCAGACAGCTGGATATGAAAGTAGCCTAAACTGCCACAAAAAGACTTGCCAGCTCATCTGTCAACCCTAAGTGAGTGGTGAATCAAACTGCATTAGCTTCTGCTCAATACCGCAGAGCAGTTGTCAGGAAGATCATACCCAGTACACACAAGGGGGGCAACTCACAACTCAGTCCTCATTTGAAGAGGCAATGGAGAAAG
This sequence comes from Tyto alba, assembly GCF_018691265.1. NCBI lineage: Eukaryota > Metazoa > Chordata > Aves > Strigiformes > Tytonidae > Tyto > Tyto alba. The sequence goes on along the minus strand of NW_024881276.1, from coordinate 56,452,817 downwards.
TGAACAGAGGAGAGACAATATGTGAGAAAACAAGAAGAGGACCTCAAGATGGCCTAACATACGACTTTTTTTCTTTAAACCTTGACCCTGAATACAAACTACAGCCAATAGCAAGCTAGAGTCATTGCGGTCTAAAACCAGCTCAGAAGTTTCATTTTGTGGAGCTGAGGACTTGGGCATGCTGTCCTTCACAAATGCCCTGATGGGGGCTACGGCTACCACCAGTCTGTGGATGAATTCCCTTGGGATGTTCCCCAAACATTGGGGCCAGTGGGTGACAGCATCAGCAGACCTGGGAGTGTGATCTCATTTGGTTTAGCAGAGCACCAATAGTTACTGCTCTATCCTAAACCATCTCATGGGGGTAGGCAGAGGCCTGCTCTCCTCCTGGATACAAACTCATGACACCTGAGTCTTGGTGGAGAGAGGATTGGATCATGTTTCCATCTGTCCTCTACCAGATTTCTTCTGTGCCTATAACTCACCCATACCCCATCTCCCCTTGCCCATAAAGCAAGACCAGTGAAGCTAGTCACCTTTCAAAAATGTTTGAGACCAATGGTTAAAAGTCTTCTCTGTGAACAGGTGGTGTTATACTAAAGTCATTCAACAAGAATTTCTTGGGGCAATGGGCAGAGCCCTGACAGGGATAAGAAAGGCAGTTGAAGTGGAGCTACGCGGAGCTGAACAATTGACTACAGTTTGCAGAAATATTCAGTCATCTTCTCCCCCACAATCTTCAACATCAGGCACTCTTCACCTCCTGGAAATGCATACGCTTGCTAAGCCATATGGGCTTTTAAGTGCTTTACAGGGTCCTACTATGACCTCTAGCCTTATTAAAAGTCTTGTGAGTAACTGTGCACAATGAAATTGGACCCCATCAAAATGGTGCAAAATATTTCATATCTCATAGAGTAAAACCCTATGACCTCAAGACATGACATACACATCCAGACTTCCTGCATCTAACACTTTCCAGGTATATTTTCAAATTCAGCTGAAAACCAGGAGGGATTGAAGCACTTTCTTAAAGGGATGCTGTAGTTCTACATAAACATGACTCCAGAAGAAATCCAGACTCCCTAACCACCTATAAGGCTCATCCTAACCCTGCAGAGATGAACACACAGGCCACAGAAGGAGTAAATGAGAATGTGAATTATAGCATGCAATTTCATAGACATGCAATTTTTCTGCTTTTTTGTTTCCTTCCTTAAATGTAGTCCTACAGTGGAGTTTTCTTGAGAAGACAAGCAGAAAATCTGGAGCCTGAGAGAAATCTAAAGAAGCAGCCTTACAAATGTGCCTATCTGAATATGTATGTATATATAAATTTATATATGTGTGTGTGTGTGTGTGTGTCTATATATATAAAGAATTATTGCCTTAGGAGGCTTTGGTAGAATTTCTATAAACATCAGGCATTGTCCTAGTTACAAATAGGAATGGTCTGAGTTCATGAGGAAATCCTGAAAAGATAATAGAGGTTATTTTATCCTTCAGGTAGGCTGTGTTCTCGTCTTGGATTGAGCCCTGTCCAGCTGGTCTTCTTGGTAAGTCTTGTTCCCTTCAAACAAGGGACTACCTAACCAAGAGGTTTGAGAATCATTTATGATGAACGGGAGCAAATAACAGCATGGGGAAACAAAGGAGAAAATAGGGGGTGCAGGCAGGAAAAATGACTGTGGGCAACTTACAGATTTCATATGGAGAAAGCTGTGAGAAAGCACATTAAAGAAGAGGATGCAAAACCAACTCTGGAGCCTACAGCAGGAGACAGAGGTCAAAATTACGGGAATAGAAGGAGGGGAACATCCAGCAGTTTGTGACACAGCTGGTCTAAGTTCAAAGAGGATCTCAGAAATCAGGAGGGCAGTGCTACATAGCCTCAGTGGGATGGGGGAAGGTAGTCAATGGAGATGAATGAGAATGCAGAAGACCCAACACCACCTTCCATGTGCTCAGGACTAGAGAGCCAGAGGTCTGGAGGTTGATGGAGAAGCAGCTGCTGGAGCACAAAGGAAATTAAAGCCTGCACAGGGGCAGAGCCTATGATATGGTATGAACCTCTGTGGGAAGGGAATAGCTTTCTGGACACCTGATTGAATTCCCTGGAAATATTTTGTTGGGAAAAACAATTTGTTAGGCCTGGGTGACTTCTTGGATTAAAACAATTTGCCTCCTATTCCAGGAATGACCATAAACTCACGTGAGCCAATGTAAAGTCAGTTATAGCTGGCCTGAGCTATACAAGTGGAAATAAATTGGTCGGTCTGCACCCCTGAATGCTCTGCACGCTAGCGATACCCATGCGGCTCGTTCCAGGCATTAGAGTTGTTTGAATTTTTATTATGCTTTTTCATTATTAATCAGTTAAGTTTCGTCCCTGTTTACAAGGGAGTGAGAACACAGGGAACACAACAAGCCAGGGAGGGATGCGAGGAAGAGTGTTAGAACTTCCATTGTGTGAACATAATTAGAGCTGACCCTAATTAACACTGGCCTTCCCTTTCCTGGCAGCATTCATCTGGGGATCTCAGATACACTCACCTTGCTTCATGCTGTTTCTTCTGTGTTAGGTTAGGAAATTCCCCCTTTCCTTAGGACAGAGCTGAGGCACAGAGAGGTGAAATTGTTTGTTTGAGATCGCTTTCTGACTCAGTTGTGGCTCTGGGCTTAGACTCAATAAGTCCTGTCTTCCTCTTCGTCCAGTATCACCCCCAGACACCTCTAGATCTCCCATCCAGGCATAAAAATACTGGGAAGGAAGGCTAAGCAAGGAGTCACTTTGGGAGGTGACTGTGCCAAGAAGGGAGTTACATGGCATAAACAGAAGGACCATTATGTCACCATATGAATCTATGATGCATCCACATCTTGAAGAGTACATTCTCATCCTATGCCCACATCAAATGACATGGCAGAACTTGTTGCAGGAAAGGAAGGGCAACAAAGATGGACGAGGGAATGCAGTGTTCCCATGCAAGTTACTTCATAGATAAAGTAGCAAGTAACTACGTAGACTTGGAAATTTTGTAGCTGGAAAAGAGAACACTGGGGAGAAAGGTACTAGAGGTGTACAAAAGCAGGAAGACTGGAAAAGCTACTGCTTGGGAAAAGAAGAGCAGAGAATGGTTGTTCATTGTTCCTAGAAATCAAGAAGTAGGACTCAAATAACAGCATGTTCAGAACAAGCAAAAGGAAGTGGGGGGGGAGGGGTGTGTGGGTAGGATTTAAAAAAAAAAAAAAAAACAAAAACAAATTAATGGAAAACAAATCCTTCAGGGATTTTTAAACTCCCTAAACCACTTCTGACCCCTGGAAATAACCAAGTCACAGTTTGCTAGGAGACAGGAGACCATGCCTGGTGGTGTTACTCACCTTGTTCTCACCCTCTTCCTCTAAGCCTCTGTTACAAACCAGTGTCGATATGGTGCAAGACAACCCTTTGACATGGCACAACAGAGCTGCTCAGGTGTCTTTAGGCTAGCGAGTATCTGCTTTTCCACCTGCTTGTCTGATTAAACTGCTCCTGAAGAGCGCTTACCTGGTTGCCATAGGCCACTTGCTGTATGAGGTAAACCTTAAAATGACATTTATGACTGCCTGGTTGCTAGGTGCCCATTGTGTCACTCCTACAGACATGCTCTTAACCTTTGAACTCCGTTTCACATGGGCACATCCTATTTTCAGGTCGCAACACCAGACATTGCATCAGCATCTTCCAGAGGGCTCGGTGCACCCACCCAGCTGTGAGATGCCCGATACCAGTCATGGCAGGGGAGAGGACCCTGAACTGGGCAGAGCACCCAGATCCTCCAGTGAGGCAGTCCTTACACCACATATATCGCATGGCAGGCTTTTTCTTCCCTGGTCAGCTGGCCTAAGCTGTCCAGTTATGATCATTTTGTTTTACAAGTTCTACTTCTCCCAAGAAGAAGGAAAGGAGACCTAGGGGCTGGGGTGCATGGCATCAATGGAGAGAGAAATATCTGCCTATAGAATGCAGGTAGCTTCAAAATCTCCTTCATTTTCTTTTTTTTTTCTTTTTCACAAGAAAGAGCATTCCCCATGGCTACACACACAGACATAGGATTTAAAAATAGCCAAGTTCCACCTCAGCTGTGGGGGAGTGAAAGACAGAAGACAGATGCATTGGCTGCCAGCTAGACTTGACATCCACTTTTTCTTTCCTCACCCTGGCAGCCAGCAGTTGCACACACGTGCACAGGTAAGGTCCTGGGTGGCAAAGCACACGGTGTCTGCCTCCCCCTCAGTTCACTAATGGCTGCACCCCAGCCATGTGTGTTTGGGAGCCTCATAAGCTTGCACACCCTATTTAGTACACCAGGCATGTATCAAAATCAGCAAGTTCATCCTATTTGCCCTGCTTAATTCACAGACTACTCACTAGTCATTTGTGTGTGTGACTTGTTAGCGTGTTGCAAAGGTTACTATTCACATCTCTGTTTCTGGCTTGTTTTATTAACTGCTTTAGTGCCTGCTCCACACAGCCACTTTCCATGGCTCCAAGCTGTATAACAAATGTGTGTGCCTGTGCATGACTAGTTGTATTTGCAGACCCTGCCCCAGGTCAATTTAAGGTGATCAGCTGCTTTCAAGGGGCCGGGACTTGGTCTTGCTGCCTTCCCCCTACTCAGGCAGTAGGAGATTTTCCCTCTTTTCCCTAACTGGCTATAATCCACCCACTATTTATGCTTTCAACCAAATGCATTCATTGAAAACATAAGGCACTACTGCCCACATATTCAACACTACTCTTCGTGTACTCATCAGCAGTAGAAGCCACAGTAATATAGAAAACTTGGCTAATTTATTTGCAAACATGTTTACAAGCATCTCTTTATGCATTTACCTAAATTGCGTGGCTCACAGACAACTCCTTGCCATGGGAAATTATGGATGCTGAAAGCTTGCATGAATTCAAAAATCAATGTGACAAATTCATAGAGGAAAGTTCATCCAGTGCGTTAAAACGTTGTTACCTGGATGTCAGGAGAATATTTGAGGGCAGTATCACTGTAGATTTATATTATACTCACAGGTTTCCCAGGCACCGTCTTTTGGTGCTGCTGAACACAAGATATGCTTCATCTAACCCACTGTTGCCATTCTTAGATTCTTATATGTGGGTTTGGTGATTTTAGTGTGATATGATTTCTAATACACCTGTCCCAGGAGCATCCAGGCTGCATTAGGATCTTACAGACACACAGAAAAGCATGACATGTATTTCTTGTTCTATAATCAGAACTTGGCATGCTAAGCATCTAATTTCTGGGCTGGGATTATGAATGGGAAGAATGTGAAATATCCCAGACCAGAACCACCTTAAAAGTAAAGCAGGCTTAGGCTCTTCTGCATGATGACAAGGCATTCAAACCTATTCAATTTAACAAAAAGAAGGCTGCAGAATTGATATGGCCACTACTAATGAATACTGACCTAGTGAGGACCAACAGATGTCTGGGTTTACTCAGGCATGTCTTCTCTTTATGCCTGAAATGTTTGCCCAGGTGGAATTTTCCCGTTTGTCCAAAATTTCCAGACATCTGACTGGAGCATCAACAATAGCTGTATCTAGGCTCTGCATGACTGGAAAGTCCAAGTTAATAACTGGTGCACGCAGGCATATCAGCTGTATAGCACACATGCATACACCTGTTTACAGAATCCCTACCTAAACCTGTTAATATGATAACAGAGAACTCTTAATCCAAGGGTGCCAAGATATAACAAAATCCCACGGCTGGATGCTGAAGGTGTGCATGCTCATTTTCCATACTAATGTTTCCAACAGCGGGGAGAAATGGCTGGTGGAGTAACTTACCAAGGTTCATAGTGAATCCCCCACCACCAACAATGTTCAGAACAAGCACAAACATTATTTTCTGAAAAAAACCCACATGCTCATTCATACAGGAAGCAAAGAGGGAAGACCTGTGGCCTCCAACCTGCAGAGGGATGCTCACAGTGGCCCCCTCTGCCTTTAAAAACTCTGCATCATCCTCCATCCCCTGAGACACCCTACCCTCAAGAGAGCTGTGAATACTAACTGACATTGCCAGGATGATCTTTGGAGCTCTCAAGACAATATGGCAGTGAAGAATCAGGAACACCCTCATGGCACCTGGGTCTTTACAGTAGCAGCTAGAGCTTGATCCTAATGTCACGGCTCCTCTAGTCCAAGAGGCAAAGGAAAAGACTGGAACCAAAACAGACACCAAGAGACATGAGCCAAAGGCTGCAACTAGGTAAAAAGAATCGGGATTCTGTCCAAAAGCCACAGATTTCAACCGTTAGCTCACCTGGAGACTACTAGTTTAAACATAGCAGCCACTCTCAGAGACAGTCACACTCACGTTTGCAAAGGAGAAGCTGAGGGGGCCTGCCTGTCCCACAAATGCTGCCAGACCTCAGCCAGGGTGGCCTCGCATCCAGACCTGATGGCCCTGGTGCCTCTGTTCTTGGCCAAGAAGGGAAACTACTTTTTCACCTTCCCCAGTTGCAGGCCATTCCTGCCAGCAGCCTCAAAGCTCCTGACTCATTATTAAAACCTCAATCCCACTGCCTAGAGAAAGCAAATATGACCAATGGAAAACAAAAAATATCACCCAAACGTCCAAGGAACCACGAGCAGAGGCACCGAGCTATATGCAGCACAGATTTTTCAAAAGGACAAGGATTTTCATGGCTCAGCGTTCTAATTTGTTTGACCGTTTATTTCCAAGGAACACATCCAAGAGTGACAAGCTCCATTTATTTCAATGGGCAGCATATGCCAGCAACGTGAATGGCGTATGCTATAAAAGAGAATGGATGTTCTTAAGCATCCTGGAAAGCTGTCCTTTCGACAGATAGAGGACATGTCGGTAATGGAAGTGCCGCTCTGCTCTGACAAGCAACGCCATAAAAGTGGCATTGTGGGTTCCTGTGTTTGATGTCTCTCCATGGCAGCCCTGCAATATTTGCTCAGGCTGCAGGTGAAAAACGATTTTCCTAATACCTGGCCCAGTACTGGAGAGCCCAGCTAGGTTCTTTCGTTCTTCTGCGTTGCCAGGCCAGAAAGACATCTCCTCGGGACAAATGGCTACTCCAGGGTGTTACTGCTGCACCCTTGCAGACTTCCAGTGGGTACATGCCAGCCCAGGCTATTCTCACAAATAACATTACCTTCAAATGATTGCATGACGTGAGTAGGAGACGTTCACACAAGAAAGTGCCCCCTTTCGATAAAATACCGTCACATGCCAGCACTGTTGTCACTCTTGTCTCTTCTGACTACACCTTGAAGATGATCCCCTTCTGAATCTTGCCTTTCCAAAGCCCCGTCCCCCTGGCCCTTGAAAAACCCTGCGTTGTGAGTCCCTGTTGCAGATTCAGCACCACCTATCGCTTGATATTTTTTTGGTGGCCTCTGACACTTTGCTGTAAGTCTCATAGCAGTGTGTAGGGGTTTGAGCTGGGTTAGCAGCCGACCACCACAGATGGTCACGAGCAAAAGGCAGACTCGTTAGGGGAAGAACAAAAAACATACATTTATTACAGACACTAACAACACGTAACAGAGTAGGACAGTGAGAAGCATTGCCACATCTTGAGAACACCTTCCCCTCACCCCTCTGTTCTTCCCGGGCTCAGCTCTGCTCCCGATATCTCTACCTCCTCCCCCAGTGGTGCAGGGGCAGGGAATGGGGGGTGCAGTCAGTGCTGCCACTTCCTTCAGCTTCGGTGGGGGGAGCTTCTGGAACTTCTTCCCCCTGCTCCAGCGTGGTGCCCCTCTCACAGGAGACAGTCCTCCACAGGAGTCTCTCTCCCACAGCTGCAGCCCCTCCCGAGCTGCTCCGGCGTGGGACACCCCCGCATGCTGCAATCCTCCCAGCGCTGAATTACAGCAGCGGGGGCTACTTTTTCCCACGAGACCCCGGCCTTCTTCGGGCACAGCACTTTGCTCCACCGTAGATCTCCATGGGTGGCAGGGGGGGCCGCCCTGCCATCTCCCCACAGGATACAGGGGGGTCTCTGCTCCGGCACACCTCCCCCCTCCTTTCTTCCTCCGTTCCTCCACTGACCTTGGTGTTCAGGCAGCTGCAGCAACTCCTCCTCACCAGTCCCACTCCTCCTCACCACGTCCCTTCTTAAATACGTTATCGCAGAGGCGCAGCTGATGGGCTCAATTTCCCAAACAGAAGTGGAGCTGACTTGGAGCTGGGGGAGCTTCGAGAAGCTTCTCACAGGGGGCTGCCCCTGCAGCCCCCTCCCCTGCCACCAAACAAAAGAAACCCCACCACTCAACCCTGGACACAGTGGGCAGCTTTTATTCACTACCATTAATGAACTAACTAATATTAATTCCATGCTAGGTCTTATCTAGTGAGCAGTCTGGGTCATAAGGGTTTTTTTTTTGGCTTGTCAGCAAGCCCTGGAAGTCAAAATTGGAGTGATTTTCGTCTTGTTTTTCAGTGAGATGGCCCCTACAAAAGTGGGATGTGGTGTTTTTGATGCTGAATCTTTCTCTGGCCACCTTTCATTCTCATTAAACTTACAAGGTTGCTGGAAAGGAGGTGGGTGTTGTGTGAGCTGCAATGCCATCCACAGGAAACCAGCTATACTTCTCCTATACCTCGAGCCCCAGGAGCAATGTCTCAAGCCAAGTGAAAAAGAAGAGATGTTCATGGCTTCCTTACAGCTCTACAGCATGGCAAAATGTTATCCCAGATTCTCCTCCAGGAGATGTCTGTCCACTTCTGCTTCCAGGTTCACTGTCATGGTTTAGTCTGCAGTAAGACCACAGCCATACAATCTCCCTGGACGTCCATTGTACAAACTGGAGACCCTTGTTATGCCTCAGTTTTTCCTATTCACTTTCTCTTCATCAAATGCAGCTTGGGCACTGCGGTTTCACCTTTTACGGAGAAGCCAAACCAATGCTATTTGTGCCATTGAGGTCACCTTTGATACCATTTGGGAATTTCAGCTTGCCTTGATGCCAGTGAGGTGCTGGCTTAGTGAAGACACCAACCACAAGCTTGCACTGGGAATGCCTATACTGGAGGGGATACAAGTCATAAGGTGGCCTTGCATCTATGCAGGCTCCTTTGGGACCATACTGATTCCCAACATGCAGGTCTCCACTTGCATCAGGCTTTATTCTAAGAAAAAAGACACAGAGAGCTTGAGGAAGATCTTCAGTCATCCCTCCCTTGCCAAAATGGAACTGGTTTTGTTCCCATCAACTGCACTTTTGCCCCATAATTTCTGATCATTTCTTGTGACCTCCACATCTGGACCAGTCAGCCCCAGGAATGTTGAGCACTGGAAACCAGCCTCTTCCTCCAAGTGTGAGTGGTGGGAGGCAGGAGAGCTCTCTGCTGGGAGAATTTGGCCCTGCCTCTGGGCTTTGGGGCTTTGTCTGCACAGAGAAGAGCCAGGCTGTCAGTTCCAGCATTTCTGACCGGCTTCTTCGGGCTAAAGGTACAGAGGCTACAGCCTGGCTCTTGCAAAAGATGTGAGAAGATTCGCAGGATCCCAGGAGGGCTGTTTGGGTAGACACCGTGAGCCTGGCATGCCCAGGGCAGGGTGGGAACCTCTGGATTTGACGTGTCTGGGAGCAGAGCTGCAGGGTAGTCGGATCACAGTGGCAGTGAACAGCGCTTTATGAGGTGTCAGAAACGTCCACTCATAACCGAAGGGCATTGAGAAGCAACTGCCTGGTCTCTTCCTGGAAATTAAAAATAAAAAGCAAGCCATGTGATGAAAGCATCTGCAGCAGAGAGCAGGGTGGCTTGCATGAATTAGCAGCTTGCTGGCTGTTAGCTGTGGCAGCCTTAGCCAGCTACTCGTTCCATCACCTGCAGCTTCTGTGGGCTGAGGCCTCAGAACTGACACCTTGAGGAGTACTGCGAGCCAGAGCCCCCAGCACTGAGCCACTGTCAAGTAAGAGCTGGAGAAGGTCTTCACAGCTTGCTCCCTGAAGTGTGGGACAGTGGTCATTTGATGGAATGGGACCTTGGGTCTTGCAATGTGGAGCACAGTGACCTTGAGCTGCTCAGGTCCTGATCTCCAAAGAGCACCTGTGAAGGTTACCAGAGAGCTGAGCTGAATGGCGATGTGCCACAGCTTCAGTGGTTTGCATCCGAATCTTCTTGGCAGGGTAGCTGAGGTTTTAGTCACTTCTCTTCACAGCAGCAAAAGGGTTTACTGAGTGCCCGTGCCTTGGAGCTCAAACACACGCATCTCCCCCTCCAACTCCCTGCAAAAGCCAATGTAACCACCCTCTCCGTGCAGACCTGGTACCTCACAGCAATGCCTCCTCCCTCCCCTGAAGTTTGGCAGGAGGCTTTCTGCAGGTCTAGGAAGCCCCCTTGTTGGGACTGGCATTGAGGTGGGCTGAGGGTATGCGCGTTTCAGTCCCTCCCAGCCAGGGGCTGTACTGCATTTCTACACTCTGCCTTCCACGGCGTGTCTCTGGCAGGCATGTCCCATGGCAGCCAAGGATCACTTAGCCAAGCACCCCCAGAAGCCCTGTGGGATCATGTTGGATAGCCATGAATCCAGTGCCGGTATGTGGAGTCAGCGCACCTACACAAGTGACAGCCTCCTGCTGCCTTGGAGACCTGGTGTGGGCAGGGGAAGGGAGAGAAGTTCCCACATTTCCCTGGAATAAATGTCCATGAGGATCCTCTTGCAGGCATTTCTTTTGCCAGTGGGCCAGGTGACGTGCAGGGAGATTGCATTCTTTGCCAGAGTATCTATCACTTTCAAAAAAATTGACAAGACCCAAAATTATTCAGGCGTGTCACTCATTCTTGATAAGGTCCTGTAAATCATAGCAAGAGCAGAACCTCTCCCCATTCAGAGATCTCCCAGCCTGCTGCACATGTTACTGGATGAGTCACAAAGGACCCTTGCAAGTGTTTTCCTGCCACCTTGCCCCCACCCATCCTACTGGTGGGACGGAGGGAGAGAAGCATCTCTGGCAAGATCAAGCATGCACTGAGCTGCCGGCGAGTGGCAGAAACAGATCTGCTCTGTGCAGGAAACCACTACCTCCCCCTGCCCTCCCACTGCCCCTTTTGGGGGGCTCCGGAGGGCGCCTGCCAGCACAGGCTGCTGGCACAGAAAAGTCCCCAGGGAGGAAGATGCTTACGCTGAGAAAAGTGGCCACGGCCCCCATTTGATGGGATCTGCAGGGAGGGAGATGGGGAGAAGGGGATCAGAACGGAGAAGGGGCTGCCAGCTGGGAGGGGGCCGCGACAAGGTGACAGGGAGAAGAGTCACCTCAGTCACAGCATCCCCTGGCTCCAGCCCGGAGGGGCCTGGCTCCATCCAGCCTCTTGCGAGCAGAAAAGCCACAGCCCCGTGGCCGGCTCCCTCGCCTCATTGTCTGTGTGCCGGGGCAGGGAGGGCGGGGGGCAGAGGGACCGGGAGGGTCTCTCTGCCCCCCCTTGGTTTTGGCAGGGCTGTGCCTCCCACGCACCGGGGTTGGGGGTGGGTGGGTGGGAGCCAGGGCAGGGGGACCGCAAAAATAAACGCACTAGAAAAACAGTCTGACGATTCTCCACACTCGGTGTACAGGATGCAAATTGATGTTTAAACCTTATTTATTAGCTCGCACGGGAAATGCCAGCGGTGTTTTTCTAGATCAGGGTATCCAATATTTTGGGCGGGGGGGGGTGGGGTGGTGGTGGAAACGGCGGCGGTGAGAGCGAGAGTGGCTAGAGACTGTATATCCAGAGGCTTGGGTTTATATCATGGGCTGCTCTCGACTGTTATAATTTGTGGCACAGATTCAGCGAGAATCTGATCTGCTGAAAATATTTGGGCTGTGAAAACTCCCACACTGTGACAGATGTCAAGTCCAATTAAGTGACTCGTGTCCAGGTTTCTGTCCAATAGGCTTCCCCATTAAATATCAATTTAAAAGGGAAAAAATGCCGTCCCCTTTTCTCCGAGCCTTTATCTCTTCCGACCATCTCTAGGCTAAACCCTTTGGTACCCGGAGCGGATCCGCACGCATCTCTGCTCCGTCTGTCTGTCTGTCTCGCCCCTGCCACCTTCCGCACCCCTCCTTGGCGGCTTTGCCACTCCGGGAGGGGTGGGAGGAGGAACCGCACTTTCTTTTTGTGCGTGTGAGCGTACCTTTCCTTGCACCGACGTCCTCTCTCACAGCCGCTCCGAGATTTTCGTTTATTTTGTTTTGGTTTGCTTTCCAGAGTCCGCGTTTCTTTCTTTTTTTTTTTCTCACTCGAGAGATGCAGGAGGAGTTGGGAAGCTCGGGGACGGATGGGGGTTTCGTTTATCTCTTTTCTTCCCCCCCTCGCCAGCTCTTGAAGGACCAGAAGAAAAACTAAACCAAACGTCTCTTTTCCGACGGCGTCTCCCCCTCCTGCCCCGCTGCCTCACCAGAACCCGCGCGTCGCACCCCCGAAAACCACTCGAGAAGAAAGGAGGGAGCGACGCCTTGTCACCCGGACCCCGCGGCGTGCCTGCGCGCCGGGCCGCGGCGGAACAAAGCCGGCAGCGCCGCGCCGGGCTCCGCGCAGCGCGCAGCGGCCGCCGGGCTCCGCGCCCCGGGCTCCGCGCCCCGGGCCGGCAGCGGGCGGGGGGCGGGCGGCGGCTCCGCGGGGAAGGAGAGGCCGAGGGGGCGGGGGGGGGAAAAAAAGGGAAGGAGCCCGGCTGGTGCTGTCGCCGCATCCCTTTTGTTATTTATCGCCATCGGGGGAGAGAGGAGGAAGAAGAGCGGGGGGGGGCACTTTCCAGCGCAATTTTTTTTGCGGCACCCCCCCCCCCCCCCCCCCCGCCCCAAAACCCACTCGCAGCAGCTGCCGGTGCGTGGCAGCCCGCTGCCCCGAATTAACGGGCGGAGGCAGACTTTGCTGGGGGAAACGCTTTTTTCTCCCCTGATGCATCGTAAGTAACCGAAGTTGTTCTTTATACTCCGCAAACAAACACGGCGATAACATCGCGCATCTCTGGAGCGCTGGAGGCCGCGGCGAGGGATGAGATCGGCCTTTCCCCATCCGAGCAGGACACTTTTCCGCTCGTAATTCATTTGATTTGATTTTGATTTTTTAATTTTTCCATGCTCCGCTCCCGGAGGGTCATTTGAACTGTAAAGGAATCGCCGAGGGGGCGAGGGGACCTGGAGAGAGAGGTTGTCCAAACGACTGCTCCGCCGAGGTAAGCAGCCTTAACAATATATCCCTTTTCCAGGTAGCACGGGCATGGGATTACTGAAATGAAAAAAAAAAAGAAAAGAAAAAAAAAAAAGAAAAAAGGAGGAGGGGGGGAAAATCCTCTTTCCGGCTGAGCTCGCCAAAACCCGGCATATGGATAAACCTAAAACAAACGGGAAAATCCAACACACGCCGTAGAGAAACCTTTAAGCAACTTTCTCCAGGAAGCACCGCTGTAATTGCCCGTTTTCGTACCACCGCCCTGCGAACCCTCCCCCGGTAGTGTGCTTTCGCACAGATCCCCTCGCTTGGATCTCAACTGAAAGGTGATTTTAAACCCTTTCTTTTTTTTTTTTCTTTCTTTTTTTTTTTTTTTTTTTTTTCCCCCCAAGAGATGGCTGGTACCTGACCTGCGCTCTGGCCGGGTTTAGCCCCTGCCCCTGCCTTCTGGGCCTGATTAACGCTCCTGATTAAAAATAGAGGAGGAAGCGTTTCCGATGGCCCTGCCGAGCGGCGGCCCTTGCCCGGCGAAGCGAGCGCTCTCCTCGCCCCGCTGCCCCGCCACGCGTGCCCCGCGTCTCGCCCCGTGGGGGGAGGCTCGGCTCTAGCCCTGCCTGGGATGTACTCCTGCCCGCCGTTGAATGTCTCATTATTATTATTATTATTATTATTATTATTATTATTATTATTATTATTATTATTATTATTATTATTATTATTATACCACTATTATTATTATACCACTATTATTATTATTACTAGTCTTACTATTTACTATTAGTATTATTATTATTATTCGTTCTCATTTATTTTTCCCAACCGGGTCCAAGACCCGAGGGGGACTTTGCCTGGAAACTTTCCGTGCAAATACTCGGCGATCTGAATTAGGGGGAAGCGGGGGGGATGCGGTGCTCCCTCCCCCCTCAGTCTCGCTCCCCACCTCGCTCGGCACCCCCGCCGTACACACACACACACACACGCACACACACGTTCGTGTCCAAGGTTATTCACTAGTTGCCTGATGTATTGTTTTATTACATGCCGGCATGTCCACGGACGCGCTCGGATTTGTATTGCTGTCTACATGACAGATGGTGCTCTGTGAGGCCGCAAGAAGATACGATTCAATTTTCTTTTGAAAGGCACGTCCGCATTTATTTATTTATTTAGCCGCACCCCCCCCCCCCACCTCACCCCTCCTTTTTCGAGCAGGGAGGGGAGAGGAGGGAAAATTTAAAAGTTCGGCCGCTGCTTTGGGGTTTTGTTTCTTTTTGAATCGCACGCTTAAAAAACGGAGACTCTCCAAACATCCCCAGCTGATCGCTGGCAAATCTCAGCCCGCACAATTAGCAGCAGGAAAAAAAAAAAAAAAAAAAAAAAAAAGAAAAAAAGAAAAAGAAAAAGAGAAAAAGAAGAAGAGCAGAGAAAAGAGCAGGGGGAGAGCCCAACAGATACATCAGATCTCTTAGTTTTGATTGGGGAAATAAATTTCCCCACTGGCCTTGTTATGTTTGGGGAGCCTTGAGCTGTATATTTACAAGCGTCATGTCTGTAGCCCGGATCCCACAGCGCGTTACCGAAAGAGAAATGGTTCAGCAGAGATTGGCAGGGGAGGAAATACGATATTAAAACAAAACAAAACAAAACAAAACAAAAAATCGCCCTCATATTGAGCCATTGGGTATTGGCTTGTTTGAAAAAAAAAAAAAAATATATTCTTTTATTGCTTTCCGGGCCTGTTCCTACACCCAAGCAAGACCCGGGGAATAATGGGAGGAAGCCTATTCCGTGGACGCTGCCGTCAGAGGCTGGGAGAGGGAGGGCGAGTGGCGGGGCATCGTTTCCCCCCGGTGTCGCTTCTCCTCGGTGCTCCCGCGGGGGCAGCGCCCGGCCCCGGCCCCGGTCCCTCTCCCGCCGCCCGGAGCGGGGCCGCGGCAGCCACCGGCGACGGGGGCAGGGCGAGGGGACCGGCGTGTCCCTTGTCCCCGCCCGTGTCCCTGCACCCCCGCAACCCCCCACCCCTCCGCCGGTGCCGGTGCCGGTGCCGGTGCCGGGGCGCTGATCCGCTCTTCTCTGTTTCTCTGTCCCGGGAAGGCTCCTCCGCCCCCGCCAAGATGATGCTTAGCCCGGACCAAGCTGCCGACTCCGACCACCCCTCCTCGGCGCCTTCCGACCCGGAGTCCCTGGGCGGCGCGGACGCCCAGGCGCTCAGCTGCTGCGTCTCCGACCCGGAGCCCGCGGAGGGCGGCGGCGGCGGCGGCGGCGGCGGCGGCGGGGAGGGCCGGGGGGGCGGCGGCGGCGGCGGCGGCGGGGAGGGCCGGGGCGGGGAGGGCCGGGGCGGGGGCCGGCCCGGGCTGCACCCGCCGCCGCTCAGCCGGGAGGAGAAGCGGCGGCGACGCCGCGCCACGGCCAAGTACCGCTCGGCCCACGCCACGCGCGAGCGGATCCGCGTGGAGGCCTTCAACCTGGCCTTCGCCGAGCTGCGCAAGCTGCTGCCCACCCTGCCCCCGGACAAGAAGCTCTCCAAGATCGAGATCCTGCGCCTCGCCATCTGCTACATCTCCTATCTCAACCACGTCCTGGACGTGTAGCGCCCGACCGGCCCCGACGGACCCCCCGGCACCCCGCGCCCGCCGCCCCCCTTCTCCTTTCCTTCCTCCCCCATTTCCTTCCTCCCTTCCTTCCTCCCCCATTTCCTTCCTCCTTTCCTCCCTTCCTTCCTCCCTTCCTTCCTCCTTTCCTTCCTCCCTCCCTTCCTTCCTTCCTCCACCATTTCCTTCCTCCTTTCCTCCTTTCCTCCTTTCCTCCTTTCCTCCTTTCCTCCTTTCCTCCTTTCCTCCTTTCCTCCCTCCCTCCCTCCCTCCCTCCCTCCCTCCCTCCCTCCCTCCCTCCCTCCCTCCTTCCTTCCTTCCTTCCTTCCTTCCTTCCTTCCTTCCTTCCTTCCTTCCTTCCTTCCTTCCTTCCTTCCTTCCTTCCTTCCTTCCTTCCTTCCTTCCTTCCTTCCTTCCTTCCTTCCTTCCTTCCTTCCTTCCTTCCTTCCTTCCTTCCTTCCTTCCTTCCTTCCTTCCTTCCTTCCTTCCTTCCTTCCTTCCTTCCTTCCTTCCTTCCTTCCTTCCTTCCTTCCTTCCTTCCTTCCTTCCTTCCTTCCTTCCTTCCTTCCTTCCTTCCTTCCTTCCTTCCTTCCTTCCTTCCTTCCTTCCTTCCTTCCTTCCTTCCTTCCTTCCTTCCTTCCTTCCTTCCTTCCTTCCTTCCTTCCTTCCTTCCTTCCTTCCTTCCTTCCTTCCTTCCTTCCTTCCTTCCTTCCTTCCTTCCTTCCTTCCTTCCTTCCTTCCTTCCTTCCTTCCTTCCTTCCTTCCTTCCTTCCTTCCTTCCTTCCTTCCTTCCTTCCTTCCTTCCTTCCTTCCTTCCTTCCTTCCTTCCTTCCTTCCTTCCTTCCTCCCTTCCTTCCTCCCTTCCTTCCTCCCTTCCTTCCTCCCTTCCTTCCTCCCTTCCTTCCTCCCTTCCTTCCTCCCTTCCTTCCTCCCTTCCTTCCTCCCTTCCTTCCTCCCTTCCTTCCTCCCTTCCTCCCTTCCTCCCTTCCTCCCTTCCTCCCTTCCTCCCTTCCTCCCTTCCTTCCCTCCTTCCTTCCCTCTTTCCTTCCCTCCTTGCCCACGGGGGGCCACAGCTGGTCCCACTCCCCAGGGCTTCTCCCGCGCAGTCGCGGCGTGGCCGGCGGAGAGCCCGTTCATCAAAGAGAAGTGTGAAACTGGATTGTTTCTTCAGGCTGTCAAGTGCCCCTTTATATATATCCAAAAACATCTACTTGTGACCTTAAACGTGTGACCCATGGGTGCAGTTAAAAATAACTATTTTTTATTTATTGTAGAAGGAGTTGACAATTTATTTTTTTCAAGATTTATTTATTTTTCAGAGTGGTGGCAATTTTACTTTGGATACTTTGTGCCAATTGGTTTCTATAGTCGGGTGTTTACACTTTCTCCTGTGGAATATTTATGTTTAACTTTACGAGTGTTTGTTGGGATCGATGCAGTGTTCCTTTTCCTTTTTTTTTTTTAATTTATTTTTTTCCCTCCAATTATATTGCACTTGTGTATGACAAACCTCCCCTTCCTCCCTGTTTATAAGTATATTTTATATATATCAAGGCATTTGTTCTTGACCTTTTTTCTTTCTTTTCTCGTGTGGGATTGGCAACCACTAGCACTTAACTAGCAGAGTTTTTTTAAAACTTGTTGTTATTCTGATCTATAGTTATGTCTGAAAAGTACTTTGCAAATCGTTTATAAGGGAAGTAGTTTCTTTGTGGGTGTATATGTGCGTGTGTGTATACATGCATGTGTGTGGGAGTGAGCGTGGGCGTGTATGTGTGTGGTATATTTTTAGGAAAGGACATTTTTCCTAAAAAAAAAAAAAAAAAAAAAAAAAAAAAAAGAAAAGTAAATCCAGGACTGCTTTCCTTTGTGACAACCAAAAAAATTCTATAACCTGAAAATGTTTCATGTTCTTTGCTGTGAATCTCTTAAAACAAGAAGCGCATTTTAGGGACGAAAGAGAAAAAGAAAAAAACCACATCTGCTATCCAAAGATTTTAGTCTTTTTCAGGGTTTTTTTGTGTGTCTCTGTTGCTTTATATAATGCAATATTTTGTAGTGAAAATAGATAAATCTGGTTTCTATCTGATGCGTTTTTCATATCTCTCATGAATGGTGAGCTGTTTTGCATATAAATAAAAGTATCAAATAAAAGCTGTTTTTTCCTAATTATTTTTCCCTGTTGGTCTTTCTATAAGATGGAGATGCGATGCCCTTGTGAACAACGATTGCAAAGGCTTCTCGAGTCGTGTGTCAGAAAGCTTCAACAGGTTACCTGCCTCTTCCCGGGGGGGGGCTCGAGCCACGACACCCCCCCCCCCCCCCGCAAAACCCCAGCCCCCCTCTCCGGCTGCTCTCAGCTCCCTGCGCTGCCCAAATGTGGAGGGGGACACCCGGCCCTTTCCCCGGGTCACATCACGGCTGGCATCTGGTCGCGCGTTTCAAAGTTCGGGCTGTAAAATCAAACCCGACGCTTTGCAGGCACCTGTTTCGCCGCGTCGCTCCTCGATACGTCTGACTTTGCAACCAAAATGTACGCGTTTCGTTCTGCCTGAGCGCACCAGATTTTCTCTCTCTTCTTTAAATTCTGTTTTGGTCCCTCGCCGGTCGGGTCCAATTCTACTAAAACCAAGTGAAAATCTTGAGACCTTTCCCTGTTTTTGACCACCTCAACCTTACTCCTTTATATGAGGCTCCGCTGCCAAATCGCGTCGCTGGAAGCATGGCACAGATACAGGCTCGGTAACAGACAGGTCATTACCTGAGTAACATGAGACCTCTGTGCCGTCTCATTTATTAAATCCTTTTCTTGTTTACTGCAAGGGGTTAATTTTACCTATAATTTGAATATCGCCATTGACTCGGGCAGCTGCGTCGTCCATTGTTACTTGCTGGAGAGATAAAACCCTCCCCCCCCCCCCCCTCCCATTTTTATGGCTGACACTTTGCACAGTGGTTTAATTAAGTGTGGGCTTGACCAGCTGAAAAGCTCCATGCAAAAAGCCTGTCAGAGAGGCTGTTAATTCCACTTTCCACCAATGCACGCTTCCCACGTCCCAAGGGAGCACACGCAGGTTTGGGAGCTTGATGCAGTTTCCAAATCCTGCATCTTTCGGGGCTGAAATAACTCCACCAACTTTGGAGCTGGTTTTCTTCGGGATAAGCTTGTTTCTTAGGTTCTGTCAACATCTGAACATTGGGTCGAGTTTGATGCTAATCGCCTGAGCAATATTATAAATCCCGCCATCCAGCAAGCCCTCACGCCACCAATATTCGTGACGACTTAGTAAATAAAAAGAATAACATATTACTTTCTTCTGGAGCGTGTGAGTGAATGTTTTAGGGAAGAGGGTGCTCTTCAATACCTTACAGTAAAGCACAGTGGCTGCAGGCAGTGGCGGTTGATTCAAGCACAGGGGCTGTGGGATGAGGAGGTGTGAACCCAGCATCCCCCCGGACACACTCCCCTCTCTGGGGGGTCTTGCAAACACATCAGGTCACAGGCTGAGACGCTCGGGCTAGGTCCATGCCGTGAAGATGCTGTGGACCAAGCAGCATCTTGCTTATTAGCCCAGGGTCTCGAGTTCCCAGCCACGGGATCCTGTGCCCAAGTGGTGAGCCAGTGAGCCCCCTGTGTTGTGAGCAGAGGAGAGCGTAGCGTGGAGGTGTGTGGGGACAGCTCAGGTTTGGAAGTAAGAATATCCCCCGGGGCATCCCATTTCCACCACCCCCTGAGACACCAGAGAGCCTGCTTGCACTCAGAGAGAAAGCAGGAAGGGCTCTGCTCTTGGTGGCATCCACAGGGTCAAGTCTCAAGTTTAACCTGCCGAAGGGTCAGGGCACTTGACCTGAAGATACGTCCTTTTCTTCCAAAGGTTCATCTGATGGAAGAAATTGCTTCTCCCTACAAGCCTTGTCTCACTTCCATCTGCTCACCGCCTTGTTTATATCCTCTCACCACCGTATAGTATCATCTCAGCCACTTCTATTTTTCCTGCTGTCACCTAAAAGGAAACTCATTCTCATCTAGCAGTTGATGACTGTTGAAAACAAAATGTAGGTTTTGCTCCCCCATCCCAACCCTTTTTTATTCTTGAGAAAGACCTGAGTAGTAGGCACAAGATACAAGGCTGATGCAATAACAAGGCTGCATGGCTAAGAGCTCAAAAATCTGAATTTATGAAGAATGGGTAAACAACTTTAACTCCGCCTCATCACAAGTCTGCATTAGATAGCAATAAAGTCTAATTATATAATCAAAGTTACTTTGCCTACGTCTATGTTCCCCCAGCGGTACAGGAACAAATGACTTTGAATGACAGTGTTATAGGAGGAATGGGGTGGAACTGCTCAATGGAAGTTTATATCACGCATGGCCAATCCAAAAATTGGCAGGGAAGAAACACAGAGGTAATGTTTCCTGTCTTTTTTAGGAACCAAAGCTAAGACTAAAGATACATTCAGATGCCTTTCTTTCACATTTAAAGGGGAGCTCATCCTACGAGCCATGAAAGAAAGCATACTCAAAGACAGAGAAGGCAGAGCACTACCTCTGGTCCTTTAGCTGAGGCTAAAAGAGGTGCTGGAAGCCTGACTCAGTCCAACATATAAAACACTGCATGGAAACCTCCAGCATTCACGGAGAGGAAGTACTTCCAATGGATAGCTCTAGAATATCCCAGTACAAGGGCTGGCCGGTGCACCTGTAACGTCAGGTGATAACACCTATTTAAGACACATTTGCAGACCTATATGGACATACGTGGACATGGGGGTGCAGCACTTGTTCACACTGGTATCATTAGGCAACTGGGCATCTAACGCATTCATCCGAACCCTGGAAACAGGTCCTGACACCGATACAGGGAATGAGGACAGACCGCAAGCCAAAAGTAACTCCTACAGATAACTCTACTGATTTCCACGAGGGATAAATCTCCTAGGAATACTTTCCTAGGAGATTAAAGGATCTAGAGCACAAAATACTCCAAAATAGAGACTTGCATTTATTCTGCTCTCAGATACACGTATACAAAAGGAATGCTTTCTAGATATGGACCATCACTCACCAGCAAAGTGCACGGTACGCGTGCACTGGGGATCACACCACTCACTGGCCACAAAGTCTTGTTGTTTACGTTAAGAAGCGGGTGAGCCAGGTAGGATATTACTACTGATACTTAACAGCAGAGAAATTCCAAGGGTCTTGGATATGGTTTGATATCTTTGTAGTATTTCTAGCAAAGAGTGTGTGTGTGTGTGTGTGTGTGTGTGTGTGTGTGCACATATGAGAGAAAGAGCGATGGGGGGGGTGGGGAGCTGAAGAGGATGCTGTATGTGATATTCAGCAAAGAAATGGATCTACTCCATTATATAGCCATGAAGAAATACCAGCGACATTCTATCTGTCTATTCACATATCTATCCATCTAGCCATTCTGTAACCCAATTAACCCAGTCCTTTTAGGGTGAATAAATGTGTTCTAATATCAACCATTATTTTTCAGTACTCTCAGTTTATTCTCCAGGGTCGGACAGATCAATAACCACAATAGCAACCGACCCAAAAGGAAAAGGCAATCTCCTGGCACTTCTTATTTATTTCTTCAGAGGCGATTTTGTTTTTCCTGCCTCTTCCCCTGGTGACGGATTTTGCCTTTCCTGCCCAGAATGGCCGTGTTGTTTTATCCTGGGCTCTATTTGCATGTGGGCTTCAGATTCGTCTTTGGCTCCTTGCACGGTTTGGGATGAGACCCTCCTGTCCCCAGAGAGGGGGGCAGGTGTTGCTCCAGTCGAGCGAATGGAACCAAATTACAGGACCGTCTGTCGCCTCCTCTGGGAGCCGGCGGAGGGAGGGGAAGAAGGGGAGGGGAGCAGGATGCCGTATGACAGAAAAGAAAAGCAGAACATCATACTGATGCCGATAAGAGCCTGAAAACATGAGTCACCCCAGCCCACAGCCCCACCCAAAACCAGGCAGCAGCCACCTGAAAGAGAAATGTCAGGAGCAGAGACGGAAATAAATTGAGTCACTGGGCTGGAATAACTCAGGCTTAAAATGAGAAAGAGAGCTCAGGCCCCGTCCACTTTCAGACACATAAGCGCAGGCAGAAAGTTGGGCCAGCTAATGCTGTTTTTTATTCTCAGCTCCCTGCTGCGTGCTTTGATGTCCCCTCCTCTGTCCCTCCGGAGCAGGCTCCTCTGCCCACCGCCGCTCCCCACAGCCCAGCTCCGCTGGCAGCTCCTCGCCTCCCCTCCTGCCTCCCCTTCCTCCGGCCGCTCCTCCTGGCCCCCCCTCAGCCCCCCTGCCCTCCAGGGTCCCTGAGAGCTGCACAACTACACCGAGGTCCTGCTCCTCCACCACCACCGCCAGCCCGTGCCCGGCACTGCCGACGGTCCTTGCTCCTCCTGGGAGCTGCCGGGTGCTCCAGCTCAGGGCCAGAGTGCCAGGGCTGGTCTCTCACTTCCCCTCGAATCCGTGCGGGCTTTTACCTGATCAGCCCGAGGAACCGGGTGACACTGCAGAAGTTACACTCTTCTCAGACCCACCCGGCTGCTTCAGGCATTCTTAGCAATTTAATGCAAACCCTTGCCCTTTGTTTTTGGTGCTTTTTCCGCCCAAGCTCTCCTGCACACACGCACACACACACACACACGCACATTTGTGTCTGCAATGATAGCTCTCAGAGTGGCAGGGAACAGAGTCACTTGGAAAGTAACAGGTGACAGTTGTTCTGCTGTTCCTCACGGAAACGTGAAGATGATCAGAGAAGAGAAAGCTGCTCTGGCGAGAATTCAGAGGAGACCTGGGAGAAGGGATGAAAAAAGGTGTCATTAGAAGTGCTTAAATCAAAGCGAAAGCAGCGTAGGGTGAAAGGCAGAAGCAGCCAGGGCACGTAGGTGGAGGGGCCACATCAATCAGAGATTTTGCAGGAGGGTGGCGAGGTGTACGTATGAACGTGGGGCATGTGCAGGTGGAGCGATGAGAAGAAAAGAGCATGACAAGGCAGGCAGCAAACATGGGAAAATACAGCAGCAGAAAGTGTGAGGAAGGAGAAGGACATGAGCGGCTGGTAGAGCTGCTGGTATGGGTGGATGGGGAGAAGACACTTCATCAATCCAGAAGTAGCAGCTCACTGGGGCGGTTAGAAGCCAGT
The DNA here is from genome assembly GCF_018691265.1 of Tyto alba. Classification (NCBI taxonomy): domain Eukaryota; kingdom Metazoa; phylum Chordata; class Aves; order Strigiformes; family Tytonidae; genus Tyto; species Tyto alba. The sequence continues at coordinate 56,429,867 of NW_024881276.1, read as the reverse complement.
TCAGTCCAGGGACAGACAGACACCAGGCAGGGAGGGAACTGGAAGGAGTCGTCAGACATTCGAGGCTACTGAGGAGAGATCACCACAACTTTAATCACTGCCGGAGGGATGGACTGACACAGGAACGTTTTTTCAAGGACCAAAAGACAAGGGGTTTGCCATATGACATCTATCCTCCAGAGGAGTCCTCTGTCTTTCTCCTTGATCAAAAGTATTCTGTGCATGGGAGTGGCAGAAAGATTTGCAAACCCCAGGGTTAGAGCTCAGCACGGGATCACAGACAAGTTAAACTCAAAGAAAGAAAGAAAGAAAAGAAATGCAGGGCAGAGCAGGAGAGAGCAGAATTTGATTGTGTGCAGACACAACATTCAAAGACAACTCTTGCCCACATCTCTGACTCAGTTTTCCCAACATCAAGGGGTTTCTGCCCATTTAAGAAATGTCAAGATTTAAGACAGGCTTCAAGACTTTCCCAGAAATGACCCCTATAGGATAGAGCCACAAACCTGTATGGGACTTTTGCTATTCCAGGTAATAAAGACAAGGACTGACCATGAAGAATTGCAGGAGGACTGTGCAAGACTGATAAAATAGCACAAGAAATAAATTCAATTTAAATGAAGTGATAAGGTGATGCACGCAAGGAAGAACATTTCTAACTTCACGTATAACTGATAGGTCCGGAGCCATCCATAGAAGCAAGATCTTGCAGTTATGATATATTGTTTCGTGATAGTATCAGCTTGGTTCTTGGTGGCATAGAAAAAGAAAATGAAATGTCAGATATTATTATCACTGTAGAGAGAACAGAACAGGTAGAGAACAAGACAGAGAGCATCATTATGCCATTGCATAAAACAAAAGCAAGTCTGTGTCCTGAATACCAGGTGCAGCTCTGGTCCTCCAATCTTTCAGTGAGAATACAGTGAAAGTCCAAAAGCATCTGAGAATGGCAGCAAGGATATCCCAAAGCAGGGAGTAGCTTCTGTACAAGAAATGGATAAGTGAAAAGGACTGAGCCAGTGGTGATTTTACAGAAAGCTGTTGCATCTCGGTTAAGAAGAGGACGGTGGAAAGGGACCAGTTGCTCCTTGTCTCTTCCAATATAATTTGATAGCAGGAGGCATCAAGTGAAGCTGTCAGGTGCCAGGCTCAAAACAAACAAAAGGAGGCGTCTCGCCACAACATGCGCAGTAAAGCTGTGAGTCCCCTTCCTTGGGATGTCGTGAAAGCAAAAATGTTATAGAAGTTCAAGGACAGAAGCTCACGGAAGAGAAATCTGCTGACGATTTCTAAACGTGTAGAAGTTGCTTCCAACTCAGGCTCTCATCAAGCCATAAATGCCTGAAGGCCAGCAGACTTCTAGCAGGAAGTATCATATATACCTCTACTGGTGTGCTATTCCCCAGGGCTTCTGGTTTTGGCCTCCATTTGATCTGGGATGCTCGGCTAGATGGATGCTCAGTCTGGCTCAGTGCAACTGCTCTTCCATACATCTTCACGATCTGAAGGAAATGGATCTTTGACAGATGCCAGCCTCTTTCAGGCCTCAGTCTCTTTGGACCCTGTCATGGTTTAACCCCAGCTGGCAACTGAGCCCCACAGAGCTGCTCGCTCACTCCACCATGGGGTGGGATGGGGAAGAGAATTGAAAGGGTCAGAGTGAGAAAACTCATGGGTTGTGATAAAGACAGGTAAAGCAAAAGCCGCATGCTCAAGTAAAGCAAAACTCGGAATTCATTCATCGCTTCCCATCGGCAGGCAGGTGTCCAGCTGTCTCCGGGAAAGCCAGGCTCCACCGCGTGTGATGGTTACTTGAGAAGACAAACACCGTCACTCCAAATGTCCCCCTCTTCCTTCTTCTTCCCCCCAGATTTAAATGCTGAGCATGATGCCATATGGTATGGGATATTCAGTTGAGGTCAGCTGTCCCAGCTGTGCCCCCCCCCCCCCCCCCCCAACTTCTTGTGCACCTCCTCGCTGGTGGGGTGGAGTGAGAAGCAGAAAAGGCTTTGGCTCTGTGTAAGCACTGCTCAGCAATATCAAAACATCTCTGTATTATCAACACTGTTTCCAGCACAAATCCAAACCCTAGCCCTATACCAGCTACTATGAAGAAAGTTAACTCTATCCCAGCCAAAACCAGCACAGACCCGAACACTAAAGCTCTCTGTGTGGTGAGTCCCCAGTGGGCCAATGTGACGTGATAAATATGATCTTTTAGATAGGGAGGAGAACTTGTTCTCTGGTGCAATAAGCAAAACAGATGTGGTTTTCCTGAATGCCAAAGGGTTGGAGTTTCATGTTAGGCACATAAAGGTAAACCTACAGCAGTTCCACTGATCTCAGTGGAGCTACTCATGATTGTCACCAGAGCAACAATCCTAAGAAGGATCCTGAAGGATCCTAAGAAAGATCATGCTACAGTAGGATGGTCAAATGCAGGATGGGCTCCTGCCTTGAGTGTCTTCTCGTCCTGACACTTTTTTCAGGCCTTACTTGGACAGAACTGCCTTCTGAACAGGTAGGTCCTATTAGTCATGGTCACAAGTTCTTACCTTGCCTGAATTGCCCCAAGCAAACCTAAACTCAGGAGACCTTAAATAAAACTAATCTATCAAAGTGTTTAAAAGAAGAAAGGACTGATGAGAGACTTGAGAGTTTAGATTAAGTCATCCCGGTCATCAAAACCTACCAAAATTTGTCATACTTTAGGTTCAAGCTGCAGAAAGGAGAAAGAAAGAAGGAAGAGGAAAAGAAAGGGGAAGTTAAAATGGTGACATAAAGAGGAGTAGTGAGAACAGGGGAGTACATGAACTATGGAGGGAACAGTTGATCATCTTCTAAGTTCAATCCATTGGAGCTTCTTAGGTATTCAAAGGTGTCTCAGACAGACAAGCATTCTCAGATACCATATGTAGTTATTGAGACAACCCCAGTATAAATAAACCAGCCTAAATTCTGTGGCCAGAGGCCATCTCCAGTATGAGTCAGGTCTTGCAGCTCAGCTAGGTGTGGAGTCTCCAAAAGCGGTTTGAGGATGCTCATCCCTGAGCTCTTGATGAGGAAATAGAACGTAAAAATGATCCAGAGATTCAAAAATTATCTTTAACAGCAAAAATCACTTTCCTGTACATAGTCACATGGCTGTCTCAAAGTCTATCCTCTCTAGTTTGGCCTGTATCAGAAAAAGAGTGGCTTTCAAAGCAAGTATCTTTAAAAAAACTGTAGAGCAGCCCCGCTGGATCTCCCAGTCCAGGTCTCCCCACACAAAGCTCATCAATGCCAAAGGATTTCTTGAGAAGGACTTACCAGATTTCTTGACTCATGAAGTAGCTTCAGACAGTGTACAAAGTAAACCAGTGCAAGACTTCCTTACTCCATTAGCCTGTAACGGCATCCAAGAATTTACCTCACTTGACCTTTTCTTGAATCACTCTTAAAGCAGCTCTCAGTGGTGGGCTTACAGTGCATGCCTGGCCTACAAACACTCATAATACCTCCCCTCTATCATTTGAAGACATCCAGGACTCTTGCTACCAAACAACTTGCTTCTCAGTAGCATCCGAAAGGTGAAAGTGTTATATGAAACAGGATTCAGAGTACAAATTTACAGGCTTCCAGAGTGAACAGTATTATGAGGGATGAAGCCCAGGGTCAAGTGCCGTCAGTTGCACAGGGATTCTAACACAAGGCTGCATTGTAGCCAAAGGGTAGAACACCCTTGTAACCTTTTCAACAAGGCAGACAGTGTCAGTAGTCTCCTAAATACTTCCATCAGAAGTAAAGGTTCAGGTGAGAGCCAGCACAGTATGAGCACATCCTATTGGGATGAATATTTTGAAGTCTCAGAATCTGAAGCCCAAGGGGCATTCATCAGCAACCTCAGAAGATGGCCCAAGGACTAAATGCACGGTGAAGCTTGGATATAGCCTAAAACACAGTCTCTCTAGGGTAGGGTTAAGCCATGCTGGCAGGATGGCACAGAGAAACCCGCATTGCCTGCTAGTATAAACAAGCCGTAATAGCATTCATTGTCTTTCTACTCAGACAAACTGCATTTAATTACCGTGCGCCCAAGTTGCAGTAATCTGGATGCAGATAGATCTGAAGTAAATGGAAAGGAAATGGATTTTACGTGACAATGTAGAAAGGAAAAGCACATTAAGATAAAGATGATTAGGTGGATTGGAAGAACCTTGTAAAAGATAATTGCATTCAAAACAATAGCATCTTCGGCAGGGGAATTTCTGTCAAGTGAAAGTTATATCATTGTCACAGTCAGAGAAGTGTCCACACCAGATTGGCTCCTTCTTACTTTGAATGGTGTCTCCTCGAGTTTCTCTAAGAGTTGCAGCTTCTGGCTTGACTGACACTAGCAAAGCCATTTCTCTGAATCTCTGAATCTCGCAGCCAGTCTGCTATTTCTCAGTGTCTCACATCCTCCTGGGAGACAACATATGCTTCCCTTTTCCACCCTTTACGTGTTTAGACTGCAAACGCTCTGTCAGCAGCATAAGGACTTGACCCACCCAGCAGGAGAATTCGCAACCTGTCCAGCTCCACCTTGTCTCTGAAGCTGACCAGTCCCACCTAGCTCCATCCCACCATGAGAGGAATATAAACTCTTGGCTAACACAGATGCTTGCTTAGTCCCATGAGGTGACTGAGCCACCCGGGTATGTGGCTCTGGAGAAACAAGAACTGGCTTTTACTGTTTGAGAGTAGTTGCATGGGGATCTAATCACTGTTTCTAGCAGTGACATCTGAAGCAGAGAAAGGGAGCTAAGCAGGGATGTGTTTGCCCATCTGTAGTCAGCCAGCTCGTTAAGGTGTTATTAGATCCATCCACCAAACTAGGAGCCAGGTTTCAGGCAGTTGAACATCCCAGGCTGTTTTGATCCAGAGCTGCGGGTTAGCCTCTTCTTTACTGCTGACCGCTGCGTTACGAGAGCAGAAACTCTAATTAGTGAGTGCGAGTAACAGGTTTCACCCTTCAGCAAGGATTCAGAAGCAAGGAGGTCACCGTCATCCACTCCTGGTGTGGCTGGTACTGTATGATCTCCATCCGTGCTGCACCACAGCTGTTCTTGCCCGCTCGTCACAAAAGTCAGTTACCAGTAAGGTTCACCATATAACGGGATCCCTGTTTGACAACCCTGCAGCACAGAACTTTCAATAAATACCTACAAGAAGTAGAAATACCCAGTTAGTCTCTGGATTAGCTGATCCAACAATGCTGAGTCTATTGTATCTTAATGTCTCCTCTGATAGAGCAACAGCATGGCTGGCAAGCAGCAGTAATCTGCTTGTTGTGGTCATGTTATGTCAACTGTCTCATCATGATTCTGCTGTCTTGTCTGAGGTCCTTCCAAAAAAGATGGCTGCTTCACTCCAGCTTCATTTTTACTGGTGTTGGGAGAAGGTGCTCCTTATTTCTTCACTGTATGCATCTATCTGACAAGCTTATTTGACAACAGTCTTCTGTGGTGGTAGGGCTAATCCCACCATTTGCAACTTTGCCTCTTATCATAAGGATGCATAATTGCAACTTCTGGGTACCCGAATCACATATTATTTGTTTTATCTTGGCTTTTTGTATGTTAGAGCTCCCAGAGACTCTGATTGACAGCATTTCTGTTAGGATTTTTCTTGTTCTTCTGTTACCTATTGACTGTGTGGCAACCCGCACTGCTGTGGTACCATTCTGAACTGTAACAGTGCTGAGCATCCATCCAAATCTGGGGCTGTGTCTTTCTTCAGTAAGCACTTTAGTAGCTAATCCAATAGATTGGGAAGTACAGATATTTTGGTGTCAGGTACATTGCATCCAGGAAAAATTGCTTCCATGCATATGGAATCTTCTTGATTGCTGACAATTAACTGTTTTTGGAAGGGTCCTCTTTACCTTTTCAGAGTCAATAATATTTACTGGATGAGTTTTTGCTTCAGGGTCTTGTTCATGTCAGCCTCCATAAACCCTAGACACAGTTGGCACCCATCACCTCTGATTTCTCATTTCGGGCATCTCATGGTTAATTGCCTGCCTTCCTTTTGGGATAACGGGAAGACCAATGGCACACTCAACGTGCTGTAACCCCGCTGCCATCCTTCTGTTTGTCACAGCCTCTATCTACTGAGGAGGTATCTGTGCTGGGGCCCTGTTGAAGTCCAGGCCTGACATAAACAGCATCTTCCTCAAGGTCTATAAGTTTGATTGCTGTCAGTCAGAGCCTTGATGCTCAACACAGACCACCCTTTCAACCCTTGCTCTCTATTGTCTTCTTCTGGTTTCACACAGACCCATATTTCTGTTCATATTTCATGCACAGTAATCTTACTATTTCATTCATGGTAACCCGATTATTTCTGTTACTTATCTCTAGATATCTGACAAGCTTCATCAGCTTCCTTGATGCCACTGGCCTTCTGACGGCAGCATGAAACACCTTTGGCTCCTCTCTGATTTTTTCAGTTCTTGAACACCTTCGATGTATCCCTTTGAACATATTTTTCTTGACTACCTGGCTGTGTTAATTTCAGGCACATCGTTTCTATCATAAGAAATACACAGTTTTGCTTGTTCAGCTGGAAACCCTAGCTTTTTCCAAAGTTGCTCCAAGCCACCAGTCATGGTATTCATCTGTTCTTTCCCATATCCAAATATCACCTCTGCAGACCTAAGTATCTTTATACCACCAGTCTTGCTGCTATTTTCCTGGGAGCGGGGGTAAGATGTGAAATGCAGCTTGAATGACAGTCAAAGGAAGGGATGTTTCCCAGAAAGGGTGTTGAATGCATGCCAACGAGCACTCTGTTTTTCTAAAGCCTTGTGCCGGAAGCCTGCTGATATATCATGTTCAGGTAATATATTTGGGGATCACAGAAAAAATGTCTGTGATGGCCTGCAGTGAAAAATATTCCCTTTAGTTTATTTGTTTCACATCAGGAACTAAAGGAAGAATGTCACCTATTTCACCTATGACAGCAATATCTCCTTAATTGACTTTTCTCCTTGCTCAGTGACTCCTGATGCTACAAAGTTGGCCCTTAGGGAAATGCAAAAGAAACTTCTTTCCCGTGGGCTCCATCCCCACGAGCCGTGCTTCACGGTCTCTCTTGTGGTACCCAGCACCAAAGCAGCCCCACGGGGTTAAGCCCATTGCAAGGAGAACACAGCTCACATTCCTTTGCTCTGTATGGACGGGTCACGCACCGTGGTCAGGCATGCCAAGGATGGACAGACAGTTTGGCTGTTAATCTCTGACAAAACTCTGTGGGGCAAGTGCAAATGAGATTTACTCTGGTTTTCTGTGGAGGCTCACAATCTGGTCAAACTGGGACAGTTTTTCAGAATATGACAGAAGTCATATCCCCCGCAGTGGAGGCCCTTTCAAGCCAAATTTCTAGTCTCTGCTCCACAGAAGCTTTAGATCTTCTCAAAGAAAGGCACCACGAGTCAATTTTAAACTACAGATACATCTGTTTCTTTTTCTCTAACCTCGTTCCGAGAAACTGCTTTTGAACTGCTTCAGATTAAACTCAGCTCCCCCAATCCAAACCACCAGAAACATCGACCATGGCAGATCTCAACCTCAGGGGTTACATTTGACTTGGTTGTAAGACATCGGGAACAGATTCTTATAATGGAACCAGCCTTGTAGAAAGTGTTGTCAAAAACTGCGTTTTCTTGTTTTCCACAAATAGCTGTTGCAGAAAGCAAATAGAGGATCTGCAAGCAACCACCTATTGATCTGTACCTATCTGCAATGCTAAGGGCCCTATTTCTGCCACATTCATTTTTCTGTCTTTTCGGTAAAACAGCTACTACTGTGATCTCTTCTCCTTTCAACCTCTGCATATACCCACCAGTGCATTAATCCCTAGAAATCACCTCTTGCGGTTGCTTGATGGATGAATTCAGCAGAGGCACATCCTGCTAATATACCAATAGTGCGCCGTTAGGCCAAGCTCAAGGGGTCTGCTTTTGAATGACAGACAGGGGAGCGGCCATAGCGTGCACCCTGCGTGTCAGATGGATCCCCTGCGAGAAGAGGTGTAGAGAGGAGAGGGGATGTGCTGCCCATGCAAATTTTCTACATGAGACTAGCCCCCAGACTCCACATACAGAACCAGGTTCCTTCCGACGGCTAGGACTGAAAAGGGACACAAAGGAGCAGTGCTGGCCGGTCCTACGATCCCCACACTTCGTTTAATCCTGCCCTGGAGAAGAATAACTGAGGACCACTGGAACCGAACAACTCCTGTCTGAAAGAAACACGTACACGCCTCGCTTGAGGTGGGAGATGCCAACCAAGGGAGGATTTCATCCATAAGGAAACAGCTCCACCTGTGTGATTGAAATGAGATGTGAGACACTTAGAAAGATTTCTAAAGCTTACACGAGCATAACCACTGCTTGTATTCGTTGCTTGTTAAATGTATTTATTTGCATTTCTGTTGGTGTGAACAGGCCAGCTTCAGCTCATTCACTGTTCTTCATCTGTTCCATTTTTTCTTGCTCCCTCTCTTGGAGCCAGGCACCCACAGGCACGTCAATGAACTTGCTGGATTGGAGGGGAATGATGGACACATTTTGGTGGGATCTGTTGTGCACCACTTCTGAAAAGGAGGCAGAGCCACTAACACAGCACTAGAAATCTCACTTGAAACGACTGTTTCTGAAAATCTGGGCTGGGACCAGATCTTATGTTTTGCAAAACTCTCTCTTCTGCTCCCCAAGACTGATTCTATTACTTTGTTGTGTTTATTGCAACCTGGGTGCAATAGGTTCTCATGGTGAATATCCCTTTAACAGTCCTACACCGATTACTCATGTGCTACCTGCTCAGTGGAAAAGAACCAGTGAATCGCATTTCTTCAATCGCCAAAGATTCCCCTGCCTCCCTTTCCATCATTACATCTCTGGAAGCTCTTTTCCTCCTTTTTATTTCAGTCCTGGGTGTCCCCTGAGCTCCGTGATTGCATTTAAAACAGACACAATGACATTATGAAGCATTAAACTAATGGCATTTGAGACCATTTTTCTCCCGTAAACCATTACGACGTCCCTGGAATGGCTGGCAGAGGGATGAGCACCAGCGCCGCCGTCCAGGGCTGCATCCCTCTCTGCTGTTCAGTGCCCGCCCTGGGATTCGAGGTGCCATCTCTTGTGCTGCTCTCGCTGTAACAATCCCCGAGAAAGCTGTTTTGATCTTCAGATGAGTTGTTTGGCACGACCATAATGACAAATATGTGAATGGGGGGTTAACCATGAATTGCAAAGTACCCATCAAATCCCCAAGGTGGAGAGGAATATATCTTGCTTCACACCCTTTTGATGTATAGTTAATTACACGAATCTGGAACTGTTACCATGTGCAAACACAGTGAAAATTGACTTTCTAAGACATCCCTGGCCCCTCTGCATATGTTGCTCGCTCTAGCCCAATACCGTGCTCTGTCTGTACACACACAAACATATAATCAGTGCTGGTTTAGATTCTTTTTTGATAATCCAGCTTTATAAAATGTTAGAGGGATAGAACAGAATGTAGCATCCTTCAGGCCTGATGCAGCTTTTTTAAAAAGAAGGAAAAAAAAAAAAAACTTATTTTATATTGGTTGTTCTTTCTCTTGCCTGAATAAAAGCTTTAGCACAGCTTGAAAGGGTTGCATGTGCTGAAATGTAGCCCAAGGATATGTGTTATTATCCATCCCCTCTTGACCAGCAGGGTCTCGGCTCTCTCTCCCTTTCAGCCTTTTGTTTGAACAGATGGGATTGGGGAACGAAGGGAAAGAAAGGCAGTCTGTTCTCATTAACGCTCCCAGTACACAAACACAAACCTGAGCACAGGGGACCTACAGAACAGGACTGCTTCCACTCCATACACATCCACTGAGACCATATGTACCTGCACACAAAGGCAGACAGAAGACCCACATCGAGCCAGCTACTAGGCATTTACCAAGGATGACTCCTCACCAACTAATTAAAAATATTTTTTTTTTTTTTTTCGAAAGCCCTCATAGGTCATTTCCTTTTTATTCAGCTGCACAATTTAAAAAATAACCTTCAACCGATGTGATGTTGAGGCTGTTTTAAAAGAAAGACTGCCATCAAATCAGCCTAAAACCTGAGCTGGGAGCACTTGCTGTGTCTTGGTCTGTCGTGAGCTATGTGAAGAGGTTTCAGTCTGAACCTGCCAGACCAGGGACAAGGTTCATCCAGCCCAGCCTCCCTGCAAGGACCAAGGTGTTCAAGAATCTGCTGTTGGCCATGATGTCCTGTCCATTGAGAACATCTCACAGACTCTGAGGCCAGGGTAGACTGTAACACCACAAAGTCAAGTTCTGTTTCTATAATAGCTCTTGTATATTTCTCCATATTTACTGGAAGCATCATTTAAGCAAATATTTGATGCTTTTCCTGATTCGTGCATGGTCTTCAGCCTCAATGATCTCCTGTGGCAGCGAATGCCTGCATGGACAGCATGTGGGGAAACATCTCCTTCCAGCAAAGCTTGACTCCTCGCTCTGGAGTCGGACAAGAAGCTCCAGGCTCTGCAGCCTGGTGGCTCACCACCCTGTGGCAGCTGAGCAGAGGTGACCGCCCGCAGCTTGTGACAAAACCCAAAGCCACCTGGACTAGCTTGGCTTGCGAAGGTGAGGGGGGTGAGGTGGGCTCCTCAGCACCCCACCGCACGCCACGCATCCGCCACAGGTGCAGGGCATACACAGGTGGCTACCGCCGCCTGGCTGGCCCGGGGCAACTCATTAAGCCGCCGTACCACAGCCACACGCCGGGCTCAGACCATGCTTGGTGCCACGGCACAGCGGGTCTCTGCCTGAGCATGGCGAGCTCCTCCAGATACAGAGCATCTCTGGCTCCCCTTCCCAGGTGGCGACCCTCACCGCCGCGCGGAAAGGGCTTTCAAGGCAGCTTGGGTCTCACTGCCTCCTCCCTCCTCTCCAGGTCAGCTCTGGCTCTGTTTGTGCTCACCTGCCCTCCCCAGCTCTGGGTCAGGCCTGAAGGGAAGACGTGCCAGACATCCGCAGCTTGCTTAACAAGGAGCCCCCAGATCAGAAGCACAACGGGCACTTGGAGGCTCTGAAACTACCGATGAAAACGAGTAGAGTCAGGAACCAATTCCCCAAATAAAGTCATTGGTTAAAGCCCCTGACTGACCTTTGTATTTGATCATATTTCCCCAGGAGCCTTGCTATACCCTAACGAACATAATATCTTTATTTAGCTGTCGGGTAACAAGTTGAGCAAAGCTTGAGAGTGGGTCTCCTCCAGCTGCAGTAGGCTGCTGTGAGCTGGAGACGTGGCAGGCTCTTTCCTCAAGTGTATAAGGAAACACCCGTGTATTATGTCCAGCATCAGGTAGATCTATATTTCATTACAGCCCCGGGCATTTGACATGTAGTCTCGAGAAAAGAGAGCTGTCATTTTTTCCCCAGGTATTGCAAGCATAGGGAACACAGACCAGAAAATGAAGTGGTTCTCCCCGCAGGGCTGTTTGCAGAAAGATCACAAGGGGGCCAAGGCAGAGAAGCAGTAGTACCTCTGCTCGCAAGCTCTCACGTGCTCTCTGGGCATGCAGAGGCGGGTTTCCATAGCCGCACACCTCCTTTGAACACCTTCACACCAACACGTGCGCTTCAGGTTATTGCCAGCAGTCGAGTGACTGGCAAGGCACCCTCCACTGACTTTTTTCCATGCACCGTTGCCCAGTTTCCACAAAAAAGAGCGGCAGGAGCAGAGCCCAAATGGACACCCCCTCTGTTCCCCAACCACGGACTGGCACAGAGCGAGCTAAAGGCTTACGGGCGGCTCTGCGGGCGGTGGGACCAGGTTGCATGTCAGCTATACCATGAAGGTGGAGGTGCCTGAGCTAGCTCCCTGGCAAAGCTGCCTCCGGCCCAACTGCTCTTATTAGCTGAAGCACAGCTTGTGCCCTGAAGCAGCACCGTATCAGCGTGGTGCAGAGCACAGCTAATAAACCTTGATGGGCCCGAACCGGCAGCAAGCAGGCACGGCGCAGCCCTCCTCCGCTCACCGTCAGAGAAGGCAGCACAAGTAGTGTGGCAAAAGGAGCCAGGGCTTGGTACGAAGCGATGTTCAGGAGAAACCCCCCATTTCTCTGCAGCCCACCTCCCAGTGCTCCCAGCCCACGGCTGGGGATGCAGTGCACTAGTACCTGCAGTTAGCAGCGTTCCCCCCTAAGGTCTGCCCACACCTCACAAGCGAAGAACATCAGCTTTAATTACACAGCACCTCAGGCAGGCAATGGTTAGCAGAAGAGATCAAACCACCAGCCACCATTTTCAGCAGCCTGTAAGAACAACATTATCTCTAGGCTGATGCTTTGCCCATTAGCACATCTGCATGGCACTAGGAATAGATCCCATTCTTAAAAACCCAGTCAGCCCATCAAGGAACATAGGCCCTCAAGCTTTTCAAAGCAAAACACTTGAAGTTTGGGCTCAGCAAACATAATATGGCTCAGCAGCTTTCACTCTTCCCAGCAAGGAAGACAACGCTTTCAGCCGGACCATTACAACCTGTTTATAAGGGAAGAAAATAAAACCCCCCAACAATCTAGAAAAATCAAAACTTAACAGTCAGAAGGGACAGCTGAAGTCTAGGAGTGTCGAAGTTCCTTAGTTTTCCTCTGTCTTTTTGGCTGAGGCAATCCTACAAATTCAACTGTTGCTTTCATCCCGCACCAGAAAACCAGCCTGGAATTTGAAGTTTCACATCTAACAAAAACTCTTTGCAAAGAAACAAGTTTCAGATCAATGATAATATTTTGCTTCACCTTAACAAAAAAGCTTAAGTGACAGGTTGCTGGAAAGCGAAATACTGAAAGAGAGCATTTCAATAACTTGGAGATGTTCCACTTTTAATTTACCTGTGGGGTGAAAAATGCCTGTGTACAATCGAAAGGAGGTCACAGTGCAGCTGCACAGACAGCGATCAGCTTGGGCTGTGAGTCATCCTGCTTCTGGTATGCTGTGTCACAGGAAGATTGATCAAACTCCTCTCTGTGGGTATTTCCAAAATGTCCCAAAGCTATAAAGGTAAGTCTGATAGGAACAAAATGATGTTCCTCCTGGTAGCTATACCTTTTCCTTACGCAGCTACTATCAGCCAAGCTTGGAAACAGGATGCTGAAAGACAGCTCTTTGGTCCAATATAGTCATCACAAAATTACATATGATGTATTGCTCCATCATGTACAAGAGAATCTCTTTCTCTTTTTCACACCATCTGTGCTCAGAGAGCAGGACAGCACTGTGCTACCAGAGCCTGCAGTGCCACGGGAGAGCTCAGCCTGTGCCAGGCTGTGCCCCAGTGCCACCAGACAACCACTACTTGAGCTCCATCCTTCGACACTTGCTTGGGTCAGCAGCTGTCAGCAGCTGGATGCGCTCTGCCATACCCCGGCACAGCTTTTCTAATGCCTGGAACAGAAAACAGACTGACACCCAGGGTACCACCACCAGTGGGGCTCAGGGGGACAAATCCCAAATGCCAGCTAGCGGTGGGGGGCCCACCAATGCCACTGGGAGTGCTCCTTGGGTCTATATGATCTGTCAGTGTAGATATACCTGTTTATACCCAGCTGAAAAGGACCAAGGGATTACAAGTGGAATCCAAGCAGGGTGCCCTCATGTCAAATAATGCCACGCACATTCTGGACTACGTTAGGAGGCAAGTGGCCAGCAGATTGAGAGAAATTACTGACCCGATCTGCTCGGAGCTGGTGGGGCTGTGTCTAGATATTTTACACTGTTTGGACACCTCCCCCCACGCACAGTTTCAGATGGATGTCAAAAAACTCGGAGGCGTCAATTGAGAAGGTGGGGGGCCTGGAGCACATAACCTATGAGAAAAGGTTATAGGAGACGGGTTTGTAGTCTGGCGAAGAGAGACTACTAGGCAATGTAAGAGCAGCATACAGTTATTTCAAAGGGAGCTCCAAGGATGATGGAGCCGAACTCTCACACAGTCCCAGTCACCCACAGGTCATGGAGAGGATGTGGAGAGGCTGGAGGGAGAGCTCAGTGCGAGAGCTCCTAAAAACAGGCGGAGCCATTCAGGAGCGAGAGCCTCTGCAGGCAGAATGCGACTGCCCTCTCTCCAAAGTTTTCCTGGGATCAATAGCCAGAGGTCCCAGTTCAAGTCAAGGGTCAAGTGTTTTCATTGAGCTTCAGAAGTTGTGATAACTCTTCTGTGCAACAGAGGCTGCTCCAGAAGTATGTCAGTTGTGCAGGGGTGCTTTTAACCTGGTCTTGGTTCCAGTTTTGCATCATTTCCCTCCATCTCCCTGCATAACTCCCCTCCAAATGAATATGGGACCATCATCATCCTAATCCATCTAAGGCATTTAAACTTGGATCACAGCTAATACAGAGGGGTTGGAGACAGCAAGTAAAACACCATACGTTAATTAGCTTTGAAAATTGCACGAATCCAAAGCCAAAACTTCCCTTCATCTGGACTCTGCAGAACTGCTGATATGGATAGAGATCTGAATCTTGTGTCTGGCTTATCCAAGTGCACCTAAGTGGCAACCCCTTACTGACAGGGAAGGATGGGCTGGCTGCTGGACGGCAACTGCTGGCTGCTGCCAGTTCCCAGTACTTCAGCACTGCCACTTGCTCTGTTGTCAATGAAATAGCTGAAGCTGGGATGTTCAACTTATATGGACCTTCAGCTTTGCTGCCTGAACCAGCTCCTACCTGACAGCTTGCTCTTACTCCGAGTTACACAGAAAACCAAAGCACCTGGTGTAGCTACAGCACAGACTGGCACAGACTGGGGCTTAGGTGCCAAGCTGTGAAAGAAAATGGGAAACTGGGGTGGGTAAGGAGGCCCAGCTGAAGAGAACAAGAAGCCTGTCTTGCAATCCAAAATGAAATAAGAGGGCTCGGCAGTGGCAGCACTGACAGGAGGAGCAGTGGCCCCTCCATGCTGTCTGGGTTATTTCCCAGAAGGGACAGCAAGGCCTTTGTAATCAGGCTCAGCTGGTAATCAGGCAAAATCCAAACCAGCATAAAGACTAAATTATCCCTTAGTCTTTCCAGCTCAGGGGAAAGGATATTGATGGGGGGGGGGGTGAGGATGGCTGCTGGACTGCAGCTGCCAGCAGCAGCCCATGAAGACAGAGAAACATCTTTCCACCTAACCTGCCCCTCACCCCATTGTCATTCAAATAGCCGGCGCCTGGCGTGCAAAGGGCACACGGAAATCCCGAGCGCCCTGCTCAGCCGCACACCAGCATAGCTGCGGGCACCCTGCGGCCCTCCTCTGGGCCGGGGTGGGGGGAAATAACGCCATCTGCTCCTGCGAGCAGCCACCGAGCGCCGCCTCGAGAGCCCGCTGCTCGCCCCCGGAGCTTCGCCTCGACCTTCTCCTCTCTCTGGGCTACAAAAAGGGGGACCGCTGCCAGGCTGAGTCAGCCTGAAACGTGGGCCCGGCAGACCAGGTTAAACCGGAGTCCAACTGGCCGGGTAATCTCGTTTCCGTCGGTGCTGGCAGAGCGGGCAATGTCGCACCCTGGGAAGGGGAAGGGTCTGCCTCGCTGCTGGGCTCGACCTTGAGAGAAGGGTTTATCACACCTTCAAAACCCGGTAGGCCCGTCCCCCACCTGTTCAAAAATCGTAGCCCTCAAAGTTACTTGATCATCTTGAAATCACAGGATTTAATTTAAATAAGTAGTCTTCAGCGCGTGTTTTCGGTTGGGAAGGGGCTAGCCTTTTTTGCGCTTTGGTTTCTGAACCTTTACGACCCTGCCACGGGTCATGACTTCAGGCCGCCCTCTGCTACTGCTGGGGCGAACTTTAGGTTTTAAAAATGGAAAGCCAGGTCCGGAATTCCACACCTTCGCTCACGCCCAAGCTCCTCTGACCTTCAGCCCCCCCCCCCCCCCCCACGCTCAGGCCCTAGCCGCCCTGTTGGCTGCCGCGGCAAGTGTGCTGGGCCCGTGCTGGAGCCCTGGCGCTCAACAGGTCCCGGCTAAAGCACCTCTCAACCACACAAAGCAGAAGGTCCTTCTGCAACCGGGCCCGATCCCCGGCCGGGCCTGCGGTGCGGCCCCACGCGTGGCTGCCGGCACAGCTCCCCCCCCCCCCGCAGCGGCCCTCGGGGCAAGCGGCGTGACGGGGCGGGCAGCTCTTGACCCGGCGCAAGGCAGGCGACGGAGGCGACGGCGTGACACCCGCCACACCGCCGCCGCTCCCTCCCTCCACGCACGGCCTCGCCCGTGGGGGGCCCTCCACGCGGGGAGGAGGGGGGGGGGGGGGGGAGCCTCCCCACAGCCGCGCGGGCAGCGCCACGCGCGGAGCGGCGGCGCCACCTGGCGGGCGGAGGCGGCGGCGGCGGCGGGCGGGGCCTGGCGCCTCAGGCGGGGCGGCGGGCGTGGGTGCCGTGGCGTGGGTGGTCCGCGGGTGGGGGGGCTCTGTGGGGACACGGCGGGGGCACAGGAGGGTTTTAGGGGTCAGTCAAGGCCCCTGCGCTGCCGGCCAGGCGGGAGGAAAAAGATTTGCTGGCGTCTCTCCGTTTAGCAGCGGTGTCCTAAGAGGACGCGCGTTTGTGTTGCCGCGCGCGTGACAGCGCCGTCCACGGACGTCCCAAGAGATTCGGGACGGGTTGGACACTTGTCTAAAGCTGGTGAAATGGGGAGGGTCTCGAAAAAAATGTGATTTTTTTTGAGCCTACAGGCTCCGCAGAGGAAGGGTGGCCCGGCAGAGGCAGAAGCCGGCTTGTCGCCTGCGTCGGTGAGCTGCGCTGCGAGCTCAGCGCTTCTTTGGGGGGGGGGGGGGGGGGGGGGGCTGTAGTTCCCTCAGAAAGGTGCAGCTGGACAGACAGATGTCTTCACGAAGTAGGGGTTTGCCTAGGCTGCCCCGTGGGAAACCCGTGTCAGTGAGTTTGCTGACCGGGAACACCACGTCTGCATCCTCCCCCCCCCCCCCGTGCGTCCCTCGCCCGGCCGCCTGACCCGCGCTCCTGCAGCTCCCAGCCCCGCGGCTGGCTGCTCCCAGAGCTGGGCTCCTCCGAGCTCGGGGGGGTGCAAGTGAGAGATGCTTGCTTGCTGTTTTTCTGTTGGAGGAGACCCTGCAGGACTTTAGGAGCAGGCCAAGGGCAGAGAAGGCAAAGACAGCAGAGCGACAGGGCAACCTCACCTGGACGACGTGGTCACCCCATCACCTACTTTGCCCGTGTCAGAGGAGACGGGGAGATCAGTCCCCGTTGCCTGCGGTGGCAGGCACACCACCACGCAAGGGACGCAGCCGTACCCCACCACCCAGGAGACTCAAGAGCCACCGGCTCAGCCTGATGACCCTGCAGCAGCTGCTCTCAGTCTTCTGACGACTCCGAGCTAAAGCGAAGTCACTTCGAGCTTCGGAGTTTGGATCCTGATTTAGACCTCTGCGAGTGGGCACTGGGTCTGCGAGAGGGCACAGCCTTGATCAGCTATGAAAAGGCACCCCAGCACAGACTTTGTTAATTAAAATTACTGATGTGTGTAGAGCTGATAGTCCGTGAGAAACTGCTGATGACTGGATGTAGACTTATAACCACCCCAGCCTATCGATCACAAATCAGCCACTAACAAGAAAAGAGAGCAATCCTGTTATATTAATTGCACCATATCATTTAAGAAGCTCCATCTACCTAAATCTTGACAGGCCTTCAGGAGTTGGGCTCTGATCCAGGAAAACAGTGACCCACATGCTTAACTTCTGGCACAAGGGCAGACCTAGTGGGATGCAAAATTAAGCACAGGCCAAAGTGTTTTTTTCGCTGGTTTCGAGACTGTACAGGCTAACACTTCAGAGAAGGTCAACATCTTGCAGCATGTCAGCATCATCAGGGAGATGGATGGAGTGCTGCTTCCTAATTTTACTTATGCTAATAAATTCCCCACCTGTGTCCAGTAATTTACAGGCAAAAAAGGCCAACCTACTGTCACTGGGTAGCTATAAATAGCAGCTGGACATAGTGTTTGGTTCACTAGAGTTCAGTAAGTGAAGTCTCCTGGGGCCTGAGGACTGTGGGCAGGTTTGGTCGCTCCTGCACCCTTTCCCCGGGTACCAGGCTCACCAGGTTTCTTTCACAATGTTTCCAGTGAATGGGGGGGGGGGGGGGCGTGGTTCAGGCCTGATACTCAAGCAGTGGTCTCCCAGCTCTCATCTGAGACAGAAGTTAAGTACCGGAAAGAAATTTGGGATAAAAATAAAAATATTGCATTTTAAAATGTCAAAGGATACTTCCACTGTTTTATTGGAACAGTTCTGTCAAAACACAATTGTGAAGTCCTTTACGTTGCAGGATCTGTGCTTTCTGCCACTGGAGACTGTTAATTGGATATTTTTCAATTAGCACTTCAAATAATGGCACTGAGGGTCTGCCTGAGGTGATTCTCAGGTAGCCTCTCCCTTTTTGGCATGTGCAGTTATTTGGGTTCACGCTGTCAGCATAAATGGTGCTGTTCAGCCACACAGTTTTGTGTATGTTCACAACACATGGAAGTCAAAAGGACTTTCTTAAATACATGGGGTCTTCAGCAGATTTGAAAAATATTAAATACATCACTGAATCAGGCCCTGTCCTGACTCATTTAGCTGCCTAAATCTCTGCTTTGTGGGTCTAATCAGGACAAATAGTAATCAGAATGAACTGTAGGAGCAGCAAAAAAATACAAGTTTCACATCTTCATAAGACTAGCCCTAAATACTTAATTGCCTGTTTAAACCCCCAAAATCTGCTACTTGCAAATGCAGTAGTGATCCAGAAATGACTGCAGCCTGAAATTGGTCTTTAAAAGGGCATTGTGTTCATAGTCTGCAGGCTTTAACTCAGGCAAAATAATAATGTAAGTAGTCCAGAAAATGTTACTTCGTGGCAAGGCATGCATTTGTATCTTTGTCAAAATGTCCCAGATAGCATAAGGAAAGCTCTGTAATCCTCCTGGGAATTTTTCCCTGTGTACTTGAAAATGGAAAGAATAATAAAAATTGTAAAAAAATATAAATAAATAAATAAATAAGAAGACATGGGAAAAAAAAGGAAGGAGGAAAAAAAAAAAGACAAAAATATCTTGAACAAGGAAGAATGGTTATATTTACTAATTTAAAGCTACCTTTGTTTCTTGCTACTGGCTGTTAAAGTCAGAGCACAAACTGCAGTGCTAGATCATTTTAGATCCTCTTTTCACATATGACATTTTCCTGACTGCGCTAACTAACAGCTCGAATTACTCCATCCCTGCCCTGCATATCCGCACCTGCTAATCTGGGGAGCTTTGTAGGAGCTTAGCTGCAGCCTTCAGCGTGCGGGTGCTACACGCGGGGCTGCGACGTGCGGGTCCCGAGAGGCGGAAGAGCCGGGTTTGCAGTGCTGGTTCCTGACACCACGTGCGTGCCCTGAGACGGAAGAGGACGGAGAGAACACCATCAACGTGCAACCTCGCTTCTTACCTAAAAACTCTCAGATCCTCCAAGCTGACTTGTAACACCTGCTCACCAAAATACTCCCCCCATTCAGGGGTCTCCAGCCTTCCCTGGGGCCATGGAGCTCAGTAAGGGACCTGTTGAGAGCAACGTCATAGTTTGCTCTCCCTGTCAAACCGTGAGGAGTATCTGAAGGCTGGCCACAGGCTGGCATCTGGTGGTCTGAACTTCCCTTTGGTACAACATCGCTTGGAGTCTACCAGCTTGTACAGCTGGCAGCCGTACAAGTGAGTCCAGAGTCATCTTTTGATGAATTCAGAGGAGAAAGGTCCAAGCTACATCCAGTGCAGATGCCACGCCCTAGTTTTTGAGATTCTTCTTACCCCCAGTGCCAACTAAAATTCACCTGAAGAAGAAAATTCTTTGCTAGCCTGGAGACAGCCTGTCTCCCGCAGGGATGCAGTGGCTCACGCTTTCCTTGCACCACTAGAGAAACCCACACACCTCCCAGAGATTACACTAGAAACCAGGCTCCGTATCCGCTGCACACCCCCTTTGCCCGGTCCCCTTTCCCCTCCCAGACCATTCTGCCGTGCCCCGCACCCGGCCACCTCCAGGTCCTATCTGCCGGTGGGTGGGCGGCCCCTTGGCACCCCGGGGATGGAAACAGGAGCACGCCGTGTGGAATGACTCCCCCCCACCCGGGGGGAGAGCTGACCTCTGCAAGCTGGCGGCGGAGGCAAGCGTTATAAAAACGAGCGGACCCAGCAGCCCGTGATGGAAGCCACTGCCCAGGCTGCAGCTCGGGGGTGCTGCCAGCTGGTGCTTAACGAAGAAACCTCGGGTTAGAAAGAAAAGCAAAGCCATGGCCTGGCACAACACCCTGCTGGCCCCGGGCTTGGAGATGCACAGCTACCGCCTTTTCTCCAGGAAAGTGCTGGCTGCATGTTGTTGGGCATGCTGGGCTCTTTTTTTGTGTGTGTGTGTCCCAGGACAGGGCTGGTGCAGGAGGCTGCTGCTGGGGTCTCTTCCTTTTAGCAGAGCCCCTCACCAGGTGGAGCCTCAGCCTCGAGGCTCCGAAGTGCTCTGTCCCAGGATGAGGAGACTTCAGCAACACACGCCAGTGCCCCTTCAAGCACAGGTGACAATTTCTAAGGAGAGGTGCAGAAAGATTCAAAAGGAGCTCTGAAACTTTGCCTCTGGCCAAAAAGCTGGTACCCACCCTGAATTGCAGGTAGCAGCTTATTTTCAGGAAGGCAGAGACATGCTTCTTCCCACCGTCATCTGCAACGGCAGTTCTCGTCCATCCCTACGGAGCGAGGCAAGCTCTCCGCCTTTTTGCTAGCTTCCACCATATCCTCATATAGCTTGTGATTTTCAATTCCTTCTGTGGCTCTTGACTGCAGGTTTCATGCTATTACTGAAGCATTCCGGCTTCCATCTTCAAACAGAGAAACTTTAATAGAGAAGCTTTTGCCTCTTTTGTGGCTGCAAGCAAAAGCCTGAGCACAGGCACCCAGAGGCTGCCATGATAGGGAAAAATATCACAAGCAAGACGCTTCTCAGATCTCCTGGTTTCTAGTCTGACAATGATCTGAGGGAAGGGGATACCTGAGTCATTACTTCTGAATTCTTGGGAATGTGCTGTAACTGTACCCCAGCTACATACCAGTATCCATGGTAGGTTTGTTGGCAATAGGGCTTATTCACATAGAAGAGTTTGAATCTAAAAAGTGCCTGGCATAAAAAAAAAAAAAAAAGAAAGAAAAGAAAAGAAAAGAAAAGAAAAGAAAAGAAAAGAAAAGAAAAGAAAAGAAAAGAAAAGAAAAGAAAAGAAAAGAAAAGAAAAGAAAAGAAAAGAAAAGAAAAGAAAAGAAAAGAAAAGAAAAGAAAAGAAAAGAAAAGAAAAGAAAAGAAAAGAAAAGAAAAGAAAAGAAAAGAAAAGAAAAGAAAAGAAAAGAAAAGAAAAGAAAAGAAAAGAAAAGAAAAGAAAAAAGAAAAGAAAAGGTATGCCCAGAGCATGCATAAAGGTCTGCCTGTAAGACATCAGTACTGACTGGAAAGCTGTTCACCCTAGAAATGCAAGTGCCTGACAGGTGCCAACAGACTTTTTAGAGGGATTCAGGCCGTTCCAGACTGTACAAAGTCCAGTTAGAGAAGAGGGGGGATCAAAATGGAGCAGAAATCCAAGAGCAGCAAATCCCTTCTGTCCCCTTACAAAATTAAGGAGCGTGCTAAGCTTGTCCGGCTCATCATCTGAAAGGAATGAGGTCCCCGGTGGCACAGTGAGCTCACCCCAGCTCTTCCCAGCCCTGCCAGCTGCACCCCGGCCAGCGTCACGGTCTGGGCAGGGAAGGGGGAAGGTTTTGAGGGGCAGCACAGGAGGACGGGAGCGGAGGAGAGCTGAGCAGCCACTCCAGAGCAACAGGTGTAAATCTGCTGGGCACAGCTCCGTCAGCAGCGCCCGGCGCCACGCCGCTAAATTAAACACCCCTCCACTCATCAAGCTGTTATTAAATATGCTGATGCTCTCATGGCTAGGAGAAATCGGAGGTGCAAGCGGCACCCCAGACCTGGCTGCCCCAACCCTGCCTGGTGCAGGAACCTTGTTTTAGACCCTGGCCCTAGAGGGTTAGGGGGAAGCAGCACGGGTTCCATTAGCTGGGTGGTTAATGCGTGCGTGGGTGCGTGCAGGCAGAGACACAGCCATGTGCTTGGACATACCGATCATGGCCAAAGCTAGGCAGGAGTCCAGTGATCCCACCTCCTCCAAGAAAAAGGCAGGGGACCAATGGAAATGGCCAGACTGTATATGCCCTAAGGCTTTCCAGAAGGGAACGTACTACGTCAGATCATGTGGTTTATTTATTTTACTTTATTACTAGCAATTATATTATTACTATATCATTAGTAACTGCTGAGGTCCCTGGACCAGAGCTCAGCCTGCACCCGTTCACACCCCAGCTCTTGGGGGACCAGCTTGGGGCCACACTTTCACACTGGTTCAGGGCTTGGCGGTGGATCACTGTTTTCACAGATATCACCCAGATCTCAGCTCCCAGCATCTCACGTGGGAGCACGTCTGCACGACCCCAGCCCATTACAATTACTGGCAAAGCAAAGATTTTACTAACCAGGCTATGGCTGTTACAACTCCCCATTTCCAGGCGAGATAGAGCCAGAAGATCAGATATTACTTCGGAAGGCTCTTCCAAATGCTAGTTATTTGCTCAAACAAGGCTGTCTTGCTGTGGATATGAAAATGCACTGCCACCCAGACTCAGAGCCACAAAGAGAGCTCCCCGGTGCCTGGCCCCACAGAGGCAACGTCCTGCAAAGTGCAGGCATGGGCTCCCGTTAGCGGCTCAGTGAATAAATCTGGGTCTGCAGTGAATAATTCTCGGTTTGGCTTCTCTAGGCAGGGTGCCAGTTACTCCTTCCTGTGAGGGGAGTTTTTGCAGACAAAAGCACAGAGAGCAATGGGACTCAGTGTAGCCCTGCACTCTTACCAAATATGATTGGGGCCTGCAGCTTATGAAATGGTCTTCCTTGGAACATTTTCAACTTGGTTTCGTTTTTTGGGTTTTTTTTTTTTTTGTTTTGTTTTGTTTTGGTTTGGTTTGGTTTTTTGTTTTGTTTTGTTTTTTTTTTTTTTTCCATCTCTCTGCCCACTCCTTGGTAGGATCCAGGCTTCTTCTAACATGTCTAGCGCAATGCAGATATGGCCAAGCGCAAAGCTGTTACCCCAGCTATGATTCATATAATGCCAATTTTAAGCCCTTCTTTCTTTGAAACTATCTGGGTGTATCAGCCATCTGTTTGCCAAGCAACAGAAACAATGCAGAAAATCCTCCCACCTCAGCGCTACCTGCAGGAAGCACCCCTGGCAGCCCCTCCACCCTTTCCAGGGTGGGTTGCGTGCGGATAAGTCGCACCCTGTTCCCAGAGGCTGGCAGAGCTCCCAGTGCAACTGGGGGGGGTGGGCAGGTTGCTGCCTCTGCGCCCTGCCACAGGCTACCTGCAGCCTTTTCCAGTCCACCTGACGGGTGCCCAGGCCACCGCAGCAGGTTGCCTTCAGATGCCCCTTGTCAGACCTCTGCATGAAGGAGAAGCCTTATCTGCTTCCAGCATTACTCGTTATGCTTTTCATTTTTGCTTTATTGCTCTCCTTCCCACTCATTTCCATCCATGGTAATGGGCCCATTTCCATTTGGCCCCACGTGATGTCTGAGTTAAATCCTTTATTGCTGTATAAGATTTATAAACACATTAGGAGGCAACTATACCAATCCTTCTAGGGCAGTCCCAGTTTTGACCTTCTAAAGTACTTTCTGACCTGTACAAGACACAAGCCCAAGACCAGCTTGCAAAGACAGAGAGGTGCAATGATCCCCATACAGTGTTACAGAGCAATTGTGCTTGGGGGGAGATGATGTCTAAAAAAGACAAGACTTTTTCAAAATTTCAGAGACCCTACGTGGCTCAGTGTGAGTCAGGACTCCTGAAGCATCTCGTTGACCTTCCCTTTACAACTTCTGCATAATTTTGTACAAGTGTTTTTGTCTGTGCTGTGTTTTATTTTCCTCATCAAAAACAGTGTGTGTCAGAAAACAGGAGGGTTTATAGCATCCTCTCACCGCACGGCAGGTCTCAAGACACCTCAGGCAAGATATACAAAGCGTCGCCAGGTGTTGCAAAGATCTCTGACAGTTTAAAACGAGAAAAAGGGGAGGGAGTGCAAATGGTACAACTTCTCTGCCTTGTACTTGCCATCACTGACATGACTGCATCGGAGTACAGGCAATGTAAAGCACCATGGAGGACTTTTCACTTTTCAGTCCTGAAGGGAAGGGACAGAAAAGTAGGTTTTCTCGCACTGCAGAGCTTTCCTCAAGATGATAGCAATCCTCTCGGTCTCCTTAGAAAGGCTCAGTGCATCTCTGAGGCTCCCAGCCTAATGACAGCATTCTGTTCAAAGTTATTATGAGCTGTGACCTTGCTTGGCTAGCTGGTGGCAATATTTTCTGAATACTCCTATCTTGCAAAACATGCAAGGTCTTAGAAGCTTGAAAAGAGATTAGCTAAAGCAGAACCTTAAATCCTGAAGCCCTGAAAAAAGGCTCACCGAAGCATTTGGATCAGTGGTGGCTGGGGACCTCCTTTACTGTTTGAGCTAGGAAGGGCAATGAAGGTGAGGACGGCCGTGTGGAGTGCGGCTGCAGCGGCTAGGAGGGAGGACCAGCAAGTGTATATCCCTGACATAATGCAAATAGGAAAAAAAAATCGACAAAAAGGAGATTCTTATTTACCCTGCATCTCTACCCCCGAAGTGAAGGGCTGAGATGGTACTGTTTTCAGCACTCCTGTTGTATTACTGTTGCTGGCAACCTATCCTCACAAAATTCAAAGAAACAAAGTTAAACCCTACTTCAATGCATGTCAGGGGTGGTTTTGCAACCTAATTCCTGGGAGCCAGGATTTTGCTCAATGAATATACCCCAAAGAGCCTAGAATAGTGGCTAAAGCCGCAGCAAGCTTTTCCTTTAACTCTCTTTTCTTCACCTGTAGTTTTAGGGACAGTTCTGAAGGTTGTTTGAACAACATGGGCACCTGCCGAGGTGGATGGGCACTGAGCCCTCTCAGCTCATTTCACAGAGAGCCTTCAGGTGGATGGTGGGATGGTTCACCAGGGAAGAGCATCATACTGATTTCTAGAGGCAGGACTAAAAGATGGTCAAGGAGTCAGAGTTGGGAGATTGAGCCTTACAGAGAATAACAGATGCCAGCTTTGCCAGGGAATGGGCCGAAGGGCAAAAGTCCCAGGTCACAGTGCTGACAATATCATCCCCTTGCATGGCACTGGCCACAGAAATAGATGTGTGGTAACCATGGGCAGCTAAATAGGATCAGGAAGACCTTGGACTATGCAGAAAGACAGCACAAAGTATTTGTAGTGAACCTGTGAATGCAAAATCCAATGATTTCACAGAGAAGCTTTTGTCCCCCTCATCCTTCCCTCCTATGAGGAACTGCTATTGCTCCTACCCTGCAGGGGAGGATCTGACACACAGAGAAACCTTATGTCAGTGTCCTGTAGAAAAGGGCCTTCAACAAAGCTCATGTTCCCCATATCCATGAAGTCTACACACTGTCCTTTTCTTGACAGTGAACCTGACCCAAAATTCCCAATCTGAAACATTATCTGAGTGTGGATGGACAACTTTGAACTCCCAAGATTTTCTCCTGGGGCTGTGATGGGCACGTTTCAGTGTGCTGCTATCAGAATCCAGAGAGATGATGAAGAAAGACACATTACTTAGGGGCTTTGTCAGGGTGTGGGAGAGTCTGCTTCAGTCCCATCTCTGCTACTGGCATCCCACAGCCCCTCCGGGGAAAAAGCAACCCTGTTCAGACTCAGGTATTTAACTGCTGTTCTGAACATCCCAAAACATATAAATCCAGGATTTCAGATCTGTATTGGCAGGGGTACAGGGAGAACGTCTGCTTTGACTAAGGTTCATCAGAACTAAGAAATTCAGGTGATCGAGGCAGTTGTTCAGATTTTGAGGAATTCATCCTGACTGTCTTCATGGGTTCATCCTTTTCTAAGTCAAACACACAAAGTGTTCCTCCTGGAAAACACACAATCATTTCAATCATTTGTGACTTAGTGAACAAGGTATCTTGAATTTCAAATAGATGCACCTACAGCTAGAAGACCATGGAAAACATCCACTGAATTTAGCACCCCAGTCCCACTGAGGATTTAAATAGAGAAACAGAAGGATAGACCCTCTGGTGACCGTGACATCCAGTGTCAATCTGCTGGAGGAATTCCTTTTGGAGCAGAGGTGAAACCTAACAGTCACAGATCTTTGCTACTCATGCCACAGACAGATAAAATACATGGGTCTGGGGTTTGAGAGGCAATGATTTTGGTGAATAAAAAGCCTTTCTTCCCCTTTTGTTGATAACAAAAAGAGGAGAAAATGAAAAGTGGATTGTATCTATTTTTAGACAGATTAAAAAGTTATTCAGACTAGAGAGAAAGCACCTCAAAAATAGCTTGAGTGATATGAAAGTGGAGCAATTGCTGAAGACATGCAAGAATAAAAGGAGGGCAGGAGCCTGGAAAACCAGTTTTGAAGTAGCCGTGAATATTTCATTTTTACAGCCCTGTCCTATGCTTTAAAACACACTCTGATGCCAGCAAAATCCTGCTCCTGCACCCAAAATCCATGGGGTCCTACAAAGGCAATCAACCAGCCTGGTGTGTTCCTCATCGTCCCACAAGCTCGGTTGTGCTTTTTGCAGCCTAAATATTCAGCAAAAGCCTAACCAGCCATTGCCACCCACAGTGACACGAGTCTTGTGTCTCCCACTAAGAGCAATCAGATGTGCCCAGGTCTGTCACGTCTCCCTCTAGAAATGACAGCTCCTGAAGTGTGCCTCAGCAGGGAGTGAATTTCTGAAGCTGTCTTGCTCCGGCTTCTACCCAGATTCCTCAGTCTTCACCATTAGGGCATCAAGTGGCAGGCAAATGTTGAACTTCTGAAAAGGCATGGCCAGAAACTAAAAGGAGGCTTTGGAAAGAAGATGGCCTTGTAAACTGTGGCCCGCAGAGTTTCAGTCAGTCTGTCATGGGCTGTTCAGGTTGGAAGTGGAAGCCGAGGGGGGACGTGTGTTCCTAAGCCACCTAGGAGATGGGTATAATTGTTAAGTAATGCTCATCTTTTGCCCCAAACAGTGAAATACCCCAGCCATACAACAGGAACAGATAGCTGGGGAGAGAGTTGCACGCACCAAGAAGGGACGTCGTCTGGATGCTCCATCAGCGTGGACGGAGCAAGGCAGCCATGGAGCAGCGTGCAAGGAGGGGGTGGGCCGAGGCCACGTGTCTGCACATCGCTTTGGCGGGGCGAGGGGGGGAGGCCGGTGCCCCCCATCAAGCTCTTCTCTGCCAGCCCCTTGGCGTGCCTTCTCCACACTGGCCCCGGTGCTGGCTTGTGGCCATCTGGCCTGCCTCCACCTTGTCGGCTGCCGCACAGAGGAGGCGAAGCGGTGAAAAGGCTGGGCTGCCGCGCCGTTCTGCCCCCGCAGCGTGGTGTAGGTGACACAGAGAAGCAGCAGCCGGTGCCGAGCCCCTTGGGGAAGGGGGAACTGGTCACCGTTCCCGAGAAATGAAGAGGGAGGAGTATGCGGGACCGGTTTTGACGGGAAATGGAACAGCCCCCCACTTCCCCACTCCCACCTCCACTCAGGGCCAGCGGGCAGGTTCCATCAGCTGGGAGGCCGGCAGCGATGGTGGCATCTGTCCCTCATCTTGAGGAGAACCCTGCCTTCTGCCCCAAGACACCAGCCTCAGCACGTGCCTCCTGCCCTTCATCCCCTCCTTAGTATGACGAGGTTTTAACCACTCGCCAGCAATGTATGGGGCTTGGTAACTGCTGTGGGCATGGGAGGTTTCAATGTAACCTGCCCTCTGCTTTGGGATTACAGGTTCAAGGGCCAGCAATCCTCTTGTTAGCCCACAAGCAGAGAAGGTGCTTCAGAAAACATCTTGAATGTCAGCTGCCAGCTCTGGCAGATGCCCCGGGCAGAAGGAGGAGGAGGAGGAGGAGGGAGTCCCACGAGCGCTCACCTCCTTTGCTGATGAGAGGAAATAGGACTTTTTCTCTAGCGGTGCAGATGAGCCTCTGAAACTCTTTAACCCAAGATCTGTTATCCAAAGCCTAATCACTGTGGTGCCCAAGGGGCTACAAAGAGAGATACCCTTATTAAAAAATGCGGTAAATACCTTCTATTTTTGTTAAACCCTAATAGGACAGGCTGTGCCTCGGTTCTCTATACAAGTGAAGTCTGTCCCTTCGTAAACCCTGCTTACATATTGCCAGCATTGACATCTTCCACTCCCTCCCTCTCACTCACTCCCTCTCTCTCAGATGATGCAGAGTGCCAGCAAGTCCCTCAATGGTGTCATATCTGTCCTTTTTATTCATTGCAGGGTTTATTTTTAGCCTGAAACAACTGCTTCCTAAAAATGGAGTTCCTAATGACACAGGAGCTGGACACAGCTATGTAAGGTATCCAGGGCTTGGCCTGACAGCTTCTCCTGTCTGTCTCTTTGTTGTGAGCCCAGGACAGCAAAGTTTGTTGCTCCCCACCAGCCTTGCAGCGTTTGGGCTGATCTCTAGGAAAGCAGCAGAAAGAGAAACTCGGTTCAAACTCCACCTGGAGCCTTTGGTCTCCCCCTCTTCCCAAGTTAAGAAGGAGGGAGACGTTTGCCCGACCTCCGCTACACTCCAAGGGATCCCCTATGAAGTCGACTTGCTGGATCCTGGCAGGTTTTTACCTGCTTTTCTGCTGCAAAGCAGAAGAAGGACTGAACTTCCCCACTTACGATGGGAAAGACCGAGTGATCGACCTGAACGAGAAGAACTACAAGCAGGCCCTGAAGAAATACGACATGCTCTGCCTGCTCTTCCACGAGCCTGTGAGCTCTGACAAGGTCTCCCAGAAGCAGTTCCAGATGACAGAGATGGTCCTGGAGGTAAGTGTCGCTGCATGTCCCAGCCGGGGTCAATACTACAGCATTGTTTGGAGCCGTGGAGAGGAGCTACAGGACAGGACAGTCAAAGGGTCTTGTGGAGGGGGGGAGCTGAACACCCCAAAGTTTAGGTTTGTTGACTTGGATTTGAGTTAGCCCCTGAGTTTTGTGAAACCCAGGAAAAAGCCTCTTTTGTGCTCTTCTGAGTTGTTTGCTGGGAAATAGTCTTTCTGGATTGTGTGTCAGAAATCCAGGCAATAGCAAGTAACCTTGCAAACCTCGGCAACGTGAACTCAGATCATTTGAGCTTTCCCAAATCTCAGCACAGACTCGAGTCCGTGATTTGAAATTTTTAGATACTGTCTCACTCTATGCAAGCTAGTATCCCCCTTGTATTCTGGATTCAGTCCCATTTTCTATCCCACTAGGAGTAATCAGCCAAGAAGCCTTACCAAACTGTGCTGCAGATGGGCATCCTGGCTCCCCATCTTAAAAGCTCCCCGTTGGTGCAGCATTAAATCCCTTTTTGTTTTGCTGACACTGGGTTGCCTGCTTGGAATCAGTCTCTAGCTGCTTGTTAATACAACCATTCACTTCCGTGCTGGAAAAAAGGGTTGTTAATTCTTTGTTGAAAGAATGATTAATTAATTCTCAGTAAAATAAATCATGGTAAAGACTGCAAAGTAGATTCATAGCATTCTTTCTTGTAGTCTAGCTGTAATCTTGGGAACCATATAGCTGCAAGCCTGGATTGTTAGGTGCTTGCTTCCTACCAGGGGCTTAGAAATATTCCCTCTTAACTAAAAGACACACTTGGAAAGAAAAGTGAGAATTGCAGAAGACACACATAAGCTTTATTTATCAGATCCAGAGAGAAAATGCATTGCACCCCTAGGAGTATAGCAAATGTGAATTAGAAAATACACTCTCTGAGGGCTAGGACGTGAAAAAGTTCAATGTCAAGTTCAAAGTCTGTTGACCTCCTCAGCAAGCCTGACAACAAGAAAGATTCAAAAACTAACTGGATTTTACTCACTTGTCAGGTAACAGTTACGTGCTCCAGGTGAGCAATAATACAACATTTGGCAAAGAAAAAGCGACGCTGGAATTCCAGTTGAAACATTTATGTTTGGTAGTATAATTGCACTGTTATTTAATAGGATAGCTATTTCGTGCTCAATAGATGGCAAGCAGTTGCTAAATACATATTTATAGAAATCTGACAGGAGCAGGTATCTGTTGTGTACTATCAGTTTTAGTCCCCATGACACTTATGTTAACAATCAGCCATATCAAGTGTGCAATGGCTACGATACAATCTGGCTTAAAGCTTTTATTTTGCAGGGTTTGATTCAGCAGTGAGTACATTAGCAGCTTAGGACTGGTGATTTGGTTTCCAACTGCCTCTCTGACATGGACTTCTTGTGTGACCTTGGGCAAGAGATTGAGGATTAGATCTGCAGCAGACTTTATGTAATTTTAGTGCTTCAGTCCACTAATGTTCAGCTACCAGCTAACTGTGCCACGCAGCAACCGGCACTTGTGGCTTTGACCTCAAAATTTCCCAAGCACTTGCAATGCTGATTCAGTGCATGTCTCGAAGTTTCACAGTCCCCCCCTGGACTGGGAACTGCTGCAGCAGCAAACTGACAGCCCAAGCACAAGATCTGCAGACTGAGCACTCCTTTGCCTGTCACCTGAGGGAATCAGACAGGAACAGAGTTTCAGAAGGCAACAGAGAAGATAGGATGTGTCTTATCCTGCACAGGACACAGCCCAGCCAAGGTGCTTATGCTCCCAACTTCTGTACTGGATCAACCATGGGAGCACTTGTGAAAGGAGTGGGCAAGCCAGGCTGCAATCTGTTCCCTCTTGTGACAGCATTCACCTCCCTCACCTCAAACCACAACATGTCATGTTCTGGGGGTCACTCTCAATATCCCCTGACAGATTTTTTCCAGATGTGGGACTTTACCGCACATTCACCAGGACAGGGAGAGGGAAAGAAACGTCTGCAGTGGCTCCGTAGCTGAGGGATGGAGCCATTCACCCAGGAGATGAACTGTCTGGGATCGGTCTCCCTGGAGGCAGTCAGCAGCTGAACCTAGCTCTCCTCGTAATTTGAGCAAGTACTTGGAGTAGTGAGCTGCTGGGTAAGCACAGGAGCAGTGGCAGGGCCTTCTCCTTCCAGCCAAACCTGGGAAAAGTTCACTCAGGAAAGCTTTATGGATCTAATTTCAGTAGAGGGTTCAGGGCTCTGAGTGCTGAAAGTCCTTTACGCCTGAAATAAGGTATCCAAGAGGCAAATACTCCAGCCCTCGCTCTTCCCTGCCAGCCAGCTTGGGGGGTTCCTGGCCTAGGGTGCTGCCTGTGTTAAGGTGCTTTTTTGGAGCAGCTCATGTTTTTCCATCTTCCTGTACTGGGAATGTAGCTGCTGACTCACAACAAGATGTGCTGCTTCCGCAGCCTGGAAAACATCATGTCCTTAGCCCCCTTCCATACAATGGCACTGGTCTCCATCGTTAGGTATAATAGGGAGCCTTCAACCAAAACACAGGCAGGCATGGAGCTAAGCAAAGGTCTGAGCTGGGTGGTTAAAGGTTGTTACATCCTACTGCCTGATGAACATGAATGTGTGTGCATGTAGGAGGGAATGGGCTTAATGGATGTTGAGTCCAGAAAACCCCCAAAGAGTCCACCCTTTCTGTTTCTCCCTTATGCACCTTATAAGAAATTTATAATTCCAAAGACCTGAAAAAATATCTTAGACACCAAAAAAAAAGAACAGGAGAGATCCACTGCCTGGGTTTCTGCAAATTTACTAGGAGAAATTCTGACATGTGCCCAGGTAGTATAATAGATGGTGTGGGCATGTTGATGAAGCAAGCAAAAGTCCCAGCAGTGCCAACAAGACTTGACTTGACTCCAGATCCAGTCTTCTTGACTCCAGATCCAGCCAGCAGCTTAGGCTTCAGCACATGAAAAAAATCCACAGCTACCAAGTGCCCAAGAAGGGCAGGATGAATGTAGACAAACTCTCCTGTGACTCAGGATTAAACTGTACCTTGACTACTAGCATGGTTTCCTTGAAATATGTAGCTTGTGGCCAGTAACAAGCTTTGACTGGGGTTTCTCCCACGAGTGAGGAGCCCATGAGGGTCTGTCTTACCTGGGTCCTTTGGTGTCTAAGAGGGGTTGAGCTCACATGGCAAAATTTCCTTCTTTCAGGGCACCTCAGTCTCTTCCCTTCCAAGTCCTTGCTGTTCACAAGACTTGCATTAACTTTATTATGCTGACAGCCCTGCCTCTGGAAAATTTGGCCAATAGCTAGGAAAATTATTAGCTGACAGACAGACCTGGGTGAAGAGAGAAGAGAATCACACAGGTCTCACATCCTTAGGAAATCAGGCTGAAAACCTGACAGCACATGAGTAAAGTTAAGCACATATTTAAGGACTTTGCCAAGCCATAACTACAAACAGCAGACTGAGAAGAAAGTGATACAGTAGGAAAAATTTCCTTCCCAGGACAAAATCCCAGCATACAGGACTGACTGGCACTGTCAAAGCACACCAGCTATCACCAGAAAAGGGCTGCCACCATTAAGCTGATACTATAGTGGGACAGCACACGGGGTCTTCAGCTCCCCGCACCCAGGTGTACTGGGAACTGTCACCAGATTGCCACAGCACCCGGGTTCCCTTTCCAGTTTAGAAAGGGAACGAAGGTGAAGACTCTCATGATTCCTGCCACCTACACTGCTGGGTGCTACCTGGAGAAGGCAGGTTCTGGGGACGATCCCTCTGGGAGCAACAGCAGCTTCTTTGGACCATCCTTTGTGCATGGCAGCCGCTCCAAGGTCGGGATGGGAAAGCTGGGATCTGTTTGGTTAGTCTCTCAGGAACATAGTCAAAGCAATGATCGGAGATGCAGCTGCCTACTGCTTTCTCAGTAGGGTGGAAAAAGTTTGGGGAAGGATTGTTATAAGGCAACCCGGGACAGAGACAGCATGAGCACGGGCTGCTTCACAGCTCAGGTTAAAGGACTCTTCTTTTGTCGCCTCTCTCCTATGACTCTTGCTCTGCACCACTGACTACTGAAAAGCACCTGTAATTTGAGTGGGGAAAAGCCTCCATACAGGGCAGTGCAGAGGTTGAACCAGGCAACCCCAGATCTAATAGTAGCTGCTCCTACTCTGTGGTGATGTTTACAAGAACCCTGCATGCCCTGTGGGCTGAGCACAGTGAAGAATCAGATGAAGGAGCCAGGCACAAGGCTTCACAATAAGTATTTAAGGGACAAATAAGAAAGCAAGCTGCTTGTCCTAAAAGGTCTCACCTTTAATGAAGAAGGGGCAAAAGAGGAAAAGACCAAAGCAGTAAAGCTGAGAAATATGTTCTGCTTTTCTTCTCTGTAGATCCCATACCATATTTTGTCCTGTCTCATACCACCACTTCTCTGACCTTCTTCCCTCTCCCTCTCATCTCTGAATCTCCTAAATATTGGGAAAGTTTCCAGTAGGCCAGACCCTGTCTCTAGGAATCACGTAGCAAGAGAAATGAGCAGTGGGGTTATGGGCTTTTATTTTCCACTTGAGAAGCTCTCTCCAGCAACTGAGGTTCTCTCACTACCATAGCAAGCCAACTGCAATGCAGACCATCGTCTCCATTACCCTCTCCTCTGCTGAAACTTGCTCAGTCCTGGCTCTCCTGTCATTCTTCCCTTGCCAGCTGTGTGCACATGTAATATCCTTAAAAAAAAACAGGTTTGTCAAGCCCAGATATTTTAGGCACTTCAATGCAACAGTTCCCCTGGGCTGAAAATTCATGGAGAACTGCCCCAGCACAAACCAGTCGGATTAGAGGTAAGAGAAGAGGGATGTGGTGCTCCTCTTTCCACATGAGGTCTAGGATCATCCCAGCCTCTAGCAATAAATGGCAGAACAAAGTGAAACTCCTTAACATAACTGGCTGATTCTGTAACATAAAGGAAAATGTCTCCTATGAACCTGGGAATATGAGTCCATGAGACTACATTGAATTAGATCCTCCCAGTGCGCAACCACAGCCAGTAGCTTCCTGTGGTGTGAGAGGGAACGATTTTTAATCCAGTAAAAGGCCAGGATTAAACTAAGTGTAAGGTCTAGATCCTCCCAGTTCACTTGAGAGCAAGGATTTATTTTCAAGTGTGGAAACTACTGCAGCTCCTTGCATGAGCTTCCAGCTCAGGATAGAAAAACTGGTGCAAGATCAGCTGGTTTGGGGGCAGTTCCACCCACATGGTCTTGAAATCTCTTCAGAGCAGATGGTTTCCTTGAGAGTTCAGACTCATGTAATATATAGCAAAAAGTCCTTCTCTGCTTCTGATGCCGCACAGAAAAAAAGTTTACAAGTTT
Organism: Tyto alba; assembly: GCF_018691265.1. NCBI lineage: Eukaryota > Metazoa > Chordata > Aves > Strigiformes > Tytonidae > Tyto > Tyto alba. The sequence continues at coordinate 56,395,458 of NW_024881276.1, read as the reverse complement.
CGATCTGTGTAGTTTAACCCAGAAATTCATAGGAACCAGGAGATGAGATTCTAGTTTATCTCCATCTCTAAGTAAAGCATAAATATAAATATAAACCCAAGCCCTTTTTTTAAGCAGCCTTCTCTCTTTGTTTCACAGACTCAGATTTCAGTCTTTTCCTTTGATAATGGACATGTTCCTGAGACAGTGACTCAACACAGTTTCCTGGGCTGGGTAGACACGTTATACAAGCCACGTTTACTGAGTGTCACAGAAACTGCCAGGTCTCTGGGTCCCTACAGAGCAAGTCCTCAAGGTGGGAGACAAGGCACACCTAGTTGGATAGGTGTGTGCAGAAGCCTACAGTGCAAGTGCCTTGTACATACATGTAATAAAAGAGGCGTTTTGGTTTCCATGGCTACTAAAGTAGTGGCTTCCACTACAGATAAGTTAATGCAAAAATAAGGAAGGAAGGGAAAGAAAAGGAAAAAGTGTGCACTGATTACTTTGCCCTTTGAGACCATGTAAGTAGGTCTTCATTCATCAACAGCCAGGAGAGCACTGATTTTTATCAGTAGCACCTAGGAGAATTTCACTCACTGACATTCCACTCACAAAGACAAGTTAGAGAGAGCTCCCTGTTTCACAGATGGGCACATTGACATCCAGGGACAAGTATGTGATGTGGTCTTTCTGTTTAACAGTGGCAGAAACAATTTCCAAGGCTGATTTGCCTGCTACTGCCCAGTTTCTTCCTTTGTAGTCCCTCCGTCAGTTCCCAGCAGAGTTTGGACTGGCTGCACGAGCAGCATCTAGCATAAGATCCTGCTTTCAATGCCATACGGCTCTTTGAAAGGCACCTTTCTCAGCTGCTAAAGTATGATCAGAGGTGTACTGACAGCAGTTCTCAGGGCCAAGACCAGCTGTAACCCCAGTATCTAAAGAAAACCGAGCTGGTTTCATCCAGAGACCCAACTTTTATGCAAATGTCACCTGGAGACGTGGCAGACCCCTGTGAGCTTGCTGACACAGTGCAAGTCCAAGTCTGCTTAGGCTTTGCAGGTCTTCTTGGCCCTGAAGCAAGGAGCTCTTCTCACTGTCCAGCTGTTGCAGGCGACCTCTGTAGGTGCCATGCAAGACCTTAAGCCTCACAGAGACTCCTTCTGTGTCACTCCTCCCTTCAGAAATGCAGTTGAGGGAAAATGTTGAAAAAAACTATCCTCTTAGGTCTTGGCCATCCTGCTGCACTAGTCAGCTTCCCCAAAAAGTGCCAGCAAGGGTTTCCAGTGCCTTCCTGCTGGGCTACTTCCCAGGGAGGCAGGGCCTCACTCTTGTATAACGAGGTGCCTTTGCCCCATCCTGAGTGGGTGGCCTCAAAAGGACTAGCTTGAGCTCACCCATGCCTACTCAGTGGACATGTGTGGTGTCTATAGTTCTCATTTCATGTTCTCTGCCCTGGACCTTGACATTTCTGAGGAGCCTGTCCGCGGGCTGGGGCAGCTGTTGTTCCGTGAGGCACACAGGGTACGGTGGGCCACGCCACGCTCGCCCACCCTGACCTTACTCCAGAGCTTGGTCTGCCGGTGCCCTTCATCTGAAACAAAACCAGTCAAAGCCTGTGACTGCCCTTCCTTCGTGCCTGAGCTTCATTTGTGGGGAGAATGAAAAGGGGATACGATAATTCTCTTTAAACACCCAAGAGGGAGGAGAGCTATTTAAGCACATAGCCTAAGGACAAATTAAACCAAGCATGGATAGTAGGAAGTCCCTAATCACCAGAGGAGGAAGACGAGGAGGGGAGAACAGCCCAATGAGTTTTAAATGGACGTTGACAAGGTTGTGATAGAGATTGAATGACACAGTCCCGGGTTTGATGACCAAAGATGTCCTTTTGCAGCCTCTGTCCCTAAATAACAGGCACCCAGGCAAGGAATCCATGGCCTAGGAAAGAAGTGACTTAGCAAAGTCCAAGTTCTCCTTTTCTATTTCCTTTGCGCATTGGGATTTACCCAGATACATGAGACAAAACCTTGCCTGAGGAAATAGAACAAGCAGCAACGGCGGAGAACTCAATTCCCGGCGGGGGGGGGGGGGACTGTAGAGCAGGGGTTCACCTCTCCCGCCCCGGCGCCCCAGGATGGGCAGCACTCCCTCCCAAGCAGTGCTGATGGTGCTCATTCCTGTGCGCTCCCTGGCACAGCTTTGGCGAAGGCCAGCTGCCGTACATGATATGTCCTTTTTCTGGAAACCCTGTCCGGCCCTGGCAGGCGACGGACTGCTGTCAGCTAGCAGACCTCTGATACCTCAAACCCCTGCGCAAAGAGGGCTGTGTATTTTTAAAGCTTTCCTCAGTTCTTATTTCACTCCTTGGGTGAAAGGCTTTTCTTGTCTCGAGGACCCCTCCATTCCCCCAGGGCCCTCCCTTCGCTGATCCTTCCCGCAGGTGCAGGGTGGGAGCTCCCAGCTCCCGCCTGCATCATCCTGGACTCTCCAGGGTTTCAGAGGTAATAGCTCACACACCCACTCAGTCAGAAACTCAAGAAATCTGGCTTGTCTTGGGAGCTGGAGGCGTAGGAATGTCATGGACAATGGTCTGCGGAGGTGAATGGACTGAAAATCAAGCATGCTTCCCTCCTCCAGGACCTATTGAAAGGAGCCAGCTTGTGCCCTGCATGGGCTTCACAGCAGCATCCAGCCTTCGGTTTCAAAGCAGCCGTCCTGAGGCCAGCCAGACAACAAGGCAGCGACCGCCTCGTTTTTGTCAAGGAAAGTCCCCAGCTTGCGCCTCTGGTCTCTGTTTTCTTGAAGGGGAGCTTAGTGGGGTGGCTCCCAGGCGCCCTCCCAGACCCCACAACCTGGGTCAGCCCACGCGCACACGCATGCCCCGGGCTGTCCTGGGAGTGCAAGCTGCCCGGCTGAGTCGGCAAAACATCTGTGATGTGGAGCCAGTGAGGACTGGCCAGGAGCAGGGGCAGGTGGCCCTGGCACCCATGGGTGCTCAGCGGCACGGGCATCGGCCCCGGTTAGCTCACGGCTGGGGAGGGAGGCTTTGGCTTACAGCTCGCTAAAATTAGGGATGCATGGTGCAGATAAAAATACAGCCCTAACTATGCAAAACCTTTAGGGAGGCAGCCAGAGAGCACATCGTATGTCTGACACGGCTGTGGGGCAATTAAAGCCCCGGGGAGGCGTTCTTGGAGTGTTACCTGTGAAAGCCACCTCTGCAGGAGTGACCTTTGGGTGTTCCATATTTGGGGACTTGCCTTTTAGTCCAAGGAGCAGCGACCACCCTTGGAGGGCAGATTCGGCAATAAACAGCCTCTCCGGGCAGCTCAGGTGGTGGAAAAGGGCAGGAAGGTAGAACCAACATGCTCTTCCCCAGTCCCCGCTGCCAGCAGGGTGGCCTCTCTAGTGGCAGCTGCTCAGCAGGCTTCTGCCCCTTCTCTTCGATCACCAGGAGGCTTCAGGACCCCTAATTCACCAGCCTGAATTATGCAAGAACCCAAAATGTTACTAGTGAGGCATGCAAGGGGCTGCTAGAGCACAGCACTAGGAAAGAGGGATAACCCCCTCTGCTCTCCAACAAACTTCCCACCAGTTCAAACAGCAGAGAACCCAACCATAGCGTGAAGGCAGGAGTCCTGCATAAGGATTCAGAGCTTCTGGGGAAATACCCTAGACTTTTCCCATCTCCTCCTGCTGTTTCTGAAAATAAAAACCTAACATTTTGGGATATAAAATCATCATCATTACATCAACCAGGTTCTGACCATCAACATAAACTGCAGCTTTAAAGAGAGTAGGAGAGAAACATCAGAGAAGTTTAGAATGCTTGAAGGACGATCCCTCATCATCTCCTGTTGCTCTCCTCCTTGCATTGCTTGAGTTTTGTGCTTCCACCTCTGCCAGCTAGGGAAACAGAAACCTCTCCATACTTAAGAGAAGTTTCCTCACTAGGGCTTTCACAGATACCCAAATGCCCCCCATGCTCACTCAGCCTGAGCAGCTGGGGAAGATGAGCCTTAGTGTCTGTGGGAGCTCCAGGCAAATGCTAGAGAAGTAGGAAGAAAATCCAGTCCAGAAAGCCATAATGTCACTCCACCATGAAAACAGACCATGCTGAGACACGCACCCCTTCTGCCCCCATTTGTAATCCTCTCTTTTGGATTTTGTCTGGCATTTAGCAGCAAAACTGACACCAAATGCAAGGTTTGGCACAATCGGTGCTGTCTGCAGCTGGAATAGGAGAGTGATCAGGTAGCCAGTGACACTTCTGCTGCTCTATAACCTAGGATTTCAGGATGACCCGGTGGGACTTCATATATTTCCCAAAAGCTTCCCAGCATCGCACCTAGGTTCCTATCGGTATAGTTGGCGTGAAGCTGAGAAGGTCTGGCAGGGAGCTCTTTCCATCCCCATTATTCAGATTGACACCATCCAAGATGAGGTGGTGCTTGTTTACTTGGTGGTACTCAAGCTTCACTTTGAGCAGGCACCTCTCACACATCCCAGAGGGCCGTGTACTTCCTCACACTTACCCAAATTCAAGTATGGCTATTATCTGAGGGGAGTGGGAGAAAGGAGGAGTGCTCCCAAACTCACAGCTCCTTTTCCCAAGGCTGCACAGGACACAGCTTGTGAGCCTGTGGCTAGAAAGTGTGCATTACAAAGGCTTCATGCACGGGAGAGGAAGGCTGCAAAATGCACGCGGGATATGAGCTTACAAGCTCCTGGGATCTTTGCTCATGCTCTCAGCCAGCTCTGCCTGCCCAAAGCTCCTGCTATACCTCAGGGACTCCGTGACCAGTTAGGTCCAGTTCTTCTAGAGCAGTTTCTCCCCTTCATCTCTCCATGCAGCTGTTGAAGCTAAATAACTTTCTATAGAGGCTGACACAAAGGCAAGGGCTCTGGATGGCCGAGACTTCAAGTAATATGATTTTAAAGGGAGGAGGAGGAGGGGGAGGAGGAGCGGTTGTGTTCTTACATTACAGCTGCCTCTGTCCCAAGGTCCTGAGCCAAGAGGATTGTCAAGATTAGAAACATTATCTGCATTCAAATCCCACTAGCATTATGGAATCAGAAGATACTGTAAGGGGATATATAAATGCTTGATACTGTAATGAGCAGGGGGCAACTAGCCAAGCTGCTGTTCCTCTGGCATACTCTATTATATTTTTCTGCCTTCTGGGGTTCAAATGTAAGTGTGGGAATACATCCTCACCCAAGCACTCATCACCTGCTGCAGAGAAAAGCAGGGAAAAGCAGAGAAAGCAAGGGCAGGAACAATGTCTACCACCCGAACCCCCTGAAAAAACCACCACGGGTACTGACGCCCTGCAAAGGTCTCCTGCATCCAGATGCTGCCACGGTGGAAAGAGCTCCCGAGAGTGTCATGTGGCATAAAGATTTCCCTGGTGCAAGCACCCAGTGCTCTGCAGATGGGCACAGGCTGTACCCCTCTCCTCATTCTCTCACTAGCATGGAAGTCCCAGCAAAGGAGGCAGGCTGCCCGCTCAGCTCCCAGCTCCGTCCTCGCGGGTGCACACCCACGCTGCACGCACGCCTTCTCCTACATACACACGCTGTTGGACAGCTTGTCTTGGGACGGGCTCTTTCAGAGGAACATCTCCGAGGTACCTATGGTACCCATGGTACATACACCTCCTAGAGACAGTCTTGCTAGACACAGTCACACAAGCCCTGCCACACCAGCAGGCACACCTGCAGTGCTACGGTGATCTTTTTTGCCTCTCGAGCCCTAATGAAGTGCACACTCCCACAGTCTCACACAAGGAGACTCCCATCAGCCACATTTTCTTGACGCATTTGCTCTTTCCCAGCAAGCCCCCGTGCTCATAGCTACACAGCCGCACCCACACCCCTCTGAAGAGCTACCTTGCTACGCTGCATGCCGACATACCTTACACCTGATCGATGCCTCCTCTCTTGCAAACATCCCTGCTCATGCCCAACCACGTGTCTGTAGCAGGTGTTGCGGCTTTTCTGCACATTCCTGAGCTCCTCCAAAGACCTCCAAGAAACGCTAGCAATCTCCTGTGGGCAGGAGTCAAGAATTATTGGGCTTAAACTGCCTTGACTTTGTCTGGCACATGGCTAACGTGGCTGTAAGTAAGTAGCTAGGTCAAGTATGGACTGGGCATGACTGAACAGTTGTCTTCCCTTGGGCTTTCTGCGTTTTACCTCTGGTCATGCCAGAGCCTCAAGCATTGACTCTGAGGAGCCTATTGCTGGTCTACACAACTGGCAACAGGCAGGGACATGCTGACAATGTCCCCAAAAACTGATGAGCCTACAGGCTCCGTCCTTTTGTCCAGTAAAGGCAGATCCCCATGATGAGGAACAGAAAACAGCTTCTCTACAGGCTCCGTCCCTTTGTCCAGTAAAGGCAGATCCCCATGATGAGGAACAGAAAACAGCTTCTCTCCCCACTGCCTGCTTGCAGATGCTTAGGGAGCTCACAAGAGTTGTCCACATCTCCCTGCATTATTGGCTACCAGCTGCTCTCAGGTGCTCTAACATGGGTGGCCATGGCCTGGTCCAGGAGATGGGGTGCCAGACGAGTCAGACCAGTGCTCAAATGCCTTATCAGTGGGTGTGCAAACACGGCCCAGTGCTCTCCCCTAATCGGGCAGCATCCATTGTAAGCACAAGCCCTGAACGTGCAGCTCCACCTTTATTTCAAAGTACTGGCAGAGAGCAAGGAAAGAGCAGTGAAACCACTTGTTTCCCACAGGACACGGGCACCCCTTTTGCCTCACATGGTGGCATTTCCCCCTAAAGATGACAGGCCAGGTAGCTGCAGGGGGATCAAGGTTGCAGTGATGCTGTGGTGGTTGCTGGAAAAGATGTCCTTCTGGAGGGCTTCATGACATGTATTTGGTGGAAGGGAGAAGGCAAACATGTTCTCCATCACTCCCCTTTGCCCAATCAAGGTCCCTGAGCCCCGATCGCCAGGGTGCCTGCTGTCCTCCCCCAGGATTTTGGGGAAAGGCTGTATGCAGCCAGCATGGGGAGCTGGCTGGCCCCATAATGTCCCAGTGCACAGGCGAGGGGGCTGCCCCACTGCTTTTGCTCCCTGATGCCTTTAATCACTGCCGGCTCTCGCAGTGGCTGGGCGCAGGCGGAGGCTATTTATAATGGGGGAGCCAAGGGGCCGTGCAGCCGTGGGGGCAGGGCCGCTGGGTGACATTCAAACTGGCTTTGAGGCTGGGGGAGGGTGCCAAAATGGGTCCTGGGGGAGGGTGTTCCTCATAAATCAGCCTGCCATCTCTCCGGCCATGGCTTTTCTTCTGTCCCCCTCCAGCCTCCCACTGCCAAGTGCAGGCAGCTGTGCCCTAATAGGGTCATTCCTGTCCCAGAGGCCCCCCCACCCTTTGTCCCCATCGTCCCCCCACCATCTGGCAGGGTTGGGATGGGGGGACAGCAAGAAGACCATCAGCATCAGAGGCATGCATGGAGCAGGGAGGGAGAGGGAGGAAAGGGCTCTTACAGCTTCTTGGTGGTCTCAAAGCATCATTACCACCTTGTAGGGTCTCTGACATGCTTGTGGTGGGGCTCAGTCATCTGGGGAGTAAGGGAGTTTATTTCCCAGGGTCACTGCACCTCTGTGGAGCCCATCTGGAATTCACAGGGGCTCACGCGAGGCTGCTCCCACCATGGGGCACTTGCAGAACGTCTCTCCTTTCATCACATATCTATTTTCACAAAACAGGCAGGAACTTGATATCTTCAAGAGGCCCCTTCGTCAAAAATGGTGGGAACAGGGGGCAGTGGTTTTGCAAAGCTGCGAGGAGGCAAATGTGAGCATGGCTGGGATTAGACTCCTTTCATTAAGAAAAAGAAGGGACCAGGAACTGGGGGTAGACTGAAGCCTGGACAGGTGACATGACTTTAAAGCATTTTATAGGAGGAGGGACCGCTTCCACAAAGCCAAGAGTCCGTCTGCTTTACTTTGCCGGGAGCCTGCTTTGGCAACCCCATCACATGTGTGAAGGAAATGTGATGCTGCAATGCCCTGCATCCTCTCCAATTGCAGCCACCGGTGCCTGGTACCAAGCACTTCCAAAGTTAAAATGTCCATGGTGCCCACATGTCATGCACCCCCGCAGGAGGCGACCGAGGCAGAAAAAGGGAGACAGCTTTTGCTTTGTGTCAGTGGCATAAGTTTTTCTCCCAGCCATGTTCACTGCTTTGGTGTCCCCGGTTTGGTTGGGAGCCCTGTCCTGATGCCTGAGTGTCAAACGGCAGTTAACGGCACGTGGTATCGCCAGCAAACTTGGTGCTGCGACACAGTGGGAAGAAACCCAACCCTTGTGACCTCCAGGCAGCGTTATCTCAGCAGGGAGGCAGCATGTGATGCCTCCCGCCCGTTGGTGCTGTCCGAAAGCAGAATGTGGGTCACTTGCGTCTGTCGCGCCATGCTAGCAGGGCAGGATGCCCTTTAGCTACCCTGTGGCGTTAATGTTGCTAACATTAGTCTATCTGGTTTCTCCCACAGCTGGCGGCTCAGGTCCTGGAGCCCAGGAGCATCGGCTTCGGGATGGTGGACTCCAAGAAGGATGCCAAGCTTGCCAAAAAGCTAGGTGAGTCCCATGTCCGATGTCTCTGGAATAGCTTGGAGGGAGTGATGCCCAACAGCCATTACCACAGAGGACAGCCAAATCCTTGACATCAGGATGGGGAGGGTGATGGTGGCAGTTGCGCACTGACCACCTGCCCACCCCAACAGGGGCAGGATCAAGTTGGGCTGGGGGGGTGTGGAGGGCAGTGAGGATGAGAGGGATGAGTCGAGACCCTTCCAGCAAAAAGCTTCAAGGCTGAGAGTGCCAAAACAAAACCAAACCGAGTGAAAAAGAAAGCCAGTACATTCCATAGTGATGACAGTGGGGAAGCTCAGAGCTCGATGAGCAGAAACTCCAACTAGGTGCCATGGAGTAAGTCCACGCTCTTCCTACACAGAGACAGGCCTGACACGGCAGTGCAGAACCAAAACCTACAGGGAAATCACACAGGCCCCCAGATGTCACCTGCTCAATGGCAGGGTGACCCCCGGCCACTAATGGGAAAGCCACACAGCCTTGCAGTGGTTTGGCAGTTTGGCAGCCAGGTGCCAACCCTTCTGACTGGTCCCCAGAGCAGAAGAGGAAACCTGCTGTAAAGGTGAAAGCATTCACCACTGGAAACTGCTGCCTTCCAAGGGGCTGGCGATCCCTTCATATTTTAGCCCACAAAGCAATATGGCTCATAAATACAACACCATAAAAATATACCACTAAGCTTAAGGTCAGAGACTGTTTAAGCATACCGGACTATATGCTGGACTGTAATTTTATTTCCTAAATTAGAAGATGTGTGTGCTGGTGGAAGCTAACCTAAAGCTGAGAGCTTCTGCCTCTCCCAGAAGGAACAAAATACCAACCACCTTGGCCTGTGGTACCCTGCCATCGTGCACTGCAGGAGCTCAGTACTGCTGATTTTGGAGCCTCTACCGAGATGTTGTGGCACCCAGTCCTCAGTCCAGTGATATACCATTCAAATCTGCCAGTCTGCCATCGATGGCATCTCTACTATAGGTTTCTAACCCTTTTGCCAAGGCTAGCTAAGCCTCAGAGAGGCTGCAGCTCACTTTGGCTTTCAGGTCACTGTTTATGGTCACATAGTTCGGCCTTCTCCAGGCACAGAGCACAACCTGCATCAAAATCCATTTTTCATTGAGCGGCAGGTTGTTAAAATTTGGGATGTCAGTTAGAGCCCATTATTATTTACTGCAAGATAGATAGCCAAGCTAAATCAAGTTCCTGGTACAGAATTTTTCCATCTGTGGCCAAACTGTGACCTGAACGAAAAGTTCAGCATTTGGGAAGAAGCTAGCACAAGTTCTGGCTGGCGTCTGTCCCTCGTGCCATGAAACATCAGTCATGAGATTTCTCAGGTTGTTCCTAACTGCACCAACACAGAGAAGTGGCAATTGCATTTTCCCAAGAGGCACTGCTAGAGTAACAAGCAAGATACTCTGTAGTAAAAACACTTTTAGTGGTGTGTTGACCACATTATGCTTCCTGTCTCCTTCTTTCAGGCTTGGTTGAAGAGGGAAGCCTCTATGTCTTTAAAGAGGAGCGATTGATTGAATTTGATGGGGAACTGGCCACGGATGTCTTGGTGGAATTCCTCTTGGATGTAAGCACAGATAATCTTGGAGCTAGATAAAGCCTCTCTGAAAAGACCTTGCAAATACTCACTTTGCTAAAAACCATAGGTTTATCTTTATCTGAAATTTCATCCCTGTTTGCTGTGCACTGGTAGAGACGACATCTGCCAGCTTCCCAAATACTTCTCTGACCATGAGTTCCCAGGAAAGCTGGTACCTTTATATGCCACCAACCACTTATAGCTTAAAGATGTTCTGCTCTCTTTCCTGTTTACGGAGTATTTGCTTGGAAGCAAGCAACAATCCCACATAACTAACTGCTAGTCATCCATCTCAATTAGCAAGCTGGTGTGCAAGCACTTTGCCATTTGCAAAATCTTTTGCTCTTTTTTTCTTTTAAAAAAATACAAGTTATTTAAAAAAAAAAAACAAACAAACAAACAAAAACCAAATAAATCCAAGAAGTAACATTCTCATAGAGCAACTAAAAAGAGCTCAACTCATTGAAAAAGGTATATGCTGCAGACTATTTGCCCATTTCTAGACACTACCTCACAAACAGTGTAGTGCACTACTGCCTCTTCAGTGAACTTACTGAATTGCACTGCCATGATTAAGGCCCTAGGACTTAGTGCTCTCAGGTCATGTTGTGCAGGGGCTCAACTGTGTGCTCACCTTTGTGCCCAACTACAAAAGAGATGCTGACTCCCTCATCAGCGTGTTGCACTTCTCTTTCTTTACATTTTATTCCTAGGAGAGGCAACAGCTCACAAACATGGTCTTTGCTTTGTAGTGAAAACATTTTGCAGCAGCTTGGCTTTCCTTTGAACTGAGGCTCCCTTTATGGGCAGCCGTGAAATAATGAAGACAAGGGAGGTAAGGTGAGCACTGGAGCTGGCAGGGTCTGTTTCCCACTGTGACAGATTGCCTAAAAGGTCACCTGCAGCGCAGGAGTGCTGGTGGGGAGAGGCATGGCCAGGGAAAAGAAACAGCTCCCTAGGACCTTCTCTCTCCTACGGCGATGTCTGTGGCTGCATGCAGCAGGTATCGTGGCCAAAACACGTGCAAGTGGCTTCAGGGGAAGAAATGGGCATCAGCCCCACCCAGGAGAGCAAGAGGGGGATCCCTGATGCCCGTGGCTCAGGCCGCTGTGGCAGCGGGGAGCTGCACACGCCGCGGTGGACACAGCAGGGGCGCAGCCTTATGCTGGAGCGTCACTCGCGAAGGGTGCGGCGTAAGGGGCATTGGGAGGTTTTGCTGGCTGTGCTTTGTGGTGTGCCACTGAAAAAATGTGTTCTGAGAGCCGAGGAAGAGAGCAAGGATTTCTGTTTGTGTGTTTGACACGCAAGAGGGAGAATACTCAGCAAAGCAAGGAAATAAAACCAAACACATCTGCGGTGCCGCAGCAGCCTGATCTCAGAGGAAAACAAACCCAGAGGTTCTCTACTCCTCTGTAGTCCGTACAGTGCTCTGCCTGCATTTTTTTTCCCTAGTGAAACCACACCCGATTTACACCAGTACTACTGGGTACAACAATCAGACTGAATCTTTCCACCAGCAGTGGCTACTCAAGAAAACATAAAAAAAGTTTGGATCAACGACAGGCTGAAGCAGCAGATAGGTCTTCCAACTTTCTCATCAATACTGTGGGGTGTCTGGGGCCAAAGCATGGGTTTAACCCATTCTGTGTAGGAGGATCAGCCAGGAAAATTCACATCCACACTTTCCGCTGCTCCGAAACACTGCTTTGCCTTGCTCTAACGTGCTGGTTTTAATGTTTTCCAAAAGGAAGTTCTTTACAATGACCTCTTCCAGCAAATAGCACTTGAAAACAGATATCCATCATTCACAGCTCACAGTCCTCACATCACCTCTATTTAACTGCTCTTTCTTCTCAGCCTCGCTAAAGCCAGCTGCAATTGCTACCCCTTATCTCTCATCACAGCAGGTCCCTCAGCATCTATTTGGGTTACCTAGACCTCTCTCAGCTTCCCTCTTAATGCTTCAACCTATGCAGTGAACCTACTAACAGCTCCATCTGAAGGTGACCTGCATCTCTCAGTGAAGGCAGAGAGCACTAAGTAGGGATTCCAGCAACAGGGAAATTAGGTGACCTCTTTCTCCCCACTTAGGCTGCTAGTGACACACTCTGCCAGGCATAGGTTGATGCTGAAAATCATTGTGTTATTGAATGCATTTGTCATGGCAGCTGCTAGAAGACCCTGTCGAGATCATAAACAACAAGCTGGAGCTTCAGGCCTTTGACCAAATCGACGAGGAAATCAAACTCATCGGCTACTTCAAAGGAGAAGACTCGGAACGTAAGATGAATATGTTCTTCATGGGGCTTGAAGCCTGGCTGGGGGCTTCGGGGGTCAGGCACTGTTTCTTCTGCATGAACATTAAAGGTGTTTAGGGGTATATGGCAAGCTGTGACAGTGCAAATGTTGCTGGAGGATGAAGTGGGGTTGCAGACAAGTTTCTGCTGTTGCTATGTGTGAGCCCATTCCTACACCAACAGCAGAGACCCTTCTGCAAGGTGTCTGCTGGCAAGAGAAAGGGGTGATAATCCAGGGGCTCATGAAGTAAAGTACGTCTACCTTATCCAAAATCAGCTGAGGTTACTGTTACACTGGGTGAGCACCTAAAAGGAGCAAAGCTCCCCTGCTTATGAGCAGCGAGCCCAAAAGGTCAAAGAAAGAGGGAGGGAGGCAAAGGGAAAGAGAGGGACACGCATTAAATGCTAACTTGGCAAACCTACAGCAGTGAGCAGGACACCTTAGGGCAGCCGGGCAGACGCACTGACCTGTTTCTCCTTGCTGAACCCCAAGACTGAGAAGAAGCCGGTCCCATTCCCTGAGGGATGTGCAACTCAGGGACCACTCCAAGCAAAACCATCAGCTTTCGCAAGTCTTGAGAAACCCTCGCCTGAGACTCTCCCTGGCAAGCCCCAGGCAGTCTCCCCCGCCAACCCTGAGCACTCGCCCTGCTCTCTGGGAGGTGTTGGCAGTCTGCACCCTGCACTTGCAGGGCTTGCCTTTAGCAAAAAAACAGGTATACTTACCTGAACGCGCAATGTATCACCAGGTCTGCTGCACTGCAACAGCCCATCCACCTCTCTCCCTTCAGCTTTCTCACCTGCTCAAAATGAGCTGCAGGGCAGCTCAGGCAGGGCTGTGCCCCAAACACTGTTCAGTAATAAGTATTTTGAAGAAAGGTGGGAAATACCTGTTGTAAAGCGCTCTCACCAGGCTGAGAGCATCCTTCCTGACCCCAGCTGAGGATCTGATACCAGTAACAGTAAAAACATACCTCATTCCTGCCCCCTCCTCCTGCAGCAGGAGGGGGGATGCCTAATCATGCTTGGTGACTGTTTAGGGAATGGCAGCGATCAATGCTGGAACAACTCCATGCATTTCCCAGGCTGGACCACTGCTTGTGCAAGAGGGCAGCTGCAAACACCCCTATCAACAGGCTGGAGTTTTAACCCCTGGACCTGCTTCACAGGGCTGCTGATTTCAGCCTCAGTTAAGCATGACATGCTGGGATCTGTAGTTTTCCTGAGCACTGTGGGGCTGCGCAACATTTGTCCTGTTCACTTCACATGGAATAGTCCTTGTTTGTAAATCCTGGAAGGGTGGAAGAAGCATAGTGCCATCATCTGATATATTTTGCAATAATTTATATTTGTTCTTCCTGGTGCCTTCTGTGCTGATCAGAGTGTGGCCAGCCATCTGTGAAATCCCTTCTTCATTCCCCTTTTCTCCTTCCAGATTACAAGGCATTTGAAGAAGCCGCTGAACACTTCCAGCCATACATCAAGTTCTTTGCCACCTTTGACAAAGGGGTAAGCATCCACAGACCTCCGTGGAAGCTCACAAACTCCACCACCTGTTTTCCAGCAGCTCAGGATATTCCTAGACTTAACATCTGGCTCCAGGTTCTCGTTTCCAGTGTTACTGTAATTTGTGGTATTGGTGTCCGCATTTGGATTTGGCCCTGTCACAAGATCAAAGGCCCTTTCTGCAGCGTGGAGGCAGGTCCTGATCTGGGTTTGGAAACCAGCCCCATTACATTTGTGGGGCCTTGACACTGGCTTTGCTCTGTCCCAGTGCTTGAGACCAGTAGTGTAGAGAGCATCAGTGGTTTTTTAACCAAGGAAAGATCCGTTCATATTTTGTTGGCCACCCCTAAGAGTGCATGCTCTGAGAGAGAGCAAGCACCTTGACCTCAGCTCTGCTACTGGGAGAGACACTACATAGGCAAAGAGTTCATTGTGTAGATGTTTTCCGCTGCAGTCACTCCCTGCACTGGCTCTTGCTCCCACCCGGGGGGTGTCCGTGGAGGGGTGCGTAGCTGGGGGACCCCCCCCAGCCCCCTTTGTGGGATCTCTCCCTCCGAACGCTTCACCGGGAGGAATCTACAGGTGATGCGGATACGAGCTTTTGTACCAAAGGATTCTGCACCATTTTCACTGGAAGATTAAAGAGAAGCCTGAGTTTGGGTTCCGTTTATTTCAAAGCAAAAGATGCTTTTTAAACATCAGCTGGAATCAATACTGCTGGGTCCAGGGTATTTCATTTGGCTCACCGCAGAATTAAAATCAGAGCTTGGACAGTCAAAGCAGTAATTGAATTGTCCCCAGTATTATTTTATTTCCGCACCTAGATGCCTTTGAAAATTTTTATTCTTATATAAGGCAGAAAATTATTTCATATTATATTTGCAACGGATAGTTGCTGGTGTCAGATGGCTTGTTTTAGTTAAGCCTGATTGGGGAGCAGTGGCTTACTCAGTAATATGGTGCGTTAAAGGTAGAAAAAGAAGGATAGCGATCCTGCAATCAGGGATGCGATAACAAAATAGCCGCTTTTTCCCCCAAGTTTCTCCTATGTCTTTTAAAGCCAGTGTTTAATTGTGTCAGGTTCACTCACTTCTGACCATCTGCACTGCAACAGGTTGCCAAGAAGCTAGGTCTGAAGATGAATGAGGTGGATTTCTATGAACCATTTATGGATGAGCCTGTCCACATCCCTGATAAACCTTACACAGAAGAGGAGCTGGTTGAATTTGTGAAGGAGCACAGAAGGTATGTAGTGTACAGGACACTCCTGGCCATGGGAAGCAGTTAAAGGTGTCTGTCATCTCAGGCTCACCCCTCTAGGGCATCCCTCTCAGAAAAAATTAGGATGACGACCACCTTTTGGCGATTTGCTGGCCCAGGTTTGAGATTGTGGCTGTGATCTTTTCCTACTCCCAGAGCTACAAGGGTCTGTGCTGCAATCAGAGCCCACCACCATGGGACTGTGACAACACAGTTTCTTCCCTCCTCCTCCTCCCTGGTTAGTCCTCCCTCTAAGAGCAGGGAGGCTTGCAGGCGGTGGAGAGAGGAAACCCTGCCCTACTTGCCCATGCTTCTAATTTAGGTCTGTACAGAAGATGATCTTCTCCAAGGCCTGGCAAGACAAATCCAAATTCTGTCCATTCCCCTCCCTCCCCAAAACAGCTTCACTAAGGGTTATATTCCTCTCCTGATGCCAGGTACATCTGCAGGCAAGATCTGAGGTCAGACTAAGCTTGAAGAAACCGTGATGGACTAAGAGGCTCCTGCTGACCGCAGGCCCTGAGAGGAAGCCACTGCTGTTATGGCTGTGTTGGGTCTCATGTGGCAATGGTGCAGAGCAGCAATCAGGTTTATTGCACAGTTGTTCAGGGTCTCAGCTAGCAGCAGTCTGGAAGTGACTAGAAAAGCTGACCCCATTTTAAATATAAGGGCACGACTACCTATGAGGTGCTGTGTTTTTACACCATTAAAAAACCAGCACAGGATAGTGACACAGGCTATCTGATGCTCCTGCAACTGCAGTTCCTGGCAGACAGTCAAGGGGCCAGAAAAGAGTTCAAGAAAAGCAGAGCCGTCGATATGGTTAGGGGACCCCAAATCGGGCTGAGCTGGGGGTTTGTGTTCACACACAGAGGATTTTAGAGACAGGAGATAATCTCCAGAATCTGCGAGTCACCAGACTTGGAAACAGATCTCTGCTTTTTCTGAAATATGAAGGGGTCCTCTATCTCCCATGTACTCGCAGGTCACTTTGTTGACCTCCTGGACTTCCTGACATCAGCTCTTCCCATCTTTTTTTCCCACGTTCTTTCTGTCAAGAGCAGCATCAGGAGGCTGGTTAAACACAGGCAGCTAAATGCTAGCTTAATAAGGCAAGCTCTCTACCAGCACAAAATTGCAGTGGAAACCCCCCGGGTCTTACATATTTTAAGTGGTTACATGGTGCCTGCTAGGAACAAGGGTGTGGGCTGTATATTTTGCAAGTGCCGAGGCTCAGAAGGGAATTGAAAGGAGTCTCATGAAATGGGATGCCTGAAATCCCAAACCTGCCAAGGTGCAGACATGGCAGGGGGAAAACCCTGAGGTGTCAGTGTCCCCAGCAGTTAATGCCGAGTCTCTCAGAGCAGAAGTGCTTCTTCCTGTCTTGCCACCAATAAAGGACCTAAAGACAAAGGCTGGAAGTGGAATTAGTTGGACACAGAGATGATCAAGTCTGTAGCGAAAAATGAAGTGACCTCAGCAGTTACCAAGTGCTGGTTCCCTGTAGACAACTCGGCAGGATCTTCTCCTCTGCAGGAAGGTATAGAGGACCATTCACCACCTCCACCTCACACAGCAGACTTTTCCACCTCACCCCAGATGGCAGGCATGGGCTATCCCTCTGCTGAGGTGCAAAGCCCCACTGCCACCCCTCCATCCCTCAGAAGGACCCCTGTCACATCACTGGCGAAAGCTCCCGGTGCTCAGCAACACCCAGGCTCTTTGGCACACCTTAAACAGACCTTCCAAAAAGAGTTCCCTGCTGCTGTGCCCAGACAGGCTTCACCACATCTTCCTCCAGCCCTGCACAGAAATTTGGGGTCTGCTGAGCTTTCGCTGCAGCCTCAAGACAGCTGAAGCTGGTGCCCAGGAGGAGCCCGTAGGCAGACCTTCCCGGGCAGCTGCAGGTGGTGGTGGGGAAGTTCATCCTCTCCTGAGAAGGTCAGGAAACCAGTGCTGAGCACGGTGGTGTGACTTGTCCGAGGTTGCACAGAAGGTGGGTGTCCAGCTGGGGGAGGGTGGCCAAGCACCATGACTCCAAGGTCTCAGCCCAGATTTTGCTCTCAGTTGCACAAGTACGATTTACATGGTAGTTCCTCTGCCAGCAGCAATAGGCCTCTGGGTTTTGCATGCAAAATGCTGGGGCTGGACACCCCTCCCACCCCTGTTCTCTGTAATTTCAGCATAGCAACATGAGGGCTGAATTCTGCTCCCTCTTACTCATCTAACCCCCATTTACTCTGCTCCTTCCAGCATAGAGAAGTAACCAGAGTAAATCTTGAGTAAGTCCACAGCAATCAGTACACATGGGTGTGATCAAATCCTTCCCACCACGTTTCCTTTCTCCAAGAGCTGCCCCCATAGAATGGGTAAGGAAAGTGTCTTGAAAGCCAGGTACAAGCATAAGTACATAATATGCATTCACCTGACATAATCTCTAGTTTCTGACAATCAGCAATGAGGAGACTAGCTGGATCAAAATTTATTTCTCTCGTCTTATGCTTATTGGCTATTTCTTCAATATATATAGTAATTTTTTACCTCATTTCTATTTTGATGCTGAAAGTATCCAATTGTAATGACTTCAGCGGCTGAATTATGCGTTGCATCAAAAGAGCATTCCTATTTGTTCACTTTATACCTGCTACTGAATAAATTCACTGTGCGCCTACTAGCTCTTTTAGAGGAAAAATGACTAGCCATTCCTTGTTACACTATATTTTTCTTTACTATTCCCAGTTTTTTAGACCTGCTGCCAATTCTCTTTTCAGTCACCTCTTTTACAAGATAGAGATTCCTGTTTGGAATGACCAAACAGGTCATTCCATACCTTTGTTCACCACTGCCATGTTTCCATGTCCCTTTTTCAGTTGTTCCATATAATTTCTGTGATGGGAAGACCAGAACCACACATACATTCACTGCGGAGGTGCATGGTGTAGTTGTCCATTGCCATGATGGTATGATGTGTCTTACTCCTTAGTCGTTTCCCTACTGTTTGTAACCTTCTTTTTGCCTTTTGCCTTTGGGGCTGATGCTTTTTCTATTTGTGATACCTGGGCCCCTTTCCTGAAAGGCAATAATTAGTTATAACTAATTTAGAACCCATTGTTGCACCTGTATAATCAGGGATGGTTTTCTGCATGTGCATTACTTTCTATATGATTATCTATCATGCAGACACTCAAGTCTCAGGAGATCTCTCTGTATCTCCTCATAGTCAGGCCTGTGCTGGATGTCAAAGAATTGGATACGATAAGCAAATGCTGCCATATTCCTATTTCCCATCTTTTCCAGATTATGTAAGAATATGTTATGCATATGATCATGCCAGAGCATATGCTATGAATCTTAACTGGTTAATTTCCTCTGTTGTGAAAACTGACCATTCATCTCCACCCTTCATCTCCCAGTGTCAATAATCCACAAGAGGATCCCTCCTCTGATCTAACTGCAGCTCAGTTTCTCTGAAAGCCTTTAGTAAGGGACCTTGGCCAATGGTGCTCTGAAGGCAACTTTGTCACATTGACCAGCATACCTTCTCCCACTCATTGACTTTCTCTGGGAACTCCAGCAGATCCACGGCCATAACTTTCCTCTTAAAGGCCACATATCTCTTGTTCTATCATGTCATATTCCTTCAGAAGTCTGTTAAGTCTACTTTTGCTGGTAGCACCGTGCCCATAAGGAAGTCGCCCTTCCAGATCCATGACTCCTCAGGTCCTTTAGGAACCTCTGAAAAATGCCCCTTGTTTCCACTGCTCTGGTCATGAGGCAAGCCAGGGTACACATCTCGTTGATGCCACCTGGTTCTGGCAACATGCTGCTACTCCCTTTACCAATCTGTTCTAGGCCATCATTGACCGACACTTCTCTTTGCAACAGCTCCCAGGGCTGGTCAGCCAGGGAGCCCTCTTTTGCGGGGGAGCCTCCCTGAACACATGATGACACAGCAAGCAGAGGGGCAAAGCATTGCTTGTGCTTGTCTGCTGTCGCCTTGTGTTCCTTGGGTGTCCCTTTAGCACCTCAGTCACCTCTCAGCCCGCCAGGCTCTCTGACAGGCTTCCTGCTACAGATGTGTCTGAAAATATTTCTATTAAAATTTTTTGTCCTTTATGATCTACTCAAAAAAATTTGATTTGGCCAGTCTTGTGGTTTACATTTTCTTGACAGTGGTTATTAGGATCTAAATTTTCTTCCCAGAGGTTATTCTGTCTTCTTTGCTTTAGCGGAGTTCAGAAGGATTTTTATGGTGGAATTATGCTAGATAAAACTAGGAGAAAAGGGGAACAAAGCCCATTAGGAATGTCCCAGGGACTGCAAGACAGAAGTGAATGGGTCACTTCGTGCTCTCAGCACAGAGAGAACAATCTGCCATGTGTGGGACTAACTAACCAGCACATCCCATCACAGAGAGGCGTCTCATCTTCCCAAGCGCACATAGCAGCTGCAGTGATTCCAGTGAGGGCAAGGGCAGGGTTTTATCAACAGAAATAAAAGCACAAGTTGACCTACTGTGCCCCCATGCTTGCATTCAAAACGTGGTGGCTGGCAGCGATGACTCAATCCACCAACCAAACGTGCCATGGTGACCTTTTCTGCGGCACCATCAGCGTCGTGTGTGACGGTGCTGGATGCACCCTCAAAGAGAATTCCTGTCTTCCTTTCAGGGCCACCTTGCGGAAGCTGCGCCCAGAGGACATGTTTGAGACATGGGTAAGCACGTGCGGGTGAGAAGCCTTGCATCCCCTGCTAGCTTCCAACAAGAAACTCCTGCTCAAGAGCTCCAACCTCTGGCTGGGCAGAACATTATCTTTCCTTCCTTGCAAAGCCACCGTCCCTCCCCTGGGAAGAAGGGAAAGCCTTGGCTGTGGTGCCCGGTGCCCGAGTTCAAACAGTGTGCTCAAATGCTTTGCTCAGCAGTGGTGGACAGCTGAGAGGGGTCCTGTTTGCTCCACAGAGGGAACAGGGAAAGCTAATCAAAGTGTGCCAGGTGGGTGGCTGTGATGTCCTTGGGAAGGACGCTCTATCATCTCATCTAACGGGCATCACTGCTGGTGATGGGGTGATTTCAGCAGCTGGCTGGCTGAGCGAGCTACAGAGATTGTACTGAACAGATGACTCATGGAAATTGTACCAGAGCAGTTGTACAATTCAAAATGTGAGTGAGGGAAGGCAGTTCAGTTAATTATATAGATTACGGAGGAAATTGTGCATTGATTGCACCTCTCACGGTGTGAGCAAGCTGGAAGTCAGTGATTGTGAAGAACTAACCAGTGGTTTGGCACCAATCACACACAGAGGACTCTCCTGGTCTGCAAGGGTGGGGAAGAGGCGAAGGGTGAAAATGAAGGAAAAATCATGTATAACAAATTATCCCTTTGCTCTGAATGAGTGTGATGTTAATAGCCAGTCAGGGACCTTCAAGTGCCAGTTGAGTGCTGAAAACCAAAGTTGAACAGGTGTTTTACAGTCGCTAAGGAAGATGCAGTCATTCCTCCAAAAAGCTTGGCATATTTGTAACCGCGTTCAGTTGCCTCCTTGCTTGGCTGTGTAACATGAAATGCTGCGGGACTCCCAAGCACCAAAAACCTTGGGAGTCTTTGATACAACAAGGCGAGAGGTGATAAAACTGAAACGGGAGTTACAAGCCACTTAGGCATGACAGTTTTTCATTTTGTTTTGAAATGCAAATTCTGTATAGAAGATAGCTGCCTAGATCTGCTGAAGTGCCTCAAAGTTTTTCATGGGGCTTCAGTGGGACCCAAATTTCACACACAGTGGTTTTGCTTTCATACTGAACATGTTCTAAAATAACCTCAGGAAAATTGTGAATTATCAGCAGTGGGTTGATCGTTTTAGCAGCAGCCTGGGAATACAGAGCTTGTCTCCGCTGTGAGCAGGGGACTCATACCTACAGGGGACAACGGGCTGGATTCTGATCTTGCTGCAAGTTCAGAACATCCTCAGTGCCTTCACTGGAGTTACTCCAGTTTTGTTTGCTGCCTTGGGCGTCTGAATAGAGCTATATTATATAACTATATATAAAATTATATATTTCATATATATATATATTATTTTGTTGTCACACAATGCTGCTGGCAAATGTGGAGAAAAATCAAGTCTAGATTTTGCCAGCTGTAAGTGGTCTGAATCCCAAGTAAATCTGCCTAGAATGCCCCAGTGAAAACATATTCCCTGAAGACGCCAGCAAAGGCCCAGCTTCCACTATTGTTTTTAAAGATAATGTTTTCCACTTAATCTTTCAGGGCTTTTTTTCCTTTCAGTTTTTGATGGTGGCTTTGTCACCTCTGGGCTCAGCAGGGAAAAGAAATTAGCATTTAGATGGGAATTTTTTCTCGCATTAAAACCAATTGAAATGGAAACCAGGACCAGCAGCGGGTGAGGAAGGCGAAGCCGATCCATGGAATAATTCAGAGATGACATTCATAGCAGGCAGATGATGAACCGGCTGGCAGATCCACTGGCCTTTGCCAATATCATTACCCATTACTCACATACCTTATGGAGAAAAGCAGTCCACCAGGCTGTCATTTCTGTCCTGCACTCATTAGAGCCCTGAAATGAGCCTCCCACTCAATTCCCCTCATTGCTCACAGAGACCCTCACCTAGAGCAGAGACCCTTCACCTCCCAAAGGGGACCAAGTGAGCCACCTCACCCCTCATATTGCCAGCCCCCGAAGGAGCATGTTTATGGCTTGAGCATGGTGGCAGATATTTCTTGCCCTGCATACCATTTCTGGCAGCTGCAAATTTATGAAAGTAGGTGGCCTCAGGCATGGAGGGTGAGCTCATATTCCCATGCTAGAGAGTCCTTGACATTCTCTGCAGGCAAGGTTTTGCCCCATCCCTCATCTTTGCCATCTTGGTGCCCACTTCATTTTTAGCTGAAGTGCTTCATCAACTCTACCCAAACTACCCACTTCAGCGCCTAATACCTTCACAACTTGGCCTCGCCTCGGCTCCCTTTTCTAGTGTCTCAGTGGGGCTCCAGCCAAGCCTCCCTTTGCAATCATCATGTTTGTTTGAAGGCATCCCACCACTCCTCATATCCAGCAACCTCCCAGACTGTGTCCTCCCTCCCTGGACCGTCAGTAATAGTTTTTTTTTTGTTTTCAGGAGGATGACATGGAGGGAATCCACATCGTGGCCTTTGCTGAAGAAGATGACCCAGGTAGGAGGCCATTTTCCTCCTGGTGTGACTCTCCATCACTCAAGAAAGAGTAGTTCCATGTGCTTTGTTTGCAATGTGGATCCCCCAGCCCTGGCCAGGATGGGGAGCCCCAGCCTGCCAATATGGGGAGCTGGGATGCTTCTGGCTGTTTACACTAGTGGGTGCACTAGCCGGCATCCAAATTCTGGATGTAAACAGATGGCCAGCTGGGAAAAAGAAGTCATCCCTTCCACCCCAGTTGCTAGGATTTGCTCCCTAACTGCATCTGTCTTGCTGTGTGGCTCTGGGAAAGTGCTAAGGGCTGGGTGTGTGATGGGCACGCAGGAAACCCAGGGGCATCAGCTCCTGAAAGCCGTGGCGTTGGTGCTGCTCAGCGCCATCGGCATGCTGAAAAGCTTTGGCCTCTCGGGGGCTCAGTTCCTCCCTCGCTGCAAGAAAATAGTGACATTGTTCCACTCCACGGAAAGATTACGAGATTTAATTCATGTGTAACTAATTTCAATACCCGGGGAGGATGCTCAAAATTAAAAGTCTTATTATCAGAAGAAAGATCTGGGAGACAGCATTTTAATGAGAACTATAAACAACTCATGTGTGCATAGCAGGGTGAGGGAAGTTGAAAACCCCACAAGCAAAAAGTGCCTGCATGTTTGCAGGAGAGAGCTGCAGAGGTTCATGTATCGTTTCAGATGGTTTTGAGTTCCTGGAAATCCTGAAGCAGGTTGCCAGGGACAACACTGATAATCCTGACCTGAGCATTGTCTGGATTGACCCCGACGACTTTCCTCTGGTGAGTGGCAGGGGCTCCTTGCCTTTCTTGATTTAATTCATGGATTGGGGCGGGAGTGGCGTGTGGAGTGTCCACAAGTGCAGGAATTGCCCCAGGGAATTTGGGACAGGGAAGGACAGGAAACCAGACTGTGGGCGATCCCTGAGGGCTGCTCATTCGGGCTGCCACCCATGAAGGTGGTGTCTGGGGAACATCCCCAGAGTCAGCACTTTCCTTTGCCATGTGTGGCAGCCCAAGCTTGTGTTCAGCCTCTCTTCTCTCCCATGCACTCACTGATGCCCACTCCCCCGACCACGGCCCCGCTGGCCCAATTAGTGCAACCGGGTATAGCAAACACACACCCTTGCCTGAGCTTTGTTTCTTGCTCCTGCAGCTGATCACTTACTGGGAGAAGACCTTCAAGATTGACCTGTTCAGACCACAGATCGGAGTGGTGAACGTCACAGACGTGAGTAGCATGTGCCCAGAAAGTCTACCGATCCCAAGATTAGGGTGCTAGAAAGGACGGGATCTGAGACCTGCTGGAATCAGTGGGATTACTGCTGTTAAGTGCAGGTAGACCAGGATTTTTCCCCGGGGAAAAACGTGTAAATACCTCACCATTCCCGTGTGTGGCAGGGTTCATAACACCTCCAACGCTGGGCTTCAGGGCATCGGTCTGAGCGTGTTTCTGCTGCTGAGTTGCACACAAACCACATCTCGCGAGGACAGGACCAGCCTCTGTGTTCTGTGCTTCAGGGCTTTGCCTGGCTTTGGTTTCAAGGTCTCACATTTCCACTCTGACTCACAGTGTGCACCCTTGTCCGTGCCCTGCTCTGACTGAACCCGGGTGGGTTTGTGGAGGAAAAGTGTGTTTGTAGGGGGAGAAAGCAAGCCATGTTTAGGGGAGAAGAGGACAAAAAGGAGGGTGTTTTTACAGCAGAAGTGGAACGGCACAGCTTGGGTGTAGGAGGGAAAGATGGTCCCCCACAGATGACAGGGAGAAACTGCACAGCTTGAAAAATCAACAAATAAACACACAGCCTTAATAAGAGTACAACACAAACTGTGAATGGAGGGATCCCACTGGGGTGAAGAGGGTGTACTGGGGTTCATCCAGGCCCTCCTCATCCTCAGCCACTGCTATGTGGGTAGTGCTGGAAGGATTTGGGTGGGAAGAGGAGAGGTCCCCCCCCACGCCTGGTGGCAGTGAAACGTTTCCGTGCTGTGCTGCAGCGCTGCAGAGGGATTGCTGCACAGGCAGGGGCTGCTTTGGCATGGCTGCGGTGGTGGAAGTACCCGCAGCACCCACAGCTGTGCTATCAGTCCAGCTTTCTAGCGGCTACCGCTTTCACCGTGGCTGCCTTCAAACCAGCAAGTCACAGGACTGATGTCAGGTTGTGTGCACCCCATGAGCTTCTGAGGTGGGTGGGAGAGGGACCCATTTGACCCCCGCCAGCAGAGAGCTGGGGAGAGCTGCTGGGTGCACTGCAATGTGCATCACAGCCCAGACAGGACTTCGGAGAGAAAGCATTTTTCCTCTTTCTGACAATAAGAGCCCAGATGATGAGAACATGTAATGTGGTGTACTCTAGCCTGGTTCACTTGTTACCTTAGTTTATTTTTGATGGTTAAGCGCTGGGTGTTTTAATCCCTTTAAAATGAACCTGTTTGGCTATGTAAGGGTCTCTGGAAACAGAAATCTCTCCACTGCAGAAGTGTTTGTAATTTGGTGCTTGACTTTGTGTCTGAAATTTCAGCTGTATGGGAACCTGATGTTTCATTAGAAGAGAGCAGAGAAGGACATAGAGTTGAGACAACTGTCCAGGGCAGGGCGCTGGTACTGGCCCCACCACTGACCTTGCTCCAGGCCCCCATGTCCTCTCTTCTGTACCTCCCCAGAAAAAGAGGGACAGCAAAGGTATACTGGACAATTGTGCCTCCTGCAAGACCATAAGATGGGAGATGTGATAGGGAGGGCAAAACAATGGTGTTATGAAGAAAGCAGAAGCCCTGGATATTGCATATCCCATTAAGAGGGATGAGAGGCTTGGAAGTCATGGGGTAGATGCGGCACTGGCTGGATGTGAGTGATGCTTTACCTGTACTAGAGCAGCATCCACCAGATCGTGGGACAGACACGTAGAGAGTGAGGACCCAGTGGGTTAAGGCTTGTTAGCAGAATTGTTAAGGTAGAGGCAAAAGGAAAGTTGGCCAAGATAGCATCCGTCACCCAAGTTCATGAGAGAAATGAACAGACAAACCAGAAATAGAGCCCAAGTCTTCCAGTCTTTTTGCCCTTGTTACTGGTCTGCAGTATCTCCTTTCGTTATATGTACCACAGCTGGCCATGTTTAAGTCATGTCAAAGCTACATTCGACAGCTATCAATGGAAATCCACGGTAGTAGGATTGTCAGTGTCAAAGGAATCATATAGAATGCAGTATTAGGCAGGAACATATGCCTTATTATCTAGCAGTCACTCAGAGACCTGTAAAAACTCATGCATTATCTAGCTTTGATATAGTAAATGTTTCAGGTTGTTGATTATAGTATTTGTAGTTTTTATTTCATTCCTTTTAAGTCTGTTTTTTATTCCTCAAGAGAGAGATTTAAGAAAGTTCTAGGTTGGCGGGTGATAGCTAAAACAAACACTGAGCTCATTTCATTATTTCAGTGTTACATCACTGCATTCAGCCAAGTTACACAGGTACAAAGTGGGGCTTACACAACAGAGTAAAAATAAACACTGCTGTTGGCTTCAGTAGACATAACCCCTGTGACCCCATCACTTCTCTAAAAACCTGCCAATACAAACACCAGAGCTCCCAGTGTCCCCTGCTGGCCCGTCACATCGTAGTGGCTCAGGACCAGGGCAATGACGCTCTGTAAAATATTGCTGCTTTATTTGCACATCATCTTCTCTAGTGCAATGGGTTCATTCCTGTTCCCATTATTTAAAGGTGTCGCTTTTTGCTGCACAAACAGTCCTGAGGCTGGGGACAAGATCACGTGCATGAAGCAAGAGCTGCATGCCTCTCTTTTATTACAGTTTTGGGGTTCCAGGAGGAAAATATTGTAAAGGATAAACAGATTTCCTTGAGCAGAAATTGGTCTGGCTTTTTATCAAGCCATAAACCAAAGGGAATTAGGTACCACAGACAGGGAAAGAAGTTGGGTGCATTTGCAAAAACCAGTAGTTATCTTCTGACATATGAAAAGCACTTCTGCAACATCAAATGCTGAATGGGGTAGCCACACACCACCTTTGCAAAATAGGAGGCTGATCCTATTTTATGGAGGGGAGTCAGTGAAGGGAAAGGGGCTTAGCCAGGCATTTATCCAAGGAACCTATAGCAAAGCCAAGAGAAAACCTTTCATTTCCAGTCCTCAGAGACCATCTAAGCTATGCTTCCTGTCCCTGGGTAACAGCCAAAATTCAGACAGCACCTTCTTACTGAATCCCCCTACCCCCTCCAGTTTGTGGAAGTAATGCAGACAGCTGGAGAAAAAAAGCAAGGGGCACCTGTAGTCCAGGGCATCACTGTTTTTCACCATTCTTCAGCTGGAGCATGGTTGAGATGATCTGAGGAAAGGCTCTTCCAAGAGGAGGAACCACTATCACGTGTGGAGAGTCCAGAGCAACGTCCTGAGGCAAAGGCGATGGTAAAAGAGACTGGGGAGAAGGGGTACTGACAGGAGGGTGTAAAGAAAGAGGTCCCAGAAGGGCTCTGGAGGGAAGGAGGGAAACGCTGTGATGTCCCGTGAACTGAGGCAATGCAGGTGGAGCCGGCATAGGCCTCTTTGTGTTCTCTTGTTGTGGTTTCAGCCTACTCAGCAGCTAAATGCCACACAGCCGCTCACCCACCCTCCCCTCACTTGGGAATGGGGAGGGAATCAGAGGGGCAAAGGGAGACTCGCGGGTTGATATAAAAACAGTTTAATAAGAGTAACAGAACAACACGCTGACAGCAGTATCGGCAGGTAATGTACCATACAGCTGCTCACCCCCCGCCGACCGACACCCGCCTGCTCCCACCGGTGATCCCCAACACAAAGACCCCACGGCCACACTCCCAGAAGTGAGAGCCCCTCCTGGCCCACTCCTGCCTTTATATAGTGAGGGCAATGTCACATGACATGGGATATTGGCCAATCGGGGCCCAGCCCTCCAGCTGTGCTCCCCCCACCCCCGCACACAGGTGAGGGCACTCAGACCTGGGCAGCCCCTGGGGTCTCAGGGGGCTGCAGCACTCCTCCAGCTACTAAAACAAACAGGAACTTTATTCCAGCCCCAACCAGGACATCTCTTTATGTAGACTTGGTGTCTACAGAACTGAGGACAAGGCATCAGGTGGATGCTGCTCTTGCTCACAGGTGTCGGCAGTGCAGGAGAGGAACAGGCAGCGGGCACACATCTAACCCCGGGCAAACGGTACCGCACGCTCACGTAGACCCACTGACGGGTCCCACTGCCCCTAGGCAGGAGCAGCAGCGCTTCGGGGGCAAGTGGTAATCCCAGGGGGTGGGCAGCGAGACGCTGTGGCTGAGCCTGCCCACAGGCTGTGGCGAGAGGGGGAGGTAATGCCACCACCAGCCCTGCATCCCACCCGCGGTCCAACCCTGACCCCCAATCTCCTCCCCGCGCCTCTGAGGGTGCCTGATCCCCCACCACCTGTCCCCCCCCCAGGCTGACAGCGTCTGGATGGACATCAGAGATGACGATGACCTGCCCACAGCCGAGGAGCTGGAGGACTGGATAGAGGACGTGCTCTCTGGGAAGATAAATACCGAAGACGATGACGACGATGACGACGACGATGACGACGACGACGACGACAACGATGATGACGATGATGACGACGACGACGACGACGACGATGACGATGACTAACTGTGACTCTGTGCAGTTTGACTTGTGGGGGCCGAGAGGCCTCCCCCTGCGGCAGGTCCCTCCATCGGAAGACCTGTGTTTGAGCGTCAGCAAGCACCGCTGCTCCTCTTCCCCCTCCTGCCCCGCTCCCCCTGCCCCTGCCCTTGCTGGGACTCCCCCGGCCTGATTCTCAGCGGTGCTGAGCCACCGGGGCTGTCCCTGCAGGCACCCAGCACCGCTGCAAATCATGCCTCCTTAGTAAGGACAATAAGAATCCGCAGGGAATCTGCCCCGACTGTCCCAGGGCAGGAGAAAAGTGCCTGCCTGCTCACTGCCAGAGGGATGCAGGGAGCCAGTTTGAATTTTCCATGCTCATCGGCCCAGCACTTAACATCCAAAGACCAAATCTCACTTCAAGACATAGGGAAGGCCACTGTAAAGTTTAGTCCTTTTATTAAACATAATGCCCTTTGCAGCTACTCTGCCAAGACTGCTCAATCCTGCAAGTTCTACTCATTAACATGCTAGGAGCAGCAAAAAGCTTTGGGAGGAGGGGAAGGTTTTAGGGGTTCTATCTGAGTTTGCAGTGATTCCGCGTAATGCCTGGATATTCTTGTCTGGCAGCACAATGGAAAACCAAACACCACGGTCCCTGGTTGAACCTCTTTCTTCTTGAAAGCTCGGGCCAAAAGATAGGGTAAGTGCAGGTGGTCTGATATAGGACATCAAAGCTTGCAAGTTCCTGAACTGCTGGAAAGGCTGATCCAGGTCTGAGCCCAAACTCTTGAGGCTGAAGATCACGGCACTGAGCCACAACCCCAAAGAAACACTAGAGCAGAGCCCAGGCCAGTTCCAAACATCTGCAGCCAGGTCTGAGCTGGGCCTACCTTCCCTTTCAGGTGAACCTCAGCTGGATTGAAGGTGGGACAGCATACTCCTGCCAGTGGAAAGATTCACAGGGCCCATCCTGAAGCCCTCCTATTCCCCATGATTTTCCAGCTTTAGCTGGTTTTTAACCCAAAGCCTACACAGCATCTTTTCCCATGACCAAGATGTTGGGAGGGAATACATCTGTCCAACCATATTAGATGCTGGATAACGTGCATCGGGCAATGAGCAGTGAAAGGATTCAAGCTGTTTGGATTTTAAGTATTCAGTTGCACAGTTACTCCCTGCTTAGAGACTCCCTGCTTAGGCGTGAGAAGCCTCTTTTGACTGCAGACCGAGAAGGAGCTCAGGGCAGCAGTTTGCAGTCAGGGGGGTCACTCACAAAGCGAAGGGTCAGCAACTCAGTCCTGGCGAGTGCAGCACCACCCACGTGCAGGTCACTGCAACAGTGTTAGGTCTCCCTGCTTTCCCATGCCGGCAGATTTCAATTGTCTTAGCTTATTAGGTTTGACAATAGTGCAATGAATGGAGAGTTTGGAGGTAGTTTTATCTTTATAAATACGTTCTCCCGTCGTTCAGACTTGTTAGTATAGGTAGGGTACATATGTCCTCTCTTGCTACAGATGAAAAACATTGTTCTGACCTTTCTTGTACTGGCTTATGTCAGAGGTAAGTGATGTTAGGGGAAATAACGGTGCAAGGGACAGGGGAATCAGAACTCGTTATACAAATTCAAATCAGCCTAATGAGAAACAAGGTTTTACACACTACATATTTCCTTTATCAGATGAACTGCAAAGCAAGATTTTATAGATTTTTTTTTTTCCTGCCTGTTGATCAGTCTCTTTGACTCTCTCTCTCTCTACATTAGCTGAAATAGAAATTTGAAACTGCTGGTATACAAAAGCTGAAGTACTGATATATTCCTACATGTGCCGTATCCCCTTGGTGGAAGGTGTCTGCATGAACAACGCGCAGTTGGATATCTGTATATCTCTATGTATATAAATGAATACTGTGCTTATATAGTATATGACCATAGGCCACGTTAGCTCCTCACTGAACATCAAACACCCAACCTGTGCTTTTAAGGCACAGCCTATTAGATGGACAGGCCAGCAAATCCCCCAGGTCAACTATTTTGCCCTTTCTTGCTTCTTTATGACGCACAAGCACTGCCTGGAAGACTTGAGTTGAGTGTGTTTGGGGAGACCATCCACCTGGTCGCACTGGGGTTATGAACAACACAGCCCTACCCCAGAGGACCTGGTGGAAACTTTCAAAAGCCTTGAAATGCAGAGTGCTCTCAGGTCCCCTCCTCTCTTTCACTCACCATCCCTTTCTCCCAGCTGGAGGGGTGCCCAGCACCCTCCTCCTGCTCTTGCCTTTCAGCTGTTTCCTTGAGAGGTTTGCTGGAAGATCCAGCTCAGAGAGAGAGGGAGCAAGCAGGACCCAAGGTCTCGCTGCTGCGCATTGGTAAGGAGCAAGAACAGGCAAAACTAGCCATTTAGTAGTCCCCTAGTCTGTGATTAAGGGACAAATACTCATGTGAGAAAAGTACTTGTTTATCTTTAACTTGGGTTTATTCCCAGGTGTAAAACACGTACAGTGTCACCCTGCACAAGGTTTGCACAGGCCCTGCAGCTCCAGATGAGTCACTGCAAAGTGCCCTGAATTTCTATAACCATGAAGAATAAACGAAAAGTTGCACTGCTGTCTTTCCTAACTGCCACTGTCTCCAGACATCCTGATTGCCTGGGCATTTTCCGTGTACCTCCCCTCCTGCTGTGGATGCCCGTCTATTCTGATGTACCCCTCTAGCTGCTCCGAGAGATGCAGCTTACACAGGCAGACCCTGCAAACGGCACCACGGTCATGTTCAAGTGCGCACGTGCTTCGCAGGCTCCTACATGTTTCAGTGTACCAAGCAACAGAGCTCGGGGGAAAAAAAAATAATGAATGTAGCAGTGCTTAGGCTTATACAGAGGCCACAGAGGCTGACCTCATACTAAGGTTGGTGTCGGTGGTTTATAGAAAGCTTCCCTTATGACAGAAAGGACTAATCCTATGGTTGCCACTCCTTCACGTGGCAGCACAGTCCTTGATGGGCCCACCCTTTCTCTCTTCCCTCATCCCTCTGTTATGGTTTCCATTGTTCTCTTTGCCCACGAATGGGAATTTTTTATTGTCAGCTTTTGGGATGAACAGATAAAAAGTTAAGAAAACGTTGCAGCAGGGGAAAGATTGCAGCAATGAAGCAAAGTCTTGCCCGTTCACCCATAACACCTGGTCTGCCCTGAGTTCATAGTGACCAAACCACCGAACGAGGCAATATCCCTTGTGAAGGAGATGACAGCTTGAACTTGAGTGTCTTCCTTGCAGTGACAGGTAAGATAGTGGTATGGGGAGGATTCATACGCAGGACCCAGGCACGGGTGTTCCTGGGCTCCTCTGTCAGAAGAAGTCACAATTAGCATTTAAAAGACACTTGCGGCCCTAAGGAGCAAAGTCAGCCTAACGCTGCCCACTGAAAAGCAAAAGGTCAGTATGTTTGATGAGGAACCAGCAAAAAAACCATCTTTATTAAAAAAAAAAAAATAACAACAAACCAAAACACGTATGGGAACAGCACTGACTGTTTCTGCAGGCAAGTCTGTTAGGACTGTCCCTCTCTTGGCAAATAGTTCTTTTCCTCCAAAGTGTTAATTAGACATTTATATTAAATGGATCTTAATACACGTAAAGACAAGGAATTATATTTTGCCCTCATCCAACTGCGAGTGCTTCAGATTGATCCGTCACTTCAAAGTACCCAAAAACCTAGCCTTACCAGCCCCCAACGACAGTGGGCACCCTCCTCGCAAGTGATATGTGGCGAGAACATGAAGTTGTACACCACCTCCTCCCAGTCCCCAGACACGGGGCCACGGGCCGCAGAATAGGGGTGTATTTGGTGTGCGGTACCACAGGCCGCCCCACGCTGCTCATGGACTATGATCAAGGGAGAGGGAAACCCATCAAGAGCCACATACTGCAGCTATCATACAGAAGTACAAAAGAGAAAGCTTCTGCCTTTGCAGCAGATCCATGGACACTGATGGAGAGGCTCTGTGAAGCTGAAACGGCTCTGAGCTAATGTCAACCATTTGGGAAACAGCTCCAGAAGAAGAGGACAAGGGAGGCACTCTGGAAATCAGAGATTACTCTATATTTTCAGTGTCAGCATTTTTTATGATGTTTCTGAGGAGTGGTGAGAGTCTCCTGTGATGCCCTTGGGAGAGAAACAACCCTGTAGTGAAACCAGAGATCTCAGCTGCCTCCCAGCCCAGAATGAAGTTGCTCAGCCATATGCCACCATGCATGCACGGCTCAGGACACCGGCTGGTTCTCCATGTCTGTCTGCACATCATACTTCAGAAATGATTGATTCATTACCAAGACCAAACAAAAACCATTGCCTTTTATTCCCAGGGAAATAATTAATTAGACAGGAACATATCACTTCCCAGCTGCCACTGACTTGCAGTCCTGTGAAAATAGGCTAGGATTGCATGTGAATTCTTCTCTGCCCCAGCAAAGCTTTGGCTTTGGGCGAGTCCCCCAAACAGCCAGTTGCACACCAATTCCTGGACTTGGGGCGCCTGAAGAGGGAGAATGGGTGAACAAGCAACAAGCACCAAAGCCCTCCGGGGCAAAGCAAACTGCCTTCTGGCTACTTTTACACCCTAGGTACATCTACGCCCTGCAGTGCAACACTGTCTGCTAGAAACTAGAAGCAGCAGAGCAGAGCAGGAAGGATAATTAACCTCGATAATGAGGCTGCACCAGCAGGACTGTGTCCTACCTGAGACCCAAGACTCTGTGTGTCAACCCACTGCGCTTCAGCATCCCCTGCCTTTTCCCCACTCCTTTGTACCACTGGCATTTGGGCAAAGCAGCCCTTCAAGTCAGTACCCCCCGAGGCCAGCCCTGGGATGGCTCTCACATCTGTTTGGCAGAAAATGATGTCTAATGATAACACGGGCGATGGGGCAAGGTCCAGGGCAGAGCCAGCCCTCTTGGCCCAGACCCCAGAACGCTCCCTGCCAGGATTAAAAGGTGCTAAACTATTTAAAGGCAGGGGGGGAAAAAACCTACAGAGCTTCCTTGCAGCTTGAAGACCCATTTCTGGATTCAGATTACAAGCAGCTTTTGGGATGGAAGCAAAGATCCTTCCGGTGCCTCACTCCCCGCTTCCGCTCCCTCCTCAACCCTTCTCTTGCCAAGTCCCTGTGGTGAAGGAGATCAGCAAAGCACTCAAAGGTCTTCTGGTATTGTCCCCAGTGCTATGGAAAACAAGAAGAAAACATAGCTTTTTCACCTTCTTTTCATCCCTTGTGACCTATTACTCTTCTGGTCTTCGCTGGCTCCCCTAATCTTTTTGTCTCTCCCCATTCCTATTTAGCCCCTTTTCCTCTTCTCAACCCATCCCCCCAGCATATGGTATCGAAGATCGCTTAACGACAAGGCCCTCCCCTGTCCCTACTGCTTGAGCTCACCCCCAGCCCACGGAGGCATCAGCCTCCCTCGTGCCATTGCCAGGAGCCAGCTGTGGTGGACCCCAATGCCATGAGCCGTGGCTGTGAACGCAGGGTGGGACAACATTTCCTTCCCAAGGGGAAAGCCAACTGGACAAGGCTGAGACTGGCTCTCCTTTTGGGGGAGATAGGTGGGACACACTGTTTCACCAGCCTGGGCACTGAGGAAATACCAGGGGTTTTTTTTGGGTGCGCTTCTTTTCCCATTGTCCCCAAAATCCAGATGAGGAACTATCACCCTGACACCAAGTGCCGACTGCTGCCACTGCAGGAAGAGATCAGTAACCCCCATCAGCAATCACACCACTACATCACCGGAGCAGAAGACAAGTGGCATGACTTCACACATGAGAAATAAATAAGCTTTGAGGCTTAAATGAACTGAGTTTGCTGGAGGGGTTATCTCATATTTCAACAGCAGCCAGAAAGCCAACTACCTGCTCAAGACCACCAGTAGTTGTCCTGGCTCAGCCTTCCTTCTGTCGTGGGTAACAAATGACTTAAACAGCCATGGGATCCCTCACCCTCCGCTTTTTGGATTTGGAGGAAGCCCGGCTTGAATCAGGTGCCTCCCTCAGTAACACAGGTAAAAATAAAATTATGTTCGAACAGAGAGCAGCCCTGAAGTTTGCCTGGTGTTACATTTTTGATTTAAAATTCAACCCAGCATGTCAATGCCCTGCTCCTGCTAGCAACAAAGAAAGAAGCTACTGAATGACAAAAGTAACTAAAAGTTTGAAGAACATTTTAGTCCCCACAAAATGAAATCACTGAAGGAATTCGCACAATTTCCCACAGTCTGGTTACTGAATTACTAAACCAGTTTCTCACAACCACTTACAAAGCAAAATTATAATCAACTGTAGGATCTGGTATTATGAGTACTCAAGAATGAGCTTTACAAAATAGCAGCTAAAAGGTTTGCAGATCTGGTTCACATATGTGGCCCAGATATAATCAGCTCCTTCTCGTTCCCTCTTTTAAAGCATGCTCACAGCATCTGACTCGTGATGAAGAGAGGTCCAAAGACCTAAAAAGTTCTGAGTGTCTCTTAAAAATTCCAGAGAGGCTGAATCAAATTTGTTTTATCAAGAACACCTTTCTCTCCATGCATCAAATTTTCATTTCTGCTACCTTTTCAAGTAGTAAGAAAAAAAAGACAAAAAAAAGACAACCAAGACTGTGGATGTCTAAGCCTTTGGAAGAGACTTTAAATGTTTCAATTTACAGAATAGCTTCATGCCGAGAGCAATTTGTTTTTAAAATCTTTGTACCTTCATGTTTCTAAGGATGCTGGAGGGAAAAACCACAACCTGTTCTCCAAGGTCTCTTCCACTGACTTCACATTGTCTCCTCCTTGTCTTACCGTCTCTCTCGAGGTTTTGCTATTCCTCCGTATTTTGATACATAAGCAAGGTGAACACACTGAGCTATCCCAAATGCACACCCACAAGGTGAAAGTTATCTCCCTTCTTTGTATTTGGTGCTGCCCACACAGAGCCCAAAGACTGCTTGTTCCCTTTGTCTTGGCCATGGCCCCACCACCAAAGAAGCGTTCTCCTCCTCCCACAGGCAGGACCCACGGACTTTGGGAGGCCAGCAAGCAGCAGTACCGCTGCGTGAGGGCTCTTGGTGTCCACAGGTTATTTGCATCAGCTGAGCTGGAACCCGAGCAAGCCCCAAGTCATATACAGAAGTGGCCATCTTCACCCCTTTAGCTCCCCAGATTTTGGAGGAAGATCAGCTCAGGACTTTGGAGTAGGCTGGCAGTCTTGCAGTGGGCCCCAATCTGATCACAGACCACTATGTAAGCAGTAGCCAGGGAAAAAAAATAAAACAACTTGCAACCTTTTCCAAGGTCATTATGAAGGGGGACAGAGACACGGTGAGAAACAGGAAAACAGCTTTCTTCCCACTTGGGGTACTCTCTATTTTAGTAGCAACGTGTCAGCGTAAACCAGCACACATGCTCGCAGCAAGGCTGTAAAACTTGTTACAGCATTTCAAAGCAACCCCGGGTAACCATGTTCATAGATAGTGGTTTATGCATATGCAGTCACCGCACAACACCACCCCTACCTACATCTGCAGACATGTTATGCTCACTGCTCCCTCTTCTCTCAGCACCTCCTGACCCGGCAGTGTACGGATACGCAGGTGAAAAGGGAACAGACACCTCTGCCCCAGCGGATTATCTGTCAGTACCGGAAAGGACTGTAACCCAAACCCACGACCTTCCCACTCCAACATAAACTCAGGAGCAGTGCTGAAAGGCAAATCAAAGTGCTGCGCTTGGCCGACTCCCAACACACCTTCCCTTCCTGCATGCTGCCGTGAGACATCCCGTCCTGCTGAGGGGTCCCCTTCCCCTCATACCCACCCTGAGCTCTGGGGCCTCGTGGAAGCCCTCAAGTCCAACCCCTCCCTGCACCTCTCGTGAGTTCAGATCTGAGGCTGCGACAGCAAAGCGTGTATAGCAGCAGGAGAAGCTGTGTTGGGGCTTAAAGCCCTGCCCACCTCCGTAGCCAGATGTTTTCATTGAACTATTAATTCAGCTGACAATATTGTATGGTGAGGTGTTGCTAGTGCTTCACGCGAGGCTTTGGAGCCAGTTGCCTAAGGTGACAAGTCCCTTTCTTAATCCATCTGTTATACCCTGACTGCGTGCGGCCCCTTTGCCCCATACCTCCCCACTGAATTCCCCAAAGCTGATATTTTCTGACAATCCATAACTGTGAGGCCTGGTCCCGTCGCCTACTGGGGGTCAGTCGATCTTCTTACGTATTAAGCCACACTTCGGCCACCAGATACTCAACCCCAGTGGTCACTGCTGTGCTGTCTCGGGGTAGTGACAGCCTTATGCCCTTACGGTCAGGAAGGGCACTGCAGGAAAGGCATCTCCTTCTCAAGTGACCCTAGTCTGTCCCTCAGGCAGGTACTTACCTCTTGTTCAGCGTGCCGCTCTGTACTTCCAAGCCTTGTTTTCCAGTGAAAGCCTCCATCCCCTTTCTGTCAGAGGTTTGGGTTGGTAACACTTAACCAGCTGTTGCACCCGAGGCTCCACCACACCTCAAAGACCCTTACAACTTCAGTGAAAGACTTGGCCAAACCAGAACAGCACCCTCAGCTCTAATTTCTGCTGAGCTACGCACCACAGCCCCTTATGATTCAGATAGCCGAGCTCTGGGCAAAGGCCAAGGGAACTAGTCCCTCTAGCAAAGCCTGTTCCTTCCATCGGCTCCCACAACCCACGGCAGGAGAGAAAGCGCCACGAATGGCAGCAGTTGGGTGTTGATCTGGTATCAGCGCTAAGCCACAAATGACACGGTGCACGCTGAACTTGTACGCAAAGACACAGATCTCGAAGCCAAGAGCCTAGGACGAGGCCGCCAAGCCCATTACCTTGGTTGTGCCAAATTCCTGCTTCTTACACCTTCCCGCGACACACCTGCGGCCGACTCCCACAGGGCCTTTGCCTAACGCAGCTCCAGCCCGGCAAGTCAGGCCTTCCCCCGCGGGGCAGCGACGGCTGCGCAGCCATCACAGGCTCTGCAGGGCAGCGGCACTCTCGTTTCCTTTTCCCCTGCCCGTCTCCAGGAGCTGCGCTCCCAACAGCCCGGGGCTGGGCACCGCCAAAGCACCGGCAGGATGAGGGGGACGGATCACAAGTGAAGAGATCAAGGGAGGGCAGGAGGCAGGACGGAGCACACCCCCATCCCACCCTTCCTGCTTCCTCTCGGGCCTCAGTTCTGTGCTTCGTGGCCTCAATACCTCCACCTCCCCCCCGGACAGAGAATTACCCACGTGGCTGCTTCTCTCCACCAGCGTTCAGATGTGCGCGGCTTATCTCCACAACCGCTGCACATTTTTCATTGCAACAGCAGCATCCTGTGGATTTTTCCAGCGGTCGAAGGCACGCAGGAGATGTGCTGGGCAGGGCCCAGCTGCGCAGGCAGGCACTCCCCATGAAAGGGGGCTTTCCTGAAAAACGGGTACCGAAGACTGTCTAGGCAAGAAGGCTGCTCTCGTGTTTCCTTGGGCATGGCCCCTTGGTCCTTCCGAGCTCTTGGCATGCCAGTGATGGAAACTGGAGGTGGGGAAAGCCGCACCCACCGCTGCTGTTGAGGCGAGATCACCGCACATTGTTTTAGCAGAGCACAGGCTCCCATCCACACAAACAAGGAGCACTGGCTTTTCCACCTCTCGCCACTCCTCCTCCTCCCCAGGTCCAAATAAGGAACTTCTCAATGAATCCTGTGCTTCATAATTTGTGTGCAAACTATGGGAAGACAGGAGGCAGAAAAACCTGTTCCCACTCTAGTCCTGCTCCCCCCCCCCCAGCTGCATTTGCTCCCCATCATTTGAGATTTCAAGGCGTTCAAAGCAGTCACCTACAAGTCTTTCTTCAGGAGTGATAAATGAGTTTGCATTTTACTGTGGCAGGGCAGATCAGAAAGGTCTAGAATGAGGGTGACAAAAAGACAGCCTCAAAAAGGTTAAACCCCATGTTTGCAGGGCCCCTCCCTGCCACAGCTAAGGAATGCTTGAAGGACAGAAAAGCTTTCTTTTTTGTCTGAAAGGATAAGAGGAAGGAGTGGTACTATCGAATCTGGTTTCAGTTTATTTCCAGAATTTTACTGTACAAAATATGCAAAGTGTAAAACGGTTTTATGTTTCAGTTTAAAAACAACAAAACCCCATCCAGCTATAACTTAAGAGAACCCAGCTTGGAACAGAACAATTTACTAGGCTAGACCCACAGTGCATTAATGTCACAGACACCAGGAATTTGCTTACTGAAGTTCACGATTAGAAAAGAACAGAAAGACCATGTACCATTGCAGTTAAAGTCACATGTGCAAAGAAGGGAAAAAAGAAACAAAATAAAAAAAAAAAGAAATGCTGGTTAGTGTCTATTATTTAGAAAATCTTGGCAAAACCCATCTTACTATACACAGTTTGTGTAGAAAAAGGTTATTACACAGTGATCAAAAGAGAGTGAGGGAAGGGCATTCGCTCCCATCCCCTTCCCCAAGACACAATAATGCTGAATCAAAGAAACAGGCACAGAAGAGTGTAAGATTCCTTCACAGTTATATCTGTGCAGGTAGCGAGCCACAGCATCCCCCCGTGCACGCAGGAGATACCCCCAAGCATGGTAGAGCTGGTGAGAGGTGCCTGGGAAGCAGCCAGAGGGAAGGATTCCCTCTCTGGGCAGGGCACATGTAGGGCAGGGCTGGCTGCCCGCAAGGCTCTGGTACATTACGGGGATAAAAACCACGGAGTCTCTTGGAGGGATGCAGAGGGGCAGCTGACACCAGCTGTACCGCTGGCGGGGCGGGGACCCAGCTCAGGAGCGCCCCAAAGCAATCCACCCGGGTCACAGAGCAGCTGTCGCGAACGGCAACTTTTGGTCATCATCTATCGCAGGAGGATTCACGTTCCTGTAGGAGACTTCATGGCCCACAGCCATCTCCTTTCAGAGAACAGAAATCTGGGTTTTTTTGAGGGGAGGGGGGTTGCTTTTTTTTTTAAAAAAAACAAAACAAAACAACAAAAAAAAAAACAAACCCAAAACTAACCCCAAATGAACAGCTTAATCCCAAGAGAGCTTCCTTCTTAACACAGTTTAAACACTGAACCATCAAGCCTGGCTTGAGGCTTTAGACATGTGTAACACACACACCTATAAGGGAAAAAAAAAGCACATAGACACACACAAGCTGAATGAGAAAACAGACGTCTGCACACACCCCTCACACAGCTCTTGTACGGCAGAGCAGAAATGAGCACAACTGAAGAGCTGAGCCTGGGTCCAGGCTACAGCATTTTTTGCTGAAGACTTTTGTTTTACCTTTGAATAGGGCAGATTTCCAAGTTTTGGTAAGCAAGATGAAATTGGCTTGAATAGGTTTCCACGTTTAGTCAGGTATGGACCTTTCCAGTTTCTTCAGCAGCAAGCGTTGGAAACAAGCACATCTCAAACAAGACTTTTAAAAGTTACTTATGCAGGGTCGGCTTCAGAAACTGGTTCCTGCAGTTTCTGGCACACTTGGCAACAGCAGATTCCCGAGGCTTTGCGTGGAGATCCTCATCCCAAAGGAAAGGGTTAAGAGGTTCCACGAGGGTTGGGATTTGTTCAGATCTCCCCCAAACTTGGACCTTATTGTGAGCTGCTCCGGAGCTCCACACTGCAACTCTAGCACCTCCCATCCCAGTGGATACTTGTTCTGCTTCACTAGGGAACTTCATGGGGAAAAACACTGGGAGGGGAGGATGGGAGCTGGAGTAGCTGAAGTTGCTGGCAGGAAAATTTTGAGAGGCAGAAGTCAGAGGAATTGCTGGCCATGGCTGAAATCAGATCTGCCTTTCTCTCCAACATCCCCCTCCAGGGCAGATTGCTCTTGAAGGCACTCAGGACCACCCCTGAAGCAGGAGCTGACCCTGGCCTGCGAGCAAGCTGCACCACACCACCTTTTCATGCACGGCACATCCCTCCTCAGCTACCCGGCTACCCACAGCCGTCTGTGGGTGGCAACGTCTCCCCCTCCGCACGGTGAAAACCGGCGGTTGCAAGAAGCCCCCCCTCCACCACCTCCCCAAGCTGACCACAGGGTCTTGGTCAGGGGCTGGTACGTTTTTCAGAGGGGAGTGCTAGAATGATTACACTGCTGAGAGTGCTGCCTGCTCTGTTCCCGTCAGCGGGAAAGGAATCTGAGACCTGGGGCAGCCCCACCGAGCCTACACACGGGTGGCTGCGCCCACATGGCAATGAGGGGCAAGCAGATGTGCTAGCAATCTTTGCCCAGGCCTAGTTACAGGACTGGCAAGGTATTAAGGGTCTAGTATCTACTCCTATGCCACCAGAAGCTGCAAGAAATCTGACTTTTTCACCCTTTAGCCATGCAAGAGAAAGCCAGCCTTCGTGGAAACCCACAGCCATTTCCATCTGCTCTGGAACAGTTGAAAGCCTTAGCCGCATCTGGTTTTGGAAGATCTCAGCATGGGTTTGGATTTAGGCTGTAACAAGTCTGAGAGCAAAAACAAAGCCTTTGAAGTGTATAAGCAGCATACTTGAGAGTCACAGGAAAAACGCCAACGTGGAAAAGAGGAGTGGGGCAACACCACTCCTGGCTAGGCAACGTAGCACCCTTTCAAATGGTTCAGCCTTTAGCAAAGGATGTCCAGTGCAAGGATCTCCTCTGAAGGTGACATTGTCTACTTCACCACAAACAGGGTTGTCTTATAAACCACCTGAATTTAAAAAAAAAAAACCAACAATTCCCATCGAGGTACAAGCATCCAGGCTGGGAGAGAAGAGGGAGAATATGTGCAAGGAGACAGTGCAGGATAGCAGAGGCATTTGGAGGAATACAGCCTGTGCTTGGCTGGCAAACCCTACAAGCCTTATTTATGCTCAGCTCTTGGCAAGCTCTGCAGAAGTAAGGACTGCAGGATTTGGATCAGAGCTTCGTTCCCTGTGATTCAATTCTTACTCATTAGCTGGCTATAAACAGAGTTAAACAAACCAGTCTGCTCTCACCGCTCAGGATTTTCATAAGGAGTCTGAATTCCTATAGATGCCACAGATCCATCTGTGGATCTTAAAGCACTTGACGATAAGTTGAGCTTAGCCTCACAACAGCCCAGTGAGGTAGGTATGACAGTGGTCCCCTGACTTTGCACCAAGAGGGGAAACAAGAGACACCCTGAAAAAAAAGAAAAGTCATAAAAACAACTCTCCAGGGAACACTCAGGAGTCCCAATTCCCCTTTTAGTCTGTCCTCACCCTTAAGCTGGTTGCATCTCTAAAGAGACTGTTTGAGAGGCCAAATCCTCTCCTTCAGATTTCATCAGGCAAAACACTGATGTTGCTGACACAGGGAAAAGCGTGTAACGTAGGAGTCAGCCCCCACTGGCAGTGTCCTTTTCGGCAGCAGGCAGAAAAGGCAGTGCTGAACCACAGCACACAGATGAGGAAGCAGACCCAGAGTGAGCACATGCCGCTTCCGTCTGGATCTCCGTGTGTTCAAGGATTTAACGCAATTAAGACACGAGTTTCCTGAGCAGATACTGTCAGACAACTCCCCCCGTGGGGGGAGGGAAAAGAAAAGGGGAAGAAAATCCTGGGAAAGTAAAGAAGTTTTGCAGAGGTGCCTGTGACAAGGTGCTCTCGCGCACACAGCACACCCAAGCCCCCAGCAAGGTTGTTCTTGTTCTGCCTTCACAGAAAGGAGCCAAATTCAGCCACAGGCAGTAGCCACCACACAGGTTTAAGTGCTCCATGGTCTTCCAACCTACTCCCAGTCTCTTCCACCTTGCTGGTTATGCACATCATAAAAGTCAGATACACGCATCTTTAGGAGAGCCAAGTGTGAAATACTATATGCTCCCCCTTTTTTTAAAAAAAAGTAATAAACCAATTTATTTTTTCAAAATAAAACACTGCAAAGGCCACAGTCAATAATGGAGTCCCCATACAGACTACCAGAAAGCCTGACATAGCAAGAAACCCAAACACTAAGTTCAGAGAAGTGAAAGCTCTAGCTACTTCTCATCCTTTAAGGGATATGGGCCTGATCCTGTCACGTACCACACCATCTAGTTTCTTCACAACCAGGTCTGGCACACTGCATGGGGAAGACAGGATCCGGGTGACTACTACACGCTTGTAAGAAAGGTGCAGGACACTGCACGTGTCACTTGGATGGGGAATCACCACTTTGGACCCTCGCTCAGCAGGGCGCTCTTATGATCCCAAGACGGCTATCTGCAGGTGCTGTCGGACACGCAGCCTCGATGCTCTGAAAGCTGGAAGAGGCTGTATCCCCCAGCCCTGAACCCAGCAGCCTGGCTTAAGACGGCCACTCCCTCCCACCAGCCCGCCCACAGCAGCCACGCCACGAAGGGCTAGCAGAGCCCCACTCTTAGCTGGGCCACCTCGTGCTGGTGGGAGCATGGAGGCAGCCCCACGAGCTGCTGAAGGAGCCCGGGGAAGGCCAAAGGTTCCGGAGGGGCTGTCACAGCCCCCCTCAGACGATGCACCCTGGCAAAGAAAGGCACTGGCTTAAGTACCTTGTTGAACTGGTGCCCTCTGCATTAAGACGTATCGAGGGGCAGGGTCAGATCCTGCCTGATAGAGATATCTGCATGGCAAAAGACTGGGCAGAATGAACAGAGCATTTGCATTCACACATGCAAATCCACTGCCACAGAGCTGAGGGGGGGCAGTCTGGAAGGGACCTGACTGAAGGCAGG
Organism: Tyto alba; assembly: GCF_018691265.1. Lineage (NCBI taxonomy): Eukaryota > Metazoa > Chordata > Aves > Strigiformes > Tytonidae > Tyto > Tyto alba. The sequence continues at coordinate 56,352,646 of NW_024881276.1, read as the reverse complement.
TCACTGCCAGCCTCGGAGCTGGCTCGAGAGTCACACGATGTCCTGTGCCAGCAATCAGACTTCAGACACCACTTCAGGCTCATTGTTAAAATGTAAAAACCTTCCAAAACCCCACAGGACTCAGGTGACGCCAAAGCTGCACACGGAAGCTGCACTGATGGGCAAAAGCGGCCTTACAAACAAAACTGCATCTCTTGGGAGCAGATCCCAGCACTGAGCAGAAACTCCCACAGTACAGAAAGACTAAGAAAGGCAGGCAGATTTTCAACATTCAGACAGAGTTTGGTATTTCTTAGCTATAGCTGAAGGCGCACGGTGGGAAAGGACAGGCTGCGTTTCCAAAGCACAGCAGTTCTCTGAAGCAAGTGCAGGTGGAAGAGGTCAGCCCTTCCCTGGCTCCTCTCCTCAAGGAGGGAAGCGCCTGCCTTTCCTCCAGACGCCCTTGAAGCCGGCTACAGAGGGAGGGGCACATTCCTGCCTGCTCCCCCCTTCCCCTCAAAGAGGCTGTCAGACACAGGGAGGGTCTGTGATTTATCTGAGGAGTAGGCCAGCTACTTACCTACCCTGTCCCAGTGCAAATACGCAGCCCTTGCAGGTGCAAAAGGAAGCGGCGGTAAGGCAGAGCCCGAGGGGACCCGTGGCTCGAGAAACACATTCGGAAAGCCAGGCAGAAGGGGACAGAACCTTGGGAGTGTCTGAAAAAGACGCGGGCAAGCAGCAGAAAGGGAAGCAGGTGGGTGGTAACAGGGAGCTGTGTCACATAGAAAAGTTTCCCTAACAAACACTGGTAAAAAAAAAAAATAATAAAAAAAAAAATTGAAGAGCTAGCTGCAAGATGGGGTGATCTAGTTCAAGACAAGCAACTTCACAGAGATACAGAGCGCAAAATCTTCCCACTATGCTCATACAGGTCCAGCACTGACAGAAGAGGGCACATGGAGAGGAGGAAAAGAAAAAAAGTCTTCAGTCTCCAGATTAGGTGGCTCACAGGAGCAGCCCTCTCACACCCACCCTTCGATACCCTCTCCTCCCTGAGCGAGCAGGGACTACCATGCCCCCGTGCAAGCAGGTTTCTGTAGCGGAGAGGTGAGCAACGCGCTCTCAGCAACAGCTACAGGTAGCAAAAGCAGAGGCGCGCGCACGGCAGCGCTCCAACAAAAATAACCGACCTTGCAATTGTGTGGAGAAAGAGCGAGCGTGAGATTTACAGTATGCCTGGAAAGGGGCGGGGGAGGAAGAAAAAAAAAAAAAAAAAAAATAAATCTGTTCTGTCTCCAAGGCTGAGCTAACCGAGCCAAGTCACCCTGTCGCCTCTTAAGATATTTCTTTCTAGATAAGATATCTCAGCTCCCCCCTCCCCTTTCCAAATAAAGTGCAGATGGTCAAATATTACTGGTCCATCATCTGCCAGTTTCAGTCAGCATTGGGGAAATGAAATCCGAAAGCACGATATTGAAAAAAAAAAAAAAAAATCCCCAAACAACCCACCCTCAAAATCCCTTAGACTGAAGTCTCAGACTGTAAGCGGAGGACAAATTTATGAGATTTAGGGTCTATGAACTCTTCTGAGAGTTTGATGAAGGGGATTTTCTTCACATTAACAACAAGGCTGAAGTCCAAGCACTTGAGGACAAACACAACGCCGTCTTGTAACCCGCTTGTGACCGCTTCCTCGCTGACAAGCGTCCACTGCTTGGAGAACCAGCGATCCCTGTCGTACTGGAGGGTTGGGCCTGGGTTGAGGTAACGCTCCAGGAATGCCTGCCAAGAGAGGGACACGCGTTAACGCCGGCCCCACGACTTGCTCTGCATCACTGCTCTCTTCCCATCCCCAGATACAGCTTCGCGAGCATGGGCTTGCCACACTGCAAGCTGTTTCAGCTTCCGCGCTTCAACAGACGTCCTCTCCTCAGTCCCTCCCAGCTTTCCAGACCCCGGGAGCAGACACAACCAACAGGAGATCCTCTTTCAGTCCAGCCCAGCGAGCTTGCAAAGTTACAGCCCCAGCTTCTGCTGTCGGCTCTGGCATCCGGCAGCAGTTCGGTAGAGTAGGGGCCATTTCTCCCCTACCAGCCCCCATAACCCATCCCAAAAATGCAGTCCCAGACAGACAGACAGGAGAGTGGCCCTCACTTCTTCAGGCCAAGCTGAGGTGGTAGGCCGATGTCTCCATGTCTGCAGCCCAACTGAGGCTGCAAAACTGAAAGCTGAACAGACATCACTTGTGTTTTAAAGTCTCCTTTGCAATCTTAATGGCAGCAGGACTCCCCCTTGCATACCTGGGCAAGATCCCCGGTGGATCCCCGTGAGAAGGTGCTAAGCCCCATCTCTTGCTTCCAATTCTGCTCTTAGCATATTAAGTCCTGGGTAAACTCCCAGGAGTAAACTCTGCCATTTCTAACCCTTCTCTAGGTTTGTGGTGTGTTCTTAGAAGGGAATATGGAGAATGGGAGAGGATTATGTGATCTGTCTCCATCACTCAGTCCCTCCCTGTGTCTGCAAGTCAACAGTCACAGTCAGGGTATAAAGCAGCAAACTGACATTTGACCAAGTGGCCCACAAATTAGAAACCGTCAGACAGACAGAGATTCAGGAGATAATTAGAAGCAGTCTGAAATCCAGCACTGCAGAGGGGACAAAAAAAAACAAAAAAACCCCCAAACCAAAACAAAAGTCCTTTACAGGTTGCCACCTGTATCATGCTGCTATCCTGAGCCAGCTGGGAGAATTCCCTGTGACTCGAGGTCACCATCTCAAATACTTCTTTGGTACTCCCTTTACTGAACTGGGTATGGGAACAATTCCCTCATAGGCACTTTCAGATAAAAACAGACAGAAGATGCTGTAGAGGAAACATTACTTCCCTTTAAGACCTGATGCAACCTACAGTGCACTGACCGTACCACAGACAGCAACTATGAAAACCTCCACCCGCCTCCCTTGGCAGTTTTATGTTCTGCATGCACACACAGATGTGCCATCCCCTTCTCCCTCCTTCCTGCACCTACGTTAGAGAAAGCGTTACCTTTGGTGTCATGTTGTTGGTGATGCAGAAGGACAAGTGTTGCAAGATGCTCTCCATGCTGTGGTATTGTTGCTGGCGGGTGGTGCGAAGGTATTTCTGCAGAGCTCTCGCCATGGAGGGGAAGATTGCCTGGGCTGCTTCACGGGGGTCCATCATCTCTCCTGGAGCTTTCTGCTGTTCCTCTGCCTGGAGGCGTTTGATGTGAGTGAAAGCCTCCTCTACTGCAACCACAAGCCTGCAGAAGGAAAATCAGAACATCAAGAGCCATAACAAGAGAGGTAGGATGGGTCTGTGGTTAAGGCAGAGCCTGGGAGTCAGGATTTACAAGCTCCTATTCCCATCTCTGCCACTGAGTCACTGCCTGCCATAAGACAATTTACATAAAATCTTCTCTACTGACAGTTTGAGGAGTAGACAGCAGCTTTTCTTTCCTTGCTCAAGCCATCCAGCAATTGAGGGTCATAAACCAGGATTAAGACTTTAAAAGACTGAGTGTCATACTTGGTTCTGCCAACACAGCATAAACAACAGCTACATGACTCAAACAAGACACAGCTGCCCTTGTGTTTAATGCATGTCTTTGAAAACAACGGTTTCAGCATGCAGTACTGCAGCGTGAAGCATAAGGACAGGCAAGCAGTCAGGCAGAGGCTGGCTATAAACTAGCATGACCCAGGACACAGACTGCTCCGAGACTGTTCACAAGCTGCAGTCTGCTCTGATTTACACCAACTGGGTACGGAACTTGTGCTGCCGAATGATTGCTCCGCTCCCCTCCACTGAACAATGACAGGGCTCCCGTCTTTGCTCCTAACTGCAGCTAGAGACATCCTCTGCAGACCATTCCTGTGTTGGCCCAGGTGAGCAAACACCAAGACCACACTGTAAAAAGGCAAACAGACAGATGCCAGATGCCACTTGCAAGTTAGTCCAGTACTAAGGAAGAAGCGAGGGGCTGCACTGCACTTAGTGAGGAAAAAGCAATGATAACGGAAAGGTCACCCAACAAAACTCTTTCGCCCTTCCAGACAGGACTTGTTTCACACTAGATTTCCACTCGAGCCACCAACTCCTGTCCGCGCTGCCCTCAATACCCAAAGCACCTTAATGCCAGTGGAAGCTGCCTCACGACAAGCAGAGGTATAGCATACTGCATTCAGATTATATATGAGGAACAGCATGAGAAGCCCTAACCGCTACCCGTTTTGTTTAATTTGACTTGGGGGAGGTGGGGGGTGGAAATCAGTTTCTAATCTCCTCACGTCTCTTTGCTGCAGCTCTGACCTTCCTCCTTGGAAACATCTGGCCTGATGTTTTAGTGACTGATGGTTTTCCTCTGTCTAAGCAGCTGTTCTAACCAAACTCATCAAGCAAGGGAGATGTGCCCGAGTTAGGATGCTACACTGCACGGAAAGGAAAGTTTAAGTTCCTATTGTTCCAATGCTGGAAGAGAGCCCAAAAGACATTGGCCATTGAGCACACGTCAGACCGAAGCAGGCTAGCGGCAGGGTGGGGACACTGTGCCAGCACTTTCCCAATTAAATATAAACTGCCAAAAGAAAACACAAAACAAGCCAGCTCCTTCCAGTTATGGCACATTCCTTCCAAACACAGCTCAGTTCAGGGGTGCCTGTCCGTAAGCAATTTGCCTCAAACTGTTAGGTATGTTAACTACAAACTGTAATTAGGCTCCAGAGCAAATAGAGGCACTATCTTGGGTCACCTCAACAAAGCATCAACTCTGCAGCCTAAGTGTGACTGGCAGAAAACATATCCGTGTCCCAAAATAAAATGTAGCTGCTTCTGGTCACATCTTTCCTCCCCAACGCAACTGCCCTGAAAAGGGCAATCAAACTGCCCTTTTTTTAGTAAAAACTGTTGCAGACTACTGTCTGCAAACCCAAATATTCTCCTCCTCCATGAACAGGCAATACTAAGTGCTCCACCGATCCTGTCCCTGGATTACTTGAGCTGAGACAACAAGCCTGGGCACGGGGGAAAATAATGGGATTTCCTACAGCAAGTAACTACAGATTTGTCAAGCACTGGACTGTTCCCTAACCCATGACATCGCATTAGCTTATCTGCACGATATACACGAGCTCTGCTTTATGCATGTTCTTCAGATAATTCCAGTTGCAAGCTGTCACCCATCCCTTACGCATCTGGGTTTCATACGCTTCTTCGCCGTGACGGATTTACAGCCAACCCCCAGCCCTTAATCACAGGTCCTCCCCACCTCGCCAGCCTCGCAGCACCCAGGCAGGGGGACGCCTTTACCTTGCACGGCGTTTTTTTCACTCTGCGCTCGTGGTCGGCCTCTTCATAGTAGAGCTCGTTGTGACTGGAGTCCCTGCGACGGGCCGCGGCTGCGATCATGGCACGGGACTGCCCCGACGCGTTGTTACCTGGGCCTTTGGGAGGCGAGGGCGAGCAAAAAGGAGACGAGGAAGGCAGAGTTACTGCCACAGGACTGGGGCTGGGACAGACCAGCACCTCACAGCACCTGTCACGAGCGCTCTGTGGTTCCAGCCTTCCCAGCCAAAGCTACAAACTCTTCCCCGATCCCCACGAGCTCTAGTAGAAACCCTGCTAAGCAGCGTGGGCTTAGAGAGGGGGGGCTTTGGCATGTGGACGAGGGAAGTTAGTTGGGATGAAGGATCTCACACAACGTAACACAAAGGCAGAGGTGAGGTACACATGCCAAGGATGCAACTTACCACCCATTATATATGTTTTCAGTTTGAAGGCAAGGACAGCTGGAACACACCACATTTCAGCAACAAGACAGTGTGAGGGAACAAGAATTGAGGAGTTGGAAAGAGGAGAAAGACAAATACAAGAACATCATGAGACATGGAGATGAATGAACAAAAGCCAAACTCCAGACTGTTACACGCAGAGAGGGAAAAACAGGATGCAGAGGCAGCAGGGTCACCTTTAGACAAAGCACAGGGTTTTCCAGAAAGGCAGATGCTGCCAGAGCAGCAGTCCTGCAATAGGGTAGGCTGGGGTCTATGTGCATAGCAGCTTCTCGTGGCACTCTGAGCAGCACCTGCCATTACAGCTTCTGTTGTTGTTAACAGATCCTATGCAGCTACAAGAACGGGGAAGCTGCAATCTGCTCTGTAACGCCCAGTCAAGTGACAGTGCTGTCTACTACAAGACCTTAACTAGTGACCTTAAAATACAGGAGTAGGTTCTGCAGCTCCCCCATGAAGCTCACAGCTCTGGCTGTTTGGGCAGAGAGAGGGAAAAAAAGTTGCCCCAGAAGAGTCTATCAACTCTTCTATCTAGATAGAGGATAGAGGTGGGTCTACCCAGAGGGAAAAAGGAGAAGTCTAGGACTGCCTCCAAACCACCAAAAACTGCTTTTCTGACTAACTGCTCTGAAAGCCCACACTCTCAACTGCCAGTGGTTAAGGCAAATCAATTGCGCAGACATGCTTAAAATTGTTCTGCTCATTAGTTCTGCTCCACTTTTAATTTCTTCCTAAAAAGCACAAACCAGATTCCAAGACAGAAGCCTGAAGCTCATCAGTAGGAAAGACAAGCATTCACACAGTCAGCTTCTTAAGAATCTAAACACTTTAGACTTTGTTTGACAGCCCTGAAATGGAGGATATGACTCAAGGGAGACACTAGCTCCCAAATTTGGGTTAGAACCGTAATTTGCCTCATTGACTATGCCTGGCGATGAAAACCCTGGTTTTGAAGGTGAGCCTCCCCACTCTGTATAAGAGAGATTACAGCAAGATGTTTTTCCTTCCTGGCTGCTCCAGCATCAAATACAAAAGCTGCCAACAAATCAGGCTGCCTTAATAGCATTACTGTCTTTTCACATGGAGGGTGTAAGAGACTGTCAGGATGCCAAGGTAAGATGCAGCCAGAACTACACTCTGCTTCGTAAAATGGCCGGGAATCTTCTTAAGGGCATGCCTCTAAGCCTGTGATTTCCACGTTTGCAAAGGCAGCAGCACCGCACAAGAAACAGCCCAGGCAATCGGTACTGCCCCAGAAGGGAAGGGACGAATTTTCAGGCCCTCCCAGGCTCATGACCTTGACTCTTGGAAAGGCCTGTCAGCCACATCTGGCGTTTGATTCTCGTTCCTTCTCTTCCAACAAAGTTTTGTGAGATAGCAGCTCCCTATGCTACTAGACCCTCAGTTTTTCCTCCGAGCTCGGGAGTCCCATGGTCGCAGCAGGTGCTGCAGGAACAGAGACCCTGCCACCTCCTGAAGAGATGTGGCAGCACAGGAGAAGCCAAGCCAGCTAGTAACCAGAATAGCACGTCCTGCAGCCAGCCTGGTGGGCCACTGGGTTTGAATGTTGTGCAGACCGCTGTGGGATCGGGGAAGCCCTCACCTTCCATACACCAGGCCTCACTGAGAGTGAGCAGCAGCTGGAACAAGAGATTTCACCACTAGAAAAGTGCGGAGCAAGTCTGTTTGCTTCCCCTCTCCAACTCATCTTGTTTTCTCCCGCCCGAGAGCTTCTTCACTCCAGGCAGCAGGGGACACAATAGGCAAGCCTGCCCCTCTCCCTCCCGCCTGCTTCCCGCTCCCCCCCTTCCTCTGTCAGGATAGGGACATCTCACTAAGAATCTAAACTTCCAATTAATTCGATGGACTCAAGAGTGCTACATCAGGTTTGGGGAAACATTAAGAATAAGGTCTTTGAAACTTCTGAAGTCATCAAAAATGAAAAATTTTTAAAAAATAACACCCCCCCCCCCAATAAGGCAGTGAAACTTTGTTGAGGGCAAAACAATCATGTCTCATGTTTTCCCCTGTGACATATATTCTTCATGTTTTGGTCTCCACACCTTGCAGACAGAGCCACCTTGCCTTGCTAAGGTCCTTTCTCCCTTCCAGCTCTCAAAGCCTTTCAGTACCAACTGAATTCATGGTTAGTCTGTGCCTTACCACACCTTGTCACAGGACTTCAGTCGTCCTTCAGCATAAAAGCTTCCCTGCACAACTTCAGCTCTTCCATCAAAGGAATGCGCACTTTTATAGAGGCTGTGACGGCTGGGCTTACCCTGCTTATCAAGCCTAGCTTTCACTGATAGGGGTTTAGAGTGTCAAATGATTAAGTGCAGTTTTCATTGCTTTGAGTGTCCGCAGGGATCCACCCATCCATCCTCCCACCGGCCTCTTTAAAGCCCAAAAGTTTGAAACAGGTTTGTAGAATGGCAAAGCCCAAGGAGCATAGTTATCTGTCTCTGAATTTCCATGAACTGCTTAGCATCAGGGTGACTTGGGAGCACGGCCACGCATGAGCTGGGCATAGTTCCTTTAGTGCTAAGACTGCAGGCTGGCAAGTGTTGCTTTCACTAGCAACTGCTGCTTGCACAGTCACTGCTTCTCACACGGGTATCAACCTCCTTCCCTTTCCTGAAGGCTGCCTGTGGAAGCAGCACAATAAGTGACTGGGGAACTCAATTAGGTTAAAAGTTGTGTTTATTGTACTATCACAATCAAGGAGATGAACCAAGGGTGACAAAAAGCAGAGGCTGCCTAGAACAAGCAAGCAGTGGTGCTGAAAAGCACTTGTCAAGCCACGTAATAATTAAGCCTGACCCAAAACTTGGCCATTTCGCCTGGCAAAGTCAAAAGCCTTCTTGTGGGCTAAACACATCTGTAAAGTCATCTGGAACCGGCAAACTCAGCCCTGTTAGGAAGATTTCCAGCAAGAGGCAAGGATTTGGCAAAGCAAAAAGGTGAGAATGTGTGCATAACAAAGCATAAAGTCAACCCAGCCCTTCCCCATCCCACCCAGTCTCAGAGACTACATTTTACCTCACCTACCATCAACATTGTAGACTTTCAGGCCAGCCATGTGCTTGGCTGCACGGGATTTGGAGGCTGTTAACAAGGCTGGGTTGTAGACTGTGAAATCTTTGTAGTAATTTTCCAGAACCACCAGTGCAGCTCTCTGGATGCTAGGGAAAAAAGAAAAGAAAAGAAAAAAAAACAAAAAACAAAAAACAAGACAAACCCCTCAAAAATGCAACAAGTTATTTTCTTTCAAAAAAAAAAAGTAGCCGCCACATTATTTGGAACAAGGTTTTCACACCCACAGAATTGTGCAATACACAGAATATTAATTACTCTCTCTAGGACCTGAAATTTCATTTGAGATGCAAGGTACATGTCTCTGCCCTCACCTCTGTAGGAGGATGACAGGAAATCCTTAAACAAGGGCAGCACATAAACTGAAGCACTAGGCTGCCTGCCTGCAGTGTGGGAAAACACAGAACAAGAGCTCAGCCCGCCTCAGCAGCACGACAGCTGTGACGCAGAGACCTTGCCCAGGCTGAAGATCGGAGCACCACGCTGGTTTTGCTGTGGCTGGCTGGCCTAGGTGGAGGGATCAGCTCGGGAGGGATGCTTTTCCCTTTGAGTCATTGCCAGACGCACCTCCCAGCTCCTCAGATCTCCTGCATCCCAGCTCTGACAAGAGCCCACCTCTTCAGCTTTCACAGCAAGATAAGATCACTGCCTCGGGAGTGTGGCTGCCAGAGAAGGGATTACCTCAGGATTGCCTGTTAAACTCCAAGAGAAGGACAGAAGGAGGAGCAGCGACACTCCCTCCATCCCTTTGAAGGGATGCCCCTACAGAAAATGATGACACATGGGAGCAAAACAGGAGACGCACCAGCAGCAGGAAAGGCTCAAACCAGAGGTATCTTCCTTTGCCATCATTTCAACAACACAGAGAGATGTCTGCAGGCACTGCTACCGACAAATAGGACAGTATTTCCAAACAAGCCAGAGCTATGGTGTGTAAAAATGCCAACACACACGTGGGATCTAGGACACAGCGCGCTCTCCCCGTTGCTCTGGCTCCATGCCCCAGCGTGGTGTCCGGCTGGCAGCAGCATTCGCAGCAAATCACCAAGATCACCCATTCAGGCAGGTGGAGTTTGCCAAGAAGCCACACTTAATTTCATTTTGAACCCACAAAAATTAGAAAGGAGCTGCCAACACATTTGTTGCCAGTTAATTGTAAAGTTTACACTTACCAACAAAGCCTCTCCTAAGGAAAGCAACCATGTATTCTCACACGTTACAACACAGGAGGAAGGCATTAGAAGGATGGTAACGTGGGAAAATAAGACACCAACAAATTAAGACCTAAATTCAATTTTCAGCGCTACCACTGATTCAACGTGCGCTCCTGGAGAAGCAATTTAAATTCTCCTGGGCCTTGTGCTAATATTAAACTCCTGCATCACACCCCAGTAATTTAAACACTGGCCCCCCGCCATCCTCAGTCTGCAGCTGCCCCCCTCCCACTGATCAGCGAGTGAAGTGTAGATGCCAGCCCGTTCACGGGATCCCGAGAAAGAAGAACAAACCCAGACTTGTTCACTGTGTACCTGCATCAGTCAGTATTACGGTACAGCACCGTGTATTTCATTAGCTGTATACTTTTAAGATGATGAACTTAGCTTTTGAAGCAAATTCCACCTTTAGGTCTGTTTGGTGGGGTCTTTTGCAATCCAGCTAGAGCATCTTAAAGAAGCGTGCCTTTCAGGTGCCAGTCCTTCATATTTCCTTGTATCAGGTTTGTTAAAAGCAACTCCATTTAAGCACTCAGCTGTTGATAAGTAATAAAACCCCCATTATTTAATCAAGGAAATAATTTTCCTTTAATGAAGTAGTGCAGATGACCCACTGCCACATACACATAGACAGCGACACACAACAAGTGAGAGCTGGTTTATTTCTCCCTGCCAAGCTTCTGATTTCAACTGTGAATTTGCTGCAGCTTAAACCCAAAATTTCATAGAAGTCATGCAGCAGCAGTACACATTCCCCCTTCTGACTGCATTCAAACATGACCAAGTTTTTCCATGTCTGCTTCCCAGGAAAGTAAAACTCCACAGAGTTTAATCTCAAAATGCAATCTTTGGAAAACTAGGACCAACTAAAAACAAGAAGATAAAAATAAACAGAGTTATACTCTGCTAATACACTGCACTCATTTCAGGCAGAGTTGGGACTTCCATCCCAGCAGCGGGAAAGGTTTGGGAAGTGCTCCATTGGCCAACTAGCTCTATTAGGACAAAACACAATGCATCACAGGAGAGAATAATTTATTTTAATACATACATATTTTCCCTGGATCCCACAGAGAACGTTATCATCAGGATGCCAGCTTTCCCCACCCAGTACCCCCTCCATTCCCTCACTAAATAACCTACCCCACCAATTCACTGGCACATGCACCCCAAATCCAAACACAATAAAGCTTTTACGATGCAATAAGCAACTATCATTGCCCTAATAATTAAAGCCCAGCTATTTTTTGCTGATGCAAATCCAGTACAGGCTCAGTTCCACAATAAGAGATACCCCAATCACACAGAGAGTCTGCTCTCTAGGGAGAGAACTGTAAATAAACATCAGTTTCCTAAATTTCTACCAGCCCATTTCTGTCTCTCGTGTAGTCAATCCTGAGCATGGCAGGTTAGGACGACGGCTGTACTGCAACTCTTCAAATTCTCTTTTAAAAAACAACAACAATAAAATAAAATTAAAGAGAAGATGCTGCAGACAAGAAAATTAAAAGGGTCACAATAATTAGCAAGAGCAAGGAGAAGGCTGAATCAGACAGAGCCTTCTGGGCTGTGTTGCTCAACCTCTTCAGCCACATCAAGGGGAGGCCTCACCCTGCTCAGCCCAGGACAGCCAGTCCTGCCCCATGCAGGAGCTGCAAAGCAACAAGAACCCCTCTCTGACCAGGCACAGCCGTCCCAAACACGGCCAAAAGGGACCCGACGCCCTCGTACAACTCGGTGTGCAAGGAGGAGGGTAACCGCAACCAAACAAGCATCCAGTGCAGCCCTGAGGAGTGAGCAGGAACAAAGCAAAATGCTAAGGAAGCCTGCTGTCTCCCGGCAGAAATTCAGGTTTTTTTGGGGGACTTTTCACCGCAGGGCAGACACTCTGCTGCCTTGTGAGTAAGGCGAAGCGGCTGCAGCAAGGCTCCTCTCCACCCGCACAGCAGCTCCGATGGGAATGGAAACTGGCAGCCGTCCCTCCCCGAGCCCGCGCTCGGAGGCTGTTTCCGTGCAGCAGCGTCTCAGGAGGAGCTCAGCACCACCCCGGTCACTGCATCCATTCACCCATGCTTCACCAAACGTAGGCTTTCCTTGCGTTTACGATTTTAAAGGAATGGGGAGGGGCAGGAAGAAAATGAACGGAAAGTCTCAATACTTAATTGCCTGTTCGGAGAAGGTCAGAGTGAGGATCCTCCTCTTGTCCTACAAAGAGGATCTGGCAGCCCGCTATACTTCAGGCACTGTAACAAACTACCAGGATACAGAAAAGCGTATCAGGACGCAAAAAGCATTTTCATGCAACACTTCAGACTCAAAACTGATGACATGAGAAAAAACCTCTTGCACGGGACAGCAGCCTCAGTTTTCCTTGTAGGCAGTATCAGTAAGGCTCTACATTTTGGTGCTTTGCATTTTGTGTAGTTGGAGGGGTTGCCTTTTTTTTTTTTTTTTTAAATTATTATTACTACTACCCTGAAGAAGGCCATGTCACAGCATGTTGCCAAGAGGGAAAGCAAACAAGCAGACTCAACAGAAGCACAGGGTACCTCAGTGGCATTTGGCAGAGAAATGCAGAGTCCTTTACAAACAGTAATGAATTAACTTTTACAGGGCATCCAAGGAAGTGGAGGAGGGGACTATGTGACACAAAGGCAGCAACTATCGCCAGTTTTTTTCTCTCAAAAGGTAAGTCAGGAACAGCTTTGCCTGAATACTTGCTGCTATACGGGATTTTGATATTTGAGTTCTTGCCACATTCTAACTCAACGGCCATTTTGGCTTTGTATTTGCCTTCTGTGACATAGCTGCACTAATACTGAAATTGGCTTTTTTAGAAGATTTCCAGGAAAACAAGCCAGTGCTATACTAAAGCAAAGCACAAAGGAAAAAGCCTGTTTATATAATCAAAATACTGGCTTTGGGCCCTGCTGGTTTCTAGAAAAAAAAAAATCAGTTTTGAGTCTTCTGAAATGGTGGGAAAGGGTTAGCGAAAAAGAAAAGAAGAAGAAAAAAAAAAAAAAAAAGATTGACGCCACACCTCTACACCCAAAGTTTCCAGTGGACACACCAGGATCAAATCCAGCAGGCTGCAGTAGCTGCCATTCACATGGTTTTAGCAATTTTGTGCTTTCCTGCTAAGTTAGAAATGTAGCCTGCCATGGTACTATACCAACCATCAGCTAAGACACCAGTAGTCATCAAAAGCAGAGGAGTGCCTCATGCTTTTGGAAAGATATATATATATATATATAATACATCCAGACAGAGCTGAGCTGTTTGCTACCAGAGCACCCACTTCTCTACCTTACTATGGATGCAAATCTTGCAGCATCAGAGTTTAGGGTGAGCCACACACATAAAATCCACAGGGATAGTCAGAGAGGCCTGATCCTTGCTGTGCTAATTGAGGGCTGAGGGCAGAGGAAGCCTGGGGTAATTTAATCAAATGGTTCCCAACACAGACTCCTCCAAACAACATCTTTTAATGTTCTCCAAAACAGACGTAGCACCAAAACAAGCCAAGGTCTCTGGGCACACAAAATACATGCCATAGCCAGTTGGGAAGCTTTGGGACCTCAAAGAGAAGCTGAACAAGGCTTGCACAAAGCAACCTTCCACACAGAGCCAGCTTTGCCTTACTGGCTATCTCCAGTCTACACCTGCATCAAGGTTATCCACTGCAAGAGATGCTGAGGTCTCCTGGAGCACCGAGCTGCTCATCCACAGCACTTCTTACTCGCTAGCAATGCTGTCAGCTCACACCCAACAGGCTTGGAAAACTTCTGCATCTTCCCAGAAGCACCCTACCGCCACATCTCCCCCCAAGAAAACCCTTTACCTACACATATTCTTTTGCCAGGTGCAGAGCTGGGGTTCGAGTTCCTGGTCCTTCACCACGCTAGACTGCTCTTCCAAAGCAAAGCCACCAGGACTGAAACCTCAGAAACAGACAACTGAAATTAAAATTCTTCCTGTACCAACGTCCCTGCGGAAAACGATTACAGAAGGTATTTCCACCATCCTCTACACAGATTTGCTACCCTGCTCTGCCTACCACAGTGAGGGGTGAAGCCAGAGGAGGCTGCCCAGACAGATGCTCCCCACTGCCATGCCAGGGACAGTCTTCTGCAAGTCCCTCTGGAGCACGAGGGATTTCCTACTCGCCGTCCTTCCCAAGCAGCACCTCAGAGCAAGGCTCCCGAGAGGACCGAGGCTGTACCAGCAGTAGCACTGGTGCCTTAGCTACAGTTTTGTCCTCTCCAGTAACAGAGCAGGAGTCAGATCTCGGCCGAGATGTCAAGGCAAGAAACTCCTTCAGCAGCTGTGGCCAAACAGGCAGAGCAGAAAAATGCCTTTTGATCATCGTAACTACAATAGCATTTCAGTTTGGTAGAGTCAAGAGAACAAGACCACAGCCCCTAGGAACAGGAAAACCACATTTTCTTGTCAGACAACCACAACTGAAGTCTCCGCTCAGCTAAAGCAGGCAAGCGCAATCCTCGCCCTCCCTGGAACAGGCACCAGGCGACTGGGACGCAGTGAGTTTTAGATACCCGGCTTCTGGCATTTGGTCAGGCAGGGAAGAGAATTTGCAAGGTCATGCCTTTACTGGGGAAAGGAAGAAAACCTCAGCATAGCAACAGGTTGTCACTGTGATGGCAGCATGGCTGCTGCCCCCAAGGAAGCGAACATCCATTCACTAATGGTGCAATTTATACGGAGCCCAAAAAAACCACAAAGGGTTTGTCCCACAGTTTCGCAGCGACCAGTCCCCATCTGTTCTCTCCCTGCTCAGACTTTTTAAAAAAAAAATAAAAAGAGTGTGTCCCCATCCACCCCCAATGCTAGACATCTGAACAACTGTCACATGAATGCTGTAGGTTTAAGGACAGCACCAGCCCAATTTCTAGCCACATATTTCTCCTTTTCTGTCCTGCATGCTGCAAGACACGGTGCTCTCCAACACACATGCTCTATGCCAAGTCTCATGTTTCATGAGACAAAAAACAGAACCAACGCACCAGCCGAGCAATACAGCAGTTCGCTGCTGATGTAGAAGGGATTTCCATGCACAGGTTTTCTGGATGAGAGGGGGAGAGTAGGACTCATTTTCAGATTGTGTTTTTTTTGTTTGTTTTCCTCAACAGCATCCTAGCCACAACCTCCCAGTATGGACAAAAAAAGAAGACTCCTGGAAGCCTACTACTAACATTGCTGTTTTGGTCAAATCTTTTTATTTGGAAGAGCTGTGAGCATGGAATCGAGAGCTTTTAAAATAGAGGATTTTACAGGTTGGTACAACCAAACTTCAGGAAAAAAAAATAAAAATCTACTCCTTTATGTCATACAACCCAAACAAACTGCTTATTTAAGCCTCCCTGAAGAACTCTATAAAAGTATTCCCAGGCCAGCACTAAGAAGATGCTGCTACAGAAGTACAGAGTGCTAAGTTTTAGCAAGCTGCTATAAAACCCCAGTAAACCCACAGGCATGTTACCATTGCAATTCTCCTTCTGAGAAACTTGCCAGCCTGATACTTCAGGAATTTAACTGGTCTTTAGGGTATCAGCACGTGGGCTGAATGTTTTTCCCAGTCACCTTTATTGGTAGAACTTCAAATTTTGATAAATGCTTTCCCAACAGCCACACTTCCCTCGCTTCCACTTCCAACAGCTGAAGGTGGCAGCTAGTATAATTAGTTAGGACAAAAACCCAACAGTAGTGGTAATTCATAGTGAGGAGGAAGAAAAGAAGAGTGCAATCCTCTCACCCAAAGAGTGGTCCAAAAGGTCCAATAACATAATTTACCAGGAAAAGATGGTCACGGTGTTGAGGTCAGATACTGTGACAGCACCACACTTCTCTTCCTCAGTAAGACAGTGAACATCTCATTTCACTGAATACAGTGCCAAGGGAGGCAAAGATCACAGAAATACTTATTACCCCCAACATCATACTCAACAGATAGAAAATGGAATAAGAAGCTGCAAAAGCCTAACATGGGTTTTAGAGTCAGTGGAGGCCCCTGAGCACCAGAAGAGCTTCCTATGGGAGGCAGGGAACTCTTTTCACAAGAAAGGAAAGATTTAAGCCCTTGCTGAGCCTAAGCTTCTTCCCAGGTTCACTGTATGCAATTCTGGAATGCCTTATTGCAATAGGTCAGACTAGGTAACCAGAAAGGCCGTCATCCAGCCTCCTCAGAATAGCAAAGGGGAGTTTGTTAGCATGTGGCAAAGGTACATTGCACCGATCACCTCAGCCCATCCACCGGGACGGGTACGTGAGCGTACAACAAGAGCAGCTTCAGGTGATGCATCTGAAAGAGCAGCTTTGAAAGCCTGAGCACACAGTGCGACAAACCTCTTCTCCAGCAGGCTGAGGAAGCCAGCTGCCAGGAGAGCAGACTCCAAAGCAAACCACTTGCATCCTCCTATGCCAAGACTGTCTCTCCAAGAGGAACAGCGTGTGTGGCAGGGTGTTTTCAAGCACTTACTCACCATGCAGATACCACTAAATCCAAACAGTATAGCTCATGAATTAGCCAGTGGACAACAGCAGCTTTCAAGCACTAACAGCTTGGGCTGGATTTCAACCAGTTCCTCAGACACCAATAACCACACACAGATGCCCCAACAGCTCTCAAGCTAGAGACATCCATTTCCCTTTGATCATATATAACACATTCAAACAGGCAAAGGTGCTACCTTCTCATCAAGCAGAGAGTGAGTCCTTGCTACCAGCACCTCATTGCTGCAGGGTCTGCTGCAACACAGAGAATAAAGGTGAGAGCAAAGGAGCTGCCTGTGTCCGGCCACGTATCCACCATGTCCCAGATGCCTACAGTGAACCAAACCAACATCTGGACAGGCGTCCACACCACAAGCCCGAGCCAGTAGTAGTTGAATTGGATCTGGAGAGCAGCAGCTACTGGATCCACACGCTAGAGCTCAGAAATGGGTTTTCTAAGCACACTGCCAGCACATCAAGCAGTCTGCTTCCATGCCACCTTTTTGCAAAGTGGTGGGGTATCCTCAAGGGAGCTAGTGAGAACACCAACTTGCTTATTTAGGAGGAAGGAAAACAAACAAAGAAACAAACAAACAAACAAACCAACCCACCCAACTACTGTCTGCTCACACTGAAGCAAAACCAAAGCTGTGAAAGGCTTGCTTTATCTACTGAGCAAACTGGCAGGTTGGGAAGGAGGGCAGTGAGAGGAGAACACAAAGGGGACAACTTAAGTGAAGAGATGATGGGGGAAGCTGCTGCTGAGCTGTCCCCACAAACCTGCATAGCATGGCAGATACAGGCAGATGGGGATACTGACAGAGCAGGGCACCTGCGGGTGTTGCACCCACCTGCCAGCAGCCCAAGCAGGCTTCACTTGTCCACACCCAACCTGACACAGACCCACGATCCATCTGAGAGAGTCAGGGACACTGCTGAAGTCAATCTTACTGTTAAACGTCTCCACAGCTGAGCAGACTATTGAGGCCAAGAGGCCCTGTGGAAGGAGACCTGCATGGCTCCAACTCAGAGTGCCATCTCACAGCTGGAGATAGGACTCTACACCAAGCCTGCAGCAATAAGCTGCCATCCCTGCGGTGCACCACGTCCAGCTCTGCACCTTAAGGGACATGGCCTGGGGCATGAGACCTGTCCCCACGCTTGGGCCACTGCTGGTCCCGTCTAGGCCTGCTGGGTAGGGGAGCAGAAGCAAGAACTTGAGGCTCTCCTTTCCCCGAGCTCAGCTGAGGACCACACTTTGGCAGACAGAGCCAAGCGCCACCAAGGACTGCTCCTGCTCTGCAGGCAGACTCCAGACACACGTGCACAACCTCGGGCAGGATCGCTTCCAGTGAAACCATCACTGCCATGAGAGGATGTTGCCTCTTTCCCTCTGCCACCACAAGCCTCTGTAACCCTTGAGCACCAGGAGGGCAGTTAAAGACTGCAGAATATGAGCTGAGCTAAATAATCCAGGAAGAAAGATACACACGTGAACTATAAAGCTACACAGATAATATGAGATACAAATTACCAGTTCCACCATTCAGATCCATGTGCAACCAGACCAGATTTCTTTGGGAGGGGTGAGGAAGGATCAGTCCGTTGACAGGATTTTTTTTTTTTCAGCAGCATTAGTTTAAGAAGTGATATGAAACTACAGTCAAACATTTATGTAACTGAGGGGTACACAGAGTATTTATGAGAGAGGCTTAACCTCTTTCAAAAGTTTCTATACACTTGAGGTTATATTTAAGATTTGAGGAGTTTCAAACACGTCAGGTGGGACAAGGCAACACCGAAGTGTGCTTTATCTTCTGAACACAGGAGCTGGGAGCAAGACCAAGAGCTTACCCTGCACGCAGGAGTAAAACATGCACTTAGTATGGACACATAGAGGATGAAATACCAGACTCTGCTGAGCCCTGAGCTACCGGGCACCCATTCGCCTCCAACTTGAGCTTGTGCCCTGCTCACACACCCAGGAACCCAGCATCGGTTGCAATATATACAGTTCTCTGGATTACCACTCCCAGTCCCTGGGAGCAGCATGATCCATGACAGCGACACATTTCCTTTCCCAACATACATGTATGCTGTGCCTCTGATTAGCCTGAGACTCAAAAGAAAAAAATGCAGGAACTGGCAGGTATAGCAAGAAGTTTATAATAGTCTACATCTTAAAAAGATAATTTAAAGCCTGACCATGCATCAAATAAAGCCAGAGTCTTTAGACAAGGAATTCTTCAAGTTACATTTATAGTTAAAAAGTAACTAAGGGTGGCTTTTTTTTTTTTTTTTTTTTTTTTTCTCTCTCTCGTTTGTTTAGGGCTGGTTTTCGGGGGATGGGAGGGTCTGGTTGGGTTTCAGTGAAAAATTAAGAAATGCAACTCTAATTCCAAGGAAACAAAAAGTGTTCCAAGCTTCTCCTGGCAGCAAAACTTCAGTAACAGGACTTTACATTTAGATGCCACTGCCATAAAATATCAGTATTCAGCTCTTGTTCCAACAGCAGCCTGGTAGGGTACCCTCAGGAAAAAGGACCACCTCTTGACCCCCATCAGGGGACGGGATTAACATGGCCAGACTTTGAATGAAGTTTGCCATTTGAGTCAATACAGCAGCCTTAATTTATAGGATTTCTCTCACAACACCTCAAAAGGTTATTTCCCAGCAAACCTACATGGACAGGCTTGGAGAAGCAGCATCGATGCTACCCTCCAGCAGATCCTTGCACACAGAGGAGTATCAGCTCTCAAAGCACAGCCCAGCCCTCCCTGCACAGCATCCCTCCACCACGGGGCATGCCCTACCCAGCTCCACCCCAGCAAACTTTGCTCAAGCAAGAGCCGCCTTGTTTTATAGCCAGCACCCAGAAACCCAACAAATTACACCTGGGGCGCGGGGACACGGTCTGTAGTTCTGACCTGAGCCCCAAAAATCCAGCCCCAGCAAGGATGCAGATAACCCTGCACCAGAACTCCGGGAGCGCAAGTTGGAGTTGGTAGCCCCCAAACCACAGCTAAAGTCCTTACTGCTGTGCCGGGAGCCTAATTTGCTGTAAACCAGGGAATAGCTCTCCCCAGACTGTCAGCTGAGGTTCCCACTTGACCTAAACTGTACAAAGGGGATTTAAGCACAGAGTTTCATTTAAAGGGAGAGAGTGCTGAGGGGGAAATCAAAGTTATAAGCAAAAATATTGCCCTCAGTTTTGTGGCAAATAAAAAAATATTTTTTTTTACTACCACCCCACTCCCTATTAACTCTTCCTTATTCCTTCAGGGTAGCGTCAGGAATTAGCTTCCATTGTTCTTGGACATTACTTGGTTATGCTGTACGAGAACTGTAAATTCACTATTTCTTGCACTTTTAACAAAAAGCAAGCCTCCTCCTTTCCCCCACAGGGCACACAGCTCAATCCTTCGCAGAATATTTGTATTTCATCATTCACCACAAGAAACGGATGTCAAAGGTTGAGGGGGTGGAATTTTTTTTTTTTTTTTTTTTTTTTCAGCATTTGAAGATAAAAGTATCTTCACGGCCACAAAATTTGTTCAGCAGTTTAGGGAGACCATCTGCCTCTGTGGGTGGTACACACAGGCGCTTTGGAAGGCACCGACAGCAGGAGAAAAGAAATTACTTGACAAACCCCTTAAGTACAGGGTAGGCTGGAGCGCATGCTGTTCTTGTACTTCTGGGCAGTGTTGATTTTGAAAGACAAATCAACAAGAAGGGAAATCCCTGCAGATGAAACCAATGGCATTTCTTCCACATCATCTCTTTCAGAAGGATGAAGCCTACCAGCTCCCCGTCAGGGAGCAAGTAATATTGTACTAGCCAAGGGGATTAATAATTGACAGCAGGCCCTTCGCTTACAAGTAGGCTTGTAAACTTTTAAAGTATTAAGCATTTAAAAAATGCGAGACTGCTCCAGGGTATAACAATCACCCTGCACCACCGGCCGCTGCTTCCTGGCGCATCTGCAGGAGCACAGTAAGACTGGCACCTGGGCTGTACATTCAGCTCCACGAGAGGAGAGGTGGTGTGTGCACAAGGGGTGCTGGGGGCGATCCAAGATCAAGATTAAACAAGGGAGGAGAGAGGAGTAGAAAGATGACCACAGGCACTTCAGTTCTCTGAGCTCTGCCATCTTTATCAAAGCAAAGAGTGGCTCTATGTGTAAATCCCTATTGAAAAAAATAAAAAAAATCTTCTGCAAAACGTATGCAGAAAGGCAAGAGGCTAGGAAAACATGCTCCTTTCAGAAAAGCAGAGCCCTCCCATGCTTTGGAGACATGCTTTACCATGCCAGAAACTCCCAGGAGTTCAGCATGCAATCAGGTACTGACAGTCCATCCCAGACTTTCCCCTCTGCTGTGATGAGAAGCACCTGGCACTCCTGGAGTCTGTTGCTCACTACTGCCACAAGCAAACATCCTCTTAATGAGGTGTTGCTCTGTCTCAGGTAACTACTCCTAGCTGAACTCTGCTGACAACACACGCCATGCACCACCAAACAGACCCTCATAAAACAGAACGCGGCACCACTCCCGTAACTCATCCGGAGCATCAAAGTAGCCTGCTCCCTACTCAGCGGGGAAACAGCACACACCTTTTTTTCAGAGGCTACTGGAAAATTCCCTTCTGCAATTCCACTGGTACTCTCATGGCAAGAGCAATCAGGTGAACTGTTCTCTGCAGCACTACCCTCCTGGAGGTGAGGCAGCAGACACAGGCAGGAGGGGGAAGGTATGGCCTGTGACTAAGAATGACTAAGAATGCGGTTGGAAGTCTTTTCCCGTTAAGTCATTATTAGTTCAGCCCCAAGTCAGACTTTCCTTCTCTACTCCATGGCATGGGGTGTTTAAAGGGTGCTAAGGCTCAACAACTGCCTGTACCACACAACCCTGGGCAGAGTTCTGCAAGCTCAGGAATGGGAGTGTGGGGAAGCAGCCCAACTACAGAGACAACAAGTTGCAAAAAAAAGTGGTTATAAACATCCCGTTATGTGAAGTGCTGCTGGAAAGACATTGGCTTGGAGGTCACAAGTCTGACACCTCTCAGTTAGTGCTACAGAAGCTGCTCCAGAGCAGACCACTGCTTCTTCAGGAGCTTCACACCTGCAGATGCAATTAACACCCATTTAGCCAGCTATCCCAGAACTTGTTGGGAGGAGAGACTATTCAACGCTGGCGCTCATCAGGTGATGGTGGGGGACATTCACACAAATGTTCATCAGTGTGCCTTGTACAGATTTCAGGACAGAGAAAATACGTTCAGGAAGGAGGCGAATTTCACACAGGCTGGAGGCTCTGGTGACAGAGCTGCTCTTGCAAAGTCGCTAGTCTGTGGAACATGCTGTAATCAAGGTGTGAGGACAGTTAATAACATGTTTTGCTACAGAACAAAGTAAAAACTCATCAGCAAAATTTCTTTCATCACAGTGTTTATCACTATGGAAGATGGTGAGGGTTGAAGAAACCCCAAGGAGCAAGGAGGGTCAGTGTAATTCCTCCAGTCCCTGGGAACACAGACCAGGCAAACTGCACACAGTGTAGAAGGAAGAGTGCACAAGCCCAGAGTGCCTCCAGCAGCATTTAGCCGGGCACGTACAGAGCTGCACTAGTGTGCCCCAGCACTTGTTCTGCAGTCCCGCTTCTGACTGCCCCCCTGGAAACAGAAATAGCCCACGAGTGTATGGGATCGGTCACGCTACAAACGACCAATGCGGTTAGACACAAGTGATGAAGTTTCTTCACCAGAAGACAGCAGTATTTCAAGAGCTCTTGCCTCAGGCAAGAGACCCAGTTTCCTAAACCCATGGTTAAGCTGATACA
The DNA here is from genome assembly GCF_018691265.1 of Tyto alba. Lineage (NCBI taxonomy): Eukaryota > Metazoa > Chordata > Aves > Strigiformes > Tytonidae > Tyto > Tyto alba. The sequence goes on along the minus strand of NW_024881276.1, from coordinate 56,330,205 downwards.
TTTCACCAGGCTAGAAACAGAAACAAAGGTATCTATATGCCATGGAAGTTTTCCTTTTGAGGGGTAGGGAGATTTAGGACAGCACAACCTAGTCAGAAGTGTTGATACAACTGCGGGCAAGAGCACTCTGTACAGTTCAAACGTTGACCAGGTGTTTTTTAGTAGAAAAATTTTACCCTTGATAAGGGGAGGCATATTTGCACAGTATCTCCTTGTTGCAAGATCAGATGTGCAAGGCTTATGAATGCAGGCTGGCGTATGAAAAATCTTATTCCTGCTCCTTAGCCCTCTACATACTCCCTCACTAAGGAACATGGCCCCAGTAGCACCAAGGGACACAGACAAGAGAGCATTCAGACTAGATCAGTAAATACTGGCAGCCTAGAGATCAGTTTGATAAGCAACGGGTTCAATAGATGCAAGACTGCAGACTCAAAGCAGCTGGGTCAAGAGTGGCATCAGCTTCCACCATGCAATTTTGTTTCAGCTCTGGTTTGTATTAAAGGTAAGGGCTCACACACCACTTGAAAAACAGCTACTCTGCCGCCTCCAGTTCAGCTGGGAGACATGCTGAATGTTTTCCCCTTCCACAAAACATGTATGCATCTACTCTGTTTCGTGAGCATGTGCAAGCCACAAGATTTCTCAGCGACATATTGATAGTTCCTGCAGGGAAGGTACAGGCTCTTCAGAGACAGGTACCTGTTTTGAGGGAGCAGCTGCTCCCTTCCTGGATTTTTAAAGCACAGTTCAGCAAACATCCATCCAAATGCAGATGGGGAACATGGGTACAGGCAATGCTCTAACAGACTTTCCCCCTTACAGGGTTGCTATTTCTGAGTACTAAGCTCCTCTTGATTAGATGGACAGAGACTAATCAACCAGCTCGCAAACATCTGCAAAAGCTGTACCTTGATTCCAAAGCCATACAGTGACCTCCCTGCTAGCTTCCCAGCCAGCTGGCTCAAAGGGAAGCCCATGCCAGGAAGGGCAGAAAAACGGACTGAAGCTCTCAGTACTTCAAACAGCCTGACACATGGCAAACTCTCATGGCCTCGCCCCTCATCTTTCTACTGCAAGGATGAGCAAAGAGGGAGGAGAAAGACCCACTCTTAGACATTTATAGCCTCAGAAAACCAAGACTATACTGGAACCTAACATTCGGCCTATGTGTAAGATCACTAATTAACACGTGTTTGAAGCCATTCATTTTCTTGAGCTGTCTAGACTAGCAAAGCTCTAGGGTGGGGAAAGAGTATTCACCGGAGAGGAAGGGAGTATGTTCAGCACCGTAGCTACAGAAAAGGAGGGTTTTCTCCAGCAACATCATTTTCCTATATAGTTTGAGCCATCCAGAAGGTAACAAACTGTGGATGACAGGTACCATCAGCGTCCCTATCCATAGGGACAAACCAAAGCCTCAGCTCACAAAATTATCAGCCTTTCAACTTGGAAGTTGCCTACTGTTGCCCTCCCTCACCTTTCTTCCCCTTTGTCACTGCTTTCAAAAGTCTTGCCAGCATTCCTACCCAATCCCTCTTACTTTCCCAGGCTTGACCTTTCTTGCATCTACTCTGTTCCCTGCTCTTTACCCATACGTACCACCATAAAGCATTCCCCTTGCGTAGCAGCCCTTTCTACCAGGAGCAGCAGAGCAGTCAGTGAGCTGAGACTTGGCATCGCAATCATTGGGACTCCCATTTAGTTTCTACCTGCCTCACCCCCCTCCACCCCCCCAAACTCCTGAAACCATGCCAAAGGGAACGCTCATTTTGGCAGTCAAGTCTCCCAGAAGACAAATTACAGCCAAAGTGTTGGGAGTGGGACCAAGCCAGCCTATTAATAGGTTGATTATAATATGAATTTGGGGAACTACTCCCAAATATGCTCACCCTGCTGGACCTAGGGCCCTCGGGGGTGGAACAGAATACCTAACTCAGCACTTGGAGCTTCTCTGCTGTGTTTGGAGTCAGGAAGGGTGGAAAATCCTGTCTGTACCCTGCCTGGCAAAAACATGGTTTTCCAGAAGGGTGGTTGAGCTATTGTTTTCTTCCCTTCTCCCCCAGAAAGCCTGTTTGTCTCATACTTGCAGAGCAGCTCCCCCCTGCCTCATCAGAAAAGACCTAGAATTTGAAAGCTTCCACCATCGATTAAATGGTTGGTAACAACTTTCCTGTGGAAAGTCCAGAGCTACTCCGAGAAGCAACACTGAACAAGATGTCTCAAGAGCCTTCTCACCACCAGCTTCTCCAGAACACACTGGACTGTTGAAGAAGACTGACTCCACAGACAGCCAGGTAGCAAAACTTTCAGGATATTTGAGAGCACTTAGAGGACAAAAAGCTGGACTGAGGCAGTAAGGCTTAGATTTCAGGAGGCAGTCAGATTCTTATACCCGTTAAAGCATGTTTCCACCTTCCAGGAGGCAGCCCACAACCTATCTAAGACCCCTTTAAAAGTGCTGGGGTGAGGCAAATGTGCACAGTGAGAAATGAAGAGTCCAGAAGCAGCAACGAGTAGTATATGCATACTCCATCATAGCTTATAACCACCTCTCCAGCACACCCACAAGGCTGCTTCTCCAGTCTTCCTGAACAATGCAAACGGTCTTTGCACGCCTCCACATTTTCCCATCAACAGACCTCCCATTCCAGCCCCATACCTCGGTCAGAGAGCCAGCCAGAGGGCAGAAGGCAGCCCCTTGTGACCCTGACTGACATTTCACTGACAAGCAAGACAAGACCTTTCTGAAAACTTTGAAAAATTATGCTGCAAAGATGTTCAGAAGCTCCCAAACTTCTCATGTTTTACATAAACATCTTACAATCATAAGCCTTCAGAAGCTGAAGGAGATCCCAAATACATTCACTTCTTACAGTATTTGCCACACTGGGGCCACACTCTGCATCAGGACCAGCAGCTCTTACCATTTATGCATAAGTAATAAAAACTCTCCCTGTCTCTTGTAGTGAGACAGGGAGAGAGAATGAACTCTCCCTTAGCTGGGAGACACGTGGCCACTGATCAAACCTACACAGTTCTACCTTTACATTAGTAAAGATGAAAGGACACACAGGCTTCAAAACATGTGTCAATACACATTATACTCATCTGTCAGAAAATAAGGAAAAAAGTAACCCCAGTTTACCATTACTAGACATGCTTGACAAGACTCTCCTGTAACACAAGACACTGAAGCATCTACATGCTGAATGGTTTGGATTCAACATGCCAAGCAGAATTGCAATCAGATTGCCAACAAATGACAAGTTATTAATTTTCATACATCTCAGATTTCACCCTAGGTTTTACAACTCTTTGCTCCCCTTGCATCACGCAAGGCATTTCAAAGTCTTGCTGCAAAGAGATTATTGGAGAGCACACTGTTTCTAACACATGTGTTATTAAACACTTAGGCCTTGCTTCTTGAGCAAATGCTTTGCCTCCGATGGCAAGCTTACATGGTTAAAGCCAGGCATGCAGACTTTGGCAGGCATAGGATCTTAATTCCTCTGAACACAAACCCACAATCTACCATCAAGCAATCAGCAAGCTCTCTCAAACCACCTGCACACTGTGTATGTATATAGGTATATACATACATGTACTGAACTTTCTGTGCAGAATTCCCTTATGGGAGAACTGCCCCGGCACAGCTTCAGGCACAAAGCTGGAGCACAGGGGAACTCTTTGGTAGTCATTTCTCCATCCCCCTAGTTTTGCCTCAAAAGCTGTGCTGGATCTGTCACCACAGAGGAATTTTTAAGGTTAAAAAAAAAAAAAAATGGTTTCACAAGAAAACAGAGATTAGTTAATTTTTTAAAACCCTGAAAGTGGTATTTCATTAAGTCAACGGGAGCACTTCCATTACAGAAGGGGGGCTCTCCTTCACATTTTACAGAGAAGGAAAATACAACAGAGTCCAGACCTAGTGCACCCAAAAGGCCTTTAGTTCTTCTGCTAAGCCAGAGACATCCAGGAGTCAACGCCCAGACTTGAGCTTCAACCACTAAATCTGCTTCAAAGCAATTCCACTGCTAAGCTAATGGCTGCAGGAGACTGCTCCTACATCCACTTAAACCAGCAGACACTAATCTCTCCATCTGCAATAGATATGCATGCCATAGGGGTCTGGACAGGATAAGCAGAACAGATGTTTAAGTGCACATACAGTGCAGGGAATCATCTTCAGAGCTCAGCTGCTAGCTTCACAGGGCACAGGAACTAAGAGATTTCTAGAGAGCCTCACAGGACACAGGAACTAAGGATGCAGAGACACCTGCCCTTTCTTGTACTTTTGCTGAGGGAAGTAACCCCAGCAGGGAGGTGAAAGCAGGCATGCATATGCCATACCTACGGATATTGCACAGCTCCCAAACACTCCCAGATATGTAAGACGTAGCAAACTAATCCATACCTATGACAAAAAGAGCATTATGCTAGAAAACCAAACCAGGAGCAGCAGAGCACTGCCAGAAGAAGCACCTACATGTGCCCCAGTACTCATTAAAAATATTATTCCTGAACACCTGAACCACTGGGAGATTTTGGCTGCACCAAGGCAACTGCTTCAGCAGGACTAAATGTTATTTCCCTCAAGCCAACACAAAACTGCCGATCTCAGAATCAAGGAACAAGTCCCCTGTACCTGTAAGCAGCCTTCAGATCCCACAGTGTAGCTATCTGGCTAAGCCCTTCAAATTCGCCCGTCTGCCACAGTAATGGGCCTCCCAAGCACAAACACCTGAACACAAGCATTTCGACTGGCCACAAAGGGCCAGGATCCAAGCGACCAGTGCCCGATCTGACCCAGGGGATGTTTATTCAGGTTCCTTGCACAACTCTTCACTGCACAGGGCAATGAGGACAAATGGGTGTTTTCAACAGCGCATTAGGTTGCTGAATGCTTTCTCACACAGGGCCACTTACTTCTTCTTCCTTCAGCCCCTGCCACGTGGCCTGGCCTGCTGTCAGGAGGCTCTGAGGAGCAATGCTCTGCACAGCCTGAAGGGCTGCTCTCGAAGTGGCATCTGTCCCATACAGAAAGCACAAGCCAGCCCCGAATACACAAGGAGGCCTCTCCTCTTCCCTCCAGTACGGAGACTGGGCAAGAAGCCCAGAGAACGATCTTAAACAAAGACCTCATCAGGCTTAGCCCAATGACCAGCCTAAACTTGTGCCATCAGCTCCTTTTATTTACAGAAACGCAGAGTACTCTGAAGCAGGGACAACCTCTCCCATACTCACAGAGGGGAAGAGAGGTTCAGCTTGGTAACTCTGGCGAGACTCTAAGACTCCTCTGGGGGAAGATTCAGAAGCCAGGGATATCACACGTACGAAAGCAGCGGACAGGGGATGCTTCATGCTACAGCTTAGCTACACCGCTGGACTTCAAGGGCTTGTACCTACCTCAAGTGCCCCAAGCTGTAGTATCGTGACTCTCCGTCCGTCGACCGAACTACTTTGACAGTGAACACGGGCTGCAGCTGCCGTAGCTCCAGCAGCACAATGGCCAGGTAGTGAATGAAGAGCAGAGCATCCACCAGAGACACGGCGTACTGCACTATTCCTTGGTAGTTGGTGTCCTTCGAGTCCAAGATGCGAACGCCGTAAAAGAGCCAGTAGGAAAACACAAACAGGAATATGAGGACCAACAGAAGGGCCCGAAACACAAACACCCTTGGTATGTCTGCCTTGGGCTGACGGAAAAACAGAGCCCAGGTCCCAATCAGAAGAATGAGGAGTTTAAATGCCACAGAGATGAACAGCCCCTCACAGACAGTACCACACGGCTCCAGATCATCCCGCCACAGGATCTGGGGTAACAGAATGAAGGCAATGGGGGTAAGGAAGACAAGGAGTCCAAGAACAGCTGCCACTGTTAAGCCCAGGTAACGTTTGCAGTCCAACCCAACGCTGTCCTCCAGATCCTTACTGATCCGAGCAATGTCCTCCTGGGAAATACTGTGCTCAGAGGTGCCTGTGATTGCTGTCGTGGTCTCACCCCAGTTGTCATCCTGAAGGCAGAAGAGATAAACAAAAAGAATATTGAAACAATCAGGTTATGCCTTCCGGGTCTTCTGTTCTCCTTTCCCGGAAAACGCTTTCTACAACAGACTTAAGTCCCAGAAAAAAAATACAGCAAAAGTAACACCTTCAAATAAATTGAATAATCAACCCTGCAAATTAGCAAAGGTTTGAAAACAGCAGCAACTTGTCCAAACCAGTGACTACAAACATTAGGTGTTAAAAACCTGTTACTGTAGAGCAGGTAGCTCATCTTGCTATACCACTCACTGTACCCCAGAGGTTTCTCTTCCAGCACACTCTTGGAAACTACAATAATCATCAGTTCCCATGTGCAGGGCAAGGACTAGCACTCTTCCAGCCCACAAATTCTGCAGTGCAAGTGCACCACAGAAGCACCTGGAAGGGAAATTTTCATTTCAGTATTTCAATCCAGTAGTTGTTGTTACACAATCAAAAACATGTTCACACATTATTTTTCCATGCGTAACAGAAGCAACCGCACTTCCAGCAGGTTTCTCCACTTTGTTTTCTTTTATTCTCCTTGACAGTAGAGCTGCCCTCAATAGATGACATTCTAATGAAAGTTCTAACCACAAGTCACAGGTGGTCACAGAGGATACTTTCAGGTATAAGGCTTTAAGTTTAGAGGATCCTAGACTCCCAAGTAGCTCTGGAATTAGAGTCTAGGACATTGTCAGAAGCCACTCAGCCACAAAGAAGCCTACCTGAAATACAGTCGCCATATAGCCAAGCTTCAGCTTACGTTTCCTGAAAGTCTCATTTCTTCCCTAGCTAGTATCAGAGGACTTCTGCAAGCCAGTTCTCCAATCCCACGATGCCTCCAATTGCTCCTTCCCGGTGCTGGCACAGCCAGAGAGTTACACTAACATGTATGGATTTGACTCACAGCTGCTGCTGGAGTGACTCATGCACATCAAGACTCCTGACGCTTCCCACAAATATACACTGCCAAACAGTGGCAACGCAGGCGCTTTGTTGCTTGGCACCTGACACCTTTGCAGCTACAATGCTCATTCAGAAGTGCACATTTTGCTCTTCCTCCTACCCTCCTGATTGTGTCTCTTCCTGCAGCCTGTGTCATCAATAGGATTTATACCTTCCCCCAGACTCCTGCAGCTACACGTGCTGATCAAAGCATTTTGTTTTTAAGAAACAGACATTATTTACTGCTTCAAAAGAGATAAAGAGTCTTCAAGAATCTTTAGGAAAGGAGTAGACAGAAGCAGCACGACTACTTCGAACAACTTTGGGGACTTAACTTCTAACGCACTCCAATACATGAATACCTCCCATGCCTAGAGCAGTAGGGCTTTGAGGCAGGCCAACCGTAAACAGTCAGCATCTTGAATTAATATGAGGGTTTGAGTCACTTCTCACCAAAACAGAGGCCCCAGAAGAGGTATCCGCAGTGTAGTATGTCCTGAAAGGCAGCATAATCCTATCACATTTCCCTCTTTGCCAGTGTCTCCAGTAAAGCAATCTAAGCATTTCAACTATTTTATGTTTATGCATGAAATAGCTCTGTTTCCTCCATTTGATGAGCTGAGAAACTGTGAAGAAGACAGAAGGGACAGAAACACCACAGCATCTTAAGGCTACAGCCCAGAAGACAACAGGCAACCCTAGTCTCAGTCTGCCTCTTGTAACAGCTCTTCCCACTTTAAGTGGCATGAACAAAAAAATGCGCAGTTATATGGAAATATAAGTCTCAATCTCTAGTGGTGCAAAGTTGTTGGACCCAACTCAGGGCAATCTGCTCCCTAGGAGAAAAGTCTTGCTCATTCATCAACTTATTTTGCTTTGGCTTTAATTCACATTGCGGAGGTTTGCATGCAAACACAGGCTTAAGAGCTCACCAGGACCTTTAGATCTATTTGAAGTAATAGGTGGGACTCATGAAAAGAAGCATCTGATTACAAAATACCAAACAGCAGTACATGAAGTCAGCCCACCAGCCGCTTCATCAGTACTGTTACCAGTATTACCATACAGAGTTTGGGTGCAAACTGGGTATCAATTTTTTTTTTTTTTTTTTTTTTTGAAAGGGCAGATGTGGAGCCTCACAGCCAAGGACTAACACACCCCAAATCCAGCCCAGGAGGCACTGAGACATCCTGCATTCTATGTCTTGCAGCATCAGCCATTCTTTAAAAATTAATATGCACCTTCATATCAACTGCTAAAGCAGAGAGTGTACTGGATCCATCCTAGGTGCAATCTAAACTCAGCATTATTCCATTCTTGATTTAACCCCAGTGTTAATGCACTAGCTTGCACTGAGTTCACCTTCCCTCTCAGTTATTTCACGTTAGTTTTACATTTCTTGTTGCCTTTCCCTACTGGGATCCTGGTTCTAATATGCTTTACATGATTACCTAGAGCAAATCCTGCTTAAAAACAGAAGTGCACATACAGGTGAAACCACTGACCTGAATAATGCACAGTCAGATGATGGAAACAGATGTTTCTACAGAGCTTGGCAGGTGACGCTCTGGAGACAGAGGCGAATTAGTGCCCCAGGAGCGTCCCCATCAGCCCTGGTGCTGTCAAAAATAATGCTTTTAGAAAAAGACAGAACTGATCGAGACCTTGCCTGAATAGTCAAAAATAATGCTTTTAGAAAAACACAGAACTGATCGAGACCTTGCCTTTATGCCTGAATAACGGGTACCCATAAGTCTTGATTACTAACAGCATGTGAGCGACCCTTTTTTCCTACTCACGTGCCGGCGCGTTATACGCGCTGTTCCAGAAACCACAGTCCATGCTTTTGCTTTCGCTCTGTCCTTACCTGGCCCTCCTCTGCCCGAGAGGCATCGTTCCCAAGCAGCGGCTCCGCAGGAGGTGTCTGGATGGTGACGGACTTCTCAGACCGGCTGCCATCTTTGCTTCGCGGCGATTTGTGCCTGTCCCGACTCCTTTTCCAAACAGAGCAAGAGGAGAACAACGTTACCAGGTAGTTTCTGGAGCAGGGCCTGGAATCTGCCACACCTCTACCTGCGGCGAGTGCCCCAAGCATTAGATCGCAGTCATGCTCTCCCATCTCTTGATCAGTATTGACCCAATCTTTGACAAAACGAGCTTCGGAAGAGGTAGACAGGGACCTTGCCCAGAGCAGCCTACAGCCTGGTGGCTGGGACAGTCTACCCTCTCAGTGATTGGAGAGGGGGGCAAAAGGGACAAGGGTACATCCCCACCACCTCCTCTTTTCTAAAAACAGCTTCTGCCAGTGCTGCACTTTAAAGGGAAGCTTGCATTTTCAAAACGACTGGCAACTCCATTTGGTATTCACTGGTCCACGCAGCTCTCCATCTGGAATAAAGTGTCTCACGGGGACACATACAGTTAACAGAAGGAATTAATCAAGACAGCTTTAGTTCCTGCAACAGAGAGTCTTGTCAACTAGGACCACAACGCTGTAGGACAATTGGTGAAGTTTATTTCCACAAGTTAGTAACCCCTCACTTAGCCTCTTACAAAGAGAGCAAGAACATCAAGGGTTCCAGGCTAGTGCTCACTTCCAGAGTACCCCTGCGGACCTCACGGCTTCTCAACATCTCAAGACGTTATCTCAAGAATGTCTCAAGATGATTTATGCCCCACCAGTATTTTCCTCCCCCTTCCTACCCAGGCAGGAAAGCAGCCTTTGCACAGGGGCTGACTTAAAGCTCAGGAGCATCCAGCATCCCAGCTCTGCTCTCGCCACTGCATCTCTCTTGGAATTACCAAAGCCCAAAGGTTTCATGGAAGGAGACTTTTTTCCTGTCCAGAGTAAGAGGCTCCACGATTTTTATGTTGCTTTGGGAACTCTGAAGGCATCTTTCCATGTGGCATTCTGAGCTTCAAAGGGCAATCCATATTGGGGCTTGGGGTGTTAAAGAAGGGAAAGAAAGGGCAAACAAGAGATGTTTTACTCAATAACTGGACTGAGAGCAAAGAGCCTGCATTTCATGGAAGAATTCTTTTTCCAACCACACAGGATAATTGCTTCTGAAATGCAAAGTTATTTTGGACCAGCTCAGTTCTCAGTTGCAAAGACTGTAAGAGGCACGCATTTTACATGTAAAACTAATGATGATGCAGGAACAAAATAAAAGGATAATGTTCCCAAGTAATCAAAAGTTTCAGAGCAAGCTGTTTTTTGAGGCTGCTAAACTACCACAACAGAGAGGACTTGATATTCAAGTTCAGAAAAGCCCCAGTTCTAATCCAATCAAGGCTGATAAAGGACTTGTTGTGGACTCAAGTACCACTCAAATTCTATTTAAAATACCCAGTACACCAGCAACAGAGTAGCCAGGAGGATGGTGGGGAGAGATAGGAGACCCTACTGTTACACAATAAAGAAATGGCATCAGAAGAGAAAACAATGGGCAATTATCAGTTTAGGAAGTCTGACATGTCTTGTCCCCAGAGACTACTCAACCCTTGCACTTTAAGAGCAGAGTTAAGTGATCTTTCCATTCTGCTGGTGCCATCCCAATCCTTCTGGCCATATGTGACCCCAGCATGCATCCAACAGGTTGAATACAATTAAATTAGCAGCATTATTGCTTCCAATATCCTCACCGGGTTCTTCATGAGGACTCTCCACATGTATCTCCTCCAGAGCTGTGGCCCCACTGATTTCATCCTGGCTTACATTCCCCCCCCCCCCCCGGCACACGTCCTAGTTTAGAGCAGTAAGTAATTAAAAATAAACATTTCCTTACCCTTGTCTGTGGGCTTTTTTGGAGTGACCTGAGTAGTGGGAGTATCCCGAATATGTCGATTCTGTATCCATTGCAGCAGACATGGGGCCTGCACAGAAGGGGCACAGATTTTACTTAGAAGACAAGTTCCTCGTGCTCCTGAGATGGAGTCCGTGGTAAAAGTGCTTTCCTGGGTACTCTTTGCTTCCCAGTCATCAGTGAGGTTTGGTCCTCAGAGCGAGTGAGCTTCACTTACAAGGAATCGGACCAGAGCGGAAGGGAGGGAGGGTGCTCAGCTCCTCACGATCGACCTAAGGAAAGGGAAACAGGCATGGAAGCGCACACTAAGCAAAGCAAGACATCATTCCTACTGCAGCAATTCCCTCACCCTGGCCACATGTCGCCACTCAGCACACGGTACCCAATTCACAAGCTTCTCCTGGCCGATATCTCCCTCTCCAGTCTGGTGAAATACACGCATTTGTAGAGTTTTAAATAAACTGATAACATACCTCTGCTTTGCAAAGTCTAGCCTACTAATCTAAAAATCCAGAAGAAACGGCATAAATGGCCTGGAAAAGACAGTGACTCGGAGAAGGCTCAGCAGCCTAGATACAAAAATTCACCCCCAGAAAAGGTACTGGGCTTGACTTCCCCAACCCCCATCACTTCACTTGTGTAACATACAGCTCCAATACCCCCAGACTGAGAATATCAGCATTATAGCCTACATAGAGAGGGAAGGGGTGGGGGGTGAGGGTGACTTTCCTAGGAGAAATGCAGGAGAGGATCAGACCACCATGTCTGAACCTGCTTTGTTTTCACAACTGCAAGGTGTGCCCGTTTTACAAGCACTAGTTACTATACAATCAATGGCACTATAAGCACCTCCCTTTCTTTGTAATCTTTGCCTCCAGAAGCTAATTTGGGCCTTGATGAATTGAACTTTATTAAAAATTGTCTCTATATATACACATACTAAGAACACAGGGGAGAGCTGATTAGAGATCACATCTAGCTTATATGGGCCAACACTTCTTACAGCGTACTTCCATTTGGAGCAGAAGCTGAAGTCCCATCCGTAAAGGGCAGAAGAGGGTCATGTTTTTTGGGACAGGAGCAGGGCGACATCAGAACAATTCCCAACAGTGACATGTCAAAAAACCCAAACCCCGTGGGGAAGAAGGGTAGATGCCATCCTGCTTTCCAAACCCACATCCACATCCTGTGTTAGGTGAGAAGGGAAATGGAAAGGAAGGGAGTTAGTCACTGGTTTGGGGAAAGGCATGCAAATGGTAAAGAGGTGCAGATGGAGGGGTTGCAGCTACAGATGGAGGTACCTTGGCACAGCCCAGCGTTTGGCACACAGCACTCTCACATGCCTCCTGCCCAGATGACTGCTGCCTCCAGCCAACACAAGACTACAGCCGTGCTGTACTTTCAGAGCGGGCAAAGACTGCTTTAAAATTAAATTAGATCCCTCCATTATTTTATTCTCACAGCAGTTTTGAAAGCTGTTAGCAATAAAACAGTCAACCATTGCTTTCAGCCCTCTCCCTCCCCAAACACAGAGGGACAGCAACAGAAATCGGGCTTTATACCTGGCCAACTATTCTTTCCAGCAGTAAGATTCCTCCACTAACACCTCCAGAAAATCTTGTAACCGAGCAGAGAGCTCTACCACATGCAAGCCGTGCCAAAGTATGAAGTCTCTTCCCCACAGGGCTCCTTGGCTGACGGTGCAATCTGCAACAAAGTACAGAAGCGTTCCCACTGCATCGGGAGCTGCAGGTATTTGCACAACACTCGGGCTTGCCAAGGCTCTTGGAAAGGAGAAGGCAGGGGGAACCTTTTGTGTACAGGAATTCCCAAGCTTTATGTGCATATCATGCCTCAAGAAAACTCCTTAAAGGCAGCAGAGAATCTAGGAAGGATGAATAAGGATGGGAATGTAAGGCCCAGTTTTCAGAGGGGAGGAATGAGGATGGATTTAAACACAGTGAAATATAAAGCCAAGGCACGGCACAGTTTGGGAAATGGCATCATTCCTGTAACAGGAATAAAAATCCTCCAGCCTGGGACACATGATGTTAACACTCGTTAACTCCCTAGACTTGCACACAGCCTGTAGCTTATGGCTCCAGCAATAGGCTGGGACTTATTAAAGCCGATTTTTACCTCTGTTCTGTTACTGTCCTGCTAGGCAACCACAGAAAAATCCTTCCTCTGTGTCTTTTCTTCTCCAGTAAATGGGGGGTGAGGCCACCACCCCCCTACCTTCAAAAAGTGCTATGATATCAACAAAGGAGATGGCTACACAGGACCTTGCAATCATTAGGCATTACAAATCAGAAACATACTCAGTTGTACAAAAGGTGGTAATGAGTATTATAGGCTTAAACCACTGACTGTGATGTTACTGGCCTCCCTTTGAGAACAACCACTGTCTTCACAAATATATACACCATCACATTACAGGAATTGGAAAAGTAAGGATTGCTGCCAGCACGCATCAGTAAGGGTTATGCATTTTTCTTAGGCTTCTAGGAAAAGTACCAACGTCTAGCCTTTTCCTCTAACCACATAAAAGAACTTTCCCCCAGCTCCCAGATAGAAGAATCGGAGCCGAGACAGGGACTGGAAACAGAGCTCCTCTTCTGACCCCTCTCACCCCCGGCAGCACAGGGTCACACTTCTCAGGAGATGTCAGAGAACATTTCAGCCAGGTAGAGGCTGCTGTGGAAATGCACGGGCTGCCTAGACAGGAATCACAAACCAGCAGTGCCCATTTCAAGGTGGGTGAAGCAAGGCAGTGCTGGGCACCAGGCAGGGAAAGCAGACTCATGGGAAGACCAACACAGGAACGCTGGGGCAGGCTGGATCATGCCAACTTTCTTCTTCTGTGTAAACAAGAGCAACGGTTTTGACACAGCTCTATGAAAAGTCAACAGGGCGGCCCCCCCAAAAACATTAAGTCTCCTGGATTGTTGTCAAAAGCAGTATGATGAACTTGGGGACCCTGAACCACCCCCTTGCCCCAGCTGCAGGACACACCAGTGGCTAAATAGCTCTTCCTGCCAAGGCTGCCTGGAATAAAATCTATCTGCCCACCTTCAGCTGGAAAAAGCAGAAGACCACCGGCTTTGTCTGGTGCACAACCGAGGCTGAGCATCGAGAAGGCTTCCTAGATTTGGCCAGGGCTGCTAGCTGGACTCCACTCCCAGTCTGAGCAGGATCAGATGAAGAAACCAAGGAGGAAGGAGCACAGTCCAAACACACACTCCTCATAGCCAAGCCAAGCAGGTTACCTACCTCCTGCTCTATTTTACAACAGAAGGGGACCAGCCTTACCCCAAAAAAAGGCTTCTGGAACTACTGGGGAAGAGGTAGGGAGGGGACCAAAAGACAACTAACATGTTAAACCACACCTCCAGGTTGGCACAGACAGAAGTCAACGCTGAATTAGCCACCACCCCAGCAGTGCCCACCGTTAGAGCCTGAGCAAAGCTAGAGATGAGAAGCTGTACATGAATCCTTCATAGCACAACCATATCCAAACTAAGCACAGTCTTTTAAGACCTTCACTACTAAATCACTCCTAATAATGATTCTTACCCTACCACCCTGGACAAGGACAACTGTCCTGCAAAAAGAAGCAGCCCCATCCCTTCAGAAACAAGTATGAACCAAGAGGCCAATTTAGCCAACTGAAACGGCTTCACAAATGATCATTACATCTCACAGGACTCCACTGAAGGCATGGTCTGTTTGCAGAGCTTCTGGCCCTGAGTGAAAGAAAACTCCTCCAGCCCAAGGGTACAGTTGCACTGTTTTTCGGCGTTGACAAGAAAGCCGGTGTTAGTAGCTTCCACCTCCACACCATGCTGCACCACTTTTGGTTGTGTCAACACAATTCTCAGCAGGCAAACAGCACTGCTGGAAAACAAAACAAAAAGTCCCTTTTCTCCCCCTTGCCACGCTTTTGTCTTGGATCCTTTCCGTGACCTAGTTCACAGCACAGCCCCAAACAGCAAAACCAACACCAGGGTGAAGAGCAGCGCAAGCGAACAGCTCGGGGGGAGATGGGAATGCCTCCTCCGCTCCAACCACAACAATTGTGTAACTGCACACCCAGCACTTTGCTCCCAGTAGGGCCAGCACTCTCAATTTGCCTTTCCCTTACTCACCAATGACAGAAGGATGCCAAGCACTAGATGGAAAACAATGCTAAGGCTGCCCCAAAGGAAATTTTGGGACCCTATTCTGACAAGAAGGATGGCCGCATCCTGCAAGACGGTGGAGAAATGCAGTTACCCCTGAATACCACAGAGATCACTGTAATTACAGTTTCTACGCAGCTACACAACTCATTGTAACTCCCTCTTTTCATATGCTCATAAATCTCCAAAAAGAGTTCTTTTGAATTGCTATTTTCCACGCTGGGAGCCCAATCCCATTTCCAATGAAGTTCGCTTTGTGATTGTCTTCAAGGGAGCACAGTTTGGCTCCTAGCCCAAGGGAAATTTAAAAGAGCAAGTTACATCTTTAAATCAAAGAGGGCAAATGCAAACAAGAGCACTCTTTTACATCCCCTGCTTTCCCCGATGGATTTTCCCCTGTGAAGTTGAGGCAAATAACTCCAAAGCAGTTCAGCTTTGAAATCCTTGTCTGTACAGTTTCAATCTTACTCTGTTTAAAACTTGCAATCAATTAGAGTTGATTTACCAGTCGGTTCATGAAGTTACATATATTTGGAAGTGCCATCTGGAACACAAGCAGCCATAAGTGTCCGTGAGGATGTGCGCACATTCAGCTCCGCACGCTGTCAGCCTCACTTGTTAAACAGCACCAGCTGTCTATAGGGTAACGGAGGACCACGAGCTATTGCACTGAGAAATCTTTTTTATTCGCTTAGTGAAACGAAGAGCTTTACAAATTAAACAGGCAGAACTACAAGCACTAAGCTATGGGACAGCGTTAGGGTTCAAGAATAATTAAAAGATGTCTAAGCAGTGAGGAAGCCTTACAACTCTGGCATTAACTCGGCTGCACGGTACGGCTGCAGCGTGTTCCTATTATTCACTTCAGAAAAACGAGAAGTTACGTAACTTGCCATGTTCAACTGCATATATAGTAAGACCTATGAGCAATGCCACAGGAACCTTTTGCTTTTGAATTTCCCGAGCAGGCCCCAATCCAGCAATTTGATCTGTAAGCACAGAAGTTCACCCATGCTGATCTACTTGCAAAGCCAAGGCTTTCAGTTTTAACAGCCAACAAGATTTGGGAAGCAAGGTTTTTTTCTAAAAGCTTTCTATTTATTTTTGCTTGTCATCAAATAAGGTTAATTTTGGCCTTATATATATATATATATATATATACACATATATATAACCCAGGGCTTTTACTCTACGACAGTGGCTCTTGATTTGCAGGCCCCTCATCCTAAACAAATGTTTAGCAGTCAGCAAATTCAAGCCCTCTAGCAATAGGTTCTCTTTTCTTCTGCTTCTCAGAGGCTTCTTAGAAAGATTTCATAGACCCCTGGGAATTTCCAGGCCCTAGGCTGAAAGCCATTAGTCCATGACATGGATATTTCAAAAAGAAAAGTCACTTGGGTTTATTGAACCAATCCACCTGGGTTTTTAATCAGAACATGCAACAACACAGGACTGAAAACACAGTGAGGCTGTTTCAACTGACAACAGGAATGCCTGGCTAAAACCACCACCCAAGCAAGCCGTGTTTCTAGGGAGTAAGCCCCAGCCTCTTGCCTCCCTGTTACACAGCTGGAAGTCGGGAAGTTCTCTGCACGGGACCCACTGGTGAAGCAGAAGCACCTCCCTGGAAGATGTCCTTTGCCCACTTCAAGAACCAAATCTGTGCTGTCCAAGTTTCTGGAGCACAACCAGCATTCCAGTCTGTCATGCAAATTATACGTCAGGGGCCAACCCAGCCAGACGGGTGAAAGCCTGTGCTTCCTCGCCTCTGTCTCCTGTGTTCCTAGGCCTTCAGGGGCACCTCTTTACCCTAGAGCCATGCAACACAGCCGAAGGTATTGTGGCCTCACCCTCGTGATACTAGAGCACCTGGGACCGTGCACAGGAACACAGTTTACTGATGTTTAAAGACCTGCAGCTTTACTGAAACAAGCAGGGGAAAGACTCTTACAAGACTCTTCAGACTCTGCCTATCCAAGCAGGCAGTACCTGCACCTTATTTTCAAAGTTTACTTTTAGCCACAGCATTAAAGGCTATAAACTACACAAGGTTTCTCTACTGAAAGTGCAGCATCCTAATTTGCTCTTCCAGCCAGCGCGACTTAATTTCCTAACTCTTCATAGCTGCGAAGATCTCGTGGGCAATACGTTATTGACAAACCCAGGGCCAAAACACCTCGCTGCTTCAAACAGCCATAGAACCGCCAAGTCCGCCTCCCCAGAGCAAAACCCCTGCCACCGAGTCATTTACGCTTTCATAACCCCGCGACTCAAAGCGTTCAGCCCTCGGCGTAGGAGAGCCAGTTTCCAACCCTGACAGGCTTCTAAATAAGAAACCAATGTTGCTTCCCAGCGGCTCTCCAAAAGCGTGCCGTTACCGAGACGGAACGGCTAACGCAACAGCTTTGCTCTCTGTTGGGCACGCTCAGAAGCGTTCCGGTATGCACCCCAGGCCACCTCTGCCAAGGCAGAAGGAGATTCTCCCCTCGGCGGCTGTCGTTGGAGCGGATTTATCTCCGGCCACGCGAGCTGGAGCTTCCCCACGCTGTAACTTGCGGAACGGAAACAACCGCTCAGTCCTGCGAGCCCACGACTTGGGGCATCACCCGGGGTGACCAGGCCAGCCTCTAAGCAGAGAGGTGTGACTGTGCCCTCCCTCCCCCCGGTTGCGACCCCCGTGCTGTCCAGCGGGACGAGTCCAGGCATAAAGCGCCTCGTTTCACACGGCCTGGGCAGCCGAGGCGTCCGCAGAGCTTTCGCACCGGCGGGAATTCACTCCTGCCGGCGCACTAACAGCGGCACGGGTTCCTTCAAAGGCGAGGCTTGGCAGAAAAAACCGCTGCCCACCGTGAGGGGCTACCACCTACGGCCCTCGCCGGCGTTGGAGGGTCTCACCCCGGGGAAGCCGAGCTCTCTCCGGCCCGCGGCACGGGAGCCGGGACCCGCGGCCGCGGCAGCCTCACGGCGGGCGAGGGCAGCGCCCAGGCTGCCGGGCAGAGCCCCGGCCAGGGGCAGGGAGGCCCGGCGGCCGCCCCCGCCCGCCTCCCCGCTCCGCCCAGCCACGGGAACCGGCGCCCAGCCGCCCCGCAAAGCGTCGGGCGAAGCGGGGTGTTCCCCCGCACCCCCAAATTCCTGCAGCCAGCATCACCGGAGCCCGGCCGGGCTCTCAGCCAGCCCCCCCCCCCCGCACCCCGGCCGGGGACGGACCCCCGGCGCCTGCTCCCGCCGCCCCGGCCCGGGCACCCCGGGGGGGGGGTCCCCGGGGCGGGAGGGCGTCGCCGCCCCCCCCCCCCCCCCCCCCATCCCCATCCCGCACACACAAGACAGACAAGCGGGCGGGCAGGACAGACGGATGGGCTCACCTCCCTCCCGCGGCCGCCCCATGCCGCTCCCGGCACCGACCCGCCGCTTTCCCCCACGGCGGCGGCCGCCGTCGCTGCTGCCGCCGCCGCCGCTTTCCGCTTCCTGTGCCCGGCACCGCCCCGCACCCCGGCCCTCCCCCGCCGCAGCCACCGCCCCCGGGCGCGGCATCCCTCCCCGCTACCCCCCCCCCCGCCCCGGGACCCCCCCCCCGGGACCCCCCCCCGGCCCTGCCGGCAGCTCCTTGCGGCCGTAGCCGGTGGGGAGCCGGGGCTGGAGCCGCCGCTCGCCCCCCCCCCCCCCCTCCGAGGCCTGGCCTCACCCTTCGGCACCTCTCCCTGCAGCTCTGCCTCTCAAGCGCTCGTACGCTCCCTCCCTCTCATCCCCCTGCCGCCGCAACTCTCCAGAGCCCCCCCCGGTGCCCACCTCCCGAACCCCCCCACCCCTCCGGCTCTACCGCTCTCCCCCGCCCGGCCTTGCTCCTCGCCCGCCCTTACGCTGCCACACTCCAGCAGGAAGACCAGTCCCTTGGAGCTCTCCCATCCTGGACGACCGCGTCCTTAGTTTTTCTCCAAGGCTAGGTGTCCTGCTAGGCACTGTAACGCCTAGCCTTCCGGACCGCTTGCTCTGCTCCTCCACCCATAGCCTGCAGCTGCGGCACGCTTTGCCCCTGGTCACAAGAGGTCTACAGTGAGGAAGGACCTCCTGCCCCCCCAGGAGAAGGGCCCGGGTTGCCTGAAGCCACTCACAAGCTGCCCAAAGCCTGCCTTGGGCACCAAATTCCTAACGTGGCTTAGCTCCGGGTAGCTGGGAAGGAAACTGGCAGAGTTCTGCGTGCCATGCAAGTCACCATTTCTGGAGTCAAATGTTGCTCCTTTTTCATTGCACTTTTGGGCTGTCTTACTCTTTAAAAAATAGATAAATTTTCAGGCCGTACAATGAACCAGCAGGTAGAAATGCATGAAGGAAATCTAGATCCCAGTCCCGTGCTTTGAACTACTCAGGAACAAACCAGTCAACAGAGGAACAAATGCAGAAGATACTGAAATTATTCTTATCAGATAGCTTCTGTGTTGCATTACTGTGTCTGCTGTAGACTGCATCTTTTATTTTTCCCCTCACTCCCTTTTTCCAAAATAGTGGCAATTTGTGGTGCGTGTCCCCTACTCAACATCTCTACAACATGGAATGACTTTACAATGGAACAGTCAACTGGGAATTGGAAGAAACATTTCCACACCACTCTTATTTGGTAGTTACATTACCTCCTGTTTTGCATGGTGCACACGCTTACCCGAGCCTGTGACTGCCTGAAAGAGGCCGATATCAAGTGATAGGCTCCATCTTGTATTATGCATCAACACGTTGTCTAAACTTGCCCAAGGCCCGAGTACTCCGCTGCATTCCAGGCAATGGCCCTGCCCTGAAAAGCGTCTGACACCCTGCCCAAAGCCTGCCTCTCGGCCTCCCCGGCTGCTAACGGCTCCCCACCGCTCGACTGTTGCAGGGGGGCTTGCTTCCTCCCCCCCCGCCGAGGTAGGGGAAACGTGAAGAAAGGCAACAGGTCACAGTTTCTACAGGCCATGCACCTGGCGCAGGGGAGAGACTCAGTGCGAGGAGAAAGCTTTTACCTCTTCTGCGTGGGGATGATGACAAGGGGAGATGCTGCCCTGCCTGAAAGGCTACGGAGACATGGGGAAAAACTTCAACAGGGGGGACTTTTTCAAAGGTCTTTAACTGGACTTCTTTGAAAGCAACCAAGAAACTCTGCCAAGTCTGTATTTCTTCTCCTACTATGCTGCCCCAGCAGCTGCTCAAGAAGGTTTAGAGGATTTCTTAATACTAGTTTAATCATCTGGAACAGCAGGACTTGTTGCAATACTCTCATGGAAAGACTGCTAAGAGATCTAAGCTGAGGATGCATGCAAGCCTCAGGGAGGACCAGCACTTACGCCCTGTCCAAACCTAGCTGGAGCAGACGCCTGTTAGAGCCAGCAGTGAGGCCCGCTGGCACCCAGCTAGGTCAAGCTGTTTCACAGAATATTGGCAAAGGAGGAATACACTGAAGATGGGCTCAGAGGCAGATGCTGGGGTGCTGTGTATGCTTACCTCTCATCATCTGTTTAAACCACTCAGACACAAGGAAGTGTTTCATGTGAGTCAGGCAGTCTGGTAAGGCCGTAGTTAAGAAATTTGTAAAGTGCAGTGCTCCTGTACACTACAGAATAGGTGAGATTAGAGTCGGTTGGGTGGCTTTTTTTTTTTTGTTGTTGTTTTTTTTTGCTTTGTTTTTTTAAGTAACCAGAACAGAGCTCATAGATTCACAGGAGAATCATTTAAGTTGGAATGGACTGTTGGCCATCCAGTCTCCCCACTCAGAACAGTGTCAACTAGAGCAGGTTGCTCAGGGCTGTGCCAAGTCAGGTTTTGAGCATCTCCAAAGACAGAGTCCATAACCTCCCTGGCCAACCTGTTCCAGTGTTTAACACCTGCATAGTATTTCAGTTTGTAGCTAGCTGTTCCCTCTTTTCCTTTCATCGGATGCCACCAAGAAGAGTCTGACTCAATTTTTTTTTACTCCCTTCCATCAGGTATTTCTACGTGTTGATTCACATTTGCACACATCGATTCCACTCTGAAACCTACTCTTCTCAAGACTAAAAACCCCCAGCTCTCCCAGCCTTTCCTGGTATGTCTGACGCTCCAATCCCTGAATCGTTTTAGCGGACCTATGCTGGACTCACTCCAGTATGTCCATGTCAAACAGAGATGGTCTCTGGTCCAGACAGTGCTCTGTCTGCATGTAATGCAAGATACCCTCGTTGTTCAGTTCCCTTCTGTTTTGATCTTCTTCCATTCCTGCTGGCATAGTGGCCAGGGGATGTTTTAGAGACGTTCTGGAAGTGGTAAAGCACATGGACTGGCACTGCTTTATGGCATGCTCTTAGATGCACACACAGACAGACAGATGAAGAGGTAGGACACTCATATGAAGCCAGGCCCAAACTTGGCCTGTTTCATGATGCGGCACACAGAAAAGGAATATGATCTCAGATTCGTCATCTCTTTCTGCAGTGGCCTGGTATGAAATAATAAATACCTTTGATTTGCTCCTAGCTTGTGTCTCTTCTCCTATTTAGAAAAAAAATAAAATCCTTATGATGTGAATGCCAATGCTACAGGCTCAAGTTCACTGGAAGTAGCAGAGGAAGGCTAGAAGGTGCAGTGATTTATTTTCTGCTCAAGGCAGCAAAAACCGAGATGTTTTTAGATCTTACAAGAAGCAGCTTCTGGCTTCCCTTAACACTCCTTTGTTTTGTTTTTCCAATAGAAACATGACTGGCATTCTCAATTCATGTAGTTCCTTGAGGGGACTGTTTCTATCCATAGCTTTGAAGAAATACTCAAGAAAATCCTAGGAAGCACAAGCAGGAACATTCTTCTTCTGGATGAAACATGAGAATCCAGACAATTTTTGCCCTCATTGCATTTTCAGAAGGTTCTAGGTGCCTTTAGTATGAAGCTAGTATTTAGAAATTCTCTAAATCTTCTTGAGTGGATACTGGTGCAGCATAGTAGAAGAAATTCAGACTTAGCAGAGTTTCTTGGTTGCTTTCAAAGAAGTCCAGTTAAAGACCTATGAAACAGATGGGTGGATGGTAGAGTCCAGCACAGAAAACACACACCAACTCAATCATGCAGGGAATTCAAAATGATACAGAGATCTGCTTGTTTAGAAGAAATACAATTCTCTAATTCTACTAATCCTGCTACTGCATTCCTCAGGCTTGTATTTTTCACTCTGAAAAGCATGAGTTGGACAGAAGACCAGGGAGAGATGGATTTTCAGTCACAGCTGTGGAACACAAGTGATCTTAGATGTAGCAGAAGAGGCATTTCCTGGATTGTGGACATTATCCCTTCTTATAACAAATCCCTTAGTGTTTTAAATCACTGTTTTACATTTTGATTTGCTGATCACTATGCATGACCGACCTGCTATCCAGTCAAATTAGCTAAATAAAGGTCCATGCTGCCTCTTCTAGCATCATCTATTCCAAAGTGATGGGTCTTCATGGCATGTAGTCTTCTACTTGGCATGTAGGTTACACTTTCAAGTAATCTCTTTGCTCAAAGGTTTGCTTTCTTTTTTTTTCCTCCAGCACCATTAAATTCACTTATTTTAAAATAAATCCATCTACTTAACCTTTTATTTTTCTACTGATCATTTTTGTGGGCCAGATTCTGCCTTATTTGGAGACATACGTACAGTATTTTTGATAATATACTGACATTGAATTTGCTGTAGATTTTCTTCATCACCTTGGAAACCAGTCTTCCTCGTTCTTTCCCCAAAATCCAGACTCCTCCTTCCCCATCACACAATAACATACCCAGATATTTTTTGTCTGTGACAAAATTCAGTGACAAAATCACATATCTACACATGTCCACAAAACCCGATTGGTTTCTCCATCTTTTTACTGTTTCCTGAGTAGAATGAAAAGATAATTTTTAAGTTACAGGCCAAAGATGGAATTTGTCTGCACAATGCTTTGAGAATTGGAGGCAGTGCCTTGTCAAGTAAGAAACATAAGCGTGAGCTGAGCCCAGCACAAGTGTAAATGTCATTCTGAATTACTGCCCACTTCTACACGGCATCAGCTGGAGCCTCCAGCACAGGGGGAAGAGGAAAGTTCTTCACTGAGACTGGATGCCACTTCATAGTTTCTATCTGATGAAACTGTTTGTATTGCTTATCTGAACCGTGCATGATCTTGCACTGTGCCACTGACCTCAATCTAGCAGTGTGCATCTAGAGTTTAAGTAAACGTGCAATGAGAGATATGCACAAGGAGCCACATTTCAGCTCTTACGCTGCAGAAAATCTTGTTTAGAGGAAGAGAGAGGCGAGAGGGACACAACTACAAAAGAACACCTTCCTTCCCTTTTGGTGTGGTTGTTATTTAGAAAGGGAAAATGCGTACTGCTGCACAGCTGAAGAAACAGCATGACACATTTATTTTGCATAACAACTTGCATAAAAGCTACCGAGCCCTTTATATAATTCATTATCCAAAATACATGATTTCTGCCCAAATAAAGAGAAATGGTGGGGGGTAGGAAACACTAGGAAAACTTCACTTGGCTGAGATTCTGCAAAGCCCAGTTCAGGATTCAGTTAATCTCACTTCCATTCCGTAGCAGATAGAGATAAAACTTTTATTTGGGTTCATCAGATTTAAAGAATATTGCTTAAAAAAGAAAAAATACCCAACAACAAAGTCCTCCCACTGCAGAAACATTTCCTAACTAAATTTAAAGGGCGAAAAAAATAAGGTAGAGTTCATCTGTACAGGCCAAGAGGACCAGAGGGGGAACAGAGAACATCTTTTGTCTGACTTGACCCTAAGTTAGAATCTACTGCATACCATGACCTTTTCTCTGTGTGTGCCAGGAACCTGGCAGCCCCCTGTGGACCTTATCTTAGAAGGTAAGGGCTATTAACAGGCAAGTAGTCATACCCTCCACTCCTTTATAACTCAGTTATAGCAGGGTGGGGGGCACAGGACGGAGGGAGGGCACCACCATCTTGTAGAAATAAAAGAAAGCATGAGGCCTCAAATAGGAATACCTGGCCACAGTGGTGGTAGATGCACTACTTCAACTAATTCTGGGAGCCTCAGCCGTACGACAAATCCTGTCCATGTGTAACTGCATGGTGGCCAGAGAACCTGTAGGTGGGCTGGGATTTGGCCACAGGTGTGTGTGAAGCTGAGGAACAAGCCTGCACACACTGGAATACTTGGGAATGAAACCTTCTAAAGAAGGGCAGTAAATATACAGGAAAAGAATAGGTGGAGGAACAGAGCCTTGAGTCTGCCGACTGAAATTACGTGTTCAGTCAAGCTGGCAGAGAGAAAAGCATAATCGGTGTTTTAATTCTGGCAAAGAGGGAGCGTTTTTCCAGGCTGGAGATCACTGCCCTGCTCTCTGAAAGGAGGATGAAAAGCAACATGTGCTGCTGCAGCTGATTAACAGTGCCACCAGCCGGCCTGCTGGAAGAGCGCCAGTTCGTGTGACTGGGGGAAAAACAAGGTAATGTACGTCTACTCACCACCCTTCACCCCTAAAGTCCTTGCAGTCAGACGCTGATCCTGAAAGTCATTTGCCAAATACACAGGGGCTGTTCCTGTGAGCAGCTGCTAGAAAGGTCTTACCCACAGAGGTGCTATGCAGCACTATCCTACCTAAGCTTCAGCAGGGCCAAAGAAGATAACAAATCACTCGGGGTTTTTCCAGCAGAGCTAAGGGTGAGTGACAGAGTATCCAACTGAGGAAGGCTTCCTTCTAGTGTGGAGCACACCATGCAGTGTGAGGAGCCATGTCAGAATCAGGCCTGAAATTATTAAGTAACCAGATGGTACTCCAGAGGCAGTGTAAATGCAGCCTGTGAGACCTGTGCTGGCAATTAGATATTTAAAGACATACTTTCCACTGCTTGTGGGGTGATTTCCTATTGGAAGCTGAACTTTAAGTTGAATTAAGTTTGGCATCTCAGTCCCTCTGGTCAAAACACTTACTAGGGGAGTTACTATTGCCTGATTGTACTAAAAAAACCCCATAAAAAAATATGCTAAAACCAATAGTGCCAGCAATGCAAAAAAAACAGGAAAGTTCTGTTGCAATAAAGACAACATCAAAAACTGCATTAAGATTTCGTTAGAGTGAATCAAAGGGTCATGGAACGTTTCACAGAGCTTTTTGGACAGCAGTAAGGAACTGGTTTTGCCCAACAGCTGCAACTGTGTAATGAAAAAGTAGTTGTGGGAAAAGGAAAGGTGTCATTTATAAATCCAGTCTCAAATTTTGGCAGCCTTGCATGCCTTTGCCAAGAAAACTGGCCAGGATTTTGCTTGATTGTAAGCGTGTGATTATGTGGCTAAATTTTATATTTGAACAAATACAAAGTCAAATGGACTTCTGGGGAACTGGAAGAGAATAAACAGTTTATATTCTGTGGTTGTCACGTGGTGGTGTTAATGCAGACAGCTCCCTTTCCACTGGGGTGTCTATGTCGGCACAGACACAGAGTCCCAGGTAACCACTAAAAAGCTGACTGAAAAGAGGTATAGTGAGACAGAGGATGAAATCTGAAGGGGGGAAAAAATATGGCCAAACAATACTGTATTCCAAGCCCTAGCAATAACTTAATGTAAGGGATAACAACTGACCATCAGTAAAAGTTTAATTTTTCATCTCCAAAACAGATCTGGGATTAAGCCAAAGACCCCCTGAAGCAGTCTCATTCCTCTCCAGAGCCAATGACAATATGTAAATGTTCTGGCCAATAAAGGCAGAGAGATGCAGGGGCGAATATTGGCTGTGTAAGCCATGTTTCAGAAGTGGAGGGATACAGACTGTCTACGTGATGTTAAAAAGATCCATGGCTTTTTGTGCATGTTTCTCAATGAAATTACTGCATCTTCATGGCTTCGAGACTGTCGTTGAAGATGAATATGGTTGTGAAGCAGAGGAAGAGCCTTTATTCCTAGGAAAGTAGTATCTAATAAGAAGTGTCAAGGAGATGCTGTCAAGTGTCAGTGAATGCCAGACAACATGTCCACTAAGGGATTCACCAAAGGAGGCAGAATGCTCTGAATACTATTCTTTGTTTCAGATTTTCCGTTTCACAGAATTGCTGACAGTGGCAGTACAGCTAATGCATGTCTTCCTAGTGAAGTGACAAAACACAGCCTCCTTGTAAACCTGTTTCCTTTCCTAGAAGGTGAAAGCAATGAACTGTTTTGTTCTAAGAGCCTGTCCTAACACACACCAACTCCACCGTGTTCAGCCAAGGAAGCAGGTTAACACTTTCTTGGAACACTGTAATGGTTTTTTCACATTCTCACTTTTGCTACTTTATGAGTCACTTCCATTACTCTAAAATTCCAGTCGTCTCCCCCACAGACGTGGCATATACAGGTAAGTTGATGCCTGTCAACAGAAGACTAGCACCTAGTTCTAACAAATTCTGACAGGCATACTGAATCACGCTGATCTGTCATTATTACCTAAAATGGTAAGTCTTCACTGTGGAATGAGTACCTGGATGACAGCACAGTCAGAGAAACCAAGTTTTTAGCTGGACTGTGGCGTCTGTGCCTTGCTTTGCATTCACCAAGATATTTAGGGGATCACTTCCACTTTATATTGTGAACAAAATAAGACACACTCCAAAAGGATACATAAGAGTGGGGATACCCCGTGTTGCCAAATATTTTTGGATGAGTCGCTCCGTACCATACCAGTTGAAACCTTTTGTTGCATATCCAATACGTGGAAGATGCACTGTTGCTGAGAAGGAGGGAACAGAGAGTGCACACTCTTTAAAGACAAGATACACATATAGAAAGCAATCTAGATAAGGACTTTAAGCTACCCAACAAGATCAGAAGAAATATTTTGGAACACGACATATCTGCCACAGGGATCTTGCTCTTACTTCACTTCAGAAAAAAGTACAGGAGAGGTAGAAATTAGTCATTGTCTTTAGGTGCAATCACACATGTAAGGATTCACTGTTCTACTGCACAGACACTTACCATTCCTTTTCTTGGCTGCTAAATAAATCTTCTTCAGGCCCTTTTCCAGAGCAGACAGCTTAATGCCAGACAAGTTGTTAGACCGATCCCGGTGCTGAGCTACAATCAAGGCCAACTAAGGAGAAAACACACAAAAAATTGAAATGGAGTCTATATACAGTGCTAAGAGGCACAGTGATAGCTGCTGGAAAACTGCATTACTATTAGCTTTAATAAATTAGAAAAAGATCTTCTTTTCTCTAATGTTTATCTTCAACTTGGCCATGTTCAGAATTCAGTGCAATTGCTATTGGGAAAAGGACAGAATGTTCATTTCACACAGCTTCAAAAACATGTGGACAGAGCAACAAAAAAAAAAGGAGCTTCTCATTCTCACCAAGTCTTGTCCTTTTTTCCTGGATTTTTTATCATCAATGGGGAATAACAGGGTTCCTCCTAACTCCAGGTCTGTCCAGAAAACAAGAACAGAACAATAAAAAAATCAGTCCTAAAGAGTCAATAGGCAATCAATGCAGAAGTGATTTCACTGTCACGTTCTGTTCTCCTTGGATTTATCTCCTCGTGATGGTTTCAGCAAAGTCAGACATAGATAGAAGCAAGACAAATGTTTATCCTCATCCCCATCCCAAGACACACACGCATCCCAGTTAAAGACCACAAATGGAAAGAGAGACACTGGAACAAAAAGAAGGCATCTCCTGGGAAATTAAAAAAAATGACAGGTCCACCTAACAGCAAGATGTGCATTCCTCACCAGCTACCGGTAGCTCAAAACTGCTAATACCTGCTCAGGAGAAGATTAGTGATTGGAGGGGAACAAAGGCTCAACTGAGTACTGCCTGAGCTGGCTTTCATTCTTCTTAAAAGCACTTTGACAGAGGATGCAGTACTCTGTCTTTTATATGGTGAAAAAAATCCTGTGAATAATGAACCAGTTTGTTTTTTTTCTTTGTGACTTGGAGTTTGGATCAGAATGACCAACCCCTGTGAAGAGTTCTCACACTCCAAACAAGCCAAAGCATTCACTCTATTACTACTTTCAGAGCTAGGGATGCACATACCTAGAGAAAGAGGAAAAAACACAAGTGTCAAGATATCCAGGCACCTCAGACCTGCAACATCAGTGGGATATAAGCTCTTTCAAGTATCTTGGCCTAAGGTCATGTTTTAATCTCTTACCTTTCATCTTTCCTGCCATCTCATATATTTTCCTTGGCTGATCAGAACGAGCCTCCAGAGCTGTAAATAAACCACCCCTTCCCCAGCGGCCGGAGTCATCTGAAATGAAATGACAAGTTAACTCCTTTTAGAAAGTGAGGTTGAAGATCACCCCTGCAGGAAAGGGACCTACTCTGTACAAATGCAACGAATGATTATCAAAAACAGATATGGGAACCACATACGATCTGAAGTCAGCCAGTACTCAAGGGAGCATCCTAGAGGATAAACCTCAGCCCTTGAGAAAAACAAACTTGTCACAGTTCCCTGAAAAACTCTGCGGGAAGAATTTCTTCTTACTGTCCAATGAGGATGCTCAAACAAACACTAACCGTGGCACTGAACATATAAACCTGTCAGTATCCTCACATATATGCATACAGGTATATAGAACATGCAACCAGTATGTCCCCAGATTGGTGTCTTGGGCTTCGCACTACTAGATGTTTGTTATTTGCAGGCTTTCACTTTTACCTGCCATTTCCACTTTAAACATGAGGTTCTGTGCTGAGTTTAATGTAAGTCAAAGCAGATTACAGTGTTCTGCTATAGCCCTGGTAAGACAGCAGCTCCAACACTGATCCAGGAGGAATTCTGTAATGAATTTATCTCCCTCAGCTTTAGTGTCTTAACAGAGGCTCATAAATTAGGAGACTAGCCTAGAGCCTCTGTACTGTCAGTGTTGAGATGAGCCCAGAGACAGAGAAACTCTGACCTCAGCCTCTGGAAGTGCCTGTCTCTCTCTGCTGACTGTATATGGGAGATGATTTTCAGTATCTCAGTTCAGTCCCTACAGCTTCCATGGGATGATCAAAATGCCCTGCGCTCTCAGAGGAACTGTCTCCACTTGGCCACAGACATAAAATTTCAGCCATACAGGCACCTTTCAAGAAGCTCACCCATAAATTCAGAGGGGACGTGAGAAGACCCATGTACACCTGGTTAGTACTTGTGGGAGTTATACATGGTGGAGTAGAGGCTGTATTGCCTCCGCACCACTCAGGAGTAAGCCAGACTCAAATCCAAATTATTTCAGTTTGGATGGGAATGAGAAACTATTGAGCTAGTAGGTCCAATTCAGCCCCCTTGTCCACCTCACCCAACAACATTCCTGTTGTTTTAAGTCCCACCTAGGCAGTGGACAATGATGGCATCCTCCTCTTCTGCTTTGGGGTGAGTGACATCTCCCATGACGTACTTGATATAATTCAGGTCTGCATCTTTGTAATCCAAATCCACACTCAGCCCAGCCTCATCCTCCTCAAACTCTTCCTCAGAGTCACTTTCCTCGGAAGGCAAGCAGGTAGATGTGTAATGATTTGCCTCCCACCAGGCCATCCTAAAACAAAACAAGAGAAGGTTATGTTCAATGAAAATCAAAGGTGGGGGGCACACACATCATTTTATATCACTGCAGTGAAACACAGGAGACCCAGACCTGCATTCCCTCTGCTCCCCTCCCCTACTTTAGACCAAAACAAATTTTAACACAGTTGTTATCTGTGATATTAAGAGCCACATGCCAGTGCGATAAACTAAATGAAGGCATGGAAAAACTGAGCATATGACAAAGGGCAAGGAGCTACTTAGAGTGGTGAAAAGGAAGAACATCTAGGAAACAAGGAGAAAGTTAAGACGCATGCCAGAGAGTCACAGATGTCAGACCAATACTTAGCGGCCAACTGTGACATTTCAGAAAACTTCTCCCAAAAGCTCACTGTACATTCAGATATGAGGTTCTTACTCAGGCCACGCTCTATGAATTAAATTAGATGTAAAGTCAGGCAGTACATTCAAGGGAAAAGAACCCTTGCTAGGGGCTCAATCCATTTTTCCACTTTCAAATCCCTCTGCTATGCAGTTTGAATACACACACAGAAACATCCTGATGTGTGAAGTTAACTCTCTCATGAGGGTGTCCTGCAGCCATTTTGTCATCTTCTCCCCCTATCCCCAGCCCCACCTGCCAGAGTGGATATAGAGCACAAGTTTCTGACAATCAGACACACATTTCTAGAGTATGGTGTAACAGACATCAGCTTACAAGTAGCGGATGCAGTACAAACCATACTTTTTCTTGTGTTCTGCCTCTGCTTTTGCTGCCTTCTTTTCCTCCATGAGCCTTGCTCTCTTTGCTGCTGCTTCTTGGCGCTTCTTCCTCCTAGCCTCCAGCTCCTCTGCACTCAGCAAGTGCTTCCTCCTAGCTGACTGTTCCCGGAGGCCTGGGAGAAGGGCCTAGAGAAAGAAAGAAGTATCACTGAAACAAACTGCTCACCCTAAAGCCATGTCTGGTGCCCACTTTAACCTACACTCCTTTCCCATTTGTCTACTTGTCCACAGGTGTTAATCATCAGATCCCAACTGTCACATACTATGTGGTTTTGTGACCTTAGTTTATCTGCACATCGTATCTCTGATCTGTTACCAGAATTGCTGAATTGTCAAACCAACAGATTCAAGAGCCAACTTTACTACACTGACATCCAAATCTTTTAACGTGCCTTTTGCAAGGTGTGGGTTAAGAGAGAAAACTGTCAGCCTCATTTTCCACAAGCAAATCAAAGAGCATCACATGCCATCTCATGTCTTTTGTCTTACGTTTGCTTTGTTCCGGAGAGCTCTCCCTTCCTTACTTGTCTCTTCAGTCAAGGCTTTCTGAAGATCCAAAAGCTGATCAAATGCTTTCTTGTCTTCTCTGCTGGGTTCTTTTGAGTAATCTTTGCCTTCGTACACATACATGTGACCTTTAAGAAATAATTTAAAAGTGTAAAAAGGAACTGAAGGCCATTAACACCTAAAATGTACAGTGAGATCAAAAGAAATTTGGTTTCTCTGTGACACTGTTCTACCCTCGGCAGAAAGAAATGTTCACTCTCATAATTATTTTTCGTATGATCAGTGTCAGCATCATGTAGAAACAAGAGAATCAAGATTTGCTTCCTTAGGCAAAACCTTTTCATTTAAGTCATTTATACTGGCAAAGAACCTTTCTTCCTATTTTGGTCAATTAATTACTTTAAGTTGTGGCTCCATCACAGTTCTCTTTGGTCATTCCATCTCTGCCAGTAGCGAATCCATTTAGCTTTGCTATCTGGTTACAGACAACTCTTGGAAAGGGACAGCAAACTTTTGCTTTTGAGTTCCCAAACAAAACAAAAGCAAGCAACTCTGGCAGCTCAGAGTTACTGCTCATCAGGTAAGCTATTTTCCCCAGTAACTATTACACAGTGTGGTACCACTGCTCCTCTTTAGGTTACCAACAGAAAATACTGCTCTTTGCTAACCTTCAGCAAATAATTACTTGTTGCTGGCAACTACTGCAGGGCAGACAATACCTAACCTGCTGGGCCATATTTCTGCTTCAGTCACAGATCTGTATTTAAGTGCTACTGTGTACTCAACTCAGAACAGAAATTCAGTCTCTCTCACCGTGATGCTAGAACAGGGAAAGTATCCTCAGAATTTATTCTCATACAGTATGGGGCTATGAAAAACTAACCACAGTTGTGTGACACGTTGGACTGGAAGGTAGAGTACTGAAGACAGAGTAGGTTTGTTCTAGTTTAGACTCCATGACCACATTTTGTACCTCATGTTTTAGAAATTTTTAAGGTCTTGTTAACTTGTGATTTTCATGACCAATAATATTTTGTTTGGGGATAAATACAAAACACCTGCTCTATAGCCTTTCCTTAAGTAACCCTTATATCTCTAAAACTGTAGAACTATCTTGATTGTTCTCTGTGGGAAAAATAGCATCTACAATTTGAATATTTCCCCTTTTCTCATGAATTTCATCCAAGGTCTTAAATATTTGAAGAACATAAAGGAATTCAGCCCCCCAGCCACCAAACCCGGCAATTATTGTAACTATTATCTTACAAATCGAAAAATAAGGACACAAGAAGAAGAAAGCGACCAATAAAGGCTTGAAGATAAAGTTTGTGGACAGACCACAAACAAAATCCAAGTCACTCACTCAATTACAAGTCCACTTTTTTTCTTGTTGCCTGAAAAATGCCACCACTGCCTGGGAAGCCTTCTCTACGAGCACCCCACTGTCATGCATTTCGTAGGCATTTAGATTCTTAACTTACCCTCTGTAGCCTCCTCTTCACTCTCTTCTTCACGTGGCAGCACAAGATCCATTACCCACTTCCCTCCTTTTGTCTCTCCAAGGATGTTCGCTAGCTCCACATCCTGTATAGTACTCCCCTCAGAGGAGAGCAATTTATCCAAGCCAAATTTCAAGATTTCACTCAGCTTTAACAAAGAGAAGGGGAAGTTCAGTATTAATATCTTGTAATTCCATGTCAATCCCAGTGTCTCAAGCTTCTCAGGCTTAAATGCAAAGGATGAATGAGTGGAGAAATCTAAGTCTTAAAGTTACCTGTCAAAATACTTACACTTTAACACACTTAGTTGTCCCAGCACCTAATGGGACAGGCCCCTACAGCCTATCTCCCTCAAACATAACTCATCCAGACCTAAAGGGTAATTTTTTTAGGGCTAAATGATAAAACAGCATTGTACTGACCACATTCAAGAAGCTATCTTCATAGACAGAAAGACTGGGCTTGTTTTTGCTCCCAACAACTTTAAAACAAAAGCCTAAATACCACAGAAATCCATGGGGAGGAAAATACCAGCATGCAATTTCCTATGGGCTCAGTTCCACTTCTCCCATGGAAACTATAATTGCTGAGAAACATGCTGATGTGTCGGGGAGGGGAGGCAGCAGGGGAAAGAATACACTAATTCCAAATCTCTCCCAGGTTTAGCTGCACACAGGGGATATACTCCCGTAAGTGTCACTTTGCCTGAGGTTCTCAGCCCAAGTTCTCAGCACAAATTCCAGCTTTCAGGTCAGAATTATAAATTATAAATCTAAAACTCCTGATACACTGTATTTGCAAAGAGGTCAACAGAAGGTTGACTGAGTTTCAGACTAGCAACCAAAAGCTGACTAAGTACTTATCAGCTCTGCTTGTGAGAGAAAAGCACCAGAGACAGATAAGTTCTAGAAACATGAGTCAGCTTCCACTTTAGATCTGTTATAATTAAAAATAAACAAATAAACCAAGGAGAGGTTCTGCCTTCCCCTTTTCTCCAAGAAAACACACCCTTTTTCAACAATGGATACGCCTCAAAATTATAAAAACTGTCTTCAAACATCAGATCTGGTCTGGACCTGGGATGTCATTTTGGTTCCCAAGAGACGCAAAAGCTGGTGTATCAATGCACATCTCCCCCCAAACATAAATGTTTGGCTAGGTTCATATCAGATATAAATACAGCAATATAAATATTTAGAAATATAAATACTCTGGGACATTTCTAAAGATGTTACTGGAGTCAAATTGAGGATATAGTTCTATTTTACCTGTAACTCTGCTGCTCCTTGACGCTTGGGCACTCCCAGAGCAAACTGCCCCCCTTCTACAATGGCATTTGTCAGCCGGAGCTTAGAGGCAGCTCTTCGGTAGATTATTTCTTCAATTGTATCTCGCCCAATCAATCGGATAATTTTTACAGGCCTTGAAAAGTTTAAGAAAATTCTTATTATTTTCCTTTTTTGAGGTGCATTAAAGCTGTTTCCTTGCATGAAGCCCTATCCCCTCACCCACTCCTTTGGTACAGAAAAAAAGGCAAGAACAAAATCAACAAAAATAAGCAGCAGAAATGTAATACTGATATATCTGCTTACTGACAGGGGAGAAATGCTCACTGCAAAAATGCAAGCTAACCTTCAGATTCCCTCTCCTCCTCCAAATCTACAAAGCTCCCACCCTAGACACATGACAAGGACAAGCCTACATGAGGCTGCAACAGAAAAACTAAGACATAAAATCCTCTCCGCTCTCCTCCTTTGATCTTCAATCTATTGTCCTTTAACCCTCCATTGACTATGGATAGGGAAAGCAATACTGAAAGGCCAAGAAAGTCAGCAACCAAACCAGAAGTAGCAACATTTCTCACTTGTGCTGCCCGATCCGGTGAGCTCGCGCTATTGCTTGTAAGTCATTTTGTGGGTTAAAATCGCTATCAGTAAAAATAACTGTATCTGCTGCTGTCAGGTTCATGCCAACTCCACCTACAAGCAAAGAAAGAGGTCACAAAATGTGTCACCAGCAGAAGATAAAGGAGAAGCTGGAGAATTTATGCTATGCAAGGTTCTGTCAGATCTGCTCAACTGTATCTAATTTAATCTGCCTCTCAATCCCAAATTTAAATCTCGAGGGCTTAAAAGATGGGTACACCTTCCATTTCCAGCTTCCAGCTTTCTGCAACAGCCCCAAACCAAGCTGTACTGTGCAATGTAGTCAAAAAAGATAGGGTGCAAGTGAACCAATGCAAAGGGGAGTGGTTGTTAAGACTGATGAACACAGACACATTCTTCTGCTGGCAGGCAGATTAACTCAGCAAGGACTGGCTTCACTGAGGGTACAAGGGACTGTCTGTGTCATGACTTGGCTGCAGCACAGAAGCAACAGGTAAATACAATGCTGAAAACAGTGGAAAGCACCAGGCCCAACTATACAATAACCAGAGCCTAGGCATTTATATGACTTAAAGTTTTTGAGGTTAAAGTCTGGGCTCTCATGGAATTAAAAGAAAAAAAAACATTACAGTTAATGATATTTTTTTAATACCCACAATTATGACTATGTACTGTATTTAGAGGGGGGAGCCTGCTGCCTTACATTTCTTCCAGCTCGTGCCAAGCACCTCTTCGCAGTGATCAGAACATCCCTGCAAGTGGAGACAGTCAGGCACCTGTCCATAACATAAGTGATGGAAATACCGATAGCACACCCGTTCCCAGCAGAATACAAGATACCTTGGCCAAACTTGGCAATGTGCAGTAAAAAACAACTCTGAAGCCTGGCTGACATGGGCAGGGAGAGATCAGGCACTGTGGTGAGAGGCACAGTTATTCCTACCATCTAGCATTAGGCTCTACTCTTCAGTCTCTCTCAATGCACTGCAGTATCACTGGAGCCAGGCTCATCCAGGAAAGTCTGACCAGAAGCCCAAAGGAAAACTTAGTTCAGGTTTGATGCTCGCGATCAAGCAGTGTGGATCCCTCCTCTGAAGACAAACCTGCCTCGGCGCTTGCTTCAACAGAGAGACAGGGAGGTTTGAAACTGTGTAGAAGACACAGATCTGCCTGAGGAGCTAAGAGGAGAAGCAGCACAGATGGCAGTCCCATGGTGTTCTTTGCAGTCTCAGGATGATAAAAGGCTCTCATCTGAGTCTGTCTGCCAGCTAGAGAGCATGTCCATGTTCACCAAACTCGAGAAGCAATTCCACCAGCTTACTTAAAGAAAGCCTGTTTCTGCCTGAAGTCTGGTGCTTGCAGAAATGTTAGCGAGGCTCCTTAAACTCAACCTGGCACAGGGACAGGCATTAGGGGACTTGGAATAAAAAAAGTAACTCAAGTGGCTGCAATATGAAAAGTATCTTGGCATCAGCTGCCGAAAGGAAAGCAGAGAAACCGCATGTCCTAGCTGAGAGACTCAAGTTCAGGATGTGTCTCGTCTCTCTCAAAAATCCCCCACACAAACAGGCTCTGCAGGATTCAGAATTCCCCAAAATCTTGTCAGAGAGAGCAAAAGAAGAGTACAGAAGCAAGATGGGCTGTTTGTTTTTCCCTTCCTTACTTACCCGCTCTCGTGCTCAGCAGGAAGACAAAGATGGGCTGTTGACCAAAGTTCTTAATGGCAAGATGTCTCTCTTCACCCCTAACAGAACCATCCAGCCGCTCGTAACTGTAGCCTTATCAAACAAGCAGAATGTATGTTTCTGAAATTCTGTCTATGCTCTTACTCTCTTACCTCATTCTCTACTGTCTCACTGCTGTCCTGGATCTTTTTACACCAAACCCTCCTGCATTGATTCTCTTTTATTGCCTTGAACTCCTACATTCTTTCCCAGTTAAGCCTGGTATAAACTGAAGTAGTAACCCTGACTTCCAGATTGACTGTCAGCAAAGGGTAATTTAGCCGAGTCTGAAGCAGAGACTCAGCATTTAATTTACTGCTTGGAAGCACAACAGGAATATTCAGAGCCAAAGTAAAAGACCGTTAGTACACAGTCCCATTTCAGACTATGCTGTGCTGGCTGTTGGCCCCACTAAACAGGCCAATAACCATTGGATCCTCCTTATGCAAACTCCCACGGCCTTCAATGTGCACTTTCCAGTATGGGATACGGCCCTAAATTTGGCTTTATCCTGCATTATTCGTTGTCCAAAATCATAAACACCAAACAAAAGCCTCTTTCATGAGAAATCCTAAGTAGGCATGGAGCCATGTGGATTTAAACAAAAGAAAATGTCCCAATAACACTTTGGTAGCCTTGCCAAAAATGGTCTGATCCAACCTGCCCTCGCAGAGATATTGGGGCCCCACTGCCAACAACTGTTTTAATCAAAAATCAATTTCCTGGTATGAATGTGGCCCAATTTGCATTTTGTGCTGGACAAACTGAATCTAGAGCAAGCCTACTGCCTTCAGTGTAGCTACTTCAGGACTCAGGTACAGAATTGAACACAGGTATATAAGGAAACATTGCTACCCTGACGTCTGTTAGCTTCATTTTATCGAGGGACCAATGCTGAAACTACTTTGAAGAACAACATTTAAGTGTGAACTCATTTCAGGCAGGTGGTAACACAGCAAAGAGCTGAACTCAAGACCCTCCAGCTCACAGCACCACTGCAAGAATATGGTTTCTATCTACTAAGAAGCAATAAATCCTCATCACAGTCCCTTCTCCCTCCCAGGCAATGAACCAAAATCACATGAACAATATGTGGCAGAGATCATTAGGATAAGCCGTCTGTTGCCAAAGAATGCAGAACATACCTCTATAGTCCATGTAGTCTTGCAGGATATCAAGCAGTTGAGTCATCTGAGAAAAGAGCAGGACACGGTGGCCACTGGAAGAAGAACGGTGAGGCAGCGTGAGCCTCAACATACTGTGACAGCATTTCAGAGTGGTAGAGAGGTTACAAGAGCTTAACCAGTCGCTGGTACATAGCAAGGCCTCATCACCTCTGCACTCTAAGCTTCACAGAGCCATGGCCCGTTCCCTCACATTTTCAGCCCCACATCCAGATGCAACCAGTCAGCTGCCATCACCAGTCACCACGTCTACAGTCTGGAGTCACAGAGATGTAACAAGGCTCTAGCACAGCTCTGCAGCTGGCTGGATGCAGCCTGGTCAGGATTCAAAGGATTCTGCCTAAAAGGATCCTCAGCTTCAACCTAGCATCACGATGTATTCCTCACCACATGACCTGCTACACCAGACTGCTCTCAAATCACACACTGGAAAGCATCTTAAGTGTTGGGAAAATATAATACCAGGATCTCTGTGACAGTAGAGTGTTTCTTCCTCTAGCAAAAGACCCTCAATGATCACACTCTGCCTACAGTCGTGTATAAGTGAGAAATCAACTCTCCTCCCTCCCAGCTCAAGGCCTCAGTGCTCTGTTTAAATAAGACTTCACTGTAGAGCAGAACACATGCATTGTTAAGTCCAGAATTTGCACAGGGCTGGTCCTGTGACACAGACATTCAAGAAAGAGGCACCCACTTGCAAGGTGCTATACATCAGGACAAAGACCTCCACAACGACACCAGAACTTCCCAAGGTCTGTCGAAGCTTTGTCCTTTGGAAGTAGTCAAATGGAAATCACAGTCCAATTAAGAGAGAAGGTAGAATCTGTTGCATGCAGAAGGCGCTACTTCACAGACTGCGCAAGAATGCAACCCGCAGTTTGACTTGCCTCCAATCTTGAGAGCAGGAGGTAAATACCCCGGGTCCTTGGGTTCCAGGTTCTGAAGTCACCAGAGCCCAGCACCACTAGTTCTGAATGCCATTCACAAAGCTGAAGTTTCAGCCTATTCTTGCGTTTTGGTTCAGTCAAATTTCTTTTTCACATTTGCTATACATTCTGCCTTACCGGCTAGCATGGGCATGGTAGCACAAAGGAACCCAACTGATGCATTGAAAGCTACTCTCAGGAAACCCATGGTCAAACCAAATATGCTCAACACCCTGTCAGTTGGTTATTCTCCCAGGTTCTCAAATACGAGAACATGTCAGAGCATTAGTGAAGTGTTTCGAGAAATGTTTAAAGGGAAGCTACAAAAATCTTTGAGGTTCCTCTACCATCTCTAATGCAGCTCCTCATACTGAAATGACTTCTTTCAGGTAGCCAGTAACGTGCAATAAATAGGGCAGCACTAGTGTTGTGATGAATATCTCCTCAATCTATAGCTAAATAAGGTAGTTTGACTTCCCAATTTACCTGTTCTCCCCCTGTCAACCCCACCCTGTCTTCCCCACTCCAACATGACATACCCAGCATATAAAAATGAAAGTAGTTTATCCAACAAACACAGCTTGCCACTGGCTTCAACAATATGGTCTCCAATCTCAAAGGGTTCTGGCTCAACACCTGGAACAGACAGGAATTTCAGAAGCAGACCTAATAATATGCAAATAACAGCTCAGTGGTCAACCTCAAGTGTGTCTGCACTACCAGTTATCACCAAGTAGACCCTCATGATGCTTGCTTTAGAAGTGATGGTCCTCTGTCTCTAAAGAACACCCCCGGTAGTTCACAAAGCATTGTGATTTCATTGTTTGGTTGAGAAAACAAGCAGAGAGCTGCAGTAAGAAACTCTGACTTCAGTCTCCTACTTTATTCCTCATTATTGATGAACTGTCGTATGTTGGAACTGGTCACAAACTCACAGCTGGTTCTGATTCAAGTACAACATTGTTTACTACTTGCTTCTTCTAAGCAGTACACTGCCAAGCGATAACAGGAAAACATTGTGTAAAACAAGAAACTTACTTCTTTCTGTTTCAAGAGAAAGGAGTGCTTTCTTACCATTGAAAAGGTATGGGTGGGCAACACACTTCCGAAGCTGAATTAAGACATTCTGAAGTGTCACCTTCCTCCCTGTTTCACTTTCAAATGCATCTGGAACAAAGAACATGGAAAAGGATCTGAACAGGAACGCCCATGCTCCATCAGTGGGTGTGACTGGGAATGTCTGGGCACCAAGCACTGCTCTGCAATGCTTTAGCACTGGAGCATCTCCCTCTGCCTATCACATCTGCATCTGAATGTTCATCTCAAGACTAACACACCTGTTTTCATGGACAAAACAAAGTTTCCCTCACATTTTTTACACAAGCCTTTAGAAAAAGACCCTGATGAAAACTGCTCTGCCTTGTCAAAACTCCTTGAAACTTTCTGGACTCCTTGGAATGGGTCACTATCATTTTTATAAGAGTGAATTATAGATCTAGAAATCAACAAAAATAGTGAAAGAGATTTGGTGCAGTTCATTTGAATTTTCCAACAAAAAAAGTAATACAACAGAGTCAAGATCTACTGGACAATCGGGATGTTAAGAAGGGTTGCATTTTTGTGAGAAGAAAAAGAAGATATGTGCACATATGCTGGCTATAAAAGAAGGTTCCGTCTGCCTGGTGATGCTGTTGGCTCCTTGATGTACCAGGCATTAGCCCCAGAAGAACAAAGGGTCTTCATCCCCCCAAGTTTTACTTTCCCTACAACACATAAGCACTGGCAAGCCATATGATGTGGTATGCGTAGATGGAAGAGGAATCATTCAGAGAGAAGCAAATACTTTCTCTCTCATACCTCAGGATGCTTTGGTTAGTCCACATGAAGTGACAAAGGGTGAGCTATTATGGTAAGAGTCTAAGGCTGCATTGCCTATATGGCCCTGTGGTTTCCTAAGAAATTCCTATTGACATTCAGTATATTTAAATTTGCTGTATGGTATCTGTACTACTATTGGAAAATTTGTAGAAATTCACATATCTAAAATTTCCCGTACCATCCTTTTATCTGAACATAAAAACATGGGATAGGAGCAGGCTTACCTGGTGACAAATATTTTTAATTACCGGCTGGCCCAAAGCTGAATCCTGAAGTTGACCCTCCCCAGACCTGCAAAAGCTCAGCTCTAGATTCATACATCTCTTATTTTATCACAAGCTAAAACCACAAATCAAGCAGTCCAAAGCACTGAATTTGGCATGTTCGTTCTATGCGCATTCTGCAGGCCAAACTGTCTTCTCCTTCACTACAACAGAGCACAGATTTATAAAAGGAATTAATTTTGGTTTTAAAATTAGCCTATCAGGTTCAAACTCCTCAGTTACCTAGATCTTTTGTCAAAATGGCCTTGTAGTACTTCCTTTGCAGAGCTGACATTCCATGGTACAGAACCACTTCCACCTTCTTTGGCAGCTCTGCAGCCACCTCAGACTTGACTCTTCGAAGCAAAAATGGTTGCAGAAGATTGTGCAATTCTTTGGCTATGCAGAGGCAGGGAAAAAAAAGAGAGGAGATTATTGCATTAAATGTAAGGAATTTTTATGGTACCTTCACAACTATACTTTCAAAATAAATGTATAAGGAACTTTACAACTATTAGTGAAATGATTCAAGCCCAGTCTTACAGAGAGACAAAACCACAGCTACATACCTTAGATATGTAAGAACTACATCAAAGTAAGTAATCATTACTTTTAGCAGCTTTGTTTTAAAGCTAGTCAGCTTTAATAAAAAGCAAATAAAGTGGACACAACATGTCTGCTTCCTAGTGAAGATAACAGCTGGTTCTGATTCAAGTACAACATTGCTTATTACTAACCTGGCTCACTCTCTTTTTCAATTGCTTGGTAGTACTCAACAAACTCTTTCACTTGTTCCCCAGGAAAGATACCAGGCTCAACAAGGCTGAGTAAGGAGTACAGTTCTTGGATGCTGTTCTGGATTGGAGTGCCTGTGAGTAGGAGGCTGAAGCCTACTGAGAACTGAAAGAACCAGCAACAAAACAAAATTATTAGGAGAAAATATCTGGAATTAAAGTCACTTAATATACAACTCCACTCATGCCACTCTTAAGCTTAACTTAAAGATAACTGGTGGCACAGAACTGCCTGCAGAATGCTGCAGACGTCAGCCAAAACCATCCAACATGAGGTATGGTGTAACAAGTCAAACAGCTCCACAAACTGACTAGGATGGCACCAATGCAAGGGAGACGGTATAAGCAAAATAAGAACAAAATGCAAACCCAACACCATTAAAATTCTCAGATCCCTGCATTCACAGTCCAATACT
The DNA here is from genome assembly GCF_018691265.1 of Tyto alba. Taxonomy (NCBI): domain Eukaryota; kingdom Metazoa; phylum Chordata; class Aves; order Strigiformes; family Tytonidae; genus Tyto; species Tyto alba. The sequence continues at coordinate 56,288,873 of NW_024881276.1, read as the reverse complement.
GCATACTCACTGTTAGGTAATGAGAGATGACTGGAGATTGCTGTTGGAATAGGACAGTGATATGAAACTGAAAAGACTATGTCCATTTCTGTTTGCTGGCTGACAAACACAGCAACATTATTTGGTCCAAGTTGCTTACAGTAATCCTTGTAAAGATACCTGGGGATTATGGTTACCTTTGAAAAAATACAAGTCTTCTCTCAAGTTTGGTAATAGAAAATACATTTGAAGGAAAGCTAAGGTAAATCATGCCTACTTCGTGACTACAACCAAAGTTCCTGAAATGAAGACATCTTGGACAATAAGCTCAAAAGATGTGGGACTTTCAGGAATTTAATAAAAAACCCCTATTTTTCAAGGTACTATAGTTCATTGTTGCTCATGCCAACCCAGACCTAATGCCCATGTTTCACTGCCATGACAAGAAGTGCAGCCTTCATTCAGGCATTCATTGTATGTTGGGAGGGTGCTTTGGCAGCTGGAGCAATTCTACTAATTTCAATTTAAAAAGGGTGGCTCCGTTAAATGCGATAATGGAAGTCAACAGTTCATGACTTGAGATCCCATGAAATAGGTGAGGGTTCCTTCACCCTCCCAGAGCTGGAGATAGCCTCTTGTCACTTTAAACTGTCTTAGGTCAGCCAGACTTCTACCACATCAGTAGCACAGCAGTGGTTCGGCACTATGTCTGGCTGCTTTGCATTTTTTGGTCTCTCAAATTGCTCCAACGTGTCAAGCCCAAACATGACTCTGCATAAGAGAGAAACTCCAAATACTGCCCGCCTCCATGCAAAGCCAAGGAGATAGGCCTTCATCTGTCTGCCACTAAACATGGGAATCTGTTCACCAACTCTGATGGCAACTGGTTGTGGCCCAGAGCTTAACAAATACTCAGAGGAACAAAGAACCTGTATGCCATACTGAAGAGAAGAAAGGCTTTAGTCACTAAAAGGTAAATGAGTTATTTTACCTCAGAAAGTGTCTTGTAAAGCAGAGAACTTTGATTTTTCAGTCTGTGAGCTTCATCTACAACCAAGGCAGCCCAGTTAAAGCTGAAAAAACAGCATCTTCAGTTAAGGGCAGACAATTCATTCTTGTCAGTACAAAAAGACTGAAATAAGTGGTGGATCTGCTTGGCTGAACTTGAGATGGTACTACCTCACGAACCACCAGCAAAAATCACAAGCAGGGTGGGAGGAATTCGCAAGCATTAGTTTTCAGGAACCAACACAGCTTCTTAACTATAGCTTGGATGAGTTTTTCTGCAATCAAAACTAAGTAACTTCACTCGAATTCGTTACTTCTCTCTCCACCCCCATTTCTACGGGGAAAATGACATAAGCACAAGTTATTCAAACATTCAAGGAGGTCCAGAGTTTGGATCAAGAGAGACGTGAAACTAGGCCCTTGCACCTGTGCAAAAACTCAACAACTATGATCAGGTAGTGATGTCAGTGATTGCAAATCACCCAAGACAGGACCTTCAGCTTGTTCTGGGCTTGATACAGTACATGCAATGTCTCATCAAGTAGGTTGCAGAGTCATGGGTGACGTAGCAGATCCACTAGGCTTAATGCAAATTCCAGCTCTGTCCAGCCCTCAGTGCTTGTGCCTCCTTATCACCAGGGTTTCAACTCCCACATCACAGAGTGATTTCCATGTAGTCAAGTCTGGCTGATGGGTAGGCAGAGGAGGGAAAGCATGACCAGCTTTTCTTACTCACTTCTGTTTCCAGGGGAATACAAGGGCTGGAATCACAGGGATCTACATTCTACCCACAGTATTTCTGCATCACTTGATTCCCCTCTTTTCTATTTAAGAGTGGTTTTCCACCACCAGGACAGTGAAATGTCATTACTCTTATTCTACAGGCTCAGCAACTGAATCTCTCCACACTACACTACAACAGGGCTTTTGCTCAACTCATTTGTGTTGTTACACTGCTTGTAAGTGGTGGTGGTGGTAAAGACACCTGATAACTCTGACCCACCTTTATGAAGTGCTCCAAGCACTCCTACACAGGACAAGGTACAAATAATTAGCAGCCACTTTTTTTCAGAGGAATATTAGAGGGCAAAAAAACCCTTGAGTGACATGGCTTTGAGGTTATGTGCTAGCCTGAGACGTAGGAATTTGCACTGGAGCTGACATTTCTGCAATACTAGAGCTAGTTACTAGCTCTCCCTGGATACTACATCCCAGGGCTAAGCTGCAAAATAAGCAGAATCATATGCAGCAGTGCAGAACATGATACCAAAGTGCACGGACAGTATGGCCATGGCTACCTCTTGTAAGGCCTGTCTTCTACCACCGTGCACTCATCCAGCACAATCTGCTGTTTCCACCAGTGGCCAAGGGCAGGTGCTTTGCAGAAAGTCAACAGAGCACCCACAGTGCGCCTGACTAGTGCTGAGAGATCCAAAATTGTGTCAGTGGGGGTCACTGGGTTTCTGCTCCTACAAAGATCCTGAGCCATTCATGATATCTGGCTGCCCCCCAGCATTTGTCACAGCTCTTACCACTATTGCAAGGCATTGGTGCTATTACTAAAAAATATGAAAATTACTCCCCTTTCAAGTGTAGGCTTCTTTATAGTCCTGCGTGACCATGACAATACTTCCTACAGGCTGACCTTCAGCTGCTTAATCTGTCTTTCTGGAAAGCACAATGCTTTATAAACCCTCCAGAGTTCTGACTGGTGGCAGGAGGCGATAAACTTCAGGACACAGTATTAGCACATGATCACCATAGTACAATGCAGGACAATGTCAGCAAATTCTGCATCTAATACTTTTACAGTCTGAAGCTTTTGAAGACCTCCTCTGTTCTAAATATCGATCTTCTGGACTGATATTTAGTGTACTTCTATAAAGCAGTATGTATCACATTATTTTGAGTCAACTGGCTTGAAAACTGTCCTTGGGGGAAGTTTACGTACATCTTAGCTGACATTAAAAATTCTTCACTGAAAGTTGCTAAAGGCAAAGCTCTAATCACAAGCAAAGAACATCACTGGCTCTTGCAAAACAAGCATGGGATCTCACACACATACAAACACACACTTAAGAAACTGCTAACAGACACGTAGAATGAAATTTGAAAAAATTAAAAGCAGACTCACAGTTTTAGAAATGCTGCATCTTTCAGGCAAATCTGCAATGAAAAGAAATGAACCGTGATTTATGACTTAGGTTAATACACCAGTTAAGACGCAGAACATCTTTTTTTCTACTTGCAAACTCTGGTGGAATGGAGAAGAGTAGAATGAAACCACCTATTACATGAGAAAAGTAACATGACAGCTATTGTAACCACCATCTGTTGTGGTCCTACATTTTAACTCTTGCCAGCAGTAGAACCTCAGAGAATGCAAATTTACACACACCATAAATGCTCTTCACATTTGTGAAGTTCTTCATATCTTTCTCACTCAGAAAGATACTCACCAAGAAACACCATGTACCTTCAGCATCACAGTCTTTTTCAGTCTAACCAAACATATGCTTCAGTGGGTTAATCTAAGTTATTACAATGACCTGGTTGTATCCTAAAGTGTAGACATTGCTTGCCCACCCTCAGAAGAAGATAAATCAGGTCGTTCAAGAGAAATCCTTAAAAATCATAGAATTTTATCATCAGAAGCAATGGAGACAAGAAAAATCCTAGCTAAGTGAATATCGTGATACAGTCAACCACTTTCCTGGACTTGCTTCAGTATGAGCGCCTCCATTTATCACATTCAGGACAAGGGCTGACACTGCTACCCACTCCCACTTATGCACTGTGGAAAAAGATACAGGTTCCAAGTGGTCAGCTACACAGCTCCCAGTAGAAAGAGACCATAAAATACTTGGAGAGAGGGAAAGCAAAAGGGCAAAGGGAAAGAGAAATCAGAAGGGGAAAAAAAAAAAAAAAAAGAAAAAAGGAGCTGTAGGAGATGCTTTTCATCTAATTTTAAGTTGATGTATTTGTTAAGGGATTGTTAAAATAAAAACAAAGTGCTGATATGAAGTAACACCTGAATGGAACTGATTCATAAGAAAAAAATAAGGGTTTTTTTCCCACTCCAGGTAACTAAGCACCAGGTCATGCAAAGTCCAAAGCAGTGACCAAAGCAACTCTATTCTGGTTGGTTCCATTACAGCAGGACAGGATCCTCTCAGGTGAACTCTGATCAGACTCAGCCCAAAGTCCTACCAGCTGCAACAGGAACTTCACCATTTTGCAGTCCAGAGATGAAAGTTTTGCCTGAGGAGGGCATGTTGAAGAGGGCACAAAAAAGAAATTCCTTCTAAGTGTTCTTGTATTGCCTGCTTAATAGAATCTTAATAAACATAATGCATGTGTACACTTGTACTAAATTTTAAAGGTCCATAGGGCACCACACAAAGACAATGAAGACACCATTTAGCACTAGTTAAGAATGGACATGCGTCTGTTTTCTTTACTCAAGCTGTGATACAGCTAACCAGTAAAGCTGGAGTTAAAGTAGGGGACACAAAAACTACAGCACCTTAGATGAGCTGATGAAATGGGTTACAGAGTAGAAAATCACTGAGGAAGGTCAGAGATGAGTAGAGAGGACAAGGCATGAGTTGGCTGGTGCAGAGGAATGGAAAAGGTAAGGGAAAACTTGAGACCTCCTTTCAAGTGACAAAGACATCACATACCTCATATGTTGTCAAGAGCACATGGAAGTGAGATTGCTCCTTCAGGTTCTGCTGCAGTTTGGGGCGCTCCTCCTTGTTGCCTATGTACGTCACAAAGGAAAGACCTGGAGCAAACCTGTTGTCAAGAGAAAGACAGAGCAAAAACAGTGAGTCAAGTTAAGTCTTTCATGTGTTTACGACCCTGGACCCCATTACCAAACATAGCTACTGCACAGATAATGAGAACCTCCTATCCAAACACCCTGCCCTCCTGTGAGATGTGGCTGGATCTCAGCTTCTGAACCTAACCCCTTCCTGATTAATTTGCATCTCAGGTTGGCACCTCAGCTGCTGGTTCTGGTTTGGGCAGGTCCCAAATAAACTGCATTCTCCTAGGTCTCAAAGTCCAAGGCAGATGATTGAAATCTAGTCTTATGGCCCATCTGTTACACCAAGCTGAAAAAGCTCATGAGAAGCAGGTGAATGAATACAGTTCGCCCATTTGGGACCAAAGAATTGGCCTAAATCATGCTAAAATGAAGGCAAACAACGTCTGCAGCAAACAGGTCCAAGTCAGGGCCTCAAAAATCTATCCCCTTAGCCAAAAAGCAGATAAAAACAGTTCCATGGAGGAAGAGTTGGGACCATAAAATTCTTACTTAATCCCACCACTGATATTTGCCTAATATTCCTCCTGGGTAGCTGTTCATTGATGATCTACGAAGGGATGTACTTTCCCCCAACTATTCCAGCTGCAAGTCTATCCAAATCAGGCTAGCTGACTTCAGAATGTAAGCTGGATGACTTCAGATGCTGAGAGACATCATCGCCCAACAGTCACACAGACAGACTTCTGTTCTAATCTTGAACTTTCTGTCCCCCCTCTTAAAAGGTGTCTTCAGGTTCCAACTCAAAAACGTACAGATTCTGGGCATAGTGAATGTGCTGTCAGCACAGTCATTGCACCCCAGTGAAGACAGGTCGCATGCACAGATGTAAGGTAATTTGCATGCATATGTAAGCATGCCAAGAAAGATACTATTCAGCTTGGGTCTTACCTTTCATCATACAGAATCCTGGCTGTCTTCAGCAGATTTTGCCTAAGGGAGGCTGAGCATGGAGGGTTACAAATCAATAAAAAGCAAGGAGCTAGTGGGGGCAATTTGAACTGAAAGTCAGCCAATACTATAAGCTAGATGAATGAATGCATATCAAGGCGTTGTAAAGACTATGCATTAACTGCATAGTTTGAATTGATTTGTTGGTTTAGAAGCTTCCTTTTTTACTTTTTTTTTTCCTTTTGAAAGGAAGAAAAACGTTGGACTGAGCACTTTGAACAGAATCTTTGTAACTTGCTGTGTAGGAATACAATGAGCCAGACAACTGTTGAAACTTACCTCTCAAGTTCCTCCTTCCAGTTGCTCAGAACGGACAGAGGACAAAGTATCAGAAATCTCTCTTTGTTTGTTAATTTTTTTGTCAAATAAAGAAGCAGAGAAATAGTCTAGAAGGCAAGGAAAATAAATTTTTTTATAACAAGGACAGGGTTCAACCCAATAGCCTGAATCTACATAACCTGTCTCCTTGTTGAGCTTTGTAGCTAGTTCCCACATGTTCTCTAAGCAGAGCTAACAGAATATCAAATGAAATTCACTATCAGTGACAAAAAAAGCTTAGATCCCAAAATGTGACCTCGATATCTGGAGCCCCTTTCCAAATACCTTTCTCTCACAGTCACAAAAAAGAAGATCTACCACACATCACTTTCTAAAACTAACAGTTTGTTATTTAAGACCCATTGAATACCACCAGCTGAACCAAAGCACAAGCAGTCATTTTACAACAGAACCGAAACCCATTGAAAAACCTACCAAATTAAAAAAAAAAAAAAACTCTGAAAAACTTGTACCTGTAAATTTTAATCCATGTTGACAAACTCAAAAATCATCTTGCTGCAGGTGTATCAGAATGACACCATCCTCTCTGTACTGGCTGTGTATTGTGCCTTCAACTCTGCACACTATGAATTATGCATTAAGATGTCTGTATAAAATGACCACTACTCTTTCTATGAAACCCTGAAACCTTTTTAGAGTGCTACTCCAGACTTAGCAGTTGTTTTAAGTGATTAAGGAATGAAAGAAACAATGAGCTCTCTGAGTATGGACTTCAGCATGGAGCTGCTTAACTGACCAATGATCAGGGTGCTTTTTTCTTTTTCATTCTGCAGAAACTGAAAAAAAAAGTTAGGCAAAGATAATTTTCCAGAAGAAAAAAGGGAGAAGACACACCTGACAAGTCTTCCCAAGGCCCATCTCATCTCCCAGGATACAGCCATGCTGGACTTCATAGCATTGCACCAGCCAGTTTACACCTTCTATTTGATAGGGACGCAGCTTAATGCCTGGGAAAAAAAGCAATTTGTTACATTTACACCTTTATCCAATACACTCCATGCACAGTTACACCCTGAAGCCACCTGAAACAAGGTTCGGCCCAGTACAGGCCTTCCCAAACATCTGCCTTACAGGCAAAGCACACCAGTTTTCAGCAGAAGCTGGTTTACCCTGCTGCAGAGCAGAGACACTGGTGTTAAGCAAATCCATTAAATTAAACCATATTCAGGAACTCGTACACACAAGAATGCCCCAAGTCATTACAAAGGCCTGTACAAGGAACCTAATCTGATAATTAAGCCGCTACTTTGCATTCCTAAAAAGACAGCTTGATTTTCAGCTCCAGAAACTTTTTAAAATATGTAAATACTAGATCCAGGGACACGCTTTAGGCTACCGGAAATGTTTCTAACAATCTACTATCGTATAACAATAATTTCTCAACAAGATGTTTTCAAGTTTTCCTGCACTTAAGCTAGGGCAGACCTCAACTGTCGGTCGCTGTAGCTACCGCCACCATTGCAATCTTATTATGGGACACAACATGTCAAAACAAACACTAAACAAGCCAAGCAGGAGCTCTGGAGATCTGTCCTTGCACCTGGACGCAGGCGCTGGGTACTGTTAATAACTCCGTGCCACTGCTGCCCTCTCCTCCCGGGGGAAACGTGCGCGTCGAGAGCGCGAAGGAACCCACCAGCCCGCAGCAAACAGAAACCCCAACTAGCGCAGGGATTGAAATACGGGCTCCCCACAGCTCAGGGAAACACGCCAGCAGGCTGGGGCGGCCCGGGCGCCCCCCTTTTCCACCCACCCCCCCAGGCAGTGGAGAGCACTTTAAAGCACTCACGCTTAACATCGACCCGCTCTGAGGCCCTGCTGATCTGCCACCCTTGTTTATTAACATCTTTATTTATCTCGGACCTGGGGGGCTGTTAAAAATTACGGCTGCGCAGCACCAGGCACCCGCAGGGGCCCCTCCGCCGCGGCCCCCCCCCCCCCCCCCCCGCCGCGCCTTGCCGCTCCCTCACCGCCCCTTCCCCCGGGCGGCCCGGCCGGCTGCCGGCGGCGGCCCGCTGACCTGTCAGACCCCACCGGTAAATGTCCGCCTCCTCCACGCCCGCACCCCCCGCCCGGGCGCTGGCGGCGCGGCGAAGCGCCTGGAAGAAGCGGGACATGGCGGGGCGGCGGGAACGCTCCGTCTCTTCCAGGCACCGGTAGCCACCGCGCGCTTCCCGCCTCTCCCCCGCCGCCGCGCCAACCCCCGGGCGGGGCGCAGGCGCCTTCGGTGCGCGGGCAGGGCCGTCCCGCAGGCGGGGCGAGGCCCCAGCACCGCCCCGGCAGCCGGAGGGAACTCGCTGCCGGCGGGGTCGGCTGAAGGACGGTGATGGCGCCGGTGCTGCTGCTGCTGCTGCTGCTGCTCTTCTCGGCGCTGCCGGCCGCCGCCTACCTGTGCTGTGTGCGGCGGCACACGGGCAGCGCCCGGGCCGTGCTGCGCCGCCGGGAGCCGGGCCGGGCCGAGGCGCGGGGCCGCAGCCCGCCGCGGGACCCCGTGAGCGCCGGGGAGGGAGCGGGAGGGAGCGGGCGGGCGGGCGGGCGGCGGGGAGCGGGGCTCGGCGCTCACCTCTCGCCTCCTCTCCGCAGTGGGCCCCGCGGCTGTGCGGCGCCGGGCTGCGCCTCTTCGTCCATGTGGCCAACACGGTGAGTGGGGGCGAGGGGCGGGGGGGCCGCCCCGGGGCCGGCGCCTGACGGCGCGGCGGGAGCCCGGGTAAACAAGGCAGTAAAACCCGAGGTTGCTCTGGGAAAAACGGAGGAGGCCGAGACTGCCGAGGGTTTCGGAGGGAGGGGGTTCTCCCTGGGAAATTCCCTACCAAATTCCCAAAAGCCTGCGTTTGGTAGGGGGTTGCAGGGACGTTGCGGCTTCCTGCGTGCTGTCAGGTTCACCCTGCCCCTCAGGTGGGATGCCGCGGGGGCAGAGCGAGCTGGCTCCTCTGTGAGGGTGTCAGGAGCGTCTTCGGGTAGGGAGAGCCTGAAGCCGACAAACAGAATACAGCCGCCACCAATTTTCCTCGGACACGAAGGGATTTGGGTCCCGCCAGTCCTCTGAGGGGGGTTTTCAGGAAGGCGCTGAAGCCAGCTGTCCCCCAGTGTTCTTTCTCGGGCGGGCTTCAGCATTGAAGGCAGCTGTCCCCCGCAGAGCTCCTCTGGTGGGCTTTGGCATTGAAGGCAGCTGTCCCCCTAAAGCTCTTCCTCGTGTGGGCTTTGGTGTTGAAGGCAGCTGTGCCCCCTGAGCTCTTTCTTGGGTGGCCTGTGGGCTGATTCCCGCTGTGGCTGGTGTGGAGGAGGCGTGACTGCTGTGTGGCAGGGCGCTGAAAAGCTCGTGTCCCCTTGGCAATGAGCGCCTCGCGGTGTTGTCCACCCGAAAGCAGGTGGATTTTGTTGCTGCTGCCTGGCCTTTCTTTTTGAGCCAGCGTCAAGGTTAGGCACGAGAGTCATTTCAGCAGTGTGACCTGTTACAAAGCTTGGTGGCTGGCTGGGCCTGGAGTGAGAGCTAGGGGTGGGCTGTGTTTGTTTGTGAGAATACCTTGCAAGTGGCTTTCTTCCAGGATATAACAACTGGAATACCTTTCTATCCTTTGCTTTGTGGCTGCTTCTGGTGCGTGGCCTTGGGCTTGTTTCCTTTCCTGACATCCCCCTTCAACGTGGGATGCAAGATTCTCAATTTCCTACAGGACTGTCCTGTTTTAGATTAGATGTTGATTAGGAGCAATGGATTTTCAAAAAGAGACTGTAGTTCTTATGTAATATGTGAAGGCAACATATGGCATCATGGATCTAGGAGTGTGAGCCTTGCTTCAGACTTACGCTGTATTTGTACATCCCTTATCATGTTTTTCAAGTCCATTGTTGGGTTGATAACACAGGCTAGAACAAGGCTGGCATCTTTGGGACCACTGGTATTGCTACACTGGGAACTAAGGTATTCAAAGTGTTTTCAGCTGTTTGCTACCATGGAGTCTCTAAATTTTTCATGCTTTTCCGAGTTGACTCGTTTTACTGCAGGAGCTGGTTGAGTGACAGGAAAGATCCTAACAGGATAAACAAAATAATAATAAGTTACTACTTCATCCAGTGTTTGCATAATCTGTGGTGTGTGATGGAAGTAAGGGATGGGAGCTATACAGATGCCTCTTAACAGTGTTGCAGCCTGCAGGTGCAGGCTTTCCAAGCCAAGTCAGGGAAGGACAAAGGCAGGAGAGTCAGAAGAATACACTCTTTATAATTATATAAATATCGGGTGGGGTGAGGAAAGCATTTTGGGACAATTTTGTGGCCGGAAATACAAGTATTTGTGCTATTTTTTTACTACATAGCATTGCATGCTCTCTAGGGTGCTCTGAGACGGTGGGCACATTGAGCATTCCTTGTCTAGTGAGGAAGGTGTTCAGGTCAAAGTTACTGCAAACCAATGTTTTTGCTTACTTTCTTCTAGGCTTTTGGACAGATCTGCTTACTGCCACCCTTAATGAGGTAAGAGTGGAAAGTTTTCTCCCCCTTCAAGTTTTTTTTGTTTGTTTTTATTTTTTTTTTAAAGTGCTTGCATTGCACACCACTTGCAAGTTATCTGAAATGACCTTTTCTAAGAGGGAAACTGCATGACTTGATTGGAGAGGGAGCAAGATTAATTCATAGATGTTGTTTACAAGATTATTTTTTTTTAACTGCTCTGATTTGAGTGGGTCTCTACCAGAAGACATTAACCTTTTTTCACACTCAAGCAGGAACATAGAAACTGAATTCGCCAGCTTGCCTCTTTGCCATTCTGTTCTTTGCTGAAGAGCAGTCTTTCTTTCAAAGCTTGTGGATGTGCAGATCTGCTGTGTTTGTCACCAGTGGGGGTAAAAGAATAGTAGTGGTGGGAAAATGAGGCCAGACACGAAGGTCAGAGGTTTCGGCACGTTATTTTTAAAGATAGTAGTTTAGGTCAGCCTTTTCTTCTTCTCTCTCACTTAGTTTTATGTTTAGAAACTGTGCTTTCAAGTGTACATTACACTAAGAGCCACTCAGGTAAGAGGTGTCAGGAACCTCAGGCTCATGCTTGGCTCGCATAGTTTGCCTGTCATTTGATGGGGTCATCAGTGCAGATCCCAGGACACTGAGAAATGTGTTACACACAGTTGGTACCCCTGAATTTTCACTTGGGGCATGGGCCTTTTGAGTGAATCGAACCCAGACAAGTGTCACTGCTGTTACACAGCAGATCATTCCTTGACATCTATGACAGGGTCTGGATTTCCTTGCTTCGTGTTCCAAGCCCTGGACTTGTGCTGCACTCCTTGTTGTATTTGGTTGCAAATGAACTGTGTTGAAGCAGGCCATGAAAGGGTCTGAAGGGGTGCTTGTTTTAACAGGGTTAGTGATTGAATGTGTATGGCTTATACTACTTTCTCCTTTTCCTCCCCATTCTTGTCTTTGTTGGTCTGTGGGTGATGTGCCTAATTAAAGTGAATCAAAAACTTTCACCATTTCTTCTCCAGCTTGGATTTACGGAGGCTGAGCTGGCTTTATGTCAAGAGGTAGGAGGCTTTGTTAAGCAAGCAGAATAGATTTGATGCTGCCTTTAGGAAAGGTGTGAGAGTTTATTGTGTAACTGTTGCAACTCCCTGCTGTGAGAGCAGACTGTTAAGACAAAAATGTTCTTGGGTAAGGTTCCCTTGGAACAGTGTGAAAAATTAGTCATGGTAAATCTTGCAAACTCTAGCAGTGACTCTCTTTCAGGCTTAACAACTTCTCTCTCATGCGTTCACTTGACATTCACGAAGATCCCACGTTTTACCCGGAGGTCTCTGCGGAGCTTACAGAAGACAAGTCTGAGGCTAAAAGCACTTTGGATGTTATTGAGCAGTTGATCGATGCAAGGTCAGTATGTGATATGTAAGAGTGGAGTGGAAGATCACACATGTTGGCACTATTATATTAGTGGGAAGCTGTCCTTGTCAGTAATCCAGATTCAAATCTTTTTTCCATGCCCCTGCTACTTTACAAAACAGATAGGGCTGTCTGTCATCTTTCCTTTTGTAACTTACAAATCACATAAAGTTACAAGCAATGTCAAGTTTCTGCAAGCTTCAGGGAGTCTGCTTATTGGGGAGAAATTCTGCCCTTGCCAGGGTTCTAGTCGCACTATTGGAGGAGATGATACACTTAGTGGTGGCAATTCAGCACGCATATATCTCTTTAAGTGAGTTTGCAGGTGTGCTGTTTCTTGCCTGCAAGGAATCTCATGCAGGGGTTGTTTGGAGGAGAGAAGGAACACAGGTTACGAAGAAAACAATCCACAAGAAATTAGGCTTTGTTAGTTAGGTTGCTTGGGTAAAAGCCTGTTCAGCTTCTTGATTGCAGCCTGTACTTGATTAAATCTCACTATATTCCAGGTGAAAAGTTGTTCAGGCTCGTTTGTCTTGCTGAGGTGACAGCAGCTGGGCTGCTATGAGTGCTTTCCCCATCTGATTTTGGTTCTTAGTTGTGGGCCTATCCAGTAGTTATTGAAAATGTCTGAGCTGCACTTCATCAGTGTCTCAGAGAGTAGGTTCTCTGCATGTATCTTGGCTTTAAGCAGGAGTAAGCTTGCTCCGTGCTTGAGTTCTTTAGCTAGAGTAAGGAAAAACTTTCAGCTCTTTCACTTTAGAGGGAGGGGTGTATTTCCTGCAGGCGTTGCTTTCTGGTTCTTGTGTCCCCAGCTCTGCCAGTGAGATATGGAGTATGACAGAGCAGGTTACTGGAGCCTTACCTCTTTGCTGCATAGCACATTATGGTGCCGTATGCTGTCCTATTCCAGGATATGGCTTCTGGTTTGCATGATGATACGGGGACATCACAGGAGTAGTAATTGTAGCTAGCTCTTCAGATGAATTTATGCTCATCCCATTGTGATGAGAAGTGGTCTGTTTCTTCTGTGCTGGAGTTTTTGAGCAGTTTGTTGATGTCTATCCTTATGTGTGCTGCATAGTGCCTCTTAGCCCCCCCTGCAGCACACACTGTATGTACTGCTGGCTGTCTCTGGATCGAACTTGTGATGGAGATCCTGGGAGTAGGTTTACCAGTAGATTCTAGCTATTTTGTAACGCTGCAGTAGTGAGTAGCAAATGTAAACCTGGAATAAATTTTGAACAGTTTAATGACTGCTGTGTTGCAATAGAAATGTGAAACAACTAGAAATGCCATCAAGACTGACCCCTTATTTCTGTGGCACCCTTAGTGTACCTGGTGTCTGGCATGTGTGCAAGGAGCCTGACAGTGTGAGCCAAAATGCGCAGGCTAGTGGTCCAAACGGTGACCAGCAAGTTTACTGTGAGTGATGCCCAAACCTGCACTGGACTGTGATGCTGAAGTCTGCTGGTCTAAACAGAGATGGCTTTGGTAGTTTGCAGTTGCCCCTTTATTCATTTCTTTGCAGGTCTGATTCTGCTAGCAATGGATTTAGCTTCAAAGGGATCAAAGATTACTTGGACTGCTACCGGTAGGTGAAATTATGGTCTGGAAACAACCTGTCTCATGTGTTCCCCTGCTGTGGGCTGCTACTGTTCCACAAGCACTCAGACATCTCTTGTCCTCGAGGTACCACTGTTTAGCATCACCCTCTGCAGTCCTTTCCCTCTAATAGAATAACAAAGGAGAGCCAACTGGGAGAGCTGGCACAACTGTTACAAGCCCTTCAAGGATATTTAAATGCTGTTTTCCTTGGCTTATTGTCAGTCTTCTCTGGGAGAGATTTCTACATACCTTGTTTGCCCAAATACGTGAGTGAGAAGGAGAGGAAGGTTCATCTGGATGATGTGAGTTGCACATGCTGTGGGTCTCTGAAGAATCCCTTGGTTCCCCAACCGCTTGCACTCCTGTGAGCGGTTTACCCAGGAAACGTGTTCAGCTTGGGAAGAGTTGGTATCACATCCCCGACTCGGGGTCTGCAAGCTGTTGGCTGTTCAGTAACTCCTGGTTACCTCTGGGACGTGTGCCAGGCGTGGAGTGCTCACATAGATCCTCTTGCGCTCCTGGCACTTGTTCCTCGAGGGCCACCTCTGCCAGCAGCTGCAGCCTTGGAGCAAAAGGCTGACCCTGCAGCCTGATGTTACAGCTGCATCCTGACCGTGTGTGTTTCGTGTCAGCCAGAGATAGACGTGTTCGTGGTGTGACACAGCTTTTTACCAGGAGGTAGGGAAGGCCTGCTTGTTAAAGGTGGGATATGACAGTACAGCTGGGATCCCCTTCTCTGTAATGGGAGGCCTGTGTAAAGTGGGCTGGCCTCTTGGTCTTAGCTTGTGATACTGGGAGTTTCATAGCCTCAGGCTTTCAGGGGCTTGAGGATTCTCTGTAAAGCTGTCATCTCTCCTTCCCTGTTTATCTGGTGGTTCAGGAATATCTGGGTAACTCTCCTAGCTCCTGCCCCCCTACTCTAAGTGTCAGGGGCGTGCTGTGTAGGCAAATTCTCCCCTGAAGGAAGGGAGTCTCCTGTCCTGATGGTGTCAGCTGTGTTGAAATAATCACCAAACACAGATTCCTGCCTAGTTCTTGCTTACAGCTGTGACAGCTGCCATCTTGCTGCATGAAAGACAAAGCCTGTGTGTGGGGTGCGGTCTGGGGGTCTTGTAACAAGGTCCCAACTTCTCCTGTCCTATAGGAATGGGAAGCTGACGCCATCTCAGGTAGCAAAGAACATCATTGCCGTGCTGGAGGACTGCGACAAATCCACACCCCCGCTCAGAGCAATAGTGCAATGGGACCAGGAGCAAATCATGCTGGTAATGTCTGACTCTGGTAGGAAAGGGGCCTCTGCCACCCCAAGAGCAGTAGCATCCATTAGAAGGGACAGAGGGTCTTCTGCCAGTACACAGCACAGAAAAATACGTACATTTTTCCTCCTTCCTTGTGTAGAGGACTACAAACAAGTTTGCTTTCTTTCCTGCAAAGAGAGGTAGCACTAAAGCAATCTGTTTCCCGAAGGACGGTGACGTTCAAAGCGGGACTTCTGTGCTTATGTGGCATCCATCAGCATAGATGCTTCCAAGTAGTAGTTTCCCACCAGCATATGGTGCAAGAAGAAAGAAACTTTGATAGTTTGGCTTAGCAGCAGCCTGAGAAAGCCATTTTTGGCATCTGTTCTGATACTGGTAATGACCTTCAGCTCAACTAAATATATATAACATGCATTTTTTTTTTTTTTTCTCTGTGCAGATGGCTGAGGCCTCCACTGCTCGTTACAGGAATAAATGTACCCTGTCTTATCTGGATGGCATCCCAGTGTGTCTGAAAGAAGAGTTCAAAGTAGTGAGTTTCCTTGTCTAGCTGTCAGTTCATGCTGGAGGTGGTCAACCTGGACAACTCACTGCGACAAGGTTTTAAGGCCAATTCCTCAGCAGAAGCCTGAGAATATGTTTGTAGTAAGGGGTAGTATGTGGGTTTGTAATGAGTAGGATTAACAAGTTTTGCCAGGTGAAGACAGATCTTGGGTACAGCAGACGTGTTTTGTATCTTGTACTGATCTTCTTAATCCGTGGTGGGTGGAGGGTGGGGAACAGTCCTCCTTATGATGAAATGAGACTGTATAAAAAGTGTAACTGTATTTCTCAGGCACTGACTCTGCTCCACTGGCAAAGCATCCCTCTCACCTTAAAGGACATGTATCAGAAATATGCAAGCTACTTTGAAAATCCTCACTCACAAGGAGTTTTGCCTGTGGCCTAACAACAATTACCATTAAATACTCTGACGGTGCCATCAAGCTGTTGCAGGCTCTGCAGAAACCTACCTATAGGATGGGAGTACTGTTTATATACAGATTCTTCCAGTGCTGCCTCAAAGTGAAGAGTACTTAGCATACCCTGAAAATTAGTCCATCTGGTATTTTGGCTTTCATCTAATCTCAGTGCTTTGCTTCAAAGCACTGCAGATCTGAAACACTGCAGCTCTGTCTGTAGGAGAATGGAAAATAGAGCTCCTGTGTGCTGTGGGGCCAAGGTGAGTGTACTGCAGCCTCTGGGCATAGCAACCGCGTTGCTGCAGGGAGGCAGACATTTTGACCATCTAGGTGTTTCTGCTCTTCTGTATCATGGTATTAAAAGGACTCCTCTGCATGGGAGAAGGACCAAATAGGGAAGGGTTAAGTGTCCCTCCTAATAGGAACCAACACAGGGCAAGTTGAGGAGTGAAGCTTCCTAGCCCTTGCTTACCTCTGTGCATCCTAATGTCTGGGATCTGTTGTGGAGTTGAAGTGTGCATGCACGTGTGCCTGCCTGTCTTGATAGGGTTTTATAATAAGGTGTCTTCTTGCTAAGGTACCTTACCATCACCGAGTGGGAACAGTGTACCTTGGGACGGAGCCCGAAACAGAAGATGCTACTGTGGCCAAGAAGCTGCGAGAGGCTGGGGCTATCATTATTGGGGTCTCAAACATGCATGAACTAGGGACTGGAACAACTGGATGCAACCCTAATAGGTAAAAATCCTTTTCCCTTCTCTTCCCCCCAGCCTAGACAAACCTAAAAGTCTGTCCAGAACTGACAAAAATAGGGGGAGCGTGTGAGAATAAAACTATTGGAAGCACCCTGTGCAGGGAGAGCCCTAGGGGTATGAAAACACAGCATTGTAGGTTTGATGGTCAGAGTAGCTGTGGAAGCCCAAAGGCTCCTGAAACCAAAGGAAGGAGAGTGGTGTCTGCTGAGTAAGAAGCACCTTACAGGCCTGAAGGTGTGAATGTTTACAGGATGAGCGGTAGAAAAAAACAGTGACAGAAAACAAGTAAATAGTAATCTAGTGCACAGTCACAGTAACGGCTAGAGGTCCAGAACAGTGAGAAAAGGTACAGTCGTCTCAGGAGAACTTAGTGGTTTTATTTGCTAGCTAAAACAGGTTCACTGGAATTTGCTTTACTGTTGTGAATTCTCCGGCTATAGCCAGGCTGAGGACTGCTGTTCCAGAGCAGTGGTCCTCACAGCCTTGATAAGCCACGTGTAGAGCCACGCTTTGTGCCTGCGCAGCTGGATGGAACTGGAACTCCCCCCTCAGCTGCCACAACGTGCCAGGGCATTTCCTCACTGTGTGAGGTCAGCTGGATACCCTGCTGCCTGGCACGTCTCTCTGGTGTCTGGGGACTGTGGTCAGACTGGAGACTTTGGGAGCTGCTGCTCTGGGATAAAGGGGAGAGCTGGGGGTGCTGACTTGCTTGTCTGGAAGAATTGCTGGCCACCAACTGCTCCACCTTTTGGAATTGCAATAATGCACTGTGGGCTGCAGTAACGGCACAGTGCTGTCGCAGACAGAAGAGCTGGAGCAGCATCCTTTCTCTGTCTTTGGGTCTGTCTCTTGGATAGGCTGCTTATGGTAATGAGAAATTGGACTCTGAGGCAGAAGTCTTTTGTTGCATCTTGTTTTCTAGGGACATAGCGCTATCTGGGATTAAATGGCACGCTTTTACTAAGAGAACAAAATCCCTGAGCTGTGTTTCTGGATCTTTTTCTGCCCCGTAGTCCACGCGGTCCTTCCTAGGAAAAGATTCAACACTATTTGTCTGCTTCAGGTACCACAAGATCCCCAGGAATCCCTACAAGCCTAACCACTTCACAGGTGGGAGCTCCAGTGGGTCAGCAGCAGCTGTAGCAGCAGGTAGGTGGTCCTAAGCAGAGTTCAGGGGTGGTGGGAGGAAGGTCCTGAGCCAAAGTACCTCAGGCATTTAGTTTTTATGAGGGGGTTTAGAAGCTGGAGGGAGCTCCTAGCCGAACAGAGAGGTCTCTGTGCTGTCTTGGCTACAGCTGCTGGTAGAATGGACAGGGCAATACAACATCTCTCTGATCACATGCCAATGTGTGGTTTTTTTGGTAGGTCTCTGCCCAGTGGCTATTGGCACAGATGGAGGCGGCTCTGTGAGGATTCCTGCTTCGTTTTGTGGTGTGGTGGGGCTGAAAGGTAGAGCCTTTTAATCATGGAGGGCATGTGTGTGCGTGTGTGTTGTTGGCTGTATCAGGTAGAATGCCACAAACAAATTGGGCACAGTCCATTAATTTCTGTCAAGCAAAAATTGACCGGAGAAACTGGAGAAGAACACCCTGAGAGCCTCCTGGGTTGGACTGTCAGAGCAGAAGTATTCTCAGTACTGGCTATTGAAAAGATGTTCAAAAAACACCTAACTTACTTGAGTCAAATGCTAAACAGAACATGCATGCTGCTTTTTCTTTCTACCCACTCATCCCTCTTCAATCTTCCTTCTTTGCTGGGAGGTGTTCCCAACATAGTTGGGTATCTGTAGTGAGCTGATGAAAAGCATCTCCACCCATGATGGTTTGCCATCACCCCAATTATATGGAGAGGCTGATGCTGCTCAGATTTGCATCTGGTAAGCTGAACCTGGGGGCTCATAGCCATTGCCTCTTACATCAGTGTTACATGAAGCAGCAATGCAGTTTTTGCAGTGAAAATTAATGTAATCATGGAGAATGTGCAGAGGACATAAATACACAGGGCAGTGTCTACAGCATGGAAGGTGGCGAGGCAGGATTGTCACTTGGAAGAGATGCCAGCTTTTGGGAGTGGCTTATCATTCTGAAGGATCTCTGCTGCTTCATCTGAGACCAGATACTCAACCATTACTCTCTGTTTTTTTCCATCCTTCACATGTGATCAAGTTGATTAATTGTGATTCATCTGAGGAAGATAATGATGACAATGAAAAAAATGTAACTGGTTAGAAAGGCAGTATGAGTACTTGCAGAAGACAGCTGGTGTTAGGCATGAAGTCTCACTGGTGAAAGGGCTGAGATCTCCTGGGGGTGGTATATCCTGCTGTTGATAATCCTGCTCCTGCCTCTCCATCCTCCATACCATAGATGCCTCTTTTGCATATTCAAATGCACGGATTTCAAGATGTCCCCACGCGTATTTCCCCTAAACTACATAATTTCTTATGGGAAAAAACAGTCTCACTAATTGTTGAACAGATCTGTTTCACTGATGAGACAGATCACGGTCAGCAGAACAGGGTACTGAAAGATGAGTATCGGGGCTCTGAAACGGCAGACATACAAGTGACTGGCAGGTGGGTGTTGCTTACTGACTGGGTGCACCAGAGGCCGTCGAGGTCAGATCTTACCAGCGACTGCTGATACCTAGCTAACTGCCCATTTCTCTTTCTCTAGGTACCTTTGGGCGCATCAGTTCCCACGGCAGCTTGCCGCTCTCCTACTCCACAGTCAGCGTAGGTAAGAGGGACTTGTGCTCCAATTCAGGGACCTTGCTGCGTGGTGCTTTCACAGGGGAGGCGCAGTCCGTGCCTACAAAAGACCTTGGGAGAAAGGTACTATTTACCCCTTGCCACGTTTTATAATTGATCTCTCTTTTCCAGGCCCTATCTGTACCTCAGTGGCAGATGCAGCCATTGTTTACAGTATCCTTGCTGAGCCAGATCCGCTCTATCCATATGGTAGGTGAGCCCTCTCCCTCCCTGAGCCCAGGTGCTCTGCCTTCCTAGAGCCATCCTAGATCTCTTGTTTGTTCCCTGCAGGACTAAAACAGCCCAAAGCAACCCTATCTGGTATGTGTGCTCCTGACCTGAAAGGCTTAAAACTGGGAGTGGACTGGACATTTTTTAAGGTGCCTGTTCTACCTCTCTCTTTCTGCTGCTTTGCCAAATGAGATTTTAAAGGAACCAGCGCGTTCACTGTTCTCTTGCCCATCGTCATTAGAGCTTCTCATATTTAGTCTTACAGTTGGGAGAGGATGTAGCCTGGGTGAAAACATCGACAGGAATAGATTTTTTTTTTTTTTTTTTTTTCCTAAGGCAGCCTTTTGAGTAAAAGTCTGCTGGAGGCATGAGGAAAGGTAATGACTGTACAGTCGATGGCTAGTATGCTTCCTCATACTGCTGTTTCTATTGGAAGCAATGCTTCTGAACTGATTACAAAAGGCAGTTAGTTTAAAATCAAGTGAGGAAAATCAGTGTATCCGTTCGGTGACAATGGTGTAGCTGCTGAGCAGTATTTCATCATTCCAATGTAGAAACTGGGCTTGCAAGCTAGTACCACTTAGTGATTGTAATGCAACCCCACAAATGTGCTCAGCATTTCTTCCCTGGAGGAAAACAAGGACTCTTTCTGGCTTTGCCCCAGTGCAGAGGAGGAATAGCCTCCTCTGGAAAAAAAATGACCTTTCCTTTTCCTTAGGGGTATGACATGCAAGCTGTTCTCTTGGAGCAGGTGGCCTAAGGCAGTCCTAGAGGGCTGTAGCTCAGTCACTACCTTTAGGAATAGGAACAAGGAAAGCTCCATGAGGACCGAAGTCCTGGTGAGTGTACTCACCAAGGAGAGGAGGGCAGTTTCTAAAGTCTACTTAGTTCTTTCCTCTTATTCTCTAGGCATGTGATGCTGAAGTCCTGTCCATCTGTGAGAAAGGTAAAGAGAGAAAGTCTGTAAATCTCTTACTCTGCCTGATGCCGTGGTATCACTTGGTGCTCCTCTATATGTTTAAAAAGATCTTGCCTGAAGTCCTTAAAGGCAGATGCTTAAAAAGGTTTGCCTGGACAAACAGCAGTAGCTTTATATTAGGGAAGCCCTCCTGACTGCTGAGGGTTAAAAAGCTTGACGGTTGTAGGATTGTCTGATTACAATGGAAGAATTCAGTCCAGTGTGCTGAGCCTCCATCTGTATAAAGACAGATCTGTGCTCAGTAACACTTTGCAAGCTTAAATGGTAGAAGACTTTCAAGGGAGGGACTTGTTTCATGACATAATGTTCAGTAGGAAAGACAGGACTAGGTCTTTGTGATATATCCAGTCCTCTGGTATTTCCTTGAAATCAGCCAAATGGTGCCTTTAGGGTGGCTTTGTCAGATTTTAGACTAAGCAAAATTGATCCCAATGAGTACTTGGGAGTCGGGGGGAGAGACTCTACAATGCCTGGCATAGCGGTTGGCCTCCTATGCATTGGGGCTGAGAGTTCATAGTATTCAGGCTTTGTTTGCCTGGATTTTCTTCAGCCTCATTTCCATGGATACTCGTGCTTCTACATGTATGGAGTTTTCTTAGGAGAGAGGCACCTAAGCCAAGGAATTAGGCAAGCTTGGGTATTTATGGAGAAGTTGGGGTCAAAGGAAGAGGTGGATTCTTTCCAGACTGTGAAAGATTCACTTTTCCCAAAGTCTTGGTGTTCAGCCTTGCTCAAACACATCAGGATTTAGTGAACATGTACAGTTGACCTGGTTTCTTGAGTATCCCCTGGGTTCTTCTACCATTGTGGTTCAGAAGAGGCTTGGAATGGGAATCTCGTGATGCTAAGTAATCACTCATGCTGAGAGAATACTGGCCATGTCACGTGCTCAGAGAGGCACAGTCAGTTCGTCTTTACTTATTGGGTTAACTGGGAGGCTAAAGGGAGGACCCTGAAATGTCGTGGGTAGGTTGGGAACCTGTCTGCAAGTCCCTACCCCTGCCCTGTTGGAATAGTGAGATCTAGTTAGGCTGCAGGCTTTTACCTATGAGAAGCAGATGCAGCAGCCTGCGTGCCACACGACAGTGCTTGTCTTATAACGGCCTCTGGGGTCTCTAACTTCTCAGTGGGGTGGGGATTCGCAGCCCTTCTGTGGAGTTTGGTGAACTCGGGCATGCTGTCTGTGCTTTACCTGCAGCTGTGGAGTACCTGCAGAGTTTGGGAGCCAGCGTGGTTGAGGTGTCTCTTCCTGAGATGGAGGAAGTGCGAGTAGCACACGCAATCTGCATTCTCAGTGAGATGAGGGACTTCCTGCAACCTGACTTCAATAAACATTTCCAGGAAATGGTACGTGGCAGCAGCTTGGATCAGTGGCAGTAGTTGTCCCCGCTGATGCAGAACAAGTGTCACGTCAGTGAGAAAACAGAGGCTCTCCTGCTTTTTCTAAGACAAACCCCGTGTTGGATGACTACAGGAGAGCAGACCTGGAAGAGAACTCCTGGGCTGTCACATTCAGTTTCTTTGCAAACAGAGCCATGATCGATGTTTCTCTTTCAGAATTTGGACACTCGGGTTAACCTGGCCTTGGCTTCCCAGTTCACAGCTCTGGATTATATTACGGTAAGGAAAATACTGTGGTAAAGGCTGTAGGGAGGCACCTAGTGAAATTGTAAAGGCCGGGTAGAGGGTTCCCTTGACCTCCTCATACACGTGGGAAGGATATTGCCCGGCTGTACCGCTCGCCGCTGTGAAAGCGTGCTGAATGGTGGGGCGCCACGGAGGACGTGCCACCTGGACTGGTGTCCTGCATCTCGATTCCACACCACAGGAATGGTGTCGTCTCTCGCAGGGGCATAGGTTCTAATGGGCAGAGACTGTCATCATAAAACTCAAGTCTGATGAACCAAGGGGGCCCAGTCAGACAGTGGTGTCTCTGCTTGCAGGCAAATCGACAGAGGACTCGGAGCATGAGATTTTTGCAAGAGATCTTCAACACTGTGAACTGTATCCTTACACCAGGTATGGGCAGCCTTGGCTAAAGAGCTGGTACCCAACAGCTGTGTGGTGCATGTTAAGAACAGCCCATTAACATGAAGAACTCCATTAACTTTCCTTCCCCAATTTTAAAAGCATGTCTTTATTTTTTTGCAAAAAAAAAAAAGACTTTGCCTTGAGCCTTTAGAAGAAAACGCAGCCTGGTTAGAAAGACTGCTGTGTATTTCTAGACTTACTGCCTATATCCATGGCAGTGAGAAACTCCTCCTTGGTACTTCAAACAGGAGCTGCAGAGTCAGTGCCTTTACACAGGAGGGACTGGACATCTACATATGTATGAAGATGTTCTTGCTCTAAATAGAAACTATCTGCTTAATTCATAAAGCCCGGTGATGTGACTGCATTCCCGGGGTGTGAGTTTGCATCACCAATGTATATCAAACATGGATTTAATGAAATGAGCTGTTCCTGACTCTTCCTTTGCTCTGTAAGCACTGGACCAGGTTGCCCAGAGAGGCTGTGGAATCTCTGGGGATATTCAAAAGCCACTCGGTCATTGTCTGGGGCAACCTGCTCCAGCTGACCGTCCTTGCGACACAGTGTTGGACAAGATGACCTCCTGAGGTCCCTTTCAATCTGAGCCATTCTGTGATTCCTCCATAGCTGTTGCTTCCACTGCCCCAAGGATTTATGAATCTGACCTCTTGACTGGGAGCAGCGACATGTCCTTCACGGTCCGGTCCATGAGGTAAGAAGAGTGCTGCTTGCACTGTGGAAGCAAACGTTTGGGAACAGCTGGAGATTGGCTGTACTGACTGAAGGAGCTCAGGCTATAGAGTGGGAGAGATGGATCCCAGCTGCCTCTCTGATAAAAGGATGACTTTGCTGCTCTCCCAGGGCAGGAATGCTGACAACAGCTTTTCCCCCAGGTTCATGCAGCTTGGTAATTTTACTGGGATTCCAGGCCTTGTGGTCCCCATTGGATATTCTACTGCTGGACTTCCTATCAGCTTCCAAGTGAGTATTGACTCTTGGTAAGTGCTGGGCCACGAAATCTCCAGCTGGCTTTGTCCTGAACCACTGTAACCAGGTTCCCACCGTTCCACACAGCACACTTCAGGCAGTGGCAGGTAGTGGTAATAAAACTTTAACTTGTGGGTGAAGAGACTTGCCTCAGAGTAACTCACTACTGAACAGCAGAGGGACTCTTCAGGTATCTGGGAGATAGATGTCTCTGTCTCCCTGTCTGCTTGCGTCAGTGCCCACTATTTGTCACTATTCTTTCCTCTCTTTTCCTTATTTCTCAGTTATGTAACTTCTTTACGTCCTTCCTTGCTCTTCTCCCTTGAAATGGGTCTCATGTAAATAAAAGGCCCGTGTCTTTTAATTAAGCCATAGAGCTGCATTTATCCCAGTTACACTGATGCCATACTTACTGGGGTAAAAGGGAAAAGCACGTGTCCTTTTGGTGCTGTTGGGGGGAAAAAAAATCAGTTATGTTTTGCAGGGCTTTCAAAAGTGTCTGTATGTGATGATGCTATTTATTTTTTCTTTTTTTCTCTTTTCTTTCTCTGTGTGTCTCTCCTCTTCTCCCAGGTCATGGCAAAATGGTGGGATGAAGCTGTTCTTCTGAGGATTGGTCTGAAGCTGGAGCTGTTTCGTCACCAGACCAAAAAACCATCCATTTATTACGACATCCTCGCGTAACAGAGTCATCAAGACGGGGACTAAGTCTTTTTTTTTTTTTTTTTTTCTTAGTCTGACCTGACCAAGTATTAGAGTAGACTTGTTTTCAGTGTTCACCTGAATACAGCTTAATGGCAGGCCCATTTGAGGAGTAGGGAGGAACACTGACCTCACTTCTGCTTCCTATTTGTTATTGGATGGTCCAGTTTATACTGGGGAGACCAACTGTGCTAGCTAGTTCCTTGCTGTGTCTTTACCAACAGGGGAAGCTGCAACTATTTTCTGCAACTTCTTTCTGTGTAGGGGTCCTGTGTAAACACGGAAGATGGTTACGTCTGCAGGACTGCACCTGGCAGTTCATACCACCGTGCATGGAAAGGTACAATCCCTAGACCTTAAACCTTCTCTCAGAACTCCCGCTCCAGGATATAACAAAGGTACTGTTTTAAGGGGGAAAAAGCAGCTTCCCTTAAGAAATAATGCCTGGCTCCCTTGGAATGAGGAGGATCTTAACTCACCTGCAGTTAGGTAGTGTGTGTTGTGGCCCCTTACTAGATAGTCCCTCAGGGCATAACAGAAAGCCTGCAGCCATGGAATTGTTAGGGTGCTTCTGTCCCTTACGCTGTAGACAGTGTTGAGGTCTGTCAACTGCTGTACAAAGTAGGGGTGTGCTCAAGGCATGAGCAGTCCTACCTACATACCTTCAGCCTTACAGGCAGGGGGGAGGAAAAATTCAGAGCACGAACCCTCATCAACTCTGTGACCCAGAGCCCTGGCTCAGGGTTCTGGCTCTCTCCTGTACATTTCGATTTCCCAAGCTAAGCCTGGGAGAGCCTCGTTTTTCCCAGTGGTTGCTTAAGTATAAGCCTACTATTATTTAGGAATCCAAATGGAAGAAATTACCTAGTAATGCTGTGAAGTACTGCTTAAGGGGTGCTGAGCCAGCTTTTGCAAACAGGTGAAATTTGTGTGGTACTGAAAATGGGGAACACTAGTGGGGTGCTGCATAAGCTTAGGGAGACCTTACTGCAGCCTGTCAATAAAGGGGGCTTATAATAAAAATGGGGGCAGTTTTAGTAAGGCCTGTTGCAATAAGACAAGGCCTAATGGTTTTAAACTGAAAGTGAATAGGTTTTTGTCCTTAAATATTTTAAAGTGAGGGTGGTGAAACACTGGAACAGGTTGCCCAGGGAGGTGATAGATGCCCCATCCCTGGAAACATTCAAGGTCAGGTCAGATGGGGCTCTGAGCAACCTGATCAAGCTGAAGGTGCCCCTGTTCACTACAGGGGCTTGGACTACATGAACTTTAAAGGTCCCAACCCAAACTATTCTGTGATTCTGAGGGTTGAAGCTGGGTCCTGGAAAGGCGTTGCACAAATTCCTGTGCAGCAAAGAGCCTGCTCTAGATAAGAGACCAACCCCCATCTTATCCCAAATGTACATCCTGAAGTAATCCAGGTAGAATTGAGGTATGGATTAAAGAGGAGGCTGTGCTATATAAAGCATGACATTACAGGAGGAAAAGCTAGAGAAGACT
Source organism: Tyto alba (assembly GCF_018691265.1). Lineage (NCBI taxonomy): Eukaryota > Metazoa > Chordata > Aves > Strigiformes > Tytonidae > Tyto > Tyto alba. The sequence goes on along the minus strand of NW_024881276.1, from coordinate 56,263,139 downwards.
GATCATACAAGAACAGGCTCTAAGCCCCAGTAACGTGTTTTGTTGAAAGGCCCCAGACTGTGATCTCCCAAGTGACGGTGTCCTGCCAGGAAGGACAAGGCCCAGGAGTAACCAGAGCCGAGCATGTGTTCATTTTGGAGTAGGTTGTGGCTGATGCTCAGAGGCATCTCCTGCTGCCTACCTCATCAGGTAGCCTGGGCCTGTGATCAGGCTGCTGGAGAAGCTGTCCTGCAGCTGGGAGCAGAGAAGCTCGCCATATTCTTACTTAACATGGAAGGGAAGAAGGAACAGAAAGTAGTTGTTGTTTCTCCCAAACTCCATACAGTTTGGGTGTTTTTTTTTCCCATCCATATCCACTCTTTAACCAGTGCTAGCACTTTACTAATGGCTTAAAAGTTAAGTCAGATAGCATCTGAATGGAAGAACATTGCCTTGCTGTTTCCTCCTTAAATACTTGAGTTAAAGCATCAACTCCTACCATCGGCTGCCACCAGCATCCACAGTTTAATCATATGGTTGATACCATCTTTTATCTTCAATCCTCCTATGTAATACCACCCCTCTGGATTCTAGTATAGTTCAGCTTTATGAAGAACAGTTTAAAAGCAAAGTATTTCCTCTGTTACTGGTAAGTTATTAAACGCAACCAACCTACCTTAAAGTGAAACACTGCTGAAATGCATTGTATAGCAAGCGGGGAGTTGATAAGCGTTTGACAATAATAAACTTTTGCCAGGAAGATTATGGCTTGAAGGAAAGGGCTGAATGTTCCCTAATGTAATGCTATTACTCAAGGGATTAGAGTGGGACGTTGAAAATAATTACCATCCTGCTAGATGAAGCGATTTATTTCAAAAATCTTGCTAACTCAAACACTACCCTGAAGTTATAATTTCAATATTTAGTTCATTCTCTAGGTCGAGTGAGGGAGCTGAAGTTACTAGGACAGATAGGAGCTAAAGAGTGGACTGTTTTTAAAAAAATACCTGCATCCTGCTAACAGAAGAAGGAACTGGGAGCTTTTACTGACTGACAGTAACTTTGTCTTTCTGTCCACTGCTTCCTCCCTCTCCCTAAACGGGTATCACCTAAGTGCACATTTGCAGTGCAAGACTTCTCTGGCGTACTGAGGTTGCTAAGATAAACTTGACTGAGGGTGGTGGAAGGCCCCCGTGTTTCCTTTTTTCCCCTGGCTGTCAGCTTATCCAAGTGCCACAGCAGACCGGCTCCTCCTGAACAGCACTTTTCTCCCCACAGTATGCAAGAGCAAGGCCGTTGTGTGAGCAAAGAGGGACACAGTGACCACACACACAATCCTGTTGCTTCACATAGATATATGTATGGGTATAGATATACGGTATATACACACTGATTTTTTTTATATATATAAAATAACACCTTGTTTATAAAGCGACATTTAATTGCCACTGGTTCCCTTCCCACCCCACAAAAACAATAGTATACAAAATATAAAATATTTTAAATATTTATAAACGCCGCAAGAAAAAAAATAGAACTGTACGAAAATATTTTTTTTTTTTTTTCTGAGGTTCCCTCCCTGCCCTCTGGGAAGGGAAAGAGAAGGGGGTACACGTTTGGCCGGCCTAGTGTGCCTTGAGTCCATAGTTGTTAAGTGGGTAGGAGTATGCCCTGCCTAATACTATCCGGTCCCGGAGCAGCTTAAATAAGACGTAGTAATTGCAGAAAAGGATGAGGGCCATGGAGAGGGTATGGTTCCACTTCTCCGAGCGCAGCAGTGAGTAGAGCTGGTAGCAGACCACACTGCCTTCGATGAGAATCAGCAGGTTGAGCAGCCGTAATGGACGGTGAAAAAGAAACTGCAGGGAAACAGTTAAAAAGGACAGCTTTCTGTAATTTGTTGCTGTGGTAAAGCAGGGAGGGCTACATCGTGCTGTGGGGCATGGGCAACAGCTGCTAGCTGCTACTCGGGAAAGGCAGCGTAAGAAAGAAGGCAGGTGGAAGTGTCCTTGTGCTTGGGAAGGGATGGAGAGGCCAAATAACCTCTTGGCCAGCTGACACGCTTCCCCATTTCCCTGGAAGGTGTTAATTAGCACCTTCTTAAGGACATGCCCCTGCCTGGTCAGAGCACTGCATCACCACAAGGGGAAAGCACTGTCAAGGCAGCTGTGGCTTCCATCTCGCCCAGACATCACCCATACCTCAAGGGGAAAGCCCCTCTGCTGCAAAACAGGTGTTTTGTTCAGCAGCGAGGAGCTGTCGCACAGCACCCAACTCTCTTCTGGGCGATCTGCTCTGCTGCTGTTGGGTTTCAGCCTCTGCTCCTCCCTCCCACAACCATTAACGCCTCAAGCAAGGGAAGAGATACTTGCGTAAAAGCGGGCGTGGGACACATCTGAAGGCACTGCTACGTTGTAAGGCCCAACTGCTTTATACAGGCAGCGGCTACGTCGCACCAGAACTCCTTGTGGCCATATTGTGTTTTCTGACCAGCTGTGGGGGAAGCAAGCCAGAGCGTTAGCACCCGCGCTCCCAACTCCCCGGACGTCGGTCCACGTGAAGAGACAGCACCCTGGAAAAATACCCAAGCCTCTGCCGCGAGGAGATGTCCTAGCTCCCGCTGGAAAAGCGCAAAGGTGGGCACAAACCCACCCGCTGGGCTCAGTCTGAGCAATGAGAACAGAGGGCTCCCAGTGCCAGGCCACTCCCTGCCCAAGCTACTTCTCCAGAGGCCAAGAAGAATCTCAGCATTTGTTTCTGGGAAGGAGCCAGCACTGACCAGAGGAGCTCAGGCAGCTCTCTAGAGCAGAAAATTCCGTTTCTAATGAACGGAAAGACCAGCAGAGTTGCACCTGTGACCCCTGGCACTGGGGGCAATGGAGAAGCGTCCTCAGTAGCTAGGCCCTGCCAGTAGTTGCTTATCTACTAGAACGTCTTCTCAGCCCCTCGCTGGGCATGCCAACCCCTCCTCGTCCCCGCACTCACATATGCTGTGGAGCGTTGCTGTAGGACCCGTGTTCTAGTTTCTGCCACTTGCCGAGGTGGGCAGCTGATCTGTGGAGCAGGTCACAGTACTTGGGAGGCAGCAGCTGAGTGGTGAGCATGACAAAGGCATTGATCCACACCATGATGAGGTGCTCACAAGACCAGCGCATGTCGTAGTACTGAGTGCTCTGCAAAGAGACCAGACAAGAACTTGGCACCACTGTCACAAAACAGAGGAAGGAACGACAAAGGACGTACTGCGTGTGCATCCAGCAGACCCACACCACACATTACAGGCATGCGCTTTTGGACCGGTGCTTTCGGAGGGTTACAGCTTAGGAAACACTCAAGACTCCCTTCTCCTTGGCCTGAAGGAGAAAGGGCAGGGGAATGATGCTTCAGCTGGTGCATCTCCTCCTCCAGCAGCAGATAACAAGGGGGTTTGCTTGCCACAGAACTGCCCCAGGAGCACCAATTGCACCAAGACTGCTACACAGATGGTGGAGCCCTGCCCGTTTCGCTACACCAACTGGAGCTCGTTCAAGTTAGAAAAACGACAGATTAAAAAAATACAGCCCCCACACTGACAAGAGGTTCTTGGATGTAGCTTGCCAAGCATCCTAGTCGGCTGTTTTCGAACAGGCTGACCACCAAAGCCTCTGATCCAAGCACTTGAAAGCCAGGATGTTGGATCTGAGACGGGTGACAACAGGTTGCCTTTTCTAGGGAGAACACAGCTATCCATCTGCCTAGGACAAGGGGTGGGAGAAGGGGAGTTAGTAAGTGGGGTGATGGGACTAGAGGTGCATCACATTTATGGCAATACCTATCCGCCAACCAGGAGCAGTACTAGTGCCCTCCGGATGCAGCCATGCTCCGCTATCCGGGCTGCCAAAGGGGAGACAGAGAAAAGGGGAATTAACCAGGAATCTGGCCTGGCAGCAATTCACACAACATTCAGAAGGAGACGGCGGGCAGGGGCACAGAGCGAGCCAGACAAGAGCTACCTTCACAAAACACAGTGGCAGGAATGCCACGTAGTAGGCACTGAAGAGAGAGTTGAAGAGAACTTCCTTGATCCTGCGGTTGAAGTCTGCTTTTAGGCACTCCACCTCATTGCGGATGAGATCTGGGGAGAGGGGGCAGCTGTGGGTGGGGATAGACGTAGGGTTATTGAACTGTTCTCTCAGGGATTCCCACAGAAGCGAGAGGAAATCTTTGGGTTTGACCAGGCTGCTGACAGCTGAAGACCCATCCTCCACCATCTGCTCCTGGACCAAGTAGCCACAGTCTGCAGGCAGGGGCTGTGCTCTGCTGTCCTGGTGGAAACAGCACAGAGGAACGTAGACACCAAACCTGCCAGGAAAGAAAAAAAAAAAAAAAAAAAAAAAATAGGAGGGATGAAATGATGGCCATCCCAACATGAAGCAGAAGGAACCTTCTCAACATGTTGGTCCTTATGAGAGGGACACCATGTAGGAACCCTTGCTCCAGCAGAAGCTAGTGGCCAACTCTTCTCCTCCATGAACTGAGTGCCTTCAGCTTTAGCAACTGCGCAGAGAAGCTGCTTTAAATCCCATTTCTGGAACCAATAACGCCAATGGCTCAGTCTTCAGTCACGGTAAAGGCCCCTCACGCAAACAGCATACCGAGGCAAGATGCTTCATCAGCTCAGCACCACCTCCTTGCATCATCCCCTGGCTACTCCTGCTTCCCCTTTAACCGTAAAATGAGGAGACAGATTCCAGCCACCAGCTCTGCTCGCCACGGTGGCTCATGCCACTCCCCAAGCAGCTATGCTCCCCCCACCCTGAAGGTACAAGGCGGTGTCACTCACGGGTAGCCCAGGAAGAGAAGGTTGAGAACAGAATGGCTGCGGAAGAGGTTGACCAAAGTCCAGCAGAGCACCCAGCCGCAGAGGGTGAGTAGCACCAGGCGCACCATGTAGTGAATCACTGATGTCGCACCCACCTGAGAGGCCTGCAAATGGAGAAGAAACATTCAGCAGCCCCCCTAACACTGCTGCCAGGACATGAGCACAGGGGGTGCCTGTGGAGGAGGAGCAGGGAGGAGGGTGCCAGGAGGCGCTGCATGAGGGACGGACGGCTGCCCTCCTCCTCCCAGAAGCAGGAGCGTGACTCTCTTACAAAGGTGAACGCCTTTGGTTTTATTCACGATTGATAGAACCCAAAAGATTCAAATAAGCACAAGCTGTAGGGCATGACTAAAATGTAAAAAAAAAAAAAAAAAAAAAAAAAAAATTCGGATCTGCAAAGTAGAAAATGTTTTTGCTCAAGTCCCTTATTGCTCTGATGACAGTCCAAGATAGACAGCCTGAAACACATTTTGTCTTGCTCTTTCCTTTAGAAGGATCACGTTTCAGCATTCATTTTCCTAGAGAACTGGAATGTCACAGTTCTCAGCTGAGGGAAGAGAAGATGGTGCACCTTGGCAACCCCAAAACTAGATTTCCACCACTCATCTCTATTGGCTGTACGGGCTACACTCTAGTGAGGAGGCACCACCTTCAGAAGGACAGCAAGAAAGCTTGTTCCAGTCTCCAGAGGGGAGAAGGCAACTGAACCGTGAAAAGATTCTTAGGGTTTAGAGCCAATAGAAGGGATGTGCGAGAACCTGCATGGAAGGTTTCAATGCAGAAACATCAGCCTAGAGGAAGTTTTACAGAGGATGTGAACATAAATGAAAATGGCAGAAATGAGAGATGAAAAGAGAACTTCAGAGATCCTATCCTCTCCATTTACCTATTAAACAAGAGATAGTTGTTTATTTTACTTAATTATTTTTAAACTTATCACTTAGTTGCTTAGTCCGGAGTTGTATTAACAGTTTCCATGGACGGAACTTCAATTTTCCTCAAAATGGCCTTTCTCAAACATATATTTGGCCCGGTTCTGCTCTCAGAAACACAGAAAAGGTCTCAAAATCCAAAGTGACGTGACCAGAGTCTCAGAGTCACTGAGTAACCAGGACTGGAAAAGCAATTCTACCAGCTATTCCTATTTCACCTTAATATATTCAGACATCCTCCTCCTGACTTTTCCCCTCTAGTCTCCTGGTTCGTTCTTCCAGTGTTGCCTAACTTCCCTAATTTGCCTTTCTGCTACCTGACTTGAAATTCTCTCAGCCACTTCTCTGGCGTGAGACAGTGAGGTACAGTATTGTACCTGCAGGGATAAAGAAGCAAGTGGGGACCATTTCATTTCCGTCTAGCTGCAGAGGCAACAGAGCTGCCCAATACTGCAGGGCATGAATGAGCTCAAGGAAAAAAAAACTCCAAGGCAGAAGGGCATCTCCAAAAATCTTAGTCCTTCACACCCAGACTTGTTTTCTGAGGGAAGAAACCCTCCAGCCGTGCAACTTGCAGAACTTTCTCAGGCCACGGATGGTTGTGCTCTGCAATGAGTACTCCGGGCAGGAGAGGGAACAGTGGGAATGTTACCTCAGAGATGAGGGCCCACACCAGCCTCCGCGCCAGCATCACTGTGATGAACGCCGCCAGATGGTAGTCAATGAGGTGAAAATTCTGAAGGAGGAAAGAGAAAAAGTCTTCACCAGGGGAAGGGACACTGAAACCACCCAGCTGGGGTGGGACTAGAAAGCTGGCTGCTGAGAGTGCACTAGGACCTCATGTAAGCGTTCCCCAAAATCTCTCTATTAGGGATGAGGGATTAAACATCAGTAACACAGGAATGTCTGCAGAAGCAAGATCTTCCCTACATGGAGGTTCCTTCCCATGGCGAGATTTCCACTGAAAATGAATCAAACCCTCCCTTCTGGCAGGTATTTGAGGGGGTCAAAGGGACATCTAGGATCAGGATCCTACTGTGGAGAACAGCTTGCGAGTTCTCCTGGGAAAAGTCACTGAGCAACCAGAGCAAGGGCAGTGAAAATGGGAGTCCAGAGTGAGCACACCAGCTCACTTTAGCTCTTGGTCTCAGAAACAGTCTGTAGCGGCCCTGATAATCAAGTTGACCTGAGAAATGTTATCTTCACAGGCCATAGATCTGTATTAGAAGTTTAATGTTGGCTCTGGCTGCAGCAAGTTAGATACAGCTCTTGGACCCCTCACAATTTCTCAGTGAAGCCATCAATTGTGTTCTGGCTAGAACAGTTAGCAGACTCTGAATAATGCTGTTTGGGACTTCAAGGACATTTTGGGTAAAAAAAGAAGGCCTGACTTCTGATGGGAACAAACAAATGACCATTAAATCCTTTCAGGTAGGCAGCCTAAACCAGAATTTTTTCTTAAAAAAAAAAAAAAAGAGAGCTGTGTCCAGCATAGCACAGCTGAACTTGACGCTGGTAACTGGAACACCAGCACCACCTGCTGGTATAGTTACCTAAGGAACCACCTCATGCTTCCCAGCAGCAAGGGCACAACGTAAACTGGAGGACCCCTTCAGAGGCTGGCTTCACTCAGATGAGGTTTCCTGACTCGGGGACAGGTCGCTGCCAGGTTGTGCAGCTTGTTGGGCCAGGAACAAGACTGAAACCGAGGAGACTGGGAGGTTCAAAAAAGCCAAGGATCTGACCCCCCTCCCCAACTCCTCTGCTGCTGATCTGCTGTGAGACCTTAATGAAAACTTGCATTATCGCCCTTTTCTCAGGCTCTGTTGTTTCCACTGTGAAGGGGCACCTGCAGCAGGAGAGAGCAGGCTCCTGGAGTCTCAACTCCATTTCAAACCCTGGGGGCTAGCTAAGCCACGCGAGTACCTTCAAGAAATTTCCACTGAAGAAGTCCTGCTGACACCTCTCTCTCACCTTCCATGTATTTTCTCCCCTATAAAATGGGGATGATATGGCCCTGGCTGATGGGGGTGCGTGTGACCTTCCCTTCACTCCCTTAATGTCAAATGCTTGGTGATTCCTGGACTGAAAAAGCATGAAAAGAAGCCTTGTAATGAAAAAACACGAGTGATGACACTTGCTGGGGAACTCACCAATGAGGTGCAGGAAGCAGGGTGATTGTACGGGTACCACCAGACAGTCTTGTAGATGTTGATGTACTGAATGAAGAGCGCTACCAGCAGGTAGATGAAGAACAGGAATTCAAAGAGAAGGCTCCCATCCAGTGGCAGGTCAGGAATCCGGCAGTGACGTACAGGCTCTGGAGTAATCAGCGCTGTGATTGGAGGTGCGGAGAGGCTGATGGCACTACCATTCCTGAAGCAGACAGATATTACTCACTTGTAAACATTCTACATCATCATCTACCATCTCCCAGGGCAGGAAGTGCTTGAGGTTGTGAATTTGGGACTGGGCATTGCTAGAGGAGAGATGGCTTCAGTCTTGTAATCATACTTCTGCCACAAGACTGGTGGTGAGCTTCATCAGCGCCTTGGCTCAGACAAAACCCTTATCCAGCATTTTCTCTAGACAACAGATTGGCCTGCCAGAGGTGCTGTGGCATGCCCATTTCAGTAAACTTGCAGATGGAGGAACAGAGGTACAGAGTGAGGAAGCAATTCCAAGCAAGGATCACTGAGGACCCTGCCAGATCGAGCGCTTAACGTTGGCTCCTTCCACCCATCACCAAGACATTACAGTAGCACCCAGCCCCCTTCTCTAGTATTGCAGTGCCCATCGTCCTTCTGCTCACAGTTCCTCTCAAAGAGAGGGGTAACTTAAAATGGAACAGAGGAGTTCAGCCACTTCCTAGAGACCGACCGCTCAAGTATTCTCTCACTTCCTTCTTTCCTAGCCTTCAGAGGAGGCTAGGATGACTAAAAGCTCTGGCAGACTGAACCAATGGAGGAAGTTCAGACATAAACTATGCCGTGTCTGACCAAAACCAGGATAAGCGATGCTCCCCCAGAATCTTGGGGCACTGACTCCACAGTCTCAACAGTCACTCATTCCTCAAGTATCTAAGACTCTGCCATCCATCCATCCGTACCAGTCAGAGAAGTTTTCAAAGGCCAAAGCTAAATGGCTTGGATCGCTCTACTCTGTAAGGATGGACCCATACCAAGCAGATCAGGGCCTCAACACGCAGCAAGTAGCTTCTCTAGTCTGTAAACTTCTGTATGGAAGGAAGTAACGCTGGGCCATTTTAGTCTTTACGCCAAATGTGTAGATCTAAATGTCGCCATGTGTTCCTTTTTCAGCCCCCAACTTCCCCAGAAAACGGAGATGAACGTTGCCAGTGGTAAGGATTCGTTTCATCTGCAGCCAGCAGGGCTAAAACAGTGCCTTTCTATCACGTAGGAAGGGGACTCACAGCTGAGCTCTCACATGTCACGCTAACTCCCTGTGGCATCACAGGCAAGCGAGCAAGAGAGACAAGGACTCATCACCTGCTAGGACTCACTGCTCTGGGAAAGACAAACTCAGCACCGTGTGACTTCCACCCCCGGCCGCTGTGACCACGGGGAGCAGTGAAGGGTGGCTGAGACCAATTTCCACAGTCCTCCCCACGGGGCTGATTTTAACGCGTGAAGTCAGGAGAGGGGCCGCAGAGGGAAGCAGGTGCCACAGCAGAGCTGGGAAGAGAAGCTGGAAGAGGTCTGTCATGCAGGGCACGTTCCCTCTTGGGTGGGCCATCTCCTAATGCCACAGCAGAGGCCTCGAGGTTCCCAGCTCCTCCCTTTCACCACGAATCGATGCTCCCGTGCACCATTCAGAGCGGCCCGAGGCTCTCGGTTTTTAGCGCTGTCCTAGCCGCAGGTGTCTCAACAACCCCACCTTCGTCCTCACCTGTTTCTCAAACCGGTACTGTTTCCGCAGCTCCCGCCAACCAGGGTCTGGAGAGAAGGCAAAGCTGAACGGCTTAGCTGCTGCCGGCTGGGTCCCCTCCTTCCACCGGGCATGACCAGGAACCAATCCACTTCCAGTGCCGCCGGCAGGCTGCGCCCCGAGACCCGGACGACGACCCCGAAGCCTCCCCAGGTCTGCAAAGGAGGCAGGTACATGGCTTAAGCTGCAAAACTGCTGGTCACCTCGTTCACACCCCAGCCAAGCGAGCTCATGCAGAAGGAAGCCACTCTCAGGCGCCGAGCCCTGTGCGACACCCATCGCCACCCTAAAACGCCGGCGCCGGATCAGCGCCTGCCGGCGTGCGTAGCACGGACGCCCCCGGCGCGGCCTCTCTGAGAAGTGGCTGCTTAAATCAGGCATCAGCGACAGCCCGTGTTGGCTGGAAACGCCACGCCGAGCATCCCCAGGGCTGGGCACCGACCAAACTGCCTGCCTCGTTCCAAAAGCAACCCTGGGAAGAGCCCTCTCCCTGTGCCGGAGCCACTACAGCTTTGCAGGTCTTTTTATCCATCCCACACAACAGTTGACAAGCTCTGATGCTGGTGGGTAATTGAGACGCCCTCTGCCACAGCTTTGAGCAGACAGACTGGTCTCTGGGAAGTTAACTGCACCGTTCAGCTTCCTTCTGTGCTAAGCAAGCCCGACTGACACGATGGAGGAGGCCCACTTAAGAGCAGTTCCAGTTAGCAGACTAGCGCAGCAAAACACACGTGTACACGTCTACTTCAAAATGCATACAGAGGTAATTGCATATCCCAGTCCTGGGAATAAAAAGCCTGTAAATATTTATTTTAAATGACACGTTTAAATCAATCGGTTCCTTAAAATGAACTAGTACCAGAGAGGCTGGGCAGCTCAGAATATCAGTAACAAAGCCTAGCACAGACTTTATCACTTCCCACAGGATTTTGCTTTTGCTTCATTGGTCTCCCACATGACATTGCAAGGATTTCAGGTAAGTTTCTGACATAAGAGAGCGAGGAGTTGAACTGGAGTGCAAATCTGGAGGTCATTCCAAGCGCACGTGCTGTACAGAGTCAAGACACTGAGCGAGCATCTCGCTACAAGGACCCTGGTGTGTCTGCATGTCTGGAGACTAATCAGCTGCCCTTGTGGCAAAATATCATAGACAGAACCAACCCAGGGTCCAAAAAAGCACCCCCACCTTCTGGGAAACTCTGGGTCTAGCTTAGAAATTTACAGATGGAACCTATCATCTATTTATAATTCAGTTATCACCTCCTTTAAAATGCTGAGAAATCACAGCTGGCAGAAATGCCAGGACGTTTGCTCAATGAGTCACACCCCTGTAACCATGAACACAGTGTGCAGAAGGACTATTCTAAAAAGCTCCCTCATAGAATTGTCCTCCGTATTAAAATTTCTCATCCTTCATTTCTACTCCAATAACCAATTCTCAAAATTTCAACAAAAATCAAGATGTTTCAAAAGACGAATACTTTCCACATACCCACATGAAGGTCATTTGAAAAAAAGAAAAAAAAAAAACAAAAAAACACAGAGATCCTGGAAGGAAACAAACAAACAAAAGAAAAGGGCAAACAAAAAAAAACCCAAAGAATTGTGAAATTGCATGAAAGGAGAGAGCAAACATTGGACAATTTCAGTTTGGAGGAGAAGAGTATGTTCTGGCAGACTTCAAAACTCTCATCATTCTGATGACAACATAACAGAGAATTGAAGCCTTCCTTACCTTTCTAGTCAAGACTCTATCAGAGAACTTTCTCTAGGGTGTTCTGGAGGTTTATTTGGGTATATTTATATTTGAGGAATTAAATATAAACAGAAGAAAATTCTCCTGAATGCACAAGATGAGCAGGGGTGGCAACAGACAATGCATTCATTTAGGGTATCCAGACACTTCATATAAGCAGCGAAGGTGGGGAAAAAAAAAAAAAAACACAACAAAAAAGATAAAAACCTCAAAAAGGAGCAACTTTGAAAGCCTTTTTAAGACAAATTAAACTATTGCAGGGACTGTGGAAGCTAAAACAGTTGGTCTGATTCAACCTACAGGACATTTATGATAACGGATACAATACATTGGTGGTCTAATTAGTGTTATTAACAGTGGAAGGTATTTTGTGCCACATTCAATAATTCATGTAAATAATTTAACAGCTCTCATTAGTATTATCCCATTAGTATGCTTCACATGCTTGCCAACATAGACACTTGGACACCAAGTAATCGCACTTCCACCCTCTGGTTTTGCAAATGAGTAAAATGCAGGTTTCTACCAGTGAAAAAGAATGCCTGTGAAAAGGAGCCCTCCTCAAAGTCACTGTGCCATATTTTAAATGCACTTGAATAAGCCCTTTCACAGTGATCTATGAACATATAGACTGGGTAGTTCCTCAAGCCAAGCTTTAAATAATTTTCCTTCACTGGAGTCTGATCAAATTAGGTTGGGGTCTGTTAAAGCAAAATCTGCCAAAGAACCATTCTTTTTTTGTTTGCTTTTTTGTTTTTGTAAAACTAGCCACACAAAACTGAAGCTCCCCAGATAAAGTTAAACAAAGCAGTGAGATTACACATCAGTTTGACTCTAAGCCTGCTTTTTTTGGCCTTGAACCAATCAACAGCCCTCCTTTTTGAGGGGAGATAGGGGAAAAAGCCTTTATAGTTTTCAATTCATAAACAGCATGATTCTACTGTGAAAAATATGCTAACAAAAAAAAAAAAAAAGTGGCTGTGACCCTTTACTCTGACAGATAAGATTCCTGTGTGCATCCAAGTCATATTAAGTATTAATAAACAGCCTGCAGAGTGAGCTGGGAGTCTACCAGGCTCCCTTCTCTGTTTGCAGAGCCCCACCCCATCAATGATCTTATTTTATGTAGAGTCACAAGCACAAAAAGTGAGCAATGAAGGATAAAAGCTTTTCCTGACAAGACTATTCAGTCCATTAATGTGATTCCACATTGTTCTTCCCAGTTCACCTCTAATTGCCCTCAAAAATAAGTCACATTACAGCCCCTTCAGCCTCAACATCCCCAGAACAGAAACTGCCTAGCTTCCACGATCTCCCCTTTCAGGCAGATGTGGGCATCATAAAAACACACAAGAAGGATCTGGGGACCAGCTACAGAACAGTGGTCCTACCCACACACAGCAAACAGGTATAGGTACAGACATCTCAGGTCCTAAGGAGGGACCACTCTCTTTGGAACAGAGGCAAAACCTTCAGCTGTGACATGGTTATAAGAAGATCCAGGAACATAAGGCATCAGGCCCTCTGATTTCCAATTCACGCTTTTAGGACCACAGAAAGCACTTGGGCATTTTGTTTCTCTGCACCAACACCCTTCCCATCAGCTCTCCAGCTACCCTGATGAGGCAGGATGGAGGCCGGTGAGAACCACAGCTGTGAGCAAGGCTTTACTGATGAAGAGCTAGGCAGATGAACTACCTACCAGTTCAGAGGCGAAGCAGCATGCACAGCCCCGTCCTGCTCCCCAGGGACCATCACTCAGAATCATGTTCCTGCATCAGCAGCTGCCCAAACAGCTCTTACAAGAGGCAAATCAGGAGAGTCAGTGACTCATCAGACTAAAAGTCTGCCTGGTTCCCCATCTCTTTGCTGGAAATGCTACAACGCTCGGCCAGTTATTTTGACAGCGTGAATGTTTTTTAATTGGAGAAAACTCTGAGCCTTCAATCCTCTCGGGAAGCTTGCTGCACCGAGGCGTGAGAACTCTCAGAGCTTGGAAAACATTTAAGAGGCTCTCCTTGGCTCCACAAGGCCTACAACCAGATACTCTCAAGAGCAGAAAGGGAAATGTGGCCACCCTCACTTGCAGCGACGTGGCCTGAGAAGACCACAGGTCTCTCATTGCAATTTTCCATCTTGAACAAAGCAGCCTTCTTCTTCCTGCCGAGCAAGCACAGGACGTCTTGAGGTGAAGCAATGCGTTGCCTCCGTGACCATTAGCAAGGGGAGCTCTGCCTGCCTCCTCCTCCTCCTCCTCAGCAACACAAAAGCAGCCTGGGTTGCTAGCAAGGCTTTCTATTCGGGGTGCCCGTGCTTTATGGCTACAGAGGCACGGGAACACACCTGCGCGCTGTGCGGTGCTCCCTCGCAGGGAAAGGCAGCAGGCCACCCCCACGACACGGCTGCCGGGCACCGACACGCAGCACGGGGAACTACCAGCGCTGACAAAACACCAGTGACATTTCCAGCCCCTCCGGGTGCCAGCGGGAGTGCCCTGAACCACAGCTAGCATCAAGTGCGGGACGAAAAGATAAATTCCGGCTTTTAGGAGCTGGGAACGGTGCAGGGGGAAGTACAAGCCAAGGAGCGTGGAAGCAGCCACGCAGCGCCACGGCGAGCAGCACTGCCCATCTCCAGAGCACTCCTGCATCCAGGTATCTGGCAATTCCTCCCCCAGCTGCAGCCGCCGCCTGTCCCCCTGCTGTCAGGAGCACTGGCTTCTGGGTCGTTTTCCTTCAAAAAGGAACATATATCCTGGAACTGGAGTGACTCAACAAGCTCCGAGGCACGAGCTCCCAGACCACAAAGGCAAGGGGCCATTTAAGACCTGGACAGTTCACCCTGGCCTGTGCGAAAGGCTCTGTCCCCAGGGCTGCCACTGCACGGTGCAGCCAGCACCTGTACAGCTTCCCTTGTCACCTCTGGAGTGATGATAACTGTCCTGGACACTGGCTTATTCATAAAACCTCTGCAAGGCTGAAAAAGGCAGTTATTAGCCCCTGGTGAAACTATTTCTGGAAGGATGGGAGGAGGAAAACGGGTTAGGATTCTCTAACCTTTGGGAATAAATATATAGGGTAACAGTTGTGACACTCAGCTGGCAGACAAACAGCTCTTTCTCCTCTTCTTCCCTCCCACCCCCACGAGCCTCTGAAATTGAAACATGCAATGCAAAAAGGTCTCTTGGTTACTACTCACATCCTCAATTCAAGTCGCTGTGGCTGGTCAAACTAGTCCCAAACTTGCACTTGTCCAGCAATTCCAATGTCTTTGCAAATTCAGTGAATCCACATCATAGTCAAGTTTTCTTTTGAACTACTGTGACTCCTAGTTACTCTGGCTTATTTTTACTTTCTTTTAGTATGAGCTTTTGATTTATTTATTTAAATGAAAACATTCTGACAGCTGGAAAAACCGAACCACAAAGCTGGTAATCGATTCACCCAACATAATGCCAAAAAAAACAAAAAAAAAAAATCGAGGCGAGCGCCTAGGAACAGCGGTAGCTGCACCCGTGCCTCGGTCACAAGGCCACCTTGTCAGCGCCCTCGCAGCTGCCACGCCAAAACCCAAGAAGCTGCAAAACACCTGTGGAAGCCCTAACTTGGTTTGGGAATCGAAAAGCGTTCAGTTGTTGCGAGGGAAGGAAACAACAGACAGGTTATCAGATGGAAAGCTAAATATTTGGCTTGCACAGAGCTCCCCCAGCGCTAAGTCAACACAACCTTTCAACTGGGGCTGGCTCCAAAGGCACACACCCGCCACCTGGCCCAGAAGGCAAAACCGGTTAGGAGGGAGGTCTCCCAAGTCAGCACATTTTCCACATCCTTCTCTCACAATATGGAGCGGCAGATTAAGGAGGAGATCCGGCGTGGAGAGAGACAGGAACCCCCCTGAAGTGAAGCCCAGGGTCGGGCAGGGAGGATGAGAGCCAGGCAGTGAATCACCACCGTCAGGTGATGCGCCAGCAAGACTAATTTTTGCTCAGTGACTAAGAACCAAGAACCTCCTCTGTAATAACAAAACCAACCCAGTACGACCACGTCAGTGGAGGCTTTTCTGATACAGCACAACTATGGCCGAAGAGGCTCTGTCTATCAGGCCTCTCTACACACGTGCCAAAACCAAAGGGTGAAAGTAGCAAGAAAAAGGCAAGATTTCACAAACAGCGTACATACTGTATGACTCATTTCAGGCACCTTCAGTGAGGAAGGCTAGAGCTAAGCAGACAAATAAGTGGGGAAAATAAAAAGCCCTAGCTAAAGGCAAGGTGAAGGCAGCGCTTGCTGACCGTAGCCACCACGGTACTTTCAAATACCCAATGACAAAAATGGGAGCAAGAAAGAAAAGTTTTCCAGGAAAAGCCCCTCCAGGTTAAAGTGCAGTAAGCTCAGTTCAGCACGTTTTGCAGATCTGCTCTTTAAGGATAGAACACAGATTTAAGTTCTTAATACTCTAGACCAAGAAAATAATCCAGGAGGGATTGAGAAAGCAATTTTTTAAAATGGAGATTTACAAACCAAATGCTACACATTCCTTAAAAATTCCCTCAAAAAGACCTTACTTCAGAGGGTGTGAGGAAGAGATTTCCAGAGGTATGCAGGAGATATGGTCGTCCTTCAGACTACAGACGAGTTCAAGTCTTTGTGAATTGGAGGAAAGAAGATACGCACACTAAGCTCTCATAATGAATCTCTGGCAAGTACAAGAACAAAGCCGTGATTCCTGGAGTAATAAAATAATACCTCATAACCATATAATTACCTTGTGCAACTAACTGCTGCAGGAGGTCAAAGCAAACAACTTAGTAAGACTTTAATGAATGACTATAATAATTTTATGAATGAAAACAAGTGAAATTACGTTCCAAAAGAGTGGAAAAAAACCCCAACCAACCACACAACACAAGGTCCTCAGGCTCAGCAGCCACAAGTAGCTGGTAACACACTCCTCACCAAGACAACAGTATGGCACAGTTAGCAAGACATTAACATTTTCTTCTGCTTCTTCTGATGTATATATCAACACTCACAGCCAAACCCTGGATCTGGGACTAAAGAAAGCAGTGGCTTGTTCTTGTGTGAGAACAAGACAGAATTGCAAAGTTGAGCTTTTCCAGCAGCAAACGCAGGCCTGACCAGTTGGGTCACAGTCTATTTTGGTCCTACAGCTCCCATGCTTCAAAATCATGTGGGGAAAGGGACAGCAAGTCCAGCCTCATCCAGAGTGAAAGGCTCAAACTAAAGAGCTGGCGGGAATTACTAAGCAAGACATACAGTTCTCAAAGACAACCTGCACTGTCATCTGAAAGCTCGGGAGGGTTTCGGCTTCAGATCCAAACCAGGATTTGGATATGCAACAGCACAAAAGTTTTAAGCTCCAACTCCACATGCCTGTTACAGATCGAAAGAAAAGTTCACTTTAGAAAGGGACACCGGTTGGGAAGTAAAGCTAAATCACAAGGAAGATGTATTAGCAGACACAACAGTGGCAGAGCTATCAAAGCCGGCCATGAATACAATTTATCAACATGCACTCCTAAGTACACCCTGTACCAAAGCTCTTCAGTAAACACTGAAGATAGGCATGGCACTACTAAAACACTGCCACTGATCATCCTCCATTACACCATGCAATGCACAGTGACTGGGAAAGGAGGGGAATTTTGGATAAGCTGGAAAAGAAAATTTCAGTGGCGGTAGCCAAACTCGCAGCAAAACAGATCACTGCTGGGAGGGAGGAGGGGAGGAGGAAAAAAAAAAAAAAAAAAAGATGCTCTTACCTTAAGAGCCCATCTTATAATTTTCAGCCAAGCAAGCCACAAAAATATGCATTCTCCTCCAAAGCCTGAATACATACACATGGTCTAATGGCCCGAGTACAGGACTGCAAGCCAGGAACTCTTTGCTTTTAATCTCTTCTCTTCAACTGACTTACAGGGAAGTTGTTTTACTGATTTAGACCTCAATTTCTTTATCCCAAACAGGATAAACTGTTCAGCAAGTACTTCTTCTCCCAGGGGTCCCTGTACGTAGTAGTGAATATTTTTTACAGTATTATTTTAGTGCTTTAGACAAGCTTTTTTAAAAACAAACAGAAGCAGCTTTCCTGCTGTTTTTGCTCCTCTGCCAATCCCTATGTTTAATTTAATGGAGATCAGCCATGATGACAAATCATGGGGAGTCACTATTTTTCTATTTTGTCCTCACATAGCTAAAAATAAGGCAGGCATCTGCTGTCTGTAGCCATGAGTTTGAAGGCATGGAATAAAACGCAAGGAAGAAACACTTCCTTGAGTCTTACCCCAAGACATCACAGTGGGATTCATATTGGAAAGTATCAGTTCAACAGTGATTTGCATATCCCTGACATCACAGAAAAGCAAAATTATTGCAGGAAATTCTAAATAAATTGTGATTTGCCTAAATCATAACTTTGCATTAAAATATAGAACACACAGGAGAATGTATCAACTCCCCTCTACTTGCCTCTTAAAAAACAGCTATACAAGTTCCCTGGAAAACAGTAAAAGGTGTTCCATTCAACTTGCATTACTCTGGTAGGCAGCACTCACAACCTTGAGTGAGCATTTTCAGAGCAACTAATGAAGCAGATCAGGAAATTGCAATAGGATACGTTAATCCCTGGTATAATTAATTATATCAAGACTAATTTAGCTGTCTGAATCTGCATACATGCACCCTTGTAAGTATTTCTGGGTCACAGACAGCTACTGATAGTTTTACTTCAAGCCAACCATTTCAAACTCCCCAGCGTACATGGATGCCGCTGCACCATGTTAGCGAGCACAGCTTTTCTGACTAGCTTGCATAATATTCACTTCCCACCAGAAGTCTCGTTTTCCGCTTGCAACACGTTCAGCCCAAAAAGTCAAAAAAAGGTTGGAAATGACTCTCCAATGGCTACACCCCACAAAGAATGACAGGAAATCTTTCAGGCAAGTTTGTGATAACTCACGAACTATTTCCCCAAGTCACACTGCTACTAGAGATTTACCTCAGACTTTAAAAATCCACCTGCTGAAAGCTGTACCACTTACCTAATTGTGGTACAGTGAGAAATAAATGGACTAAAGTTTCCATCAGCACAAGAGACCGGCTGCAGTTAGGTGAACAAAGAGAGTGCTACCTTGGTGGCACCATCCATTACCATGACAGACCAAACTCTGCAGTCTGAGAGCAGATTAAGGAGATGGCAGAGGGAAAGGATCACTGAAAGAAGAGGAAGGTCGATTGCCGTAATATTGTATCCTCCTTACAGTTTCTTGCACATAAGCTAGAGCTGCAATACTGTCATCAAACTCTATCAGTCCTCCAACGGAATGGCAGTGCAAGGAGAACAAAAGTTGGGCCTCACAAAGGAAAAGGCTTATAACAGAATATCATACTGCGCAATTAAGTACAAGAGATCAAGTAATACTAAAGGCTAAAGATCCCAAGCATTTAAGTAGCTTCTGCAAGCCAAATCCAACACTCCTCCTTACCTCTCAGTCCATAAACGTGCTAGGACGTAAAATTTCACAATGGACAAACAAAAGAATGGTTGGAAATTGGTAATATTTTTAAGACTAAACATGCTAATAGTAAGCAAATTCAGACAAATCACTAACTGATTTTCACCAGTGCTAAAAAGCACATACATCTTTGCACTGGCAAAATATCTCTTCTTTAAATCCAGAGTATGAATCCAGCCTCTCCAACTCAAGAGTTCACGTAAAACCAAACCACATGGTTGTAACTGCCAGAAGAAAACTTTTTTTCCAGGATTTCATGATACTGAGGCACAGGAAAAGCACTGCAACTGAGGAGCAGGACAGTCTCAGAATCAGTACTATCTTGATGCTTTGCACCATATCCGTCTTTAGGAGCTGTAACTCTACAGAGTCATCCTCTGGCCCAACTGGCTTCTGAACTGACTGCTCATGGAAATTGGAAGCCACCTTAACAAACATTCCTAGTGTATATGCTCTTGCTGTATTCTCAAGCATCCAAATTTGATACCTGCAGAAGACAAAAAACGTTAGTTTTATGGTACCTAGAGTTGAGTTGCCCAAGTGAATTTGCAATATAGACTTTCAGAAAAAGAGTTGTGCTCAGTGCTGCTCAACTCCAAAAACAGCGGAAAGGCATGTGTTTTTTCCCCCTCAAGTGCTACATACCCAATTCTATTCTCTCTCTAAAATGTCAGACCAAAAAGCAGTGTCTGAAGAAAGCATAGACAAAAAAGTGATTAGGCCTGACTGCTATAATTATACTGCATAACAGTATAATTCTATTGGCGATGTTACGTCAGCAGAAATATTGCTAATATAGACAGGCCAGTCAGATGAGAATAGCTTTATTTCCTTAGCTACTGCAAGATGCCATTAGTGTCCCTGTAAAAAAAAGAGTAATTCAGCAAGGTGCTAACCTGTACATTGCAAGCACTTTTTAAACAAATTTATCTTCTTACAAGCAGAATAGAAACATACTGTACAAAAGTAGGAAGCAAAATGCTTTATCCCCATTTTACAGTCAGAAAGCCTGTAAAAAAAAAAAAAAGTAAAAAAAAAAAAAAAAAGTAGAAGGTCTGCTCTTTCTAAATTATCAATGATTTTGAATGCCCACGTTGAGGCAATAGACACACCTCTATCAGCACGGGTGTGGATACCCAGACCTTCTGAAAATCACGTCTCAAACGCTGCAAGTGACTAGGTCTGCAGAGAGACAGCCAGGAACGAGCTGTACAGGAAGCACACAGACGTTTTACGGTCTTGAGGTTAGGAGTACACCCTACACTGGACACAGTTAACTGCCAGTGATATTACCCGAGCTCCTCTATCATTTCAAAAAAATTAGACCTGGACAGCATTCCCACCCCACGCGCTGGTTTGTACTGCAAAACCTGAGCCAAAGATACTCAAGAATAGAAACGAGGAGTAGCTGTATCTACACCTGAAGAACTTCCAGTCCGATAAAGAACAACAAGGAGCGGATGAAGTTGCAGCACAACTCCCAGAGAGGTGAGCATTGACTGGCTACCACTTTGGCTCCAGTGGGCCCAGGTTTTACCAGCAGAACATCATCCAATTGTGACACCAAGCACCCTGGCAGAAGGAGCTGGTGCTCAGAGGAACGGCTGGAAGGAGAAACAAGCATCAGAAATAAAGCCACTCCAACAGGAATGCCAGGAGGTGAGCAAAGACTGCGGGTTAAAGGGCTGGTGTCCTGCTCTGCTCTTTGTATGCTGTGAAATTGGAGCTAAGCCGTTCCAGTCCCATGCCTATACTGCTGTATCCCTCTCCCAGAAAATCTCTTTTGATCACAGGGAGTTAACAGACCTGAGCTGGTTACAGAAGGGACACCTCATCTCCAAAAACTTTAGAACTCACCGCTCTGTGATACAGACATCTCATTCCTTCTCTTACAGTTGTAACAGATGCCTGTGATACGAGGGGCCTGTTATTCAAAA
Source organism: Tyto alba (assembly GCF_018691265.1). Taxonomy (NCBI): domain Eukaryota; kingdom Metazoa; phylum Chordata; class Aves; order Strigiformes; family Tytonidae; genus Tyto; species Tyto alba. The sequence continues at coordinate 56,242,192 of NW_024881276.1, read as the reverse complement.
TAAAAAAGCATGCACGAGAGTGACCATAAGTGGCAAACAAAGCTGCCTCTGTTTCCGCTACACGTTCACATGTTAAAACGATGCTGCAGTAGTGAAGGAGCTACCTCATGAAATAAAGTAAGTCATTGGCCTAACTGCGATCCGACGCAACAGAGGACGATCGATACACTGTTTTCTTAGGGGCGCAAAAAAGAGCAGTCAGAGGCGCGCGCCCGCATCTTCTCTGGAAACGGTACCTCATGGCAGGTTAGATTCGCCTGGATTTCCAGAGGACTGCCTCAGTTCTCCATCTTCCCGCGGACGGTGCTCTCTCCTACCTCCTTTGTAGGGCTGATTACCCAGGGAGAGCGTTTTAAAAGCCCCAAAACAAACCTACCCACGACCCCCAGCCCAACTTCCCCGCGTTTAATCCCCAGCCCTCCGACGGCCGAGCACCCGCTTCCCAGCGAGGCGCTCGGACCTCTTCCTTTAACCCCGACGCACCAGAAAAACCTCCAAGACGAGCAGCCGGGGGGCCGCGGGCCGGGACTTACCAGCAGGACGACACAAAGCCCGCGGCAGCCTCCCCCACCACACGCACCCACACACGAAGTTTCGGGCGGGCGGGAGGCGGCCCCGCACCCCCCGGGGGCTGCGGCGGCGCGGGGGGGGGGGGGGGGGGGTGTGCGGCCGGGCCGCCCGGCCCCGCACCGCCGGGACAGGCTCCCGCCCGGAACCCGCCGCCCGCTTCGGTCGCTCGGGCTGTCCCGGAGCGGAGCTACACCGAGGGAGCGGCGGGGCCGGTACTCACACATCCAAGAGCGGGCGGGCGGCGCGGCTCGGACATCAGCCGGCAGCGGGGTCCCCTTCCAGCGGCGGCGAGCCCCGACCCCCGCAGCCCCCCCCCCCCGCCCCGGGACGGCCGGCGGGGGGACGAGGAGGCTGCGGCGGCGGGAGCCCCGCGGAGCGCCCCTCCTCCCGCCGGGCGGGCAGACCCACCTCGCCGCTGCCCGCCGGCGCCCGGCGCCCCGCGGCGGGGCAAGGAGCAGGAGCAGGGGCTGAGGCTGAGGCGGGCAGCCGCGACCGCCCCGCGGGGAAGGGAAGAGGAGGCGGGCGGGCGGGCCCGGCTTCGGCCCTACACACCGCCGGCTGCCCGCGCCGCCGCTGCTGCCGCCGCCGCCGCAGCTGCCCGGGAGACGTGGCAGTGAGGGCTGATGCTCTCATCACAGGGCGACAGGCGGCGGCGGCGGCGGCGGCAGCAACAGCCACCGCGGCGGCCGGCGGCCGCGGCCGGCCCAGGGAGGGAAGGGCGCCGCGGGGGCGGGGCGGCCGCGCTGCGCCGCCATCTTGGTGGTGGCAGCACCAGGGCCGCCCGCCCGCCGCCCGCCTCTGTCTGTCTTACCGAGCTCGGTGCCGCCGCCAGCTTGTCCTTCCCGCTGGTTTTTTGTTATTTTTTTTTGTTTGTTTGTTTTCTGTTTTGTTTTGGTTTGGTTTTTTTTTGAACTCGCACATCGCCGGCACGTTGGCGGGAGTCTCCGGGGGAGGTGCTCCGTCTCCATACTCGCTCTTCGCTGCACCGAGAACATTTGGGTTGCCCTAGTAATAATAAATCTAGAAGGCTCCGCGTTTTGCGTCGGTGAGATGCCAGAAAACTCGGAATCGTAATTAACCGCAAATCTCTTCATCCCACGACTGAACACCAGCGGCTGGAAAGTCCTGCCGCCGCTGCCACCCTCAGCTGAGGTGCGATGCCGATGCCTAACCGGAGGAGACCTGGGCCACCCGAATATCTTAGCAGGTACGCACAGGCACTGTAACACCCAGCGAAGAGCGAGCAGTGGGGAAGGGACCTCGGGTAGTATCTGCAACAGCCACCAAGCGGCAGCAGATCTTCAAAGGTTGGCGGGGTGGTTGACACGAAACCAACCCGAAACTTTCTGGAGCAGCGTGCAGCAAGTGACCCCTGTAGGCGCCAGCCCAAAGCTGGGGAGCTGTGCTGGTGAAAAGGTATGCCTTTGGGTGATTAGCTTTTCACAATCACAAGAAGAAAGGTCTCCCGGGGCGCAAGAGGAAATACTGGAGGAAAGAAATATTGCGTGTGAGCAGTGGACAATTCTGTGTCACCACTCAAAAGTCTTACCCCCAGAACCTGCTGTCTCAGGCCAGGCAAGTCTATGGTAAATAGGGTAGAGCTGGCCTGGCCAACCCATTCTGTTCTGATAAAGTCTCATTGGCTTATCAGTGTGGTTAGGCTTGTCTCTGATAGAGAATACGCCCTCCTTATTCCCTGCCAGCAGATCTGGACCACAGCTGCCGTGCTCTGAACAGACCGCAGATGCCTGCCTCACTGCCCTTGCACCTCGGATTTGCTCATCTTTCTCCCTGTAGCCACAGAAATGACCAGTGACAGCCCAGCTGTACCAGCAGGCTGTGGCTGTAGTCCTGTCTGCACCTCTGTAATGCACACCTTGTACTAGGAAATCTGCCAAAACATTCTGTTGTTTCAGATCAGCTGGAAAAAAGCCCAAACTAAAATATGAAATCTTTCAAAAAATAAATTGTTCTTAACCTCAGTTCAGGTGTCTCAAAGGCCTGAGGCCCCTGCTCCAAGAGAAAGCTACTCTTTGTGTAAAATATGCCCAGGAGATCTTAGCTGATGGAGCTGTGCAACAGGGCAGAGTAAGGTAGGAGACAGAGGTCTGTGCTAATCCCACAGGGGGGAAATTCCTTCTCAGCTGCAAGTCTGAACACCAGTTTAAGTCTGGATACATGCAGAAGAATCTTACAGTTTCTGTGCATTTTGACTCAAATAAATAACTTTGCGTTACTTGTAAAAGTTAGGCTGATGACCTGACAGCAACTCTGGCTAGATGTTTTAAGGTTTACACACCCTTCTACCTAGCATACTACTTATAATGGTTATGCATACAGAATTCAATTAAATTGTATGAAGACTTGGGTGCCTCGTCTTTTCCTTTCTTGTTCTCATGTGGAAACAAGCCTGGGACAACTGCAGAGTGACAATTTATTCTCATGTATCCTTGATCATGCTATTTCAGAAATACCTTGCATATATCTGCCAGGGTCCTTGTGGCCAATCCATGACATGTTTTATTTTTATCACCGAGTTCATCAGAAAGATGTGTGAATGAGGACAGCAAGGACCCAAACATATTTGCAAGGCAACTGTAATCCAGCCTGAGCTAAGGAAACTAGGACTGAGGAATAAGGAGCACCTCGGGCAGAATGTGAAAGATGAGACCACCCTTGTTACGTTTTGTGAAATCCCCCCAGTGATTTAACTGATCCTTGCGTGGGACTTGTATCATGTGAAATTTGGGATTACATCTGTGAGAAACCCAGGAAAGTAGAGGCCCATGTTCAGAAAGACTCTTCCTCTCTGATTAAATGTGTAATCGCTACAGGGAATTTGATAAAACACTTGTGCTGAGTCCCTGTACCATCACTTTCACCACTGTCCAGTACACCAGCAAACACTAATGGTATGAAACTTCTTTCACGCTCAGCCAGTAGCACACTTGATTTTGCCCTTTTTTGCCTGCTCCTGTTTTCTTCTAACTCTCATTTCCTTTCTGGTATTTGGGGTTAATGCCCTTTTTATTTACTTCTTGCTTCTGCCATGCTTCATGTCTGTTTTCTGCTGCCCCTTAGAAGACGTAAAATCTTTGTCACTCACTCTCCCTCCTGTTTCAAACTCCCTTTCCAGTCTTACTGATTTAACTCCTTCCTTTTCCATTTTATCAAACATCCCCTCTATCCTTTTGCTGCAGGGCTACTGCCCCACAATCTGTGGGGCATAAAGGGGTGTGACCCTGAACAGTCCTGTAAATTTACCCTGGGATACGGCTGTAATTTAACTCCGAGAGTCAAAGCCTTACCTCAGCAAAGCAAAGACCTAATTTCCGTCTTATGTACACATACTCAGATGAGGTCAGGTACCACTGTCAGTGTGGCTGTAGTGACATGAAATCCAGCACGAACCAATTGCTTGAGTGTCCACTGGTTGCTGGGATGGCTTTTGAAGCCCACTCTATGCTCCTTGCTACTGACACCATGCTGTTATTGGCACCTGCCCATCTGCTTTGCTGACTTGTACGACTGTGCCAGTAAGTCATCACCACCAGGACATATTTCCATGGAAGTTATTTTGTGCTGCAGAACATTTACTTAGCGTGTGCTAGGATTGGGCTCCAGGGTTTAAAGTTGGGTGTGTGCTAGGATTGGGCTCTAAAGTTCAAAATAGAGTGTAGCTGAATAAGACACAGTAAAATTAGGAGCATAGACCTCTGGATTTAACAGTTATATTAACTCTCTTACAGAAAATACTAGTGTTATGGGGATCGTGAGTCACTTTTGTCTAAAAATGTGAGGTGGAACTTCCTGTTGTGACCACACAAACACCGGTTGGATTTTGTGCACAAACCATGGCCTGGGAAGTCAAATCTCCCTTCCAAAGTTTCCTCTGTATCACATCTGCCTGCAAGAAAGGGTCACCGCTGTTCACCTTTCGAGGCCACGTTGCATCAGGCAAACAGCTTTCATCCAAAAGATTTATCAGGTAAAAGGCCTGTGTTTAAACCGTGAGATTGAAGAACAGAAACAAAAAGAAAGGCTGTTTTCACACTTCCTGCAGGGAGGAGCGTCTGATGTGGACTTTGTATCTGTATCCAGAAAATCAGTGCTGCTGTACATCTTCTACAGGTCGTGTTACAGAAGTGTTTTACTTCAGATCACCACTGTCTCTGTGAATAGGAAACTAACCTGCAGGGCTTTAAAATCTACTCTTGCTCAGCAAATAGCACTGCTAACAGACACAGACCCAAATGACCCATGTTCTGATTCTGTTTGCTCGGAAATTCTGATACTTAAATGATGCTGTATTGAGATAGACTACATCCAGGATTGCTTCATTGGTAATTTTTTAGTAGCACTAAGAACCTGGTATGGATTTGCTTTCTGAGGGAAGGAAACCATTTATGCTGTGCTAAGGAAACTGATGAGGTATCAGGTTTTCTGTCCGATATCACCGTCTCTTCCCAGACAGGAAAAAAAGGTGTCTGTTCATCACCTCAACATAGTAACGTTACTCAACATGCCATATACTGTGTGTCCTTCTCCAAACTGGAGATGTAGCATTCCACTGAAATACCTACTACTACGTTTACACATAATTATTTACTGAATGGCATTATTTCCTCAACTAATGATCTTTGGCCTTTTTCAAAGATTTAAAAAATGTAATTTTACACTTTGAAAACCTTGAGTCAGTGGGACATTTGGGGAAAAAATAGGTTGTACTGCATTTGCATGTGGCGTGGGGCCCAGTGATACATGGCTGATATTCTGGGTAGTTTAAGTTCAGTTCTTGTCATATTCTACAAGTGGGAATAAAATCAACAGCTAAAGATCTCACCTAGGACAACCGGAATTTCTGAACTAGGGGAAAAGGTAAGGTTTTGCTTAGTAAAAGATTAAAGATAGGTCACTGAAGGAGACCCCAGACTCAGGACCCTTCTCAATACAGACTCTGTTCCCGTGAGATTCACAAGAGGGTTTTATTTTTTAGAACAGTCATAACATTTAGTCCAGAGGAAAGAAACCTGATTAAAGAAAGTTTGGCAAATGTGACATTTGCCAGATAAGAACGCTTGTGGAAGAAAACACGCACAGGGACTTTTATAAAAGCGTAGCCACAGCAATGCTTGTATCAGTTTAGCATAGTGTTCCATGGGCCGTAACTGGAGATAACTGCTGTTCTCAGCGCATTCTCTCCTACATCCCCCTCGATGCCTCCACTGCAACAGCCCTTCATACCCCCACAACACAGTATCCCACACCTCTGAAACCACACAACACTTGCAGACCCTCTGCGTATCCCGAGTTGCTTCTAGCATTTTCACACCCACCTTTGGCCGCCTTTTCTCTCCCCTTACTGACCCTGCAAGGCCACCACAAGAGCTTCACATCTCACTACTTGCTTACCTGCCTTCGTTAGCCTGTAGGATGAGTGAGAATGTGATTTGCTGGGCGTGTTGGGACTTAAGGCACACGCTGGTTAGGTCTGTGGTTTGCGTGTGGCTGGGCAAGCCGGGTAGTGCCAATACACCCTCGGCTGGGTCAAATGATGACTAATGCTCTCTGCCACTCTCTCAGCAGAGTGTCTTCTTCTGTAGCTACAGCTCTGATTCTTACAGCATTAACAGAAACTTGCTACCTTTGAGACGGGTGCTGCTTTGACAGGTTTGATTACAACTGGCAAGTAGCACCTGGGTTCGACAATTACGTAACATTATAAAACCCGACTAAAACTATCAATAGGTGTGACCGATACCCTTGGAAAAGCAGTCACTCATACAGTTTTTGTATCATGTATCTTTTAATTTCGGATTATCAACATCCTTCACTATTTACAAACTGAAGGAATGTAAGACTATTCTTCATTCTCCCTCCAATCCAATTCCTGGCAGTTTCAGTGGAGGTTATTTTTTTTTCTCACAAAGAAACATTTACAACATTTTGCTTTGTTTAACTTTTTACGCTTTTAAACAGAAGTTTTATCCTCTATGGTTCTTTTAACAGAAGTAATTTCTTACCACAAAAGAAGATGAATTTTGCCTTTGTCTTGAAGGGCTTTTTTAGTGCTTGACAGCAGATTCCTCTTGGGCGCAACTTTTTGAGGTCTGGGCTGAGGATTCCAGGTCCTGACAGGCACATATACAGGCTGATCATAGAGCTGGGCAGACTCAGCAGGGCAGCACCACAGTCACCCCTACTGCTCCCCTTTTGCTTTTCTTGCTGTTGTCAGTGAAATGTCTTTGCTATTTTGACCAAATAATTTTAAATAATTGTTCTTTTTTTTTTTTTTTTTTTGCAAGTAGTGGCACTAAAGCCAAAAAGTTTTGCATGGAGAAACAAGTTACATTATAGCAATATGAACTTTGCTTAATCCATAGGGTGATCTCATTTGTACTGCAGGCAAGAATACCTTTGATTTTGAGGCTTTTTTCAAACATTAAGAACATTTACTAATAGCAGATAAACACTTTCAGCCATCTGCATGTGAGCAGGCACACTTGCAGGGCTTTTGTTTGCACTGTAAGGGTTTGACACAAAAAGCCTTTTTACGATTCAATTTAAGGAAAGGGAACACCTTTCTCTTTCCTGCACAATTAGGTTTTTGAAGCAGGCTTCTTCAGTTGTGATTTCTGAGAACTCCTGCCGTGCCTCACCTAATTTCACTGTAAGTAAGTACTGGATACACTTTGCGAGGAAGCCAAACTCCCAAGTTTTGACAAGTGCCAGCAATGCAAATGCCGCGATGCCCACGGCCCTCAAAACTCCCCTGCAGCTTCAGTAAGCCCAGGCACCTCTGCGGGCCCGCGGCCGGTCAGGCCTGGCGGAGCTCTGGCGCCCGGCCACGAACACCCCGGCCGGGCTGAGCCGCCGGCACCATCCGACCCGTGCTGATAACGTTACGCCTCCCGAGTTTGCTCTGGAATCCCAAAGCAAAGAAGCGGATAAGGCCCGCTGGCCCGCTACTCCCAGCCCCGCCGAGGAGCCGCCGGGGCGGGGGGGCCGGCAACGGCCGCCACAGCGGGGCCGCTCTATTCCTGCGGCCGGGGTCTCTGTGGCGGGAGGCGGCCGCTCTATCCTCGAGCTCTATGGTCGGGGGGCGGGGGGGTGTGGGGGGGGCGGGGAGGGGGGGAGGTCGGCGGCGGCGGCGGCGTCGGGTCCCCCGGCAGCCGTTGGGCGCGCGCGCCGCGCCCCGCCCCCGGCACGCGGCGCTGGGCGGTAAGGGGAGGGGGCGCGCGCGCGGCAGGGCGCCTGCGCGCGGAGGCGGTGGTTAGCCGGGAGCGGGCTGCGTGGTGTCCCTGCGGGCCCCCTCACGCGTGGGCCTCGTAAGTGTGTGTGTGTGTTCGGGGGAGAGGCGCACCGTGGGGAGCTGCCTGGCGTGAGGGCGGGCCGGGCCTCAATCGCGGCGGGCGGGCGGGAGTACGGAAGGGAGCGGGGTGTCGGCACCGGGTTAAATTGTGGGGAAAGGGGTAAAAAGATGAAATATGGGTAGTGGGGATAGCAATTTTCCGGGAGGTGTTTTCAGTTTTAAAGCCTTAGCGAAAGAGAGATGCGAATGAGTGGGTGGGTAGGTGGTGTGTGTTTAATTTTGCCTCGTATTTCGAGCATCTGATACGTGGAGAAAACTTTAGCTAGCCTTCGGCAGCTCATTGCTTCTAGGTGATGTATATGCGATGTATATCCCCCCTGTATATGCCTCATGAACATCAGAGGCAGGACCTGGGGATGTGATCCAGCAAATAAGTCTGCCTGTATATAATTTTATTGTAGCATCGGGTCACTGATCTAATTGGGAACGGTTACATATCTAAAAATTGTATACCAGGTGGAAGTACTTACTGTATTGGGCTCAGAGGTCATAGGTCAGGAGGAGGGATGTAGTGCACTGGTGTTTTCATTTTAACTGAAGCTTTTGAGCGGTTTTGTAGTAAAGTAAATTCAGTAGAAACTGGAGCACAGGCAAGTGATGCTGTTCACAAAAATTTTCTCACTGACAGGGCGTAAACTTTGATCTAAATGTTACTTTGGAATAGCCAAAACAGTGATTAGAGGGCTTGAGAGGGGACTAGCACAGGTTCATGGGAGCCCTCCTTTGGTGAAAATGCCCCAGGTGATGATGGAAATGTATTTGCAGGTCTTGAGGGGAAGCAGAAGTGGGGCTACTAGTGAGAGTATTTAAGAAGGTTTGCTTTGTGAGTCATAATATGTGCAAAGTATACCACTGATACGGTTAGAAACCTTGCAGACTTAAGATTTTTTGCAGCACTATGTAGTAATAGTCAAAAAGGAGATTACATGTATTCAGTTTCTTACTAATACCTGCTTGTCTCAAAGAGTTAATGAGGATCTCTTGTGGATTTAACATTCTTTCCACCCTCTCACTTAACAGCTAAGGAAGTTCCCGAGGGACAGCTGAGTCAATTTAGAAGAGCTCAGTTTTCAACAGAGAAGATTAAAGGAAGGTGAAAGTTTGATGTCACTGAGATGGCTAATATTAAAAAACCCAGAGATATAAGATTTAGCATCTGTTCGCATTCTTTGACTTTAGATGTTTACACTTCTTATCAGTAAGGCTGGTAGTTATGTGAGATGCACTTTCTCTAAAGATTTTTTTTTTTTTTTCTTCTGCAACTCGGTGATGATTCTGTAAGTCTTCTGTTGTTAATTACAACCACTCCGATTAAATTTACAATACTGAAAAGCATGGCTTCAGGGTTTTGTATTATTCTCTGTCACTATTCAACTTGGATAATGTTTCATGAACCTTTCTTTAACACTGTCAAGTATATCATCTTTCATCCAAGATACTGTTACTGTAAATGAGTTTTCTTGATAAACACTTTAAGTATGATCAATCTCATTTTTCATTTATGTAGGTGTTTCCTTGAAATTTTTGTAACAGCTGTATTTTACTTTCACAAATACCTTTCAGTTGGAAGTGAGAAATTTGTTACTTCAACTTTGGAAGGCTTGGGTTTTTCTTTTTCTTTTGTTTGAGTTGCCATGTTCTTCTATTTTAAATAATATGCAGGGGAAAGTAGACGTTGAGGGGTGCTTGATTTCTGTTTTTTATTATATGATCCTGAATCTAAGTTACATGAATGAGTTTAGTGAGTTTGGGTTTTGATAGTTTGAAGGTGATATGCCTGGAGATTCAGAAACCTTGTTAAATGACTACCTGCTTTGATGCAAGAGTTCAGTTAAAAAAATGCTTGTTTAGGCAAATAATGTAGTCCAAAAGACACCCAGCAGGTATGCAACTGGGCTAGCCGTTTTTTGCTTCAGAGGCTGTGTTTTTGGTGCTGTGTGTAACTGGGACTTTGAAAATACCGTAAAACAATGGGAGAGAGCTTCCATCACTTTTTTCTTTTTAGTTTTTAACATATTTATGGATTTTTATAATTATTGTGTCTCCATGCTTATTTTTTTTTTTCTGTTGAAAGTGTTTTGCCATACCTACAAGTAATATGCCTTGCAGCTATGATTGTGTCATCTTGATGTCCTTAAATCTTTTTTTAGCTATATGCAGTGCTGCTGCTGAGAGCAACAGCTGGGTAACATTTATGTGTCAGCGGTGAATAGTGGGATAAAGTTATCATATGTTATAATTAAAGTAATCCTTTTAAACTGATATAATGATGATTCTAAATGTATGCAGTTATAAACAATAGCAACATTTTCAGATCTGATGTTGCCGGGGCTTCTGCAGCACTAACCATGTGTCCCCCTCAGTCTTCAGTCCTGTAATTGACTTCTGAACTCTTGCGGCTAACTTTATTCATCAGTGAGATGGGGAGGAATAATACCTGCACAGAAATGAGAAGTAAAGGGTTGTAAAGGAGCCACTTTCCCCTACTTTGCTTCTGAGTTAAGTATCATCCACCTTCAACCTTCTCCTGTGTTCCTGGAAAGGGCTAGAGCCTGGCTGCTGCTTGGGTGAGGAGGGTTGTAGAGGGAGAGGAGCTCTTTAACCATGAGGGAGTAGGAGAGGAGGAGTCGTCCATGTCACATCTTACCTTTAGTTCTCCAGGCTCCCCAGCAAGATCTGGTGAGATGGGGAAAACAGATTAGTAACTGAGTGTGAAAAAGAGTGATACGCTATCTCCGGCTGCCTGAAATTTTACTGAGCTGCTTGCCCAAAAGGTTTAATAATATCCTGATTCTCAGGGGGGGTATGTTTTTAGAATTACTTCCACAAGCATTTGATGAAAGTTGCTTGTTGCCAGGTTGAACTAGAATTGTTGGAACAGTTTTGAATTCTGTCACGCGCTGTTCTAGGCCATAACACTCCCAAAGGGTGTAAGTTACAGCTCTTAAATTGTATGTTTGAAACTTTTCTCCTGTATAAAAATCCATCTGCAGATTGGTTGAAAATTTGCATAGATATAAATTCTGTTTTAACATGGAAAAGGACCTGTACATTTAATAGCTTAACAAAATCATGCCATCTACATAACATCATAATAGCTGTCTTCGAAGTAGGCAGTGACGATTTGTAATCCTTACTGAGATAAGACTGCAAAAAAAATAAAAGGGGTAAAAATCTGTTCGTGCCTAAGGAGGGTTTGACTGGAATGTCTTTAGTGCAGTTCTCATGCCAATGTACCTCCATGAGAAACAAATAATGTGATTCTACTCTTAGTTATGCATTCATAATGCATGTACAACTTTATTAGTTTTCATTTTTTATTTTTACAAATTTGTTCATAGATACTTGTAAACTGAAAATTATAAATGTGTTAAGTAGCCACAGGTCTATACTCTTACCTTAACTTCTATCCTGTATTGCTTTATCTGTCTGTGGCTGAAACTTTGGTTTAAAAATAAAAACATTGTGAAGTATTTAAAGCTAGAATAAGGATGTGCACTGTTTTAATATAGTGTTTTTCTCAAATGTTATTTTTTGTGCAGGAGAAAGGTGAGTGAGGAATTTGTCCAGAAATGTATTGAGGTTTGTTGTTTTGGGGGGGTTTTGTTTTGTTTTTTTTTTTTTTTTCTTTCTGTAAAATGGTAAGTTCTCTGACATTTGGCATCCATTCTAGCAAGGCAGCAGCTGCCAGAAAAAGATAGGGTATTGCTGAGTTGAATCATGAGCATAGCTTTCCATTATACATGAGATTCCTGTGTTCACAGAAATCTGTTTTACCGTGTGCTTTTTCAGGATATTCCAGTGACCTTGGCAGGAAGATGTTTTTGAATGGTGATGTATTTTATTTATTTTTTTTTTTAAAAAGATACTGTCTGTGGTAAGCAGTGAGGTAGTTACAGGGTGTGCCAGTACTGTTTGCTGTATGCCTTGCTCTGTCTCTTTGCACTCTGGCAGTGCTCTGTCTTTTACAGTGAGGCAAGTGGCTCAGCTGTAGTTGTGCAACAAGAGAGTCCATTCATAAATGTGTTTCTTGGCCTGGAGATGTTAGATTGCATTTCCTAGCATAAAATTGGAGTTCGTTACATCTTAGGAAAGTGCAAACTCTACTGGAGTATTGGAGTAGCACCCTCTCAGTTGGCCTGTGCTTGACATGTTGGGTCATTTGCAGCAAAGGCTCCGTGCTTGCTTAGTAGAGAAAGCACAAGCTTTTCCTTTGGTAATCTCAGAAATCTTAATGTGATGTTTTAGGCACTGAGTATTTGCCAAGAGTTAAGTCTCTGTTTTATAAGTGAAATGTGACTATATGAAAATGTCCGCTGCTTGCTCACCAGATTGCCTGGAAATGTGGAAAGTAGCTGTATGTCCACTATCTAATATTTGAGATAGATGTAAAGCACTTGAACAAGAATAATGCTAAAGCCAGGATTCCTCTAGGGCCCTGTATTAAATGAAAATGTTGACTGAAATTTCTTCTGCCTTGGTGAAATTGTTGCTTCAAGTTTGTCCACCTGAAGATAGATTTGCATAGCTATGGCTATGCCCTGTAGCAGTTAATGTCTAGATGAACAGACAAGAAGTGTCAGTTGGTTAATCTGAGGTGCTAGAAGTGTGTATTTACTATTCTGGACATGAGTGGAGGGCAGTGAACTCCCAGGTAGGTGCTGTGGCTAGAGGTACAGGCTGGAGAGGACTGTAACTTGGGTGTACTAGTAGGCAGAAAATGACACGCATTCTGAGTTAATGAGTAATCATTAATAAGCTGTACATCTCAAGCAGTGTGCTGGGTCTTTTAAAGCAATTTTAAGTCAGTATTTCACTTCAGTTAATGGAATGCCATATCGAGTGTAGGTGACAAGGTGCTGGCAGCAGGGGTGGTTGTGCAAGGGTGGCCTCTGTGGGAAGAGGCCAGGGGCTACAACTGTGCTGAACACAGCCAGCTCTAGCCAGCCCTGAAACTGGGCAAGGCTGAGCCCACCAGCTGAGCTGGTGGTGCCTCGGGGGAAAATGTCTTTAGGAAAGGGTGAAATGCTGCGCAGCAGCTGTGAGAGGAGTAAGAGAGATGGGAAAAAAACAAACAAACAAACAAACAAAAAAAAACCAAAACCCAAAAAAACCACACAGAAGAAAAAGAAGTGAGAAACAGCTCTGTAAACACCAGGGTGGGAGAAGGAGGCGCTCCTGGTGTGGAGCAGGTCCCCTCCACAGGCTGCAGGGTGGGTAGCACGGTGGAGAGGATACCCACCCTGCAGGCCAGGGAGGGCCCCGCAGAACCCCACGCCGCAGCAGGCGGGCATGCCCTGGAGGGAGCTGCAGCCTGCGCAGAGCCTGTGCTGGAGCAGGCTCCTGTCGGGGACTGCAGCCTGTGGACAGGAGCAGGCTTTCTGGCTGGAACTGTGGCCCGCGGCAAGGGCCCGTGCTTGGAGCAGTTTGTGGAGGACGCTACCCTGTGGGAAGAACCCCCACCGAAGAAAGGGAAAAATGTGAGGAGGAAGGAGTGGCAGAGAGGAGCTGTTATGGACTGACCCCCATTCCCCATCCCCCTGCCCTGTTGTGGGGTGGGGAGTAGAGGAGGGAAGAATGAAGGAGTGAAGCTGAACCTGGGAAGAAGAGAGTGGAGGGCAAATGTTTTTGTGTCTCACCATCCTGCTCTATTTTCAATTGACAATAAATGAATTTTCCCCGAGTCGAGTCTATCTTGCCTGTGACAGTAATTGGTAAGTGATCTCCTCATTTTTATCTCAACCCATGACCTTTTTCATCTTATTGTCTCCCCCTGTCCTGTTTGGGAGGGGTGTGGGGAGAAGTGAGAGAGTGTCTGGGTGGGTGTCGGGCAGCCAGAAGACCAGTGACACGTATTCAGAGGACAATGGACTTCACACATACCGGTGCTCAGGGACTGCTGCTTCTGTCCAGTGCATTCCCTGTGGAGCAAGTTGTTCAGCTCTTTGATCATAAACTAAAGCAGGTTGGAACACAGGAATAGCACTCCTCATTTGGGGTAACATTGGGTGGAAGAACAGTGGCATCCCTGTTAGGGATAGGTGAGATACTGAGATGCTCCTATTTTTTCTGTCTTACATGTCAGAGTTAAAGATGTAGGGAGAGTCCTCTTTCAGTGCTTTTCTTCTATGATGTTCATTTTGTATTAAATTGATCTGTTGTATTTGCCTGCCAAGCCTTGTTTACATCTGTTGCAGTTGCTTCTTCCTAAGTGATGTAAGCTAAATATCTAGGTTATTTCCTGGTGTGTTATGTATTCTTTATCTGTAATTCAGGGAGTTGGAGCTGCCAGTCCTTTTGTTCTTTTACACAGTATCAAGCAGTTATCAAGTAATAAATAGCAAAAGAAGAGTGTGGCGCCAGCACATCTGTTTGTATTCTTAACACAGCTGGAATGTTTTTAGCTGGCAGTGGCTGTTACTCTAATCAGGCCCCACAAATGCACCTTGGCCTGTTTCTTTTTAACTATACGTTTCCACTTTAAAATGGTCTGGTTGGGGTCACTTGGTAGAATGTTCCCAGTTATTGCCCTGAAATGTATACTATCATCCTCATAAAATAACCACTCCTGTTCCACTGAAAGCTGAGCTACTGTGTTTTTGCTGGTAGTTGTACCAGTTCTTCTGAGACTGTTCAGTGGGAAGGGTAGACAGGATCACAGAGCGTTGCTAGAAATACTGCTTGCCTCCTAGTCTGGCTAATCCCGTGTTTGCATGAGAGCTGATGTTGGTGCAGAGAAAGTATAGTTTGGGGATGAGAGTGGGGAGGAGGGTGAGACAGTGACAGTTGAGATCCAGGCTGGTCTGACTTTGTGACTGACCAGTGAAAAAACACAGTAATCCTGAAGGGGTTTTTTTCTACACTAAGCGTCTGAAACAAGGCAGTTTTTCCTGAAAACTTGAGCAGTACTACTAATAAATAAGACCTTTGTGGTGTAGAGGAGGCTTACTGGGAAGGCTTTGAAATATCTATCTGCTTGGAATGTACGTATTGCACAAAGAGTTTAAACAGGTTTGAGTTACAGGAAATTAACACTTGTCATGAGTCTGTACCTATCCTTTCTCTCCTCACCTCTAACACAATCCGTCTTACCTGTGTACTCAGGCCTCATCCTTTCTATGGTGTTTTGTCATTATCAGTATGTTGACTGGAAGCATGAGAAAAATCCCACCCCCTACCTGACATAGGTGCGCTCATAAATTCCCCTAATATAGGTGCAACTCCACTGAAGGAAGCGTGTTTGTCAGCTTAATATACAGCAGCTAGGGAGGAGGCTTAGGTAGGTCGGCAGCAAAACTCTTCCTGGCAGCCGTGTGCCAGACAGGAGGTCGGCCAGCACGGCCAACGCTGCGGTGCTGCTGCCCTGGCAGCCTGGGAGAGCCTCCGGACGGCGAAGAGGCGCCTCCCTTGTTTCCATCCTGCTGATTCCGTGAGGTTGCTCAAGGGGTGTTATGGGGCAGAGTGGTAGAAAAAGCACCAGTGAGGGACAACGTTGTAATAAGTTACTTTTTCGTGAAAAGACTGGTCAATAAGCCGGGCTTCTTGAAACACCCTTGCATAAAGTGCACATCTCCATCTGTGGTGGCACTGTCATCGGCGGGTATGTCCGGGCAATAACGGAGAGGAATGCAGCGGGAGCGCCTGGACTTCTCCACTGGTATGGACAAAAGGGTGGGCAGCTTGATCAACGTAAGAAGGGTGGCATCTCTAACATTAAAAAAAAAAAAAATCTCCAAATGGAGCAGATCCCAAAACAGCTCCAACAGAAGTTGGGGTTTGCTTTTAGGAGCAAAGGCTTGAGCTTTTGTTTCTAACCAGATGGTTTGTTAGAGTAGTTGTTGGTAAGCAGTATCGCTTCTGGCACAGTGCTCTGTGAAAATACGCCTGGGTGCCCCCCGTGCTGGGGAGAAGGGCTGCCTGCCATCCTGGGCTGGGACCTGAGCCGAGGGAGGGGCGTGTGGGGCGGGCGGCACTAAGGAGCCTCTTAGGGCTGGGGAAGAGCGGGACGTGTTGGCTCTTCTTTTGGTCATCCGGCAAGTTTTGAGCTGATTCCTTCCTGCAGCGTGTGAGAGGTAACAGAGATCTCTTTATGGTGCGGGGTTTCCTGGATGAAAACCGTCTGCTGCTTGCGTAGCGCTCTTCATACTTCTTGGAGCGACTGCTCTACAGGGAGGAGGGACGTAGCAGCAGAAGTGAGTGGCTTAATGTGCTTGCTTCATTTGGCTTGAAATTCTGAGAAATGGAAAGGGTGTTTGTCTGAGAATTGGGTTTCTTTTGTTTGTTGTTTTGTGGGTTGGGTTGGTTTTTTTTTTTTTTTAATAGCTCATGACTTCACCGTATCTCATTGCAGTTCGTGTTTTTTTTTAATAGGAAGAAGTAATAGGATTATAAAAGAGATATTAAAAACTGCTAGCTTAATGCCCTACTGAAAAAACTGATCTGTTGAAAAGAAGGAAATGCTTGTGAAAGTAGCAGGTTTAGACTTTTGAAAAACTTGAGGACTTGAACTGCCTTGCATAGAAAAGCTGGTACTGTACACTGATTTTTCTACCTTGTCAGTTGTAAGGAATTTAATCAATTCTTGGAGGGTTTAATGAAGATTGCTGTGCTTCATGATACCCAGAGTTAACTCATTGCTGCTTTTGACTTGGCCTGGATAAAATACTAAATAGTCTGCATAGTACAGAGCTGATGAATGCAGTCCCAAGGAACTCTTTCAGGCTTCATTTCCTGTTTGAATTTATGAAGGTTTTTAAAGTTAGGTTGAAGGGAATCATTTTTGCTGCTGAAACTCTTCTGCCGTCTGTGGAATTTGTGCGTGAGCTTGAGGAGGTTGCAGGGGTTTCTGGAAACCTGTCCTTACTGGGCAGGAGTCAAAAAGTTAGTTCGTGTAAATTATTTTTCCATGCATCAGATGAAAGTATATCTCTGGAGCTGTCCTGCAGATGATCCATACAGGGTCAATTGTTTTAAATACAGATGCATGAAAAATTTAGGCAGCATGTTCTCACTGATTGATTATACTGTTACATGTAACTTTTTTTGACAAGTAATCATGTGAATATAAGCTTTAGCATATCATAATGACAATTTTATCTAAAAATGTATCAGGGAAAACAGGTGTTTGAAAAATAATGAGTTTTTATCAACTCCAATTACATATCAAATTTTGTTTAAGGTTACTTTCTTTCACTAATATCTAGATCAGGGCTACAAGTAATCAATCTTCCTGCTGTTATTGTCTTTAGGAATGTTACTTAGAGGAAAAAGAACAGCCTTTAGTCTAGAATTTCTGGGTATCTCTGAGCTTGTAATGCTAGTGGCTTCGATCAGGCTGATAGGCAAATGGGTGGATTGACCCCGCAGCCCTTACATGGGAGAACCAGCTTGTAGGTACATTGCTTACTTGCTCTGTGCTTGCACAGCATGTCAGACTCCAATGCATGTGTATTTCTGTTGGGAAAACCCTGAATGAAAATGGATGGAGTTCTGATCTTCCTAGTTTGCTTTGGAAGAACTCTTGTCTGTGCTGGAACCTTGCTTACTGTTTTGGTCTTCCTGGATAGAGAGGAGCAAGTTAGGGCTTTGTGTTCTTGGAGGAGTCATACAGCACTGCATTTCTGATCGGTTCCTACAGGTAGCCTGTTCCAAACAGTGCTAGGAACCCTGCAGCAAGCAAGTAGGGTTTGGCATATGTTTCAAAAAACGTAACAGGCTACAGAACTTGAGTTGGCAGAGAAGCTGATGAGCACAAGGACAGTTATTGGTACAGATATGATGTTGGGGAGCACAGATCATGATGTGCCTCAATATGATCATGGATATATTTAGAAGTTTATTTGCAGTGTCTGTCTAGATATGAGCATGTTTACATATAGATGGAGATCTTTTTAATTTTTCATTTATTTTGGAATTCTAGCTGACGTTATATTTGGATAACTATGGATTTTTTCTGTTTAATTTTTTTTTCATGGATTTTGAAATGGGTACCGTGGTGTTTTTAACCTTGTGGTCTGAAGTGCTGTGCCCTTCTAGTCAGCTGTAACTTTCTAATCCAGGTTTGGTTATGCTTCACTGAGAATTTATTTTACAAGAAGGATTGAACTTTGTGTTCCTATGAAAGTTTCTTGGTACCTTTGAAGGTGAGATCTAGCTGGAGTCAGGTTGAAGAGCTATGAGAAGAGTTTAGGTGCACCACAGATGTTTTCCCACCCATATTTGAGGATTAGTCACCCTGAATTACAAAGTAAAGAAGAAGGAAGAACCATGTTTCCAGTGTCTTGGAGATTGCTTATAGCAAGGTTTGTTTAGTATCGAGTTTTTGCTTGAACTATTGTTTGCACATGTGTTAATCTCTGACTGGGTGGTACTTTTTCACCCCCCAACCAATATATCAGCCATGATTTAGGGATATCAGAGATGACAAGAACGGCTTCTATAAGCACATAGGTAACAAAAGGACGATGATGGGGAAATGTGGGCCCATTGCTCAGTGAGATGGGGGACTTGGTTACACAGATTATGGAAAAGGCTGTGCTACTGAATGCCTTCTTTTTTACAGTCTTTCCTAGCAAGACTGGGATCCAGAAATCCCAGGTCCTAGAGACCAGGGTGAAAGACTAGAGTAAGGAAGATGTACCCTTGGTGGAAGAGGATTACACAAGAGGCCAGGGAATACTTAAGCAAACTGGACATCCACAGGTCCATGGGCCATGGTGGAATGCACCCATGAGTATTGAGGGAGCTGGCTGATGTCATCGTGAGGCCACTCTTGATAATCTTTGATCGTGGTGACTGGGAGAAGCGCCTGAAGACTGGAGGAAAGCAAAGGTCACTGCTGTCTTCAGGAAGGGCGAGAAGTATGACCAAGGGAACTATAGGCTGGTCAGCTTCACCTTCATACCTTGAAAGGTGGTGGAACAGCTAATCCTAGAAGCCATTTCCAGGCACATAAAGGACAAGAAAATCATCAGGAGTGCTCAGCATGGATTCACCAAATGGGAGTCATGCTTGACCAACTTGATAAACTTCAACAATGAAATGACTGGCCTAGTGGACAAGGGGAATGTAGTAGATAGTGTCTACCTGGACTTCAGGAAGGCCTTTGCTCTGTCCTGTAAGATCCTGATAGACAGACTGTTGATATATGGGCTGGACAAGCAGACAGTGAGGTAGATTGAAAACTGGCTGAAGAGCCAGGCCCAGAAAGTGGTTATCAGTGGCACTGAAGTCTAGTTGGGAGTCCAGTAGCTAGTGGTGTCCCCCGGGGCAATACTGGGTCCGGTCCTGTTTAACTTCATCATTAAATGATCTGGATGATGGGGCAGAGGATGCCATCAGCAAGTTTGCAGACTGTACCGAATTGTGAAGAGTGGCAGATACGAGAGGGTTGTGCTGCCATCCAGAAGGAGGAGCAACCCCATGTACCGTTACATGCTGGGGACCACCCAGCTGGAAGGCAGCTTGGCAGAAAGACCTCGGGGTGGTGGCACCAAGTTGAATGTGAGCCAGCAATGTGCCCTTGCGGCAAATAAAGCCCGTGATATCCTGGGCTACGTTAGGTAAAGTATTGCCAGCAGGTTGAGGGACATAATCCTTCCCTTCTACTTGGCACTGGTGAGGCCACACCTGGAGTCCTATGTCCATTTCTGGGCTCCCCAGTACAAGAGAGATGGGCGTACTGCAGAGCACAACGAAAGGCCATGAAGATGACGAAGGGACTGGAGCACCTCTCCTGTGAGGAGAGGCTGAGAGGGCTGGGACTGTCCAGCCTGGAGAAGAGAACACTCAGGGAGGAACTTCCCAAGGTGTATAAATACCTGAAGGGAAGGTGCAAAGAGGACAGAGCCAGGCTCTTTTCAGTGGTGCCCAGTGACAGGACCAGAAGCAATGGGCACAACTGAAACACGGGAGATTCCCTCTGAACATCAGGAAACACTTACTGTGGGGATCTCTGAGCCGTGGCACAGCTTGCCCTGGGAAACTGTGGAGTCTTCATCTTTGGAGATCCCAAAAGCCATCTGGACATGATCATAGGCAACTGGCTCTGAGTGGCTCTGCTCCAGCAAGGGTGTTGGACCAGGTGACCTCCAGAGGTCCCTTCTAACCTCAACAATTCTGTGATTGTGATTTGCATATTGTCAACTTGTACTTAATTGGTAAGGGTTTAATTTTATCTAACTGAAAGTTATGAAGTGCAAAGCATCGGCTCCATTATTTCATGTGAATTGCAGAATGACTGTTGAGCTTTATTAAGGCTGAAGTAGATTCTGCATGACTGTTCTAGTCAGTATTTTATTAAGGCTATTCCATTAATAATGATTTTATGGTTGTGTTACAACTCTGGCTTTTATACTACTTATCCAAGTGTGGCTTTTTAACAGCAGGCCCAGGGCCTAACATTTTTTTTTTCTTTAACAGGGCCCAAACTCTAGTGTTCTTGACTCTGAGTCAGCTGCCTAATTTAGCCACCCAGGTATTTTAAGCTTGCTGGTGAAAGATCACTTTTTCAAATGAAGAGTACTTTGAGTGACCTGGTAAAGCAACACCCTCCAGAGGGGCAATGATCAAGTTTTGATTCTCTGATTGGCAAGTTTGTATCGAGGTTTAACCTCATGCTTTTCTTTTATTTCCAGTTACTGTCCTCTTAAATGCCAGCTCTTCACTGTGTTTCTCGGTCACCTTCATAAGGGTGCAGTTCTTCATTGTTTGTTAGTAGAATCAGATATGACTTTCTATACACACACCGTTCTTGTCTTGGGGGGGAACCCCACCAACTAATACCTTTTAACCAATGAAGTAATAATGAAAGGTAAATTGGTGGGTAAACTGATCTGTATTTTTCCATTTAAAATACCCCAAATATCTCCGTGCTTTCCACATTGTGAAATATATACTGTATTCTCCATAGAAAACATGAAAATACCAAAGCGCAAGTTGATGAAAGATGAATTATGCCCTTCTGCATGTGTGTTGTGATGAGCTGAAAATGACTAATTGTTGGGATCATGCATGCATATTTATGCCGTTCTGTTGAAGTGCTCAAGTATATTTTAAGCAATAGCAATGTTCTGTCACTGCCATAGAACTTAGTGGAGATGTGGTTTTAGTTATCGTGGGAAATAATTCACACTGACAGTAGTGTGGTCTGAGTATTTGTCAGAGGCAAGTACTGTGAACTTTTAGTAATATCTGCTTATAAAGGAATCTCACAAAGCTGTTAAATTGATATGTGTGAGATTTCACCTAACTGAATAGGAGGGGAAGAGGATAGAAATAAGGCTGGTGCAATAAGTTCAAATTTAAGTTCATAATTTAATATCCTTGTACCTTAGCAATGTTATACTTCTGTGCTCTTCCTGATATTTAAAAAAAAAAGTATTTCAGAAGCTTGTTCGTCTGACTGTCAGTTGCTTTCTGTTGTTTCATTATGTCTTTTTCCATGGATAGTTAACTTATAATTTTTCATTTTATTTGTGGAAAAAAATATTTTCTTATGCGGGACAGCCCATTTGCACTAGTCTGTGCAACTGTCTTAACTTTTTTTTTACGTATACAGTCCACTTCAGATAAAACGGGAGGCTATGATTTTAATATACTGTTTTTTTAGCAAACACCTGTTGATAGTCATTCCCTGCACATTAAATTCAGTATCTTAACTTTATGTTGTCCTTTTCAGCCCAGGTTAATCTGGAGCACATTTGGATTGGCGGGTGGTGAAGGAAATTCCTTCTTCATGCATGCACTTTGTGCAGCGATACTCTTGGTTTATTTTGGAGAGATTACCCCCCCCTTGGGGAAAGTGCTTCACCTGCTGAACGCTGCACAGTAATTGGGAGGTTATGAAAGGCAGCGATTTAGATTATTCCATAGAAGCTTGCAAGTAGAGTTTAGATGAGCAAGTTACAAGGTCCTTGGTTTAATAATTACAGGCTAACATTACCCGTGGGGGTCCACAGTGTTTACTGTTCTCAGGTGGTTCATACAACTTCTCACTGATTTCCCGTATGCAACTATCGCAGAGTATAAACTGGCAGGGGGTGGTGGACTTTTTCTCTTTTATTTGAATCCCTATTGTTTCAGTGATGATATATGGTGGGGTAATAGGGTGAAGCATTTTGGTCCCTTATTTCCTCAGTTGCTGCAGCTGTGAGTCGGCGGCCTAAGCAACTGAGCTGAAATTTGAACAAAGCTGTGGTTCAGAATCACTTTTGTCCTACAAAAGTCTTCCCCTGGTATGACAGTTAATGACAGCTAACTAGGAAGTAATGCTGGGCTGAAAGGCATGCGCTGATGTTTCATCTAGGGATAATAAAAAAAAAAATTTTTCCTGTTTACTGTTCATTAGTCGAGCTAAAAACTGGAACTATTTAACTCAAATTGTATCAGTATATTTCTGCTGTCACTTCTTAGGGCACCTAAGGCTGCTAATTTATATTTTTATGGCATGTCTGCTAGCAAGACTCAGAAAAATGTAAGTAGTAAAATTAATTACTGAAACAATACATTCATTGAAAATCCCAGCATTTTTGTCTTCCATTCATGTAGTTTTCCCATTTAATTTCCTTCTACTTACTCTTATTTTCCTGTTTAGTTAGGGGGTGTCCTGGTTTTGGCTGGGATAGAGCTTTTCTTCCACACCTGTTCTGGAGACTGAATTGAGACTCGAGAAACATGGGGAGATTTTTAACTGGGTTTAATCCATTTTCTGCTGAGTCCACTTCAAACTTATTGATTAATTTTTCTGAACTGTGAAACAGGAATTACTCTCATCTATTTTCCTGGGCAAACTGGAGTGTCCTGTTTGCTGGAAAGCAAATCCCACTGTCCCTGTGCTTGTTCTCTCTCTCCTTAATTGACACTTTCCTCTTCCCTCTTTTCCCGTTGCTTTTTCATATCTTAGTCCCCTCGCCCCCACCTGCCCGCATTCCCAGCAGTGTTTTGTATATTGTTTCAGTACTTCAGCTATAGCCTACAGCTGTTGTGAGGAAAAGCAGAATAAAGACTATTGGATTAAATAGGATTGGTTATTGACAGCAACTGCAGGAGTACTTTTCAGGACAAAAAAGTGGTAAAAAACCAAACTAGTATTTGGGGCTTATGGAGATTCTGATCTTTCAGGACCATAGAGTTAACAACTGTAGTCAGTCTTCGTATGGAAAACAGTGGTGTAAGGCGTCCATGTCAACCTTTGATTTTAAAATATGTAGGACTACCACACTTTTAAAAAAGATGATTAAGCTTTGGTAGAACAGACCTGTCAGATCTCTCCCTTGAGGGTTAGAAGCTGGAGAATCCCATTCCATCGCGGCCATCTCCCTCATCTCTCTGGATTAATGAGTTCTGTTCTGAATACCACCAAGGCTGTGTTAGGACAGTTGTTCACAAAACCCAGAACCAGTCGGAAAGTTACCAGGTCAAAATAAGGTTTGGGGGTCCTTTTGAGGGGAAAAGTAAGGGGGATGAATCCTTGCTGTTCTTAGATTGATCTCCAAGCTTTGGGATATCTACTATTAATCACGTTTAATATCTCCATCTGGTTGCGTTCCAGTCCAGATTTGTTTGTAATACTCAAGAGAAAGTTGTTGAGCACTGCAGAAAGACTTCAGAATTGATTTTTACAGTGGTGGTGGTAGCCCCTCCAGCCCTCAGTCAGCGGGTGCCGTACCCTGTGCTGTAAGTAACAAAGGTGGTGTGGCAGGTACCGGGAGGAGGATCAGGCTGCCGGGTGAGCTGGTGCAGACAGGATCACGCGCATGCTGCTCAGGGTTAGCATTGTCTGGCTTCTGTAGCAGACTCAGAAAGCGTGCCCCAAAATACTTGGTGTGGTCTGCTTCTCGGCTGTGGGTGGTAGTTCTGAGACATTCCTATTTCCTATGTGTATTTTTAATATGAGACTGTACTGGGCCTGCTGGAGGGGTGGTGGTACGTGGCATGATGTTGAGGCTGAATGTTGCTTGTCACAGGGTTGTGGTGAAAGGAGTGGTGTTTGCAGAAACGTGGCTTGTTGGGGTTGCTGTCAGCAGTGAGGGCAGTGTGCTCTTCCAGGGGTATGTGAGACCTCTGCCATCTAGTTCTGTAGTAAGAATTCACTGAACAGCTCTAGTTCGGTCTTCTGTTGTCAGTGTTGGCTGTATAGGAGAAAGAAGTGATGGAGATACGGTTTTACTCCAGTTTGTAAGTAAATACATCAAGGAGGTGTGCTGAGTGTGAAGATTTTTATAACTGAGGGGTGAGATTTGTTTGCATTTGGATCTGAAGTTTCTATTCTGTTGGATAGTGCAGTAGCTGGATACTGTTTTACTCCTCTTAGCATTATAAAATTAATTACCTGCAGAAACAAGTAGTTGAGCTTATTGTATCTGTGAAGTATGTAACTGACTGCACCTCAAAGCTGCTTTCCAGTTTTTTGTTACAAGCTGACGGTATGGAAATAGTGTGTGCTCTCATCATGCAGCTTAGATTTGCTGATTCTTTTGATGATTTTTTTTTTTTTCTTTCAGATGTATGTAGCTGTCCTGAACTGTGTAGATTTCCTTATTTTCTAGGTCAGTTGGATGTTAGGTGTTGCTCTGTGGCTGGTGCTTTCTTTCCTGTTCTGGTGACAGAGCTACTGGGCATCAACAGAAGAAAAAATAGTTCTGTTCATTCTCAGGTTTCATTTGGAGAGTAGTAGAGGCCCATGCTGTCAATACCTTACAGGCTATTCTCATGATTTTCCATGTGGAAAATCAGGGGAAGGGATGTAAATGAGACCACTAAGCTAATCTTTCTGTGTCTTTTAAAACAATGAGGCAGACACCCATGCGGTCTCCAGTGTAATTTAACTAAGAACAGAAAGAATTAATTGGAAAATGTGGTCTCAAGGGCCAGTAGACAAGGAGGGGAGGACTAAAAGGAACTCAAGCTTCCCTTGTTTGTTTCAATTACTCTGTCCTCGTGTTCCTGAAGACCAGATGGGGACTGCCCCCCACCCCAGCAAAACCCCTCAAAAACCTGTGGTTATTTGTATGACTACATGCCTTTTTTTTATTATTTCTTGAGAACCCCTCCCTCTCCTCTTTTTTTTTTTTTCCCACATTTTTTTTTTTATTATTTTTTCCCCTCCTTTCCTTGTAAGTAATATTCTCTTCTCCAGTGTAGCCTCTTCTTTTTTGTGCTCTTCTCTGCGGTTGAAGTGGATGTGGAGACGTGTAGGCGGTAAGGTCACTGAAAACTTCCTTCTCATCCTTCGAGCAGCTCTGTGTGTTGCCCGCGGATGGAGAGAGCAGGTTAGCTGCTCTGTGTAGTGCCTGCCGGGAGGGACAGCAGCTGGTCATTTCCAGCAAACCCCGAGAAGCTCAGACACTACATTGAGTAATTCATCTTGTCAGTCCTAGGTCTGGCTCCCACATACACCTCTATAAATCAGCAAACTTTTCCAGAAAACACCTGGGCTAAACAAGTGGAAATGTAGAGTTTACTGTATTCCTTCTACTTGTAATATGTCTCCAGGGTCTCATGTATATTTTGAAAGGCGGTATAAAATAACCTCCCATACTGTTGTGTTCCTTCTCTTTGATCCAGCCTGTTTCATGTGCATTGTCTTTAATCACTGCCTTTGTTTCACTTAGCCTCAGTCCTTGTTCTTCTCACAGGTGGCAGTTTTCCATATCAAAGCTCTCTTATTAAAATTTCATCATCTCTCTGCTGTGAGATGATAGTAACTGACAAAAGTATTAGCGTGGTAACTTGATAGTGTGGTAGAAGTGAAAGGCTGTATGAAAATGGAGCTCTTGAAAGAGAGCAGGAAACAAAACAAAAGATTGGATCCTCACAGACCTACCACTGCAAGACCTGAACCGTTCCCTTGAAAAGCAGGAAGATTTGCCTCCCGTGGCAGCATGTGAGAGGGGAATACTGGGCAAAGACCCACAGGGTAGTACTGGCAGGCAGCAGACACGGAGGAATGCTTTCTGATGTCAGTCAACCATTGTGGGGTTCACACTGTGTTGTGTAGAGCAACGTAGCATCAATAGTACTCTCTTTCAGAAGAAAACAGTTTAATTCTGCAGAGACTCATGTAGTGTTCATTTTGGTGGGGGGACCTAACTTTACTCATAGCACAGTCTGTTGCTTTACAGCTGTTGTTATTTTTGACAGGAACAGAAGTAGTAAAGCCTGTGTATTGCCAGGCACTGTACACAGACATAACATGAGGCAGTGGTTGCACTTTCTGCGCTGGAGGAAAAAGAAAAAGCCTGGGATTAGAGAACAAAGCAGGAAAGTGACTTGCCTAAAATTATGCAGCTGATTTGTGGCTGATCTAGGAGCAAAGCTTAGAGTCTTAGTTTCTGACGAGTAGTCCTTTCCTGTTTTCTCATAAGCTGTTTTCATGAAGTCTGTGAAGGTACAGTGGAGAATGGTAGAAACTAACTCCTTCCTTTTTTTTTTTCCTCTTTTGTCCAGGTTAAGTCATGTTTTCTGACATTTGAACAGCAAACAGCATCATGGCTCCGTGAATTGCAAAACCACAGGAAGTGTGGCAGCCCTCCCTACCTCCAGCTTTCCTTCCTTACTGTGACATCCTTCTCAGGACCCTTGGTTTCATCCCTGCTGGCTGTGCAGTGGCCAGCCTCGGCATCAGCAGAGGAAGCAGGTTGCGGATCAGGGAGAGCCATGGCCGTGAGCTTGTATGTCTTTCACCTCTTCTATAAGTTCAAAGTGTTGGTGCTTGTCACTCTCAGTTTGATGGTGCTGTGGGCCACATTCAGTTACTTTGTGGACTCCAGACAGGAAATTTCTAAAGCTAAGAGCATGGTAGAGCATTTCAGAAAGGTAACTAGCGTGGAAGATGGTCAAAAGGAAGAGAAGATGGAATCAATTGCAAATGTTCCCACAGTGAAGTCGTTTCAGGATCACTGCCCAGCTCTGTCTCCATACCTGCGTAAGTGGTGGTGCTTTCCTTTTTAAGAAGTTATGTCTGCTTTGGTACTGCTGACTGGGTTTTCTTCTTAGCTGTTTCAGTTAGACACTTTTCCTGTGAAACAGATACAACACAACCAGTTGCAATAAGCACTTCTGGGTGAAGAAGTGACTTGTGGCACAGCGTGCCTGTGCTGGGTCTGGCTGGGATAGCAACCTGTGTGGTACTGTGCTTTGCGTTTGTGGCTACAGCAGCTTTGGTGAGTTGGCTGCTGCTGGACAGTGTTCGCACACTGTTGAGGCTTTGTGTTTCTCTCCTGATCCCCTGAACTCTGGTAGGCTGGGAGTGGGCAAGAGGTTGGGAGTGGACACAGCTGGGACAGCTGACCCCACCTGACCGAAGGGATATTCCATACCCATCAGCAATAAAAGCTCAGGGAAAGGAGGAGTGGGGGGAGTTCATGGTTGCAGTGCTTGTCCTCCCACCAGCTGCTGTATGTGCTGAAGCCCTGCTTCCCAGGACATGGCTGGGCATCTGCCTGCCAATGGGAAGTAATGAGTGAATTATTTTTTTTGCCTTGCTTGCACCTGTAGCTTTTTTTTTTTTTTTAAATTAAACTATCTTAACCAGAAGTCTTTTCACCTTTCTTCAATGTTTTGCCTTTTTGTTATTAGATGTACTTTTTGTCTCTCTATCTTGACAATTGAAGAACTTCACAGCTGCATTAGGGTTATCACTGCTTATGCTGAATGTTCAAATATGTGACTGGCCATTTTTAGTCCACTTTTTTTTTGGTCTTGGTATTGCTAACAGCACCAGGCTTCTTTGCAGGATCATGTCATTTGTCTTCTTCCTCTTCCTTTTTGTGAACGTGGTTAGGGATTTGTCTGGGAAACTGGATTCTTGCCTGATGTTGTCAAAAAAAGCTGCTGTCTAGCTGTGCACCCCTCAAGATGTATTCGTTTAAGTAAACACACAGTGGCTGTAGCTGTCACAGATGACAGCTTTTTCATGGGTTTGCTGAGTCCGGAGGGGCTGAAATGATAGATCAGTGTAAGAGAAGTGATGAAAATTTCATTTGGCTACAGAGAACCTTGGTATGTTTTAGTTTACAAATTTATAACCTTAAGGCTCTCTGATGCTTTTGTTCTTATGACTTCTCATGGCCACAGTCTTGTGTCGCTTTCCACTTCTCTCCCCTCTGCTTTGCTGTGGTGCCTGTTTCTGGCCAATCTTTCTGCAGTAGGGTGGAACTTCTCTTGATTTTTTTTTTTTTTTTTAATCATCACTACTCTATAATCAGTTTAAGCAACTAAACACTTGATACCCTCTCTTTTCACTGCCTGCATAATATCCTTGTAGCACTACTTTTCTCTTGGAAAGTCAGGGAAAACAGCTGAGGCTTGAACCTGGTTTTCTTATGCTGGTTACAGAGTGCCTCATTAAGTGACTGAACTAGACACAACCAGAGCAAACTCAGGAAAGCTGCTTGTGCTTCTCCTACAGGAGGTGCCAGCAAACTCACCTTCAAAGCATCTCTCACGCTAGACGAGGTGCAAAAGGAGAACCCTCAGGTAGCCAAAGGGCGGTATCACCCTACGGAGTGCTCAGCGCTGCAGCACGTGGCCATCCTCATCCCACATCGCAATCGAGAGAAGCATCTGCTGTACCTCCTGGAGCACCTCCACCCCTTCCTACAAAGGCAGCAGCTAGACTACGGCATCTACGTTATTCACCAGGTGAGGTACCTGTGCAGAGATGTGTTTGGGGGGGGGGGGGGATGGTGTCAGTGCTCTGTAGTCTGAGGACAGGCGTGCTGCTGCCTCTGCTGTCTCACATTAGTCCCCCAAGCCTGCTTCGAACGCTTCCACTCGTTGAGGGTGCGTGCAGCCATTGCTGGTGGCACCACAGGATCTCAGCTGCCGTTAGCAAAGCTGCGAGGGATTAACCAACTGGTTAATACCATTTCCCAGTTTAAGTAACCTACTATTTCTGAGTTAGTGTTCAAGGTGTAAGCATCTTTTGCATTCCTAAGGCAACTCACTTCTCTTGCAGTGTGCACACACGTAACCAGGCTGACACGTTTTCTGTCTTTTGAGTTGTTTGGATTGAAGGCCTCAGTTTGTATCTAGCTCATCTCTCCCATCTGCCTGCTGGCTGTCGTGCTTAGTAAGCTGTGTGTATCATGTGGTTGTACATACTTCTGCTGTCTCAAACTAAACATAACAGTTACTAGTTGTAGGTACTTTACTTGCCAAGCAAGGGCCATGGGAAGAAGTCGTGGAAGAGCACTTGGCTCCTGAAAGTTTTATTAATTTTATTATTTGCATTTTTTTCTAGCTCTGAGAGCAGAGCAGCTAAAATTTGATCATACGTCCGTGTGTCATCTTGGCTTTCATCTAAGGTGCTTATGTTCTAGTCGTGTGAGCTAAAAGCAGTATAGATTTCTCTTTTGCAATATGTTGTCTTTTTCTTGATCTTTTACTGTG
Source organism: Tyto alba (assembly GCF_018691265.1). Classification (NCBI taxonomy): domain Eukaryota; kingdom Metazoa; phylum Chordata; class Aves; order Strigiformes; family Tytonidae; genus Tyto; species Tyto alba. The sequence continues at coordinate 56,212,857 of NW_024881276.1, read as the reverse complement.
TTTGCTTTCTTTTACTATCATTTACTTACATGTTCTGCTTTGGCTCTAAACAGATTTTTTTCAGAGTAGGAGAAAAAGGGGATAAATATAGTTTCTTTTCCCTTCTGTTTAAAGAGACTAAAGTCAATTAACCAGTACGAGGCAGTGCATTCTAGGTGAAAGCTTACTCTTTTGCTCAGTGGCACAGCAGAACAGCAGCAAGAGTCATGGCAAGATATATACTTTCATTTGGAACAGACTGTTCTTTCATTGTTTAGAGTCATTGTGTGGCCCAGAGAGTAGAAAAACAGGCTTTTTTTCTTCATTAGTATGTACTGTAACCATACATATAATGGCTCACTCCAGCTAGCAAGCAATGGGTAGCAATAAATCATTGGGAGAATGGGCTTATGTTCTTTATTTAAATATGTGAGGTGGAGAACAGCTGTTGTCATGTTAGCAAAAAGTAATACAGAAGTATGAAAGTGCTGCTCACATCAAACAAAGTCAAGTCTGGACTTGTTCTATCAGAGTTTTACATGGAAGATTGGAAGCTTTTGCTTAGCCTTTCCATGTAGATAGGTATGCCCAAAGGCTGGCAAGTGGGTCTAACAAAACTCTTTTACGACGAATCCATTTTCACTCTCCATTTTTGATGTCATTAGTTGTTTTAAGTATCTTTTGAGGAAGGGAATAGGTAAAACCAGGGTTTAACTATTAAAATACACAGAGTTTACTTTGGAGGAAGATTAAGAAATGGGCCTTTTATATTTTTCTCTGTAAGCCATTGAAGGGCATATGCCAGATCTCTTCATGGCCTACTTGTAGCATCTTGAAAATCACATTTCTCTGCACAAATATGTGCATACATGAATGCAATGCTGAAAAAAAAATTAGTTTATAATCCCTAAAGGGTGAATAACTTCTTTCTCAACCTAAGTTAGTAGTGTGGTCAGTGTTCATCAAAGGAGGACAAGTCTCTCAGCAAGAAAAAATGGGAATAAACCTTGCTATTTGTTCAGCATGTTGGTCTCACATTGAAAATTACCCTTCCTGGAAAGCAATTTTAGCTTTTGTTCAGCTACCATCGTGCAGGAAGTGGGCTGTGGTGCCTGACTGCTGATGGGGGAGACGGAACTGCAGCAGACTGTAGATGCTGCTGCTGAACAGGCTGGGTTTGACACTCAATACAGGTTCTCCCCATGTTTTTTAGCAGTCATCTGAATTGTTCTGTTCACGGAATAACACTTATCTTCATCACTGGGAGAAGATTATCTGATGGATGTCTTCATATACAGGACACTTAGCCACACCAAAAAAAAAAAAAAAAAAAAATCAGAAATTTTACATCATAGATTTTGGGTGAATTATATCTAAATTTTTGTTGATAAATTCATTCCCTGACTGAGAATGGAAGCAACTGTTTATCCATTTTGTAATTTCTGAGTGGGCACTGAGCTGTAGTTCCATAACTGCAGGTATGAAGGCATAAATCCCGTAAATCGTCTTTGTGCAGGAACAGATGTCTGTTATTGATGGTGAACACGTTGCTGCTTCAGAGCAAAGCATTGCTTTTCAGAACAATAAAACATGCTTTGTATACAACTGCTTTTCCCTATAGCTAACCTGCTCTCAGTCTGGGGAGGCTGTCTTCTTTCTCATCTTCCATGGAGCCTCTTTCAGTCTAGGCACCTTCTAGCAAATGACCTCTTTCTCTTGAAAATTTCTTTTGTGTTCTTTCAAGTATGTCAGGTTCCTAGCTCTGGAAGATGACTGTCCTGTCAGTTTGTGGGAGCACAGGGCTTGGCCCTCTGACTCCCAGGGGGGAACTTGAGGCAATGCACCACCTTGTCCTCAAGGAGCAGAAAGCCTTCTACAGTCTGGCATGTGTGCACAGCCCCGTGAAAAATAAACAGCAAGATAAGCACACCTGTTGCTTCAGAGTGAATGGTGATGTGGAAAGCTTACAAAACTGTGAGCGGGGGTGTGTGTGTATGTATGCCTTAAAGATAAAAAAAATGGTATTTTTGAAAAGCAGAGACACGCTGACTTAAAGCAAACAACAAAGACTAGTAAAAGTCAAGTGGAGCTTTGTGCTAGGGGGAGTCCCTGTGCAGCATAATGATTAGATTATAGGTGGGAGTTAAAAATGAAGGCACCTGCTTTCTATTTCCCACTCTGCCACCTACTGTGTGACCTAAGGAAATACAGTGAACACTTTAAGCGTTGCTGTCCTCTAAACTGAGTGGGCAAGCATAAGTCATCTGTGGCAGGTGCTCTGACATCTATAATTAGTATGGCAGCAGCGTGTTTTTGAGTTTGGCTTTTTTTTCTTGCCCTTTTTAAAAAGCTTCCATAAGCCTTACTGACAGTAGTGGGAAGTGCCAGTTTCTAAACTGTTTACCGATACCTCTTTCATTATGTAGCCTGGTGGGAACGCCAGGACAGGAGCAGCAATAGCAGTGAAATTGTATCATGCAGCACGCATACTTCTGTTGTGCGTGTAGACTGGGAATGTAGATTCTCCTGGCCCTGGATGTTTGCTCATGACAAGTAGAGACTGAAAAACCACTTTGCATCCTTGGCCCCTCTGATGCCGTACCCAGTGGTGTTACTGCTGTAAAGGCTGTGACGCGCGAATGCGGTTGTGAACTACAAGCTCAGAACAAATGCCCGGTTGCAGCTCTGGTTCAAAAGGTTTGACACCTTCTTCAGAGGTTTTTTTCCATTCTCTTCCACAGGCTGGCAACACCAAATTTAATCGAGCTAAACTGCTGAATGTAGGATACCTAGAGGCCCTAAAAGAAGCAAACTGGGACTGTTTCATTTTCCATGATGTGGATCTGGTGCCAGAAAATGACTTTAACATTTACATGTGTGACAGACAACCAAAGCACCTTGTAGTTGGCAGGAACAATACTGGATACAGGTAGGAAAACAGGAATGTGGAAAGAATACCAACTGGGAAATGCCATGTGACTGATAATGTTCTTCTTCCGATGGAGCTGTATGCTGGTATCTGTACTTCTTCCTGACACCAGATTTCTGGTGGTAACACTTTCGCCCCCCCTGGAGTGCCTTGTGGCAAAAGAGAACTGTATGGACATTCCTGAAGTCAGCCCTGTGGTCACCTGTAGCTGTCTGATCATTGCCATTGCTCTGGTTTCTGGTGCGAGGTAAAGGGTGTTCTGAGAGGAAAGCAACGTGCCAGAGGTTGTGCAGAGACCTCCCGTCAAAGCTAGAAATGCATTTGCACTCTCCTGGTCCTGTGATTTGAGGGTATGATCTTACTATAATAAAACTTGCTACTTACCTTTTATTGTTGAAGAGGTAACGTCTGATAGTGAGAGCTCCAGTGTGAGAATTCGCCAAAGGGATGGGGATGTCCTTTAATTATTTGGCTGGGCAGTGTCTAATACAGGGTCATTCTGATTTTTAAATGGGTCCCCTCAGTGCTAGTGTGGTATAAATAATTTAAAGTGAGAAGTCAGGTTCAGTCCACCTTGAAGAAAAAAGGCTTCTGAGCTCGGTGAATTTAGTGACTGGAGTGTTTTCACTGAATTTGTTTCTTTCAAGGTTCACCTCTTATGTCACTCTAAATATTAATTAGAAGTGGGCTTCTCAAAAGCTGATCTCAAAGTACTCTGAAGTAAAACTCCGCTTCAGTTCTGTGTTTCCTTTGTTAAATATATGACAAAGAGCTGGGGTGTGCAAATTCTTATACAGAATAATATTCTCTTTCCAGTCACTTAAGGAAAACTGGAACAAGTACAAATGAACGAGGCTCGTGACAGGCTTCTGGAGCACTGTAGAGAGAATGCTGAGGGCTACAGGATGGTCAGTGCACCAAAGCAACAAGCACTGCTTTAGCTAATTGACAGGCACGTGGAGTCCAGGCTAATAACACGGCACAAAGCTCGAGGTGTTTTACTTAACCTCCTGTGCCTTAATCACTGCAAGTGTTTTGCTTAGTTAAGTGTGCAGATGGATTTTTGCTTTTACTAGGGGATCTTCTTAGTATTAATTTCCTCAGACTTCTGTTTGTGGAAAGGAGCTGTTAGTTATAGATCAGCTTTAAGCTTTGGCTTTAAAGAGTATGAACAAAATGTTTTTGTTGTGAATACCTTGCACCAGTATTCGCTAGGATACTGGTGGTTTGAATTTGATTCATGCTGGTTTTTTGTGTCGCTGCCTCTGTTTACGCATCCATGAAGTGGGGGTAATAATGCTCTGCTCCAAGGGAATTCCTGGGTGCATCTGGAGGAATGCAGATCTTGAGCTCAGGAATGACACCTAAACTGAGCTGAGACCACAGGTCAAAAGCCCAGTTGGGTGACCTCAGTGTTTTGCTTAGACTGAGGTGAGCATACTGACATGTTGCTCAGATGAGGTTGAGAAAATGGAAGTCTTGTGTGTTCTGATTTCATACAAGATATCCTGGGCAGGAGTGTGGGGGTTTGGGGCTCTCCTGGGGCTGTTTGTTTGTTTGTTTTTCCTTCCAGGGGGATATCTTTTATGGTGATGCAGTAAGTGGTAATCTAAGCAGCCATGCTCCTTTTCAGAGCAAGTACCATATGTTTAGTTACATAAACTACAATTCAGTTTTAGATACTTAGGGCAGAGGTTTATATATTAAAACTTTGCGGGTTGGAAAACCTTTTTTATCTTAGCTATTTCGTTGAGACAAGCATAATGTCCTCTCCCAGTGACTGTTTCTATTGTATGGTTACTTCAGTCCAATTTTAAAAACCCCAAAGGAGCTGATGTTTTCTTGTCCTCAGGAAAGAGGTGGTTGAACACTGTTAGAGGTACGTTTTTGCAGATGATGTCACCTAGGAGCAAGAGATGCCTGGGCCCTGCTAGTTCTGCTCTGCCTGAGGGGGGTTGAGTGGGCAGCACTGTCCTGCTCACAGCTCTGGCTCCTTTGGTCTCTACCTCTCCAGTGGCATAGGGGAATGTTGGGGTGCATAAGCAAGTAGTGGGGTGCATATATGGATGTATGGGTGGGCAGTCAGTGCCCAAACCCTACCAGGCTGCTGGAACGTGGGGACACGGTACCATTGGTGACTGGCAGTGCAGCCTGGAAGCGTGGCTGGGGAGGACTCTTCTTGCTGTCGCTGTTTATGGGACCTCCTTGCTGTCCATTCCACCTGCTCGCTGCATTTCTTTAGAGCACCCACAGCAGAAGTCTCAAGAAAGTAATGAATAGTTAAAACTTGATAAGGCCTCCCCTACCTTATGGTTGGTCTCCTCTAGGAGAGGAGATAAAGGGGAGAGAGCAAGGGAGACTAAAAACTCCAGAGGTAGAAAAACCAGCAGATAGAGCATGAGAGATTGCATCTGCCTAGAACAATCCTTTTTTGAATGTTTATATAGATAACACCATCGTTTAGGAAGTATGCCACAGTCCCAGCAAATGACAGTTGAAGCTTTTTTTCAGACAACTGGAAGAAGCCTTATATATACAGGCCCTGGTCCTCATGGAAGACTTTAATTGTCCTGGTATCTGCTGGAAGGACAGCACAACAGGGCACAAGTAATCTAGGAGACTTTGGAAGTGAATTGATGATAACTTCCTGACACAGGTGATCCAAGCTGACAAAGGGAGGTGTTCTGCTGAACTTGGTACTTGCAAACAAGGAGGAACTGGTCAGGGATGTGAAGGTCGGCGACAAGGAGGGAAGGAGGCAAATAGCAGGTTCACAGCCCTAGGCTTCCTGTTCAGGGATCTGCTTGGAAGAATCACTTGGGAGTTGACCCTGGAGAGAGGAGAGGTTCAGGAGAGCTGGTAGATCTTCAGGGGTTGTCTCCTTCATGCTCAAGAATGGTATATTCCCATGTGCAGCAAGTCAAGCAAAGGTGGACTAAGGCCTGCATGGGTGAACAAGGAGCTCCTGAGAAAACTCAGACAGAAAAAGGAAGCATGAAAGAGGTGGAAGTAGCCAGGTGACTTGTGAGGACACACAAGATTCTGTCTGAGCATGCAGGGATAGGGTTAGGAAAACCAAAGCCCTGCTCTGGAGTTGTCTTGCAAACAACGTGAAGGGCGATGTGAAAGGCTTCTGTGGGTGCATCAGCTGCTGGGAAGAATAGGGAAAATGTTTACCTGCTCTGTGGCAGGGGACTTGGTGACAAAAGACAAGAAAAAGGCCAAAATGTTCAGTGCCTCCTCCGCCTTGGTCCATACTGGTAAGAATTGCCTTCAGGAATCTTGGTCATCTGATACCAGTGGAAAAGTCTGGACTTATGAGGATTGACCCCTGGTGGAGGAGGATCCAGTTAAGGAAAACTCAAACAAACTGGACATACGCCATAAAGCCATGTGACCTGATGGAATGTATCCACATCCTAAGGGAACTGGTTGCTGTTGTTGTGAGGCCATTCTGTTATCTTTGAAAGGTCATGATGGTTGGGGGAGGTTCCTGAAGACCGGAGGAAAACAATGTCACTCCTGTCTTCAGGACAGGCAAGAAGGAGGATTTGAGGAACTACAATCTGGTCACCCTCTTCTTTTAATCACTGGGAAGGTGATGAAGCAATTATGTTCACAAGTCATGCCTGACCAACTTGATAGCCTTTTCTGATTTGACTAGCTTGGTGGGTGAGAGAGGGGCTGTGGATAATGTTAATCTTGACTTAAAAGGGTTTTCAACACTGTCTCCCATAACATCTCCATTGACAAAGTGATAAAGTATGGACTAGCAAGTGGAGAGTAAGGTGGACTGAAAACTGGCAGAACTGCTGGGCTCAAAGTGTTCTGATCAGAGAAGCAAAGTCCAGCTGGAGGCCAGTCACTAGTGGTTTACTCCCAGAGTTTGATACTAGGGCTGGTACTAGTTAATATCTTCATTAGTAACCTGGCCAACGGGGCAGATTGCACCCTCAGAAGTTTTCAGAAGATAGACGTCTTAGAGGGGCGGTGGGTGTACCAAGGACTTTGTCAGGCTGGAGAATGTGGCCAACGGGAATCTAAAGAAGTTCGACAAAGGGAAATGCAGAGCCCTGTACCTGGCGAGGAGTAGCTCCACGTGCCAGTAGGTGCTGGAGGCCAGATTTCTGGAAAGCAGGTTTACAGTAGAGGCTCTGGGCCTGTAACGTTCCCTCGTGATAAAGGCCAGTAGCATCTCGGGCTGCGTTAGGAGGGGAGTTGCCAGCAGGCTGAGGGAGGTGATTGTTCCCTTCTACTCAGCACCACTGAGATGATACCTGGAGTGCTGTGTCCAGTTCTGGGTTCCCCAGCACAGTAAGAATGTGGACGTACTGGGGTGAGTCCAGAGAAGAGCCATGAAGATGATGAAGGGATTGCAGGATCTGGCATGTGAAGAGAGGCTGATTGTGCTGGGCCTGCTCAGCCGGGAGCAGGGAAGGCAGAGGGGGAGCTTGTCCCTGTGAAGGGAATAAAGGTGGCAGAGCCAGACCCTTCGCGGTGAAAGGCAAGAGGCAATGGGCACAAGCTGAAATACAGGAAATTCCATTTAAACGTATGAAAAATCTTTTTTTATTGTGTGTGTGTGTGGGGGGCAAATACTGGAACAGGCTGCCCACAGAGGTGGTGGAGTCTCCATCCTTGGAGGTGCTTAGGGCCCGAATGGACGTGGTCCTCAGCAACTTGCTCTAGCAGACCCTGCGCTGAGCAGAGGGACTGGACTATTTGATCTCCAGAGGCCCCTTCAACTTCCACAATTCTCCTGTGATGCTGTGACAGGAGCAAAAATCAGCCAGGAAAAACAGTCCAAGGGAGGCGGTGCGTGGTGGTTTTTTGTTTTTGTTGGGTTTTTTTGGTGGTTTTAAATTAGATTCATGGTAAGCCAGAAATAGTAATAAGCATTGCACCTTTGTGTTTCTGGCAGGTAAGCTGCCATAAGGGATACTTTGTAGCCCTGGCAACGTGTTCATCTGTTTGGATTCACATACATCTAGAAATCAAAATGCAGTCTGCAGCCACATGCACATCACCCATGACGTTGGCGGTGGCAGTGTAGTAGGGGCTGTGTTGTAGTACTTACCTGAAGGGTCAAGAAATAGGAGGGTATCATAAAAAACAATTAGCAAAATGGTATAAGAAGATAAATAAGCATGGTATTTACATACCTTTTTAAAGTAGATGTAGTTTCCATGACAAGGAAGGCAGAAGTTAGAAATTAATCTCCTTCAGAGCTGAGCTCCATTACATGAGGTTACTAAGTAACCTGGACTGTGCTTTACCTTGGAATTGGTCTGGCTGTATCCCCTAGCACATGCCCCCTTCCTGTGAGCTGATTTCATTCCAAGTTTTTCAGATTCAGCTCTAAGCTACACTAGTCGATGGCTTGCTAGCGTTGTTGTAAAGCTGCCGCTATAGTAGTGCATCGCTTTGTTCCTTTTCTGCTCATCAGACTCCTTGAGGTGAAGCGCCTTTTTGGCTGGCAAGGGGAATTGTATAAAGAGGGAGAGAAACTATTGAAGAAGGTTCTGTTCTCTCAGCTGGAGAGGTAACTTCTTTTTTTTTTTTTTAAAGCAAATCACCATCTTTTTCTGAAAAGATGAGTACAAGACCAGCGTCATGGCTTTGTGCACCCTTAACTCTGTGAAAGACAAGTCTAGATCCAGTTGCAGGATGATATTTTCATTGTTAGCAGAATGTGAATTCCTGAATTCTTCATTCTCTCTTCTTGTGTACTTCTAGGTTACGGTACAGGGGATATTTTGGAGGTGTAACTGCTTTAACAAGAGATCAGTTTTCCAAGGTGAATGGATTCTCTAACAACTACTGGGGCTGGGGTGGAGAAGATGACGACCTTCGAATCAGGTAAAAAATGATTAAAAAAAAAAAAAGGCTAAAGGGAAATGGATGTGAGAGGTAGAGGAATTAGTTTAAAAAAAAAAAATCAGTGTGACTTCACACCTTGCCTCCAAAGGTAGAATGCTACAGGAGCCTTCAATTTGAAACAGTATTGCAGTGGGGATTTGGAGTTGCAAGATGCAGTTCACAGAACTGCAAAGTTCACAGTCCCTATTTGCGAAGGTTAGGCATTGCTGGTTGGGTGTGGGTTTTGTTATGCTTTGGGGTTTATTTTCTTTTTGTTGGGTTGTTGTTGTGTTTGTTTTTTGGGTTTTTTTTTTTTTTTTTTTTCCCCCTCAGCCACACAGTATTTGTATTCTTGCTTGGAAATTGGTTAACCAAACAGAAATAATAAGATTGAAGTCTGGAGCATGATTTGCCAAAGAGACAAATGTATTGAGTTCCAATACTTTGCAGGAGCGTGGGAGTGTTTTGGTGGGTTTGGGTGTTTTTTGCATTCATTGACTACCATGATTTACTCCAAGCAGTGCTTAGTTTGTATGTGGGTGGTATTGATTATAGTTAAGATAGTAAGTTGAATTTTAGAAAGATTGCGTGTATAAGCATCTACCCTTTGCTCTTGTTAAAATTAGTTTTGCAGATGTGCATGTCAAAGTAGGAGAAACTTTTTAGTTTGAGAGGTTTAGTGGGGCAAAGAAGTCAACAAAACTTTTATATTGAGCTTCCTAAGCCCTTTGCCTAGGAAGAAGTCTCTAATCCTGCATTGCTGCTAGTGAAGGAAGTGGTGGGTGGGGGAAAACAATTGGGGGAAAAAAACACAACACCTCAAGCTCTGCTGGCAGAGCCTGTCAATTTGTAACTTAGGTATTACTCTGTCATTCTTAAGTGTTTGTCCTTTTCAGTTGCTTAAATATGCAAACAAACAGTTTGGGGACATAAAATTCATATCCGTGGTGGTAATAAATAATTACACCGGTGAAATCTAAAAGGCATGGATTTCTGTCCCTTCTTAATCACAACTTTTCTCCCCCTAGCTAGAGACACCAGCTTCTTCTCTGTGACCTCTTGGGAGCTGGTTTTGATAGTGGTAGGGGATGGCTTGGTACCATCTTATTCCCCAGCTTCCTGAGAAGCGTCACAGTTAATGAGTGAAGGAAGGTGACAGTGGTGCTCTTGCAAACGCTCCTGTGGGCAGCAGAGAACCAGCTGTGCAGCAGATCAGCAGGATCTACTGAGGGTCTCTGCAAGTGGTTGGAATCAAAAGCGATGCTTTTGATGCATGGCACCTCGTAACTTTGCAGCTGTTGGTGTGGAAACCAAATTGGGTGACCCAGAGTACGGGCTGCAACTGGACTTGGCTCATCCCATTCCTCTTGGGTGGGTCGTGGACTGGGCTGGTTACGGGGTTTGCAGTGGGTAGGGCAGGGGAAGCTTGCTGCCTTGGGGGGTGGTTGTACGGAGAGATCCTTGCGGCCTTCCTCAGCGAAGACTGCAGGTGGCAGCATCCCCTTCAGTATCTTCAAGAACTCAGGCTGGAGTGCTCTTAGGTCCTACTGGTTTGCCTCTGTGCTAAATGTGAGGGTCTCTTTTGGGGCCCCTTCCTAAGGTGTGCATCACAGATTTTTTCAGATTGTTTGTTGAACTTGTTTGATAATTTACCGCTACAAACAGGCATTAGAGATCTGTAAGTGGCTCAGATTCTTCAGTTCTTGGTTTCCTATTGCTCTTTCAGCTGCTGATGCGACTAGCAAAGACCTGGCCTATTCCCTAATTCCACTGTCATGAAGCTAACCCTTTTTTTTGCTGACAGCAAAATTGTTGTGCTCCACAGATATGTTTTAAGGCCAAAAGCTCCAAACAAGTGCCTGATGTCAGGCACTTAAATCCATGCACGGGGCGTAGTGCTTCTGGAACTGTTCTCAGAAATAAATTTTTTTTGTGTGTGTGAACAAATAAATTTTGCAGCTGTCTACCAACAACTGAAGAACACAAGGTTGTTTTGTTTTGTTCAAGTGGAGAGCTATCAAGTATAGGGGCTTTATTGCAGGAGTTAAGATAAACTTGTTGCTACAGACCCTGTAGGTTAATACAGGACAGTACAAACTATACCAGACAATGCTAATTTAAATGTACTCTGTTGTATAACGTGTGCTTAAAGCTCTGCACGACCTGTACTGCAGTAGCTACCTGCTTCTCTTCAAAATAAAGGGGCATCTGTCACCCTGCTGGACTGGTTCTCCAGAAATGCAACTCTAAGCCCCTCTTCTCTGGCAAAATGGGTTGTGGGGAGACATGCAGATGAGTTTCCTACAGTTCCCTATGCTTGCCTCCGTGGCATCTACATGAGATGAAGTCTCCAAATGTCGTTTTTTCCCCTCAAGAGCCCGTCTTTAGGTGGCGTCTTGCTCATGGCACTATGGCTTCTTCCAGGGTTGAGATGCAGAAGATGAAAGTGGTGAGGCCGTCGGCTGATGTAGCCAGGTACACGATGATCTTCCACAAACGAGACCATGGTAATGAGGAGAATGGAGAGAGGTGAGTCAAGAACAGTGTTCCAGCTTGCGTTGTCTCGGTGTGTGGCTAGGAGCCAGGCACCTGGGGGCCACGGTCTTTGTTCTTAGGTGACACCCCTGTGCCACCACTGTTCACAGCTGGCAGCGGTTGCTCTGTACGTGAGATCTGCCTAGAACTGACGGGGTGATGATGTTCCTTAGAAATTTCCAAAGTTATAGTTACATGGATATGATTGGAGCGCGTGATTTCAGAGATTTAAACCAAAGGACTCTTTTCCCCACGTCTGTCCATGCTGAGGACAGGAGATGCAGGACTTTATGACCCCAGTAGATACAGAATGGCCGTAGCTCTGCTTCCAAGGTTACTAGTACTGGAAAAGAGCTCAAAACTCCTTTCCTATGCATGTCAATTAAGATTTTCTCCTCTTTGTCCTCAGGATGAAGCTTCTACGTCAGGTATCTAGAACATGGAAAACAGACGGGCTGAACTCTTGCTCCTATAAACTGCTCTCAGTGGAACACAACCCTTTGTATGTCAACATCACGGTAGATTTCAGCATGCAGCCCAAGATCTCCTAAGGGTGAGCACCACACAGGTGATAGGAAATGGCAACAGATCTTGTTTGTGGCTGCTGTTACAGCAGATGGATGACTCCTGGCGCTCTGCCTGAAAGGGTACTTCGGTAGCACAGAAGAAAGTTTTTCTTCACAGCATCTAAATGATTGGTTGAGAACTTCCTTTTCTGAGGACTGGAGAGGTGGACTGACCTGAGAGGCAGGTCCTTGTGTTTTGTGCACTTTCCCCTGGGACACTTACAGAAGTGTCCTTGTTTGGGCTGGTCCGGTGGAAGGACTTGAACTTATTTTCCTGAAAGAAAATTCGTTCTTTCAACTATTCCTAAACTTACTTGTTATAGCAGGAAGGCTGCCTAGCACTGCTGTGACTTCAAAAGGAACAGGCTAGTCTCTTCTCATTAAAAGCACAAGAGTTCTTCACCAACTACAAACTTGCTGAGAAAAGCTAGGTTTTCCTCAGCCTGGGGGTTGCTTGTGTGTGAGGGAAGGGCAATAATGGTAATGGGTGAGGAGATGTTAAAAATCTCTCAATAAATACACTCCATTGAATTCAGAAGGTTTCTCTTGTCCTTCATGAGCTCAGCTCACCCTGCTGTGGGACTGCTTAAGTGTCTTACGCAAAAGGAAAGTCTCGGTTCTGCAGTAGGCTGCAGGCTCTGTGTTATTCTGGAGATACTGGAAAGGAAATGCAGTGACCAGCCATGGCAGACGGAGAGAAATTCCTGGCCACAGTCTTTAATGCTTTGGGCTACCCTGTTAGCAGAGTGCATATTTGTATACATTCTTGTTTTAGAAGACTGGTAAAAGTCTGTGGATGGATAACTGTTCCACTTATGCTACAGGATTTCTGCAAAAATCTTGATCAGAGAACTTTTTTTACTGCTTTATACCTAACTGTCCTTCTACCTGCTTGCTGGATATGCATCCCTTGCAGGTAGATGTGAAGCCAGGCTTGGGAGAGTTTCTTATAGTACACAATATACTAAGAATTACATGACAAAAAGCAACTTCTGCTTACTGTAATACTGAAGAATGATTCTATAGGTGGTTGACACATTATTCTACCTGTAGAGAAGACTGAAGCTTTATGTAAGTTTGTATGTGGTAGTGGGATAGATGCAGCTCTTCAGTGAACAGAGAATTTTAGTATCTACAAGTAACAAGCAAAATTACCCTGTGTCAGGCTTGGGAAATAATTGGACCTGGTAGGCAGCATAAGGTCAGGGGCAGGCTCTGTCAATCTCAGTCAGGTAAGCACAAACGCATTCCTGCCAGGGTCACGGCTCCACTGTTGACATGTTTGACTTAGTTTTGCCTCTCGTATTTAATTTCTCAGAAGTATTTTATGTTGCAGATAGTTCAACCTTGAAAGATAATTAATGTTTGTGCGACAGCTGAAATACTAGATGAATTTCCCTACTCTGAGCAGGAGGTTAGACTAGGTGACAAAGCCTGAATTACACCATAAAAACATTTCAATACTGCTGGATCAGGCCAGAAAAAACCCAAGGACTTAAGCTCTGGTTTTCTCTAGTTTCAGGGCAACTTTCTCCTTTATTATGCTCTTATTAAATATTCTAGAAAATCTTAACCCAAACACATAACTCAATTTATTGTATTCAAATCCACAAAAGATACAGAACTGCAACAGGCTTGAATACTTTCTCAAAATACAGCACTTCAGGGGCCTGTCTGACAGAATGGCTTGTATCCTAATTAACGCTTAAGTACAAAGCAGGCCAGAGCTATCCACCTATGGAACAGAGGTTCCAGGAAATTTGGGTCAGCTTACTCTCAAGGAGACCTTGATCCCCAAGGGCTGGGAGGTAGGCTGAGCTCAGGAGTTAATTTTACAGTAACCCCCCACCCTATTTATTAGCTATCCTACCCTATTCCTGAAGCCTTTTCTTCTAAATCTTAAACAGGAAAAAAGTGAAATGCATGAAAGACATAGGAATTAGTCTCAGGTGGTGCTAACTCCACACCACAGCAGGAGGTAGAGGCTGAATGCCCATATGCATGCTGCCATGCTGAGCCCAAACTCTGGTTTTGTTTTCATTCTCTTAAGAAAATGGGGGAACATATCCAATGTCCACAGTGATGTTGGTATAAAGAGGATGCTTTGTCCTGGAAAGGAGCTTGAACTCTAATGAATTCATTCCATCATCTTTCCATGTTTTTCTGGTGTTGTGTCGGGAAGGAGGCCTGAAGAAGGAAGAATACCTGCAGTTAGGAGAAGAAAGGTGACATTTGTAGCTGAAGCTGCAGAAGAAACAGTCTTCCCAAGGGGGCAAGGGCTTTGCAGGTAAAAGCTGCTAGCAGAAAAGCCCCAAGAAAATTCTTCTCACAACAAAGACTAGAGAGCAGGCATTTTATAAGCCTAAACCAATTAGAGTAAATTTACACTGACTACTCTAAACACAGAAGACAATTTGGACTGGAACTGAGGGAGAGACCAGCAAGATGGCAACTACAGTCTGCAGAAAACAGAGGAACTGGCAGCAGCTGAGAGAGGCCTGGGAGTGTAACAGAGGCTTGCAGCAGTGGTGTAGGTAGGTTTTAAGAAAGGGTTGTTATGGAAACCTGAGTTTTGAGATGCTAGAGAGAAGACTGCACTGTTGGTATGAGAAGCCTCTGCCACCCTTGACCCAGTGCCCTCCTCTAGCTCTTTTCTATAAAACTGACTCTTTGCTAAGGTCTCTCATAGCACCTTCCTCATATCTTCAAACTGGAATACTGCTTTCTGGTATTTCAGTGGCACACTGTAAATCCACACAGATTGAGGAGCAAGTTTTTATTATAGGGAAGGTGTAACAAAGTGCCTCTTCACACTGAACACTCCCTATTTACAAGACAGCATTTGTAAAAAAGTTTTATTCCCTGAATAATGTGATGTTCAAGTGTGATATGTGTTAGCTTCCCAGCTGGCACATGTCCTTAACAGTAGGAAACTAGAAGAAAACCTTCAAAGGCAGAGACGGGAGCAGAATGATTCAGCTCAAACTGACTGGGAGCCTTCTTTAAATAGCCACATTAAAGCAGAAAAGCAGCAGCATTAGATATACTGTCTGCCTGTTTCTGAGGAAGATGATGGTAACAGTCACCCTGTCACAAGACAAAGAATAGCCTCCTCACTCCCCCACCCCCAGTTACCTTCTCCAAGGGTCTTGTGTCTCTCTTTCTCCACTGTAGTCCATCACTTTGTAGCGTCCAAGGTGAGGTGATGTCCGGACTATTTTCATCCCTGCTAACTGAATCCTTTAAAGCAAGAGACAAAATGTTTGCTTAGGCATAAAGATGCCAGTTATAGGCTTAGTTATAGGAAAGTTCAAAGTCAGAGATGATTTTCAGTGTTAATGCAGTCAAAGCAAAATGCAGAAGGGAGCAGGTTTATCATCAGTGCTGCATTATCTTCTCTAGTAGTTTCTAACCAGGCTCGGGCTAAAAAGCTCCCAGCTGCAGTGTGCTTCCACAGGGTACAATGAGCGTTACAGCAAGCAGGGGATGAACAGCATACAGAGCATTCAAGAGCAATTCCCATGAATCGGACAGTTGAGTATTACTCTTGCTTTCTTGTAAGAACAGAGCTTTTCCTGCCTTGAGGTCCTCCACCTAAATTTCAAAAAAAATCCCAAACAAACAAATTGCAGTTTCTGAAAGGAAGCCAGTGCTCAGTTTCAGATCCAGATTAAGCCCCTCTGTTCTTTGAGAAGTCCCATTCATTCAAATGGCCTGATTAGAGAACTGGCTTCATAAAAGATTAGTGATAAATACAGGCACCAGACAAACAAATGTGAGCTGTTCAGCTGCAGGACAGTTAGAGAAGGAAAACAGTGAACTGCAGGCTCAGGATTCCAGAACCAGGGCTCCTAAAACCAGCATTTTGGGTGATTTTCAAGCAAGCCATTACTGATGGCATCTATGTTAGTTTACCGATAAAAAGTGCATGTAATAGTAGTAGGCCTTGCAAACCTCTGTTATCACAGGGCAGCTCTTGGAGAAAAGGCCTGTGACTGTAAGAATGAATGTTTGCTCATCTGAGATGATTTAACTGGCATGTTTGCAACATCTGATTGCCTTCTGTTGAGATCTGATACAGCCTCAAGCTGCACTCAAGCACTAATGTTATCAAGCTGAAAGAGGCTACAGAACTGAAAATATTTGTTAGTCTGGAGCCATGGAATGATGACAACACTTCATTGACAGTATGACATGCTATTATTTCAGACTGAGTTGTAGACAAGGTTTCTTGTTTTTTGAACATAGGCTTACTGCATGTTCAATCAAAAAGATGAGAAAGAGCAAGAACACTAAACTAACTTTGCTGTTATAGTTTCTGCATTGCAAGATTAAATTAAAACCGTACTATGAAACGGTTAATACATTAATTTACTGATAAGGACCACCCAACAGACTTTCCTGTATTTGATAATGTCAACACGTACCTGGTTCCAATTAGTGTTTTCTTCTAATAAAAGGTAGATCCTGGTGTTTGCTAGGACTAATAGTATAGACTACTGCAGTCTGCCAACTATAAGTAGCAGCCAGCATGTTTTTTTTTCACTAACTCTGCTTTAATAAGCAGTATCTCAGCAAAAGCCTTTATACCTTTTTGACGTTTCAATATGCAATTTCAAATACTAATTAATTTTGTTGCTACATGATAAGTGCTTGAGCATGTCCTAAAATACAAATCCCAGTAGGTGCATCAAGCCAGCTCATTCCTAACTTCTGCAGGCTGAAACTTCAGTATGTGAATAAATCACTACAGGCATTGTCCATGGCCTCCATGGACCTAGGGGCGAGAATATTGCTAATCATTAGTATAGGTTTTCAGAGATACAGCACACGATTTACTTCCCTTCAAGAAAGGGCTATTTTAGGATTTACATAACCTACTTGCCTTAAGAGATTTCTGTTAAGGAATTGCACTCCTATGCATAACTGGCATGTCTCTCTACCATGGGTACTGGAAACCACATTAGTTGCCCAAGCTGTACTAAGAACAGCTGAATAGACCCAGCATTGTAGTGTTTGATGTAAAGATCTTTTTTCCTGGCATTCCATTCCTTTAGTAAATGCTAAATCTAAACAATCACACACCCTTTTAGTTAGCTTTTTCTGAAAGGAAAAGGAGGAATTCTATGTTAGAAAATCTGATTTTCAATTCTCAGAAGAATACTGCTTTGTAGAAACTCCTATAGTCCTCGAACAGAACATTCCACCAAAACTGTGTAACTTGTCACACTATGAAAGACCAAAAAACACACGAGGGCTTTATTGTCAGTTTAGTTTTATAAACTGCCCATGAGCCTTCCTCAGTGTAGGATGATGAAGGTGCACAGTACAACTACAAAGCTGAATAAAGAAGCCATGATTTCGTACTTGAGGAATTCGCATTAGGCAGAGTACCTGGAACTAAACTCATTGTATTCAGTTCTATAGCATGCTGCTGCCATGGCAACTAATGTACAAGAAAAAAACAGATCTTGCTGTCACTGACTCACAGTTATTCACTGGCTTCTCCATCACCCAGCACTGAAGACAGAAGTTTAGAATTCCTTGTGTTCCTTAATTCCAAGTATCGGTGATTAGGTAAAATAACTTGAAATTGCCAACTGTCTGAGATTTCCTAAGTGCCTCCTTGGTTTTCTTATTCATCAAGCTTGCAGATTCCTTCCTTCCCTTAGGGCTGTTAATGTCAGTGAAGTCACTTGTCAACTACTGGTGGTTATAACCCCTTGGATGCACTCCGGAGCGGCTGAAGGCACAAGGATGTGAAATAACATTCTGCCCTCCAGAGTCTGAGGAAAGCTTTGTCCTCTCAGCACACAGTAATCGGGTTCATAGATTCTGAGCATCTTCTGACATTAACCATTCCCAATGCCAACAGCATTTTGGGTTACAATGATACTGTGAGCACGTTAAGGAACAACATCTTAGTTCCTTTCTTAGGGTAATGCTACATGTTTCACTAGTCAGCTTGGTTCTATTTTAAGCCTGCCCTGTGCATTAGTACCTTGTAGCAATGTCATCGTTTTCACCACCACTGCCCCAGTATGTGTTTGGAAACCCGTTTATCTTCATGTAATGTTCTGGAGTCAGAGCAGATACACCCCCAAAAAAGGACTTGTACGGCAGACTAAAAGAAAAAAAGAAAAAAAAAAAAATCAATATTGGAGGCTAATACCAATACTCCACAAACTAACATGATCCAAGTCCCACATATGAATTGCACTCCTTACAGACACTGCCATTGCAATGCCAAAACCCAAAATAGCAAACCCCATGTAATTCCCATCATGTTCCATTCCCCCCGCCTTCACCCCAGCAGACCAAAGTAAAGCTGGTTTTGAAATTCACATCTTGGGTCAGTTCAGAATACTTGCATCCTATCACGCATCTTCCACATGATCCAGTAATCCCCACCCCCCCACCCTATACTTCTAATCTGGAAGGAAAGGCAAACATACATCTGCCAGTCATCTGCCAAGCTGAGCTAACAGTGGAACAGGGAACTGTTGAAGATTGCACGCTTCGGTGTTACGGCTTAACCCCAGCCAGCAACTAAGCACCCCACAGCCGCTCGCTCACTCCTCCTTCCCCCTCCCACTGGGATGGGGAAGAGAATCAAAAAAAAGTACAAGTACAACTTGCAGGTTGAGATAAGACCATATTAATAACTGAAATAAAATAAAATATATAATAATATTAATTGTACTGGAAGGGACTATAACAACAAGAGAGAGAAAGAAAACCCAGGAAAAGACAAGTGATGCACAACGCAACTGCTCACCTCCCTCTGACTGATGCCCGAGCACTGATCTGCCCCTCCCGGCCCACTCCCCCCAGTTTATATACTGGGCATGACATTCTGTGATATGGAATATCCCTTTGGCTAGTTTGGGTCAGCTCTCCTGGCCGTGCCCCCTCCCAGCTTCTTGTGCACCCGCTTGCAGGCAGAGAACAGGAAACTGAAAAATCCTTGACTTAGGATAAGCCCTACCTAGCAACAACTAAAACATCAGTGTGTTATCAACATTATTCTCACACTGAATCCAAACCACAACACTGTACCAGCTACTCGGAAGAAGATGAAGTCTATCCCAGCAAAAACCAGGACAATAGGTCAAGAATACCTTTTCCTGGGGAAATCACTACTGCAAAACTAACCAACAGAGAACCTCCTAAAGGTTCTGTCTTTCACTGTCCCCATTCATACTTTCTATGCAAAAATGGAACCAATTAGGATACATACATTCAAATCAAATGGAGGCACATACGTGTACTGAAACTTATCCATGGCACTAGCCATATGCTTGGGATAGTATTCATCGCAAACATAGAGATTATAATCGTTCTCAGGTACTAGGTCCACATCATGCAGGAGAAGGCAGTCCCAGTCTTCGTCCTTCAGGGCTTCCCGGACACCAACATTAAGCAGCTTTGCTCGGTTAAATGTACCATTCCCTACCTGGAAAAGAAAACCTAACATTTCTTCACCAAAACAACAAAGAAGATAACTCATTTCAAATTTCTGTTATTAAAAAGCCCTTGTTTGGTTGAATGACACTGGAATGAATCAATACTAGCTGCAAATTTCATGCCCCAGCCTCTGAAAATTTCACCCATTCTCTTCACAATATTCTGACCAATTGTAAGCTTTGCTGTGTCAGGGGCTATATACTGTCAGCACCTGAAGACAGCTGGCTTAAGAGACCAGTAAGTCAATCCTCAAGTGTAGATCTGCACATCAACAATTTTGTCCTGACTACTGCTTATCAAAAAGCTTAGAAATGAGAAAAAAGATCTTGGTCAAACAAAAAAGCTTCTTCTCCCCAACAATCAACAATCAGTTTTCACTAAATTAATGAATCCAGAAGTTGCTCTCTCCCCACTTATCTTTTGTGACACCAATCCATGTCAGTTACAAATGACTGTTTGACCCGCATTGGCTGCCCCACAGCAGGGTCAAGCCAGATGTTTTTATTTGATACAGGCTAAAACTATCCAACCCCACTTTAGCATTTAGCCCCTACAGTTTTTCTTGGTAACCACACTGATAAGCTACAGACAAACCATCTTCAACTCCTGAACAGCTAAAAATACGGCTTACCACTTAATGACAACTTTCTTCCTCTAAAAGAAAAAAAAAAAAAAAAAAGCAGAACTAATCAATAGCAGAATAATAATCTTCACAAGTGCTATGTTATTTCAGCCATTAGCGGTCATGGAGATGGGCCAGCGTGTAACTGACCTACTCTCAGACCCATGCATAAAATGGTACTTCCACATTAGAATGAAGATTCACATCTCTTGTTCGGAACCTAACCCTTAACTGGGAGGCTCAGCTACACCACCAGACACCTCTGATTTCGATTTACCTGCTGAATCAAGTAGATACTGTAACTGAGCTGTTGGCGCTGCAAGAAGGGATGAATGTAGTAGAGGAGCTGGTGAAGGTACTTCTCCTGGTTCCTGTAGGCTACGAGGATGGCTGATTTGTAGCGGGCCAAGCAGTGAGGTGGCCTGTACCGGCCACCAGACTGAACAAAAGGATTTTTTTTGATGATCATTCTTTCACTACGGAGCACCCTGAAGGTGATGGTTAACGGACCAACTGTAAGGAGAGAACAGGAAAAATAAAAAAACCACAAAGCAAGATCAGTGATGTTTCTCAACCTTCTTTCAAACCTATCAGATCCAGCTACCTGTGTTTACTACTTTTGGACCCCAGCCCTGCCACGGAACACTTCACAGCGCTGCACAGACGTGCCCACATCAGGAATTCCACCACTACCTGCTGGTCACCTCCCACGGCTCCACACCAAGGGGATGGCAGGCGATCTGCCAGAGGCATCCCGAGTCCCCGCAGAGCCAGCAAGCCTCACAGGCTCCTGCACAGCTTGCTTTTCCTGGTATCGGCTCCCTGCTACACAAGCAAGCCTTCTGTATTGTACTTGCTCTTGCTACCCGTATGGATAAAGTCTCTAAGCCTCTTTCAGGGGAGATTCAAGGACAAAGATGTCCCTTAGGATATTCAGCTGGTTGGGGGAAAAACAGTTTAAAGCCTGCATGAATACAAACACTTTAGGAAATGTTCGCTTTATCTTAAAAAATTTCAAGTTCAACTTGATGTAATAATCACATGCCACTAGGGCTGTATTTGCTGTATTATTTCATTATGTACACTGTGATAAGCTGGCAGTACTTCTGGGGAGAAGAACAGAACCGAGAAGGAAGAGATGTTACATTTTCAGGAAGAGGCGCAGGGTAGCAAAAGAAACTACATACGACAGCTCCTCTACTCAGCACCTCAATTTTAAATAGAAAACATACTGGATATGTTCACCAGTTTTTACCTAATTAAAAAAAAAAAAAAACATAATCTGCATTTTTATATGAATTGTTCCATTCTTCAGGTAGCAAAAAGCTTGACAAGTCACAGCTAAGAAAGAATCAATATGAAGCGTCAATCACCATTTTAACACAAGTCTCATATGGTTACAATACGAATAAACAAATTCTATATTTAAATGCCTGTCCTTCTGGGTAGTGAGAAAAGGCTCCAGAACTAGCAGAAGTGTTATATTTATACACAAGTCAGTGTGTCCTAATGTTTCCAGCCACTGTCAACTTCTAAGAAAATAAAGCACAAATGCAGAACAAGATTAAAAAACTATTACTTAACTGAACTTGGAAGAAACCTTCACCTAAATCACAATTAAAACTTAACGATTTCAAATGACAGTTTTCAGTAGGACCAACAATTCTCTGCAGGCCATGCTACCCAAAGACAATGTATTTTTTTGCACCAGAAGCCTGCGAGGCAAGTTTTGGGGTTTGATTTTGGTTTTTAAATAGCTATAAATAAGATTTTCTTTTCCTTCCAAGCTCATATTTAATACTGAAAACTTGCTTTAAGACAGCCATAGTATCTTGTAAGTCAGACTCCCTCTTGAACCTCTGAAATAAATTATTCTCTCAAAAAACTTCTGATAATGAAACCTGAAAGAGCACGTCTTTAGGCCAGGTGTTCAGTAGCTTTCATTGGAGCAGAGAAAGGTACGGGTGTGTCTTACGTCTAATTAAGTATTTAAGCAGGTGAGTCCAAAAGATACTTCTTCCAGCTCATCCTACATTCAAGTCTCTGCTACAATTCTAACGAAAAAAAACTGAGCCTGCGCTCACCCACATCCTGTTTAACTGACACAGAAGGAAGCAACATCCCTCCACTACTTTCCTGGGTTTGCTTTGGGGTTTTTTTTTTGAGCACTAACAAGGCTTAAGGACTAAATTTGGCATAAGATTCAAGCTGTCCATTCAGAACTCGGAAACATTTTGCTAGTATGGGGAAGGTGGTATAATTCACACTTCTGATGGGCAAAGCTATACTTGATAAGTGTCTCCTTTTCTTCCTCAAGGAGCTCACGTAACTGCATTTCTTGAAGGCCAGTCTGAACAGCCACTGATCCCATCCCTCATGCTGTCAAAAAGGTCTAGCCACTGTGAATCCCACTTCATGGTTTTTGTTGGTTGGGTTTTGTTTGTTTTGAAACAGAAAACCTGAATTTTTCTTGTCAGCAAGATCTTGCAATAGCTGACTTAAGTATCACTTTTCAGTCCTTCCCTAAGTATCTAAAATGCAGGGGGAATTTGATGCAGTCAAAGCATTACCCTCTGTAGGAAACTGGAGAACATTGTCATAATACCTTTGTACCCGAAACAGAAGAGTAGTTCTTCAGAGAATCATGCTATGGGCCCATAAATCTAGGTCACATTTACAGTTAAGATTTTATGAAGTTATTACCTACTTCTACGCAGACAGTTTCCTTTTCTGCCTCCAAGACCACCACGTTTCAGTCCAACATTGTTTTTAACCTGTAGTTTATGTTGCTTTTAAGATTTATGAACTCTCTGATGATCAGATCTTTTAACTAAAGCACCATTAACCACTGATTTGATGATAACTGGAGCTTGCTAAAGAAATGTTATATTCAGATTGGATTTCAACTACAGATCATTGCTCCAAGGAAAATATAAGAAAGGGAATTAATCCCTTTTGTTCTCTCACAAAAGCAGGGTTTTGTTTTCTATAATACAATTGGGGCTTTTTGTATTGCAGAGTAAGATTCTGTAGCAATAATCCTTAAATTCCCAAAAAAAAAGAATTCTAAATTTGGACATAAGTATATGAATAAGATAACATACAATAGTTCCACTTCTGATGTCTCCTTCCTTACCCAAGCATATGATTCATGAGGGTAATACCTGCATTTTGCACCTTTTTCAGGCTGTCATGTTCTCCCAAGCTGCCTGGCTCCATACCTCAAACAACTCAGCTCAGAAACTCAATCCAGTATATGCCAAGGAAACACAGAAAAAAGAAGTTACTCTGTGTCTTATATCCCCAAAACCTCTGGCTGTCCTACGCTCCTTGGCTACGAGCTAAATTCTGGCTCTCAGGTCTCCTTCCTGCTCAACTAACAAAAGGCTAATGCACTGTAATCCAATGAAATCCCAAATGTGAACGAAGCAGTTGCAGGCTGGACCAAATAGGGAAAAAAGAAACTGCCAGAGTGCAGCTTTGGGCTAGGAGAGAAACCCCATCTTAGATACAATAGAAAGCACAGGATCCCAATTCAGACAAGGTACAGAATCAACACCCTGACTTGTCTAAGCAATTCCTCTGTAGCCTGGCTCCTAAGATCTTTCTGTGCCAGTACCATCACACGAAGGATGTTTAATTAATATGAAACTTTAATGTACAGGGTTAAAACTCACAATTCCCTGTCTGTACTGTTAGTTGGTGCCAGTGACAGCATGCTCCTTGTTTGCTTTACTTTTTAGGCAACACATTTGACTATCGGGGGAATCTATTTATTTTGACCAGATCTGTCCCATCTTAAGAAACTACATGACTTCTAAACTTCTTACTACACATTTAGAGTTAGCAGCTATAATTACTGAGTTCAACCAGAATAAGAACTTACACAAGCTAAACAAATGGCAACAGTAGTATGGATGAATATATCACTGAGAAAGTGCAGCGCCACATGTTACATGAAGTAACAACATTACATTAAGTAATGATACAAGTGATATTTGCATAATTCGACCACTGTTTGAATAAAAGAAAAAAAAAAAAAAAAGCAGATCAACAGCCTTAATTTAAGCACCAGCTTCCAATGACAGAATACAAGGCTGCCTCAACTGCAGCTGGAAACAAATCTCAGCATTACCACCTTTTTACTTCTCTTTGAATCCGAGAGAAGAAACTCTAGTAGGAGAACACCCATTAGGAAATGCAGCAGGAGCTACTCATTACCACAACAGATGGGCACACTCATGAAGAGGTTATGACAGATGGGGGGGTGAAAGGGAGTAACTACTATAAGAAGGGCTTGGAAAAAAAAATCTTCCATAGCATGAGTAAGTTATGAACAGCAGAGCTACAGACAGAACTTTCAACTATTAAAGTCCTCAAGGTCCAAACTCATTCAGCACATACCATGCACGAAGGTACCTCTTTAAAAATAAAAAACTGAGTCTTCTAGCATTACGCTTCTTCCTGGTAAGACGAAAAGATGAACCGAAACAACACATCCTGCTACTTTTTAAGTTCGAATAAGCACAACTCTAGCATATAAACACTTTGCTTTTTCCAAAATCACACAGGAAGAGGAAAGAGGCAACTGGTTATTTGTGTAGAAACTTTAACCTTTAAGGGAACCTGAGTAATTATTCACAATATTAATGAAGCCACTGATTATCTAGTACAATGCTTTTCAAGTTGTCAGTCACAAAAGGCCCAATGTATACCACTAAGTGTTAAAAAAGTAACATTAATCAGCAAGTCCAGTTCCTCTAAGGCAGAGGTGTTTAGCAATAAGACTTTAATTCTTACTCCACAACCCTGGAAGAATCAAGATGCTGCAGATTCAGGAGGCAGGAAAAAGACAGATGAGAAGCTGACCTTACATTCAAACAGTTATCACAATTATCTACTATACATATAAGTGAAAGAAGTGCTGCACTTCATGAAAGCCCTGATGCAGAAACCATTTAAGCCATTTGGCATTCTTCCAGTTACTTTAACACGCTTTGGAGCGGACACAGTGACTTATTACCAGCTCTGAATTGGAGACTGGAGTCCTCAAGAATTGATTTGAAATCTCATTTAATGGAGTTTATGAAATTAATATTAAAAGGCATCGTTCTCTCCTATATAACACTTCCAAGAGAGATCAGTCCCATGAGATAAGATGATAACATCCAATCAAGACATTTGTAAAGAATTTATATATATATTCATATGTGCCCATCACATACAAAACAAAGGGCAACTACCTTGCAGAGCAGCATGCATTTCTCGGGTAAAAAAAGACACACCACCCAGAAAAGGCTGGCATATAGTAATACCAGGAGTAGTAATTTACTTCTTATACTTAAAGGGATCTGTCAGTGAGTAAAAGTTAGGTTTGTAGCAAGGTGCTTATTTCCCTTAAGCTGAATCTGTATCAATGCTCCAAATAATGTGTTTCACAGAACAATGCTTCATACACTCAGCTCTAATTTTTTATGCAGCAAAACTTCTACAATTACTTTGCTTCATTTTTTTTCTCCCAGTCAACTTACTGTTTGTCTATAACTAACATTGTCTTCATTTATGCTCTGAAGTACCACGTGCAGGCCAATCCCCTCTGTTCTCAGCACTCTCAGGGATGGACAGAAGAAAAGGTCTTAAAAAGACTTCATAGCTCTAACAACACTGATGCAGAGTAAAATTAAACTAACCTGCCTCCTCCATATACAACACTATTGTTGCTTATCTGATGGTTTGCATGCAAGCTACACAGAATTGCACCTTTTTTTTTTTTTTTTTTTTTTTTTTTTGAGACCAAAGCTGTCTTATTTGACCTTCTTCAGGACAGTGGATTCTCATCACTAGTGGGGACAAGGAGGGTGCAGGCACGTTTCTGCTGTGCTTTTTCAAATAAAACAATTAAGTCTGAAACACAGAATCATAACTTCTCAAAAGAACCGAGGGGCTGCAGCCAGTGATGAATAGAGACTGCACTAAGACAGTTACAACTGGCACCTGTGCAAAAAGGCTCTGTAGTATCAGTATTTCAGTATTTCCTTGGTAGAGCTGTTTCCAAGAGAAATGCTGAAGCATATAACCAAAAGTTATCTTACAATTTCACCATATATACTACATGCATTTCATTTAACTTCGGTGACAGAGGAAGGAAGAAAACTTTCCAAAAGAACAAGCATCGTTATGAAGACTGTAGTCTAAGAAGGCTCATCCAAAGCATCCCAGCAGAGTTCTCGAACAGAAGCAAGCAACTTGACACGAGTAACCACAGCACTAGCTTTCCACAATACTTTCACCTGTGAACCAGGGTCAGCCATTTGCTCTTACTGTGCTCCACATGTGATCAGCTTTCCTAGAACAGCAGGGCAACTACTAAGTAGTACTCCAAGACTAGTTGCTTAAGTGTGAGACTTAGATATTCTCTATTATCAGAGATGCACCACTTTACTACCAATCAAACTTGCTTTATGAGTTTGACTTTCCATTTACTTAGTTTCTCAACTGTTGTAGTAGTGCAGTAGCTGGGTTAATGCTGTCTCTGTGATCAGGTCTAGTTTGGTCCTAGTGTAAATAAAAGTCTGGTCACAGGTTAATTTGTAAGTTGAAAGATGTTTCTAAGTCAACAGGACGCATAACAATCAGAGGCAAAAAAGATCACCATGAAGAGCAAGGTGCCAAGCTATGCTCTCATACAAACGATATTTAAAGCCAACTTCATCAGTTACCTTAATCAATTTATACTGAACTACAGGTTTGATATAAGGTTGAGACAAAGAACCCAGGAACTACAGTGAGTCAGAGGTTAAAATTATGCAGTTAGCAAAGTACAATCATTGGCACATTTTATACAGGACCACCAAGAAAAATACAGTGTTACTAAGTTGACATTAACAGCATGCAGTGATTTCACTCTTGTTCTGCAGTCTCTATACAGCCAAATCCCTAATACTGGATTTTTTTAGATCAGTAAAATACCGTTCCTCATATTGCCAATAAGTTAATGAACACAAGAAAGTTCTGCCAGTGTATTACACCAGTATACCACTTTTAAAGTGGGAAAGTTTGAAAAATACAGAACATTTACAAAGTGTTCAGTGTTACCACGTACCAAAGCAGTTACGACAAACACTATCGGTTCATACCTACCAAATATTGGTGACTGCGCTGAGCAGTATGGCATAGTTTCTTCATTAGGAGCTTGGGTAAACAAGCTGAGGTTTGTATACACATCATGAGTGTTTGAGTAGTCCAGAATCTGATGCGAGTCTGAAAACCCACGAAACACATTTGAAGGCCCACCTCGGTACAGTATCAGGATAAATATCGCTTGGAAGACAAACAGAAACAGCAGGAAACACGGATTTTCGACACGAGAGAGGGACATAGTTTTTAGCCCATGCTTTGGAGTCAGACCGGTGAGGAGTTTAACTGCCTTCCCCGAGCCGCCGTTCTACTTGCAGGGCTACATCGCTGGGCACAGGAGACCTCCTCCTCCTTCTTCTTCTTCTCCTCCTCCTCCTCCTCGAGCCAAGCCACCCCTTCCCGCCACAAGCTCTGCGAGGCGGACTGAGGGAGAGGAAAAGCCATCCGAGCCCACCCAGGGCAGACGTGCCGCGGGGGCCGCCCCCCGCACCCCAACCGCCTGCCCTCCGCGGGGACGGCTCCCTGAGGCAGCGGCAGCGGCGGGAAGCACGCCCGGGCGGCTGCGGGAGCGGGAGAGAAGGAGGGAGGGAGGACGGACTGACGGACGGCCCGCCCGCGGACACAGCGGCCCACGCGCGGCGAGGCAGGCTCGCCTGTAACCTCGGCGGCTCCCGGCGGCCGGCCCTACCCCCGTCCCGCCCCAGCCCACCGCCAGCGCCGTGGCTGTGGCCGCCCAACCGTCACGGCCACACAGCCGCCACCGCGGAGAGACCTGGCTCCCCCGCCTTCCGGCGAGACTACATCTCCCAGCGTGCAAAGCGAGGTGGGGCGGGGCCCGGCAGGTGCCGCGGCGCCGTGCGGCGTGCTGGGAGGTGTAGTCCCCGCGCCCCGGTTCCTCAGCGCTCGGCGCCGCCATGGCGCTCAGGCCCGGGGGGCCGCCGGGTGACGGCGCCGTGGGGCGGAGGGGCGGGTGGCGGGCTGGGCCGCGGCTGCTTTCCGCCGCCAGACCACGGCTCCTGTCCCGGCTCTGAACTGTTTATTGAGCCGAGCAGCGAGAGGCGAACCGCAATTACTACGCTACTCTCTACCTATGCCTGAAGCGTAGCCTCCGCAGCCGTGTCACGGCCTCACGGCCCCTAAAAAATTTGGCTTTTACACCCATCTCTTTACAGGCTGATTTTCTTAATGAGGTGGGGCTTACAAGATTGCGCTGTCAGTCCGTCTGCCTGCTCTCCTAACAGATTCTTAACACGTTGCCCGTTAGGCGGAGGAAAAGAAAGACTTGCAGATACCAAATTCCTACAAGGCTTCGAAGAAGCGGCTGGGTTTGCGCCGAGGAGAGCAGTAAAAAGGAAACGTGTGTCTGCGAGAAGGGGCAGGCGCCCTCAGCTCGGCCTCCCGTCCCGCTCCAAGGCTGGCCAGTCAGCCAGCGCGCCTGGCCCCCAACCAGGCAAAAAACACGAGCTGCTGTTTGCCCCCCAAAAGGGGAGGCATGGGGAAAGGATGGGGGGAGAGGGTGAGAGCGTTTCTGTGGGGAGCGGGGAGCGCCCTTGCGTCAGAGCAGGACTAAGGTGTAGGGGACACGTCCACAGGAAACTTCACCTCAGTCATCTTGCTGCGCAGAACAACCTGTTGCTCAATTCATGTGGATTGCTTAAGGCCTGGTTGCAAATTGTTGCCATATCACATTTAATTTTAACTTAATTGCTTTTTAAAATGTATTTAACATTTCTTTTTTCCCGGGCAAAGTCTTGCTTTATCAGAACCCACCAATTCTGCAGATTGCGAGTCTCTACTGTTTGTGTTCTTGCTGTGCCATTCTCCTCATGACCTCAGCAGACCCACCCTGCTTGTCTTCCCCTCCATTAAATAAAGCAACGCTTGCAGTTCTGCTGAAAGCCCCAGCGAATACAATGCCATGGACAGGAAAGAATTAATCTCTCTATCAACCATGAAACAAACAGAGGAACCAAGATTTTTGTGGTGTGACCTGGGGTTGCAGATAGCAATTGTTTTAGGGCCTGGTACTGCTTTATAATTTAGGATTTATGCTTTGCTTGCAATCCTCCCTTGGTTTACAGTAGGAAATCGCTATGTAGGAACAACTTGGGCAAAGCTTGTCTGCCTCCATCTGTACCGGAGGCAGGGAGAAGCCGGACTTGCTGGAACTGTCCTGTGCTGGCAGCTCTGCTGACTTCCTCGCAGACGGGGCTTGCTTATAAAAATTGTCACCGTGTGTTAGTTCCTGGGCAGAAGAAGCAGATCAACTGGAAAGGCAACAGCCTACCTCAATCTGTATTTTCACCTGTGTGTATATATGCTCCCCAAACTGAAAAACTAACATACTCCTAGCCAGATCAGCTGTCTGCAGAGAAGCCGAACAGCATGTGTTTCTGTGCAGACTGGCAGAGCTGAATCTTCAGGAACGTCTCCCTCAAGAACCTTCCAAAACCAGATGCAGTTCCTCTCCTTCCCCTTCAGACATTGTCACCAAAATGGATGGATCAGAAACCACCACGAGCCTTTTTCTTACAAGAGAGCAAGCAAGTATGGACTGGAGAGCAGAGTATAGATCAGAACTTCATGATGCCAGCAGGTCCAAGCCTTTTCAAGGTCACAGTGCTCCTGTTTTAAATAGAGACTTGAAAAGCCAAGGCGTGTTTTGAATTAAAAATGAATTGTATTGCTTAAATGCAAAAAAAAATAATTTAACTGTATTCACTGAGGTGTGGAAGGGAGGTGGCAGGCATTTTAGCAACCTCTGCACACAGATTTATTGAGGGCAGTGATGGAGGAAAATAAGGTGAGACTGGATCTGTAAGAAGCAGGCACCAGGCTGTCTTCACAGTCAAAGGTCTGCCTTTCTCATTTTCACACATCTGCCTGAGAAATTAAATTGAATGCATACAAAAGAACCCCCAAACCCTGACAAACATCATCTTCAACAGAGCTTGAAATTAAGTTTGTGTGAGAGCCTCTGGATTGTCCCAAGGGAGGGGGCTTCCCTTCCCTCCAAGTGCAATTTCACCTCCAATCAGCACCGAACGTGATGAGAGACTGAGAGAAATACCTCGCTCTGTTTAATAAGATTCATTCTTGCTTGCATTTTCTCTTTCCCCTTCTCCTCCATGCCTTGTCTCCTGGGACTTGCACTAGATGTGCAGCAGAGTGGCTGTGAAGTTTGGCCTTGAAAATGCATGGCCCAGGGAAGGGAGGAGCGGTGCGCTGGTGTAATGGAGTGATAGCAAGCAGGGTGCTCATGCAGTGTCAGTCAATGCGTCTTACCTACTGCTCTCCCAATCCCCGGGGTTTATATCGAGGGAAGAGGAAGGTAGGATTAGTCCCTGTACAGGCTTTGTAGAAGCTTTCAGTTTCTACAGCCAAGCAGAGCTGTCCCTCTTTTCTTGGGGGGATGACTGTTTTCTAGCGGGGTGGACGTTTCAGGTACCTTTGGCCATGGCAGTTCTTTCTCAGCCTTTCGCAGGATCTTTGCTTGTAAACTTCACACTGCACTTTGTGCCACGCCTGTGTGATTTTTTTAATTACACAGGTATGGATTTGGCTTCTACTCTAGTATGCTAAATTATTAGCAGTGCTTCCTCAAGAGAGTCTTAAAAGTGCTTCCGTGTTTCTGGGAGGTGGGTCCCTTGTTGTGTAAAAACCCAGATGGCTGATTGTCACGTACCTTGGTCAAATGACAGAGTAAATCAGTGAGAGTATTAGAAACAGGACCTGGGTCTACTAGCTTCTTCCAGGCTTGTGGATTAGCCGACTGAGCTCCTGTCAAATAGGCCCATCCATTCTCCTCTGATCTGGACACAGAAGGAAGAGCCAAGAGAGTGGAGTTGTCTCCCTACGTGATCCCATTGCAGTGACATCTAGTGACCCAATGCGAGTTCATACATTTTCCCCAGTGGGTTGTAGCTTACAGGGACTGGCAGAAGCAGGGACTGAAACAGCATGCAGTGGGTTAGGAAGACTAGACCTTGTAATGCCTTAGCCTGCGCTTCCTTACCCTGTTGGTGCTGCTGCTGGGTGTCTCCCCCTTGCCCAGTGGGCTGTACTGCAGAGGGCCACAAGCTACTGCCCTTTCCCATTTCCCTTCACATGCAACTGATACTCCTCCAGGAGGAAGGAAGTTGAAAAATGTCTCAAGAGGTTTCACGGCCTCCAGAACCAACTGGGAGAGACTGTGGCACCAGATTCCTGCAGGAGATCCCTTATGTCTTACCATACTGCTGCTGGGACAGCTTGTCCTGGCTCTTCCCAGAGGGGAGAAGAGTATGCAGGAGCTGCCTGGACCAAGAGAGCTGGAGGGGATACAGTGCACCCTTCAGAGCAGACCTCCACAGAAATCGGGCAGCTTGCCCACTGCCAGCAGCAGCCTTCTTTAGGCATGAGCGCAGGACGCAGCTTGCCAGTCCACTAAGGCAGCTTGTGGCACCTTTCC
The DNA here is from genome assembly GCF_018691265.1 of Tyto alba. Lineage (NCBI taxonomy): Eukaryota > Metazoa > Chordata > Aves > Strigiformes > Tytonidae > Tyto > Tyto alba. Next base: position 56,181,313 of record NW_024881276.1, on the reverse strand, counting down.
CCTCTCCCCTGTGGAGGAGAACGGCCTGCCTGCCCTATGTTCTGACCGCCACTCACTTCTGAGTTGTGGTCAGCACCTTTGCAAGGCAATCTCAGTAGGGGCGGTCACCATGTCACCAAAATGACAGCCAGGGATGCCATGAGGCTATGGAGTTTAGGCTATATTCTCCTGTCTCCTTCTGTCTCTTTATTTCCATAATGCAGGCACCAGTCTCGGGGACCTGAAATGTTTTTGCTTGAATTTCTCTTGTAGCGTTTGGTTCAGATGAAGACTGAAGTGAGTACCCTTAAAATGAGAAGCACTAAAACTAATATGTCCTCCATTACAGAATCCACCGTGCTTTCCTGGAAAAGGAGTAAGCATTTATGCTGCAAGACAAGACAATGCTGCAATATTGTACTATTCACATCATATTTAATAACGCTCTAGTACCATTCAATATAAATAAATAACCATTAAAAAGTACTTTCTTGACATTCTCTTTCCTTCATCAATAGTATTTTCTGCAACAGGAAATGTTAGTAATATTCATTGGTTGGTGAACTGGATGAATCTCAGAGAACATGAATATCAGATACTAATAGGCTAGTAAAAACCAGGCACTGGGATGCCTTCTCTTCTTTAAACACTCCAGGCTTGATCTGCAGCTTTCTTCCTTATTGCATTCACTTTCCCCGAAGCCTGTAACTCTGACTGCTGCTCCACTCCTGGGGTCTCCCACTCAACTCTGCTAACAAACAGCCATGTTTACCTGTGGTGTCCGTTACTCACCTACCCTCAGCTGATACACCTTGGCCAGCAGCAGCCCTTGCTGTCCCTAGACTGCTCTACAGGGAAAAGAGTATTTGTGCTGAACAGGTCTGAATGTCTGCTAGCCTGGAATATCAGCTGCGTACATCCATGCTGTCCATATGAGGTCTTGGTCTCGCACAACTTAGTGACTGACGGAATTTCTCGATTCACAGAAACTCTCCTCCACAGGGCCAGGCTGGGGCAAGAATGGAGATGGTGCGATACGGTCTTGAGAGCAGATTCTGACCGGCACTGAACTGACAGCATAGCGCATATCTCTGGAATCCAGGTCCCCAGCGGGAGAAAGAGGAATAATAATTTTGCTGTCTTATAGGGATGCAGAGAGAACAACTAAGAACATGTGCGGGGGGGTATCCTTTGCAACGGGAATAGATCCTTGCTACAGGCACCCACTGCCAGTGCCAAAACGCTGTGTAGGACCTGCATGAGATTAAAGCCCGGGGAATTTATCACCGTATCCCCTCCTGTTCATACGGGCAGAAACCCTGCCCATCTCGGAGAAGAAAATGGAGGATCATAAATCAACTCCCTTATTCCCTTGCTCTCGCTCATTCACCAAAACCACAAAAAAGGGGACTTAACCTGAGCTTAATGCTGGGCGGAAGCATTGAGCCCACCTGCCTGGTGGCAGAATGGGTTGGCAAATCCCACCTCAGTGCAAGGCCTGTTACCTCCTGCAGATGACAGGACACAAAGCTCTGACAAATGGAGAATGAAAAATGTTTGGTGGGTGCTGGGCTTCCTTCATGCTATCCAGTGCCAATATGCCAGACACTTGCTCTGTAAGGACCTTTCTAGGGCCCAGAGAAGACACTGTTTTCACGGCCCATTCAGTATTTCTTCATGCTGAGACGGCTGGCGGGGTGGCCTTGCAGTGCCGGGTGTGTTCATCCAGAAAGACCCTGGCCTAAGCCTCACTTAAACACAGTCTCCATTTCTCTATTTGCTGCCTATTCTTTGATTTCTCCAGCCTCCCTCTCTGATAGGAGGCATCTCATCCCCTTTGCCCCCTCCTGTACTTTAGCCTCCCTTCTGTAGCAGGATTCATGGCTGCTCCTTCCCTATTTGGGGGAACATGGACTAACTCCCTCTCTCAGATGCCCTTCAAAGAGCCCCCTTCCTGGAGGCTTCCCAAGATCCCATGGAAACTATCTGCTGAATGAGGCACTCCTTTGCACATGTTTTTACCTTGCTGTGATCACTCAGGAGCCAGAAACTTAGTGCCACCCACGTCTCTTGCATAAAGGAACTGTAATTCCCTTCACTGTACTCCCTTTCTTGCTGTGTTTCTGATTATTTTGCCAGTTTAAGACACCATTGTAAAGAAACCCCAGAGAGAGCAGAACGTATGACATTCATCGATGAATGCCAAGCTCTAGTGTTCTGGGGAAAGGGAGGGAGTATTCTTTCTTCATGAACATGTCAGGTGATCTAAGCTAAAAAAACTAAACAAGGAGTAGGCAGAGGAGAATTCTAGTATAAATAAATCAACGAATAAATAAGTTTCCTGCTAGCCCAGAATTTCTTGGGTGGGGGACGATTCAGTTGCTCGTAACTTTCCCCCAGCTGTGAAACCCTCGATGTGTTTTGAATGCCTAAAGCCCTCTTTCTCGTGGCCTGAGTGAAGGTGGTTTTCAGGATATGCTCAGAGGGGTTTCTGGGTCATTCAGCGAATCTTCCTGGAAAAGTCACAATAACACCACTCCCCACGCACACACATGGTACCAACACTTGTGCTTTTAATCCAGTGCATCCTTCCTTCAGTCCTCACTTGCCACCTCCTCCTTTGTGGGCTGCCTTCCACCTGGCTGTCTTCCTGTTTTATTGAGGGAAAGGGAAACCCTTCCGCATGACACTGTTTCCTCTCTCTTCACAGCGCCACACATGCTTTTCAAAGTTCAACTGGAGAGCCTTGTCACACTTGCTATTTCAGTTGTCATCTGTGTGCTCAAGATATGTTTCCTGATGATACCTCTCTACATTCCTCGACGTTCTCACAGGGGATGAATGCAGGCTGAGGGTTCCTCTTCTCTGAGCACTTCTCACCCACCTCTCCACCTCAGAGAGGTATCTTCCTCTCCGGAGGTCTAGGAAGCAAGTCCGTATACGTGATTTGAGGCTACTGAAGCGCCTGATGATGCTGCAGCAGGGTTCCAGGCTAGGAACACCACTTTCAAGTCCACCCATCTTTGCCCCTGCTTTCTGGTCTCTGCAGCAAGACATGGAGGCATGGCCTTTGAGGTACAGTACCTGCCGGATCTCCCTGAGCGGGAGAGGAACTTTATCCAGAGGGGTCTGGGCCTGGGGACTGGGGACAGCATTTTCTAAAACAACTGGAAGCAAGGGCAGTTCAAGTTCTCAGCCGAGGCGTAGGCACCAGATCCCTTCTGAACTCCCAAACCCAAAATGAGGCGCTTCAGCACGGCTCCCCCTCCAACACCAAAGGCTGACCCATGTAGGTATCTGAGTGCATCCTTCGGAGGGAGAGCCTCTCTCAGGCTAGCTTTGCTTTAAAGCTGTTTTGAGAGCATACCAACAGGTCTGCGTTTGTGCTTTTGTGACAGCTCCTGTCCTTGAACCACTGCAGCTTGCAGCTGCTGTGCTGAAGCTCAGGTTTTATGATATGCCAGGAGAGACCTTCAGAGGCACCCACACCCACCCTGGATTTCAGCCTCTGTGCTGGCACAGCCAAGAATGGAGATCGCGTCTAATAAATTTTAACAAATGGTTAAAAACACAGAGCCCGCAGGGGAAGGGAAGCACTCCTCTCCCAGGTGGGGAAAAGAGGCAGTGCATGAAGTCAAGGGTGAAGAGCTGTAGGATTGCCGGGCACCACACCAGCTCTGTCCCTGCTTGTTACCACCTTTTGGGCAGTGGGAGCTGATCGGCACGGCGACGTTTGGGGGTGTTTATCGTCCTTCAGCGGCGGAGCAGAACACTGGGCAGAACAGGCAGGGCACGCAGCTGCTGTGGTTGCTGACAAACTTCGGGAAGGATCACTGCCCGCTGCCTCTGTCAAAACAAACACAAGACGGGGTAAGAAGGAGCTAGAGGTGTTGATCCCACATCCAGGACAACAGGGTAGGAGATACAATTCCAACGAGGCTGTCCCCTGGCTGGGGTGGAC